>NC_069794.1:52628627-53253627 GCF_027406575.1 Nycticebus coucang | reverse complement strand
ATAAATGGGAATAAAATAATTAAATGCTTGTAAGACTTGGTATATAGTTTGCATATAACCTTTATGTAGTTATGAAATAACTGACGTACTATCATATATTATAGTTAATTAATGAAAACAACGCTTTGAGAAAGTGCTCAGAACCTGGCACTCTATAATATTATAAATATCTTACAGTCTTTTTTTGTTAATCCGAATGCATAAATAGTGGTCAAAAATATTTGCATTTTTAGTTCTAGTTTGTTCATCTGCTTTCAGTCTTAAAGCCTGGCTACCAACATTATAATACATAGACTAATCACATGTGTAATCTCTGTCAGAGCATACACTATTTATGCTGCTACTGTAGTTAAATGTGATTAGTCAGTATGATCCTGCAATATGTGCTGTGTTTTATTAGTTCTAATCTTATTTAACTTTTATCTAACTACATTGCTAAGAACTGAATTTAGTAATAATGTATACCATTGAACATTTCTAAGAGTGTAGTTTTGAAGTGTTCTCACCATAAAACAAAATAAAGTAAAATAAATATATGAGGTAGCACATGTTAATTTGCTTTATTTTGCATTCCACAGTATATACATGTTTCAGAACATGTTGTAGATAATAAATATATGTAAATTATATCTTTCAATTAAAATATATTTAGAAATTGAAATTTAAAAATACTCAAACTTGCTATGGTAGAATAATTCAGAAAGTAAGCTCAGTTTAATTAAGCACATAGCGAAAATGAAAAGTCCTAAAAAGCCTAATAAGTACAATTTCAGACTAAAGATTATTAGATCTTCTAAGGAAATAGGAAAGGCTTTGGAGTAAAAAGCATAGAGAAAAGATAGATAGTGAACTTTTTGAAATATAAATAACACCCTCAATTAAAAGAGGGGAAATGTGGCTAAGGTATATACTTTGTTATAAAATAAAGTATGTTTATTACAAAACACATAAGCAAAAGTACACTTAAGCAAAAAGAAGAAAACAAAAAATGTGCACAATGCCACTACTCTCAAATAATAAACAATAAATTTATATTGACAGACTATCCACTATAGACATAGGTGGATAGATATACATTTCACTTTTGATAACCTGCCAATTTTATAGCTGAAGTAACAACTTGTTGCTATTTTGATTTAAATTATTTCCTTCTTGTTAAAACAAAGAAATTAATTTTTATAGCAATATCCAGAATGTAAATATAAAAAAAATCCCCAAATCTGGAGTAGAGCTGGTTATAGCAGACCACAGCAATTTGTCAGGCCATATGGGAATAAACATTGAGTTTACTGGTATAAATTAATAGTAATAATAATACAATAATAGAATACAAATAAAACTAGTATAATTAAAATGTATCTTCTTAGATTCCTAAATTTGATTATATAGGGCCCCCCAGTACTTCCTGCATCCTTCCAAGAAACAGGGTGCCTTGAGCCCTCTGTGACTCAGCCAGCTGCAGATCTTTCTTGACTTGGTTCAAGCTGGGCTTTAAATATACCCAGGCCCTGATAAAGGTGTCTAAATTGTTGCTCAAAACACTGAAAGAAAATGTCCCCTTTAGCCCTCAATCAAATTCCTTAAACTCTCATATTAAATATAAACTCCATATCCTGAACCTGTCTTTAGGCTCTCCCTGTCCATAATGAGTAGACTACTGCCCATTGTATTAATAAATTTTTCTAATAAATACTGTAGGCTGATCACCCTAGCATTTAGTGATTCTTTCTTTAACCCAGCAGGCTGCATCTCTGGAAAGTTTCCCACTCCCATATGGGAACTCCCTTGCCACTGTCTTTGGGGCAAATCTGGCTGGGAGTTAGAGGAAGGAATGGAAACAAGATAGTATAAGGTCATGTTGTAAAAAGTTTGAAACAGAAAAGGTCCTTTAGCTGAGCCAAGGTTTACAAAAACTTTTTCAATGGAAAAAAAATTTTTTAATGTTCTAAAACAGTCATAAATCAACAGATCATAGAAGACAAAAATGAAATCAGATACATCATTTGAGTATTAAAGTGATATCAAAATAGTCACTTTGTTAGAATAGATTTAATTTGAAAGAAAGTAGCATGTCGAACTTGTGATCCACTTGAAAGAGTAATTCAGTAAGTAGTATTTGATTTGCTTAGTTGCAATCAGTTGCCAGTGATAATGTTTTGTAGGGCGCTGCCTTATGACTTTCCACTATATAATGTTAAACACAATTCATGTGATCCAAATATTTGTGATAATGAGGACACTATGGCTATTTTAAAGCCCCCCATAATATTCTGAAATAACACTTTTAAAAAGGAAATCAAAAGAAAATAAAATTTAAAAACAAAAAAAAATTAAGGTCAATGAGAATGAATGGATTTTCATTACGTGTATTTAAGATTCACTTTCAAGGTAGGAATTTTGCTATATTTTGCATATAGCAATAATTTCTGGTACTGACAATGTTTCATTGATTTAATATTTATGCTCTTCTTACTAAATTTAATTTTATATTCTAAGAGTCATTGTAAATGAATTCATATGCTCACCTTGTGAACTCTGGAATGTTAGAGTGAGACCTTAGTAGTTTTATTTGCATACAGAGAATGACTAAGATGACTGGGGCCCCCTATTAGATGCCAGCATGACAGATTTCAGAATCTAACATAAAATAACTTTAAAAGTATGCCCCATCCATGTATGAACTACTCTATACAAACAATGAAGCAAGTTTACTAAATTGTTAGAGAGAGTTGAGATCCATAAAGCATCCAAAATAGATTTTGGGAAAATAAAGACAATGCATTTTAATATGATAATTTGAAGTGCTATTCATATTTCTCTTTTCCTTGAGAGAACTCAAGTTCCTCATGAGAAAGCCTTTAAGAAAACTTAATTGGTAAAGAACATCCCCCGGATACACAGTAAACTTTTCAGAGTCACTAGGGAAGGGCCAGCTATTCCTCACCTTGATTGCTAAAGAGATGAGAGGAGGGCGTGAGTAAAAGAAGATGATGCTGAACAAAGTGGTTCATTTGGAATGTAGAGAGCAATGGGGTGACAGAACAAAAAGTCAAAACTGGCGTCTAAGTGGATGTCTCCCATAGAAGATTCTGACTGATGAAGGAGGAAGCTAAGAAGCTCTATAAATACACTGATTTGGGGGATACAAATGAGTAAAAAACTATAGTTCTCAAATCATTTGTAATTTTTTGCTTTTCATTTCCATTCCTTGAACTACTAGTAACTAGATAATTAAGAGTTATATGCAAACACATTTATTCTGCACTGGATAAGTGACACTGCAGATGTATAAAAATAAATATGTAAAATTAGTATATTTTTTAAATGAGATATAATGACCATTCAGATATAAACACTAGAAATAAAATACATACACATATTTCTTAGGCAGTAGTAGAGGTTCATTATATTGAATATTTTATTAGAGGAATACAGGAAAACCTGTTCTAAGCGAGGCAATCATAACAGATATGATGGGGCATGATATTTAAATGAATAATTAGTGTGTAGTTGTTAATAATAATTGCGAATATGGATTAGTGCTTTCTGCATAGCAGTCATTGTTCCAAAAGTTTCACGTATGTAATTTAGGATATGATCACAATTGCCCTATGAAATATATATGTTCACACCCTTTTACAGGTGAGGAAATGGAGGCACATACAAGGCTTTATAAAAGTTTAGAGATATCTAAAAAAGAGATTCTGGATTTTAAGTGAAATTCTGTCTCTTACATGAATTAGCAGTACAGCTTACCTAATGTGCTGATGAAACTATTACATGACAATTTAGATACAAGGAGTTTAGAACAATTCCTCATGCACTATAAAATTTTAACAAATATAGGATATTTTTATTATCTTTATAATTCCTTTATGTTCTAGGATTTGTGTTTGTTTGGACTTGAACACTGGATAGCCCAAGTGAGGGAAAACAATCACCAGTACATGAAAGGGCATGACATGTGGAGGAGAAAGTGGCGTGATGAAGCCCCGCAAGGTGGGACTCTCAGGTTCATGACAACGCTTGAAGGAACTGAGAAGTATGGAAACATTTGTATGATTCCAATAAGGGACGAGGAGCCTATTGAGAGATTTAAGGAGTTTAGACATAGTTATTTCAATGTTTTAAAATATAAGCCCAATGTCATTTTGGGGAGTGAATAAGTGAAGATAGAAATTAAAGAGATAAATTATGTCAGATATTATTGAAATAATTCATGTGCAGATTGAGTGACTGCATGAGAAAAACTTTGTGAATGTAGAATAGTAACAGCAAAAAAAGTCAAATTTTAAAAATTTTAAAAACAAAAAAGTTTTAGGTAAAGTGCGAACTAGAAAAGACTAGTTAAATAGTCTTTTCTTTTACCTTTACTTATGATAATATCTTCAACTACCCGCTTATACTTATTATATTATATATATAATATATAATAATGGTGATTCTTTTAAATTTAATAATTAAATTGAAATTAAATAAACAAATTAGATAACTTATAAATTCATGTATTTATATACATATATTATATTGCAACAAATCACCCAGTAACATTCATTAATTCATTCTTTTCAACTGACATATATCCATATATAGTGTATATACAAGGTGCTGTAGCATATACAAATTTGGGTTTGGTTCTTAAGAAGCCAAAAAATTATTATGTAAAGAGGAGGTAAAATGCGATGAAGTGTCCAGAACCAGTTTAGGTTTCTGTAAAATAGTAAAGAAAATGAAAAACAAAAAAGTTTCTGGACTATAAAAAGCATATATGCCAACACTTATGCTAATATGTCAGATGTAAACAGATAATCGGCCCTTCACTTGAAGTAGATAGTTCAGCTGAAACTTGTGAGTTAAATCAAAACCTCTATCTTATATTTAATTCTATCTTCCCTGTCAAAAATGATAGAAAATCGTAGAGGATATTGTTAAAAGAATACAGAAATACAGTGTAATTTGGCTACTGTAACAAACTTTACAGTGTAAGTTGGGACTGTAACAAACCTTTCAATGTAGGGAGATGGTGAACACAAGCAGGGAGCAGATCTACTGTACTGATATGTACATGTGGTGCATGTCCAGTCTGCGAAAATTAGGTCAATTTAAGAAGGTGGTCGATGTAGGAAGATGGTCAACTATGCAGATAAATGAAGAGATGGTATAAATTATATTGTAGCTCTATATGATTTCAAATTATAGAGCCTAGTTGAAGTATACAGTAAGAAGTTGACAGAACTTGCAAAGTGGTACAAAACCAACATTGACA
Source organism: Nycticebus coucang (assembly GCF_027406575.1). Taxonomy (NCBI): domain Eukaryota; kingdom Metazoa; phylum Chordata; class Mammalia; order Primates; family Lorisidae; genus Nycticebus; species Nycticebus coucang. The sequence goes on along the minus strand of NC_069794.1, from coordinate 53,248,361 downwards.
CTGTTTGTAAAACTAGAAAGAACAAGACAATCACTTGAAAAGTAAAGACTATGAAGTCTTCCTATCTGCAAGAAACTAAAATTTTTGCCATAGATAATTCAATAGATGGTTTGTCAATCTCTAGCAATAACAATTTTGGCCATTAGCAACCAGTGTATATGGATTTACACAGGAAAGAAGGCAACTTACCTTTTTATCTTTTAAAATCCTAAGTTTGACAGTATTTTAGGCATGGACCATCAGAATTTAATTAACTGATATTGCCAAAATCTCTCCTCGTGCTTTTTGAGAAAAATAGGAAAATTGATCAAGGACTGATTGTATATTAACATGGTTTTGAATATAGATTGAGTTAGTGAGAACATTTCTAAGTTAAGTTATTAAGTTTTTTTCTTTTCCTACTTAAAATTTTTAATGACATTATTGTAAAATGTATAGCTAATTGTTTTTGTGTAAGAATCAGAATATGAAAATAGTCAAACACAGTAGATTAACATCATATAAGTAATTAGATAACTGTAAACTAATAGACTTATTGTCATACACAAAACTAAACTAGTTATGATTAGTAGGACTTACTTAAAGTGGTATGTGTGTCTATTGCAAGGTTTAGCTTACAGTTCAGGAAACTGTAACTTAATGATTTTATATCAATGTTTATTTAATATCAATGTTTTCTCCTGATCTTTTCAGTAGAAGGCATCAGATCCTCTTTCTGCAAAATTATTGTTTGGATTCTTTTAAACCAAAGTTGTGCATAGAAATAAAGTTGACCATAGCATCATACAACTCACAATTCAGTTACATATGTGTATGTGCAACACACACACACTAATCACAAGATTACTTACAGGTATAACATTTTCTCCAAGTAAGCAATCATTTCCAGGCTAGTGTAACTTCTGCAAGAAATGGAGTTTCTTGTTAATTGTCAATTTTTATATGGATAGATGATACATTGAAATATATGAAACTACAATTTTTATATGGATAGATCATACATTGAAACTGAATATGAAACTACAGTCGAATATTTCAAAACATGTAGAATTTTATACCAAAAAAATGAATAGAATGATAGAGAATTTTTGAATTGCAGGCAAAGTCTTTACAAATGGAAATCTGGCTATTTAAACCAATAAGCTTTTGAAGCAAAAACAATAAAATGATTACGTGCTGCGCACCTTCAAAGAGACCAACTTGAATATCAAAGATCTAAAAGAGGATCCTTGAATAATTGATGGAATGTACTACTGTCTCAAAAATAATCTTCTGTATAATCATATTTTCAAAGTCAAACATGAACAGAAAAATATCATGTTATGCTATTATAAAATTTTGCTTAAAAAATTACATACACACCCAAGTATCCAAAACCTGACGTGTGTACTAAGTTAGGTGATTTATGTAATTTAAAATTTGTTGACTGTCAGATAAAATCTCTACTTAAATAATGTTAGTTTTCAGACAAAATCCCAATAAATTCTTTTTCTCATTTTTGTATAAAATTTTATTTCCTTTTTAGAGTAAAATTATTTCAACTTCCTTTTTCTGACACTAGTTATACCTAGCAGAAATCTCATCTGCTACCTGCTGAGAAACCTACCTCATTCTGTATTTCAAAGGATTAGACTTTTATATTTTATTACCTATACATTCATTAATGTATTAAATATATTCGTTGGGATCCTTCAGTGGGCTAGGATTTGTTGTAAAAGCTCGTGGACTGGCAGTGAATAAAAGAGGTAAAAAAGGTCTTTTCGTACTTTTCTTACATTGAGTCAACATCTTGACTGATTTTCTTTATATCTTCTTTCCACCCTGCCTTTTGTAATAATATTTTAAAAATCACATCTTAAACATAATACCATTCAAATATTTGAAGAAGTTGTCATGTTTCCCTTTTTTCTTCTTTTCTTTTGGTTAGAAATACCTATGTCTCTTACTTGTATTTTGTTTGACAGTTTGGAAGCCCATCACCAATCGTGACATCCACCCAAGGCTCCATAAGATCTAGATGACTCCTTTATCCTTCTTTCACCTCCTTTAGTATTTTCCTAAAACTTGTCAGACAAAATTGTACATGTAGCTTATGAAATGTAAATATGTTTATGTAAATATGTAAATAATGTTATACAATATGTAAATGTATAATTGAGAAGAACTCTTATCCAGGACGTTGTATGTGTCTATCCATGTATACAGCCAAAAATGAGTCCGTAGTGTTTTCCAAGACACATCAGAGCACCAAGTCATCCACAATGGTTTTATATACAAATATTTCAGTCAGATATTTTCAACCTACATTTCTTTGAGGTGTTTGTTTATTTTTTCACTGTAGGAAATCATATTTATCTCTGCTCAATTTTGTCTTGTTGATTTCAGCCTATTGTTTTGGGTTTTTAAGGTGATGTCCAGTTTTAATTCTATCCCAACAATATTTCCCAGTTTTGTGTTAATGATGAATTTAATAAGCATATTTTTTCACTCACCATCTATTAACAAATAAAAAATGATGAACCACACATAAGTGTATCCTTGTGGCAGCCGGCTGGAGATTGCCATTGGCTAATGCTCTGTAAGAGGATGTTAAACCAGTTGTTAATTTACATTTCTCTGATATCACTCAATTTAAATTCCACAAGTTTGTAGTCAAACAGTCATGAATGCGTTTATTATCCTTTTGTGAAACCGGAACCCACCATAGTTACAGTAGGCTCAGTAATTTCGCCCAGAAGAATTGCATAGAAATCCTTCCTCTGTGCACTTCTTACACTTCGTACATACCTACAGGATAATACTTACTTAAATTATATGAGCCATTTGTTTGCACCGCAGGTCAAACAATAGTACTCAATATTTATTAATTGAACGAATAAATGAATGGTAGATAAATTTGTGCTAATGTCTTAGTCAAGCACCCTAACAGAAAATGGCACAAGGCTGTTGTCAGTAAACTCTGAATAACTCTTGGGAATACCTAAGGTCTAAGCTAACAAGATTCAGTATATTAAGACCACTGCATGGCTATAAGTTGTACAGATGACAGGAATTTCTACTTGCATTGAGAGCTGGAGAAACTGGAGGAAGGAAAAATTATGACCTTTCCAGGGTCTGTGACAAAGCAATTTAAACTAGGATTCACACATCCTGCTTTATGGGAATATTTCACTCAAGTCAGGGAGAATCTGTCAAATCAAAGAATCTCCTTGGGGTGTATCATGTTTTGCTAGTGCAGATTAATGTAGGGGCTTAGAATTAATATTTTCTTTTGTTACATGATTTCTTTGCTGATTTTAACCATGATTTTTATTATTAAATGTTTACCATGCATCAGCTATGCAATAGGCATTGCGCTGTGTATGCATAGCACTGTTGTACACTCTACGAGACACAATACATATAAGGTATTTAATTTGCTAGTTATAATGCATAGATGTATAAAAAATTTCTCCTTGTTGTTGGGTACTCACTATGTATTTGAGGAAGATAAGCATGGATAGGAAAATTAAACAGCAAATAGGCATATGATTAAGTTTAACCAATAATTTTGTAATATAACAATAATAGTATTTTATATTTTAATCAATTAATAATATAACATATATTAAATGCATGATTACTATGTATCGGTTATGAAATCACTCCAAGGCAATGAAATTATGATTCTGTATGTTATCAACCTACAGCTTAGTAATAGAAACAATGCAAAAGTTTAGGGAAGAGAGATTTAGTTCGGCTATTTGGGCAGTAGAAAAATCATGAAGAAATTAAATTTTGAAGCTGCATATTAAAAACTAAATAGTTATAGAATAGGAGAAGGCTCAATTTCAGGGTAGAGAATAATTAACTTTGCAAATGGCAAAAAAAGTAATGACAAATATAGAGGTTGCTTCTTACGAGAAGCTGTGGGCTTTTTTTTTTCTTTTTCTTCTTTTGTTCAATCTTTTAGATATATCAAATAAATAAAGATAATGGTACACATTTCAATTGGCAGAGACCAAGGCTTGCACTGGGGAAAGATGAGGATAAAATTCAACCTGATTAAGCGAGTCTTAGTGTCCCTTGAAAAAGTAAAATATTTACTGCACTAGTGCACGAAGGATTTATTTTAAGTTCAAAACCTGAAGATTTCGTTTATACCCTCCGAATCTAAATGCCAAACCTGGTGTGAAGACTAAAATAAAACATGACTTAAAAAAGAGAAAACTCTCACGCCACCAGCTTCCAACTCACCTAGAAAAGGCCAATGCAATGTATTTTCAATGCCGCCTGTCATTCAATTTGTAAATTACAAATCTTCCACTGAACATTGATGATCCATCACTGCCATGACAACAAAAGCGCTGCCTTAGCGACACTCACTGCTGCTGAGAGGCTGACACGCTGCTTACAAACACTGTAGTTGGAAGATTAGGGTAAATTCCGAACAAAGCAACATAGTGAGTCTTGCTTCGGAAATGAAATTGAACTATGTCAGTTTATTTGTGTGAAAATGTATTGCAAACTTCTATGTAGTAAGAGTTAACAAGTTCAAAACAAATGTTTAAATGTACATATAGGAACTTAAAATGTTTACTTAGCAATCTTTTTCAATAGATGGTATACCACCTCTCATTTTTAACCAGAATACAGAACAAAAAATATGAAACATAAAAACTTGTCAAATTAAACATAGTTTGAGCAACTGTTTAATAAAAGGCAGATTTACTATATGATGCATCAAAAACTTTGCCCATCCATTATTATCTTATCATATTCATAGATAGAAATGACAATTTCATAATTACTTAAATTTATCTGCTTTCAGGGATATTTGTTCATTAAATATATTTCAGCTTTTATGAGAAAATAAAGGAGAGTTTTGTCACACTATGTCAGGGAAAAGAAGAAAATACGTGCCTCTTTTCAAAAAATATAATAATAAAACAAAGCTAAAGCACATTTATCTTTCCTTAGTTTTAGATTACATAAGTACAAAATATGAATAGAATATGAAATACGTAACTATCCAATTTGTTAAATTGTCTATAAATTTTTTACTGTCAAGATTTGTGACATCATAAAATTTATTTTTTGAGTGGATTCTTAGATGAGTAATTGGAAATACTGACACTTCTATGACTCACCACAAGGATAATAGCAGCTTTGAGGCAACAGCGTGAGGGAGGCAGTTTTATTTTTTTATTGGAATGCTAGTCTTATAATGTTTATATTGTTATATGTTTACTATATATTTTTTTATTTCTCCAATAAGCTTGAGGAACCATCTTTCATCTTTGTTCATTGTATCCCTGGATGGTGCTTAGGGCACCAGTGAACACATCATAGGCATTGAATATAGATTAGCTAAATTCAGCAATTGACTTATAATAGTTCTTAATAGTTCATGATTTATGGGGAATATAGCTTCGAAAACAGAATGTTTTGTCTTAGTAACAAAGCCTTTTGTTTCATCAGAATTACTGTGTTGGAAGCCATCTTAGCTATTTGAGTTCACTTTCCATTCAGTTCTGCTGCCACAACTTCCTCACCAAACCTTAAACTCTTTAGGCTGTCCATTCTACACTAGAAATCATGCTACAAATTCTTTATATTTAACTGTTTACCGGAAGCTTTTATCATTTGGTCCTAAATTATGGGCTCAAGAATACATCAAATATAGGTAGTTTTCTAAGGTAGCATTTTAGAGTTTTCTATCAATCAGAAAATTTCTTAGTAAATGGATAGGGATACAGAGAAGACTAAAAAATCGCCTCAACTCTCTAAGGGTTTAAAGTGACAATGCTCCAATGCCCCATTTATATACACATGCACACATGAATATACTTAATCATGTACATATATGTGCATAAATGTGTATACATAAATATCACACATGTGCACACATGCATAGATATATGTTTTTCAGGTTATAAAATAATCACATCCTAATAGTGAAAAATAGAACAAAACTTGTAATATGATTGAAATATTTATAATTTGTGTGGGTATATGTGTATATATATAGATGCCTTTACATTGTATGCTATTTTTTACACTTTTATAAACTATTTTGAAGTACTTTTCTATTAACAGGTTGTTGTAAAAATAGTTGAGATGTGCTTAAAGGTAATATTTTAAAGATTCATTCCAAAAAAAGAGCAATGGACAGTGGTAAAATACATAAACCTTATTCAGATTTCAGTAGTTTTACATATACTTATTTGTTTATGTGAGGTCTACGCCACTTTTTCACATGTGTAGAATTGTGTGACTATCACTACAGTCAAGATCTAGAGTTGTTCTATCGCCACAAGACCTGCATGCTACTCCTTTTTGTCCCAAACACCTCTCCACCTCACCCACATCTAAAGCTCGGCAACCATAAAACTTTTTCCATCTTTATGTTGTTATTTTGAGAGGGCTATAGTATAAATGGAACTGTACAGTGTTTAGTCCTTTGAGATTGTTTCTTCCCACTCAGTATAATTCCTTTGATATACATTCAAATCATCATACATCTGCGTGGTTTAGCCCAGGTTATTGCTGAGTAGACTTTCATGATGTGAACACAGCATAGTTGCTTGAATCAATCACCCATGGAAAGACATTTTCTTTTCAGTTTGGGCTGCTACAGATAAAGCTGCTGTAAGCATTTGTGTGCAGGTTTTTGTATGACTGTAAGTTTTTGTGTTTATAGGACAAATGCCTCTGAGTATGGTCCTAGGATATATTTTAAGTGTAGGTTTAGGTAGCTTTAGTTTTGTTAGAAGCTAGAAATACTACTTTTCAGAGCAACTGAACCATTTTATGTTCCTAACAATAGTGCATGAGAGATCTATAACTATGTTCTCTGCCTTAGACATCATGTGCCTTTAATTTTATTTTCTGTTATATATATAACTTTTACATAATATGTGTATATTTATTTAATACAAGCTTATGATATACAAAAATACCCTTCTTGAAATAATCATTCAAAGGACAAAGCACATACACAAGTATACATATAATAATATGTATATTCAGCTTGGAAGTCTCTTTTACTTAATATTTTACTGTGTTTCCTGTTATGTCCATATAATTTGATTGTTTGTTTTAAATTTCAGATTCATATGAGGGTACAAACAAGTAGATTACATTATTTGTATTTGTTTGGTAAAGTGCTTGTTGTAGTTGTGTCTTGCCTCCTGGAGGTCTGCCATAGTGCCTGTTAGGTGAGAGCGCCCCAGTTCTCCTCACTCCTCCTTTCTCCCTGCTCCCTCTTTTCTTCAACATGAATTACATTGAGTTTTTCTCTCGTGTGGGCATGTATTAGTTCTCAATTAAAAAAAGAGCAAACAGTCCCTTCTATCACATGGCAAGAGACAGGAGCAGAACCTTCTCTGAAGAAGACAGATGAATGGCCAACAAACACATGAAAAAAGGCTCATATTCCCCAATCATCAGAGAAATGCACATCAAAACCACCCTAAGATATCATCTAAACCTAGTAAGAATGTCCCAAATCACAAAGTCTCAAAGCTGCAGATGCTGGCGCAGATGTGGAGAGAAGAGAACACTTTTACACTGTTGGTGAGATTACAAATCACCTAGCCTGTTTGGAAAGAATTTTGAAGAATCCTTAAAGAACTCAAAAAATACCTTCTATTTGATCCCACAATTCCATTACTAGACTTCTACCCTTATAATAAGGGTGTTTGCACTAGACTGCTTATCAAAGCTCAATTCATAATTGCCAGGATGTGGCAAATGCCCATCAACCCATATGCATATCATGGAATACTATTCAGCCATAAGAAGATGGAGACTTCACATCTTTTGTATTAACCTGGATGGAGTTGAAGCACATATAATCCTATTTTTCACATTTTATTTTATTGTGACATCTGAAAGTCCTATACTATGGTGAACCATTTTGTTGTTGTTAGACAATTTATGCTTTTAATATTAGAAGGAAACTCACATCTCTGAACTGTTTTATTTACAGACAAAAACTCATATCTTGAATAACTTCAATAATTTTAAGTTCTTCATTTCTTTCTTTAAGTAACATTTATTTCTTGATTTACCAAATGCATGTATAACATGAAATCATTTAATATTCAGAGCAAATGTAGCAAATATGAACTATCATCCCCATTGCAGAAACCAAGGCACAAAATGTTTGTTTTTTCAATCGTTTTTTTAAATTTCAAATTAATATAAGGGTACAGATTTTTACATTATGTTGTTCTCACTTCCAATTAAAGTTCGAGTTGTAGAAGAGCTCCTCACCTATGGGATGTGCTGAATACCCACATTGTGCACATTGTGCACATTGAGATTCCACCAAATGCCTTGCATTGTGCACATTGAGATTCCACCAAATGCCTTCCCTCCTCCAGCGAATCACCCTCCCCCATCCTCCTATCCTCTCCCCCTTGCTAGACTCTATTTGTGTTTTATTGTTCTCATGAGTGTGCAATTGTCGATATATTGGTCTCATGTTAGTATTGAATATACTGGATTTTTTTTTTCCATTTTTGAAATACCTTACTAAGACAAATGTATTTCTACTCCATCCAGGTAAACATAAAAGATGGAAAGTCTCCATGTTTTTTCATGAATAATATTCTTTGAATAATATTTATTATTCCGTGGTACACATATACCACAATTTGTTAATTCATTCATGGGTTGGTGGGCATCTGGGTTGCTTCCCTGACATGGCAAGTATGAACTGAGCTGCAATGAACATCCTGGTGCAAATGTCTTTGTGGTAAAATGATTTTTGTTCTTCTGGGTAGATACCTAGTAACGGGATTGTGGAACAAATGGAGGCTCAACTTTTAGTTCTTTGAAAATACTCCATACTTTTTTCCATAAAGATTGTATTGGTTTACAGTCCCACCAACATTATGGAAGTATTTCCTTCTCTCTACATCCATGCCAACAATCTGCAGTGTGGGGACTTTGTGATGTGAGCTAAACTTACTGGAGCTAGGTGATATCTCAGAGTGGTTTTGATTTGCATTTCTCTGATGATTAAAGAAGATGAGCATTTTTTCATCAGAAAGTTGAAGTAACTTGTTCATGAATGAGTACTTACTTAAGTAGCTGACCCAGGATTCAAACTCTGATTGTGTGGTCTTAGAATCTCTCCTCTATAACACTGGCTATAGCATATCAGAGAAGTTTAATCATGAGCAAAATAATAAGGTCCCAATTGAGGAACATTTTACAAAATGCTTGAACAGTAAACCTCAACGCTGACAATGTCATTAAAAACAAGGAAAATCTGAGAAACTTTCACAGACAGCAGCAGTTTAGAGAGGCATGAGTACTAAATGTATCGTAGTATGCTAGATGGAAATGATGCAACAGGAAGGGGACATTAGGGGAAAAAATGAAAAAAAATTGGAGTAAAGTGTGGACTTTAGTTAATGATAATGTATCAGTTATGGTTCATTAGTTGTAAAAATGTACCATCCTAATTTAAGATGTTAATAACAGGGGAAAGTGAAAGTGAGATGTTTGGGAAAGTCTTTGTACTTTCTTTGGGATAGCTCTGTGAATCTAAGACTATGCTGGAATAAGGATTTTTCTTTAAAAAATTGCAGCGTACTTTTATAGTATCACCCTTTTGTTAAAGTAAATCAGAATAATTTAAACATTTACCATTTACTATATGGATGCATACATGCATGCATTTTATTTTGGGGAAAAATGCATAGAATGAAAGAGTCTGGGATATGAACATTCACTTCCCCATTGGAAGTCCTTGGGGAATGGAGTGGAGAGGTGCTGGAAGAAAAGTGATAATTTTTCTCTTACCCTGTGATTTGGGAATTTACTAAACTCACTGTATACCTTTCCTGTCTGAGTCAGAGCTGTCTATGATTCTAAATACAGGAATTCAGGTTATGAACAAGATAGGATCTGTACGTTGGTTCTTAATTTGAATTTGTATGTAAGTTGGTACAGGTATATTTACCTGTAATAGCCACCTTCATAAATGTGAGTCACATGTAAGCCAGATGTTTATAACTTGGGGACTGCTGCTACCAAGAGAGAGATCCAGATCTATGGATTAATATACTTTTTATTTTTTGTCAAATGTGATTGCCAGACAATATGCAATCTTTCCCATCCAAGGTGTCTTGGATGTCTGAAGTCAGCAATGAAGTACCCCATAGACCTGTGTTAAATGTTGTCTACAGTGCAAAATCCCTGATCTAACATATGTAATAATTGCCAGGAGAACAGTGCTCTTGTTGAGCTTGTATTCAGTCAGGTTAAAACAATGGACAATAAAAGAATGAACACATTCCTCACCAAAAAAAGAAAAAAAAAAGACTTAGACCTGAGCTTCTACAAACTCTACAGCCTTACATGGAAGGTTGAAAGGAGGAAAGAAGAAAGGAAGGAAGGGAGAGAGGGAGGGAAGAAGAAAAGAAGAAAAAAAAGGAGAGAGGGGAAGGGAAGAAGGCAGGAGGGAAAAAGAAGTTGGTGTTTTACTACCTGCCTTCCCTGGAATATACATATTTTTTTTTTCTGTCACCTTCCTTACCTACATTTGAAAGGTCTTGGAAATTTAAATTACAACCCATTTTGGCTGTATTTGAGGTAAAGTATAATAATCTCCATACTCTATATACGAAAACTTAAAAATCAACAATACAAGACAAAATGATATCTATACACAAAAGAATTTTTACCAAGTAGTTTATTAGATAATATTTTGGACAGTCCTTGGAGCCCAGCTTCATAATGGTGAATGGATTCTGGCCCACTATCCTTTGATAAAACGTCAAGATCTACTAGTCAGAATCACACATAAGAAGAAAACATTTTTATATTACAGTGTGTCAGGAATTTTAGTCCCTATTTGAAGTTTCTAAAGATTATGATGACAATGTATTGACAGTCACACTACTTACAATGATCACATATCATTTTATGGCTATAAATGTAAAGTAATATATTAAAAGAAAGAGGAAGGCTTTATACAACTATGAACTGCTTGAATAGTGCGACCTTAAATAGGAGAGATGTGATAGTATCTGTGTCAGTTTCTGAAAATACTATTTCAGACTCTCTCTATCCCCATCATTCTTTACATTTGTAGATAATGTTTAAAGAAGTATTTTCAATTAAAAAACATTGACAAGTGACAATTTGCCCTTCATCAGGCAATACACTAATACTCTTCCCAATAATCACAATTTCCCCCCTATTTAGCAAAACAACTCACAATAACAGAAAGACTCTAATGGAAAAGAAAAAGCAATTTACCTCCTATTTTTAGGAATTTAAGAAAGTAAAAAAAAACCCACAGTGTTGTATCTGGTACTCTAACTTTTATTACTTTAATAAAATTAATAATTAAAATAAAAAAATAAAATTAATAATTTCAAAGAAATATGTAAAAATTAAGATAATTTAGTGATCATGTGTGTACAATAGTTTGATTTGTTGAAGCCATTAGGATTAGGAAGTTCCCTAAAAAGTACAAACAGTCTTGAGTATTGTTTTGCAAGATTTTCAAAGAAACAATCATCGCTTAAGTCCAACAGTCTGAGGTTGCTGACAGCTGTGAAGCCACGGCACTCTACCCAGGGCAACAGCTTGAGACTCTGTCTCAAAAATATATATGTATATATAAATAATCTAAAATATGTAAATATGACATCGAGGGGGAAAAAGAGAAGGAAAAGGGGAGAAAATGTTGCTGAACAGGTATTACTAATGAAAAATAAATGCCTACACATTATACAATCTGAAGTAGTTTATCCATACAGCCTTTTTCTTATTTCAAAATATCAATTTTCTAATTTGTATTGCATACATGGGACGCTTTTCTCCATTCTTAAGATACTTGACTAAAGAGAATGTTCTTACAATGTAGAAGTAAACTGTGATGTATTTGTTGAAAATTAAAATTAGCAGCCAAAATATAAAAAGATTATACAAATTAAAGATTTTATTATACAAATAAAATTATCAGCTTAAATTAAAACAATATCATTTTTCTAATCTACCGAAAATTTTAAAGCCTGCAACTATTCGCATATTACTTATTTTCAATTTCCTTCATGTATGTTGCTTTTCTTATTCTTTTTGTGTTATTTTCAATGACTCTTTTGAAAATGTTATTGGGGTTGGAAAGTATCCAATTCTGTTGTATACATAATTTTGCTTTTCTCAAATGTTTGTATAAGACATGGTCATCACTTATTTCTTTGAAAAATTCTATTGAACACATTGTCTGTTATAATATTAAATTATGTTTGCATAAGCACTCACAGGATAGCACTGCTCTTTGAATTAACTTCCAGGAAGTCATTTATCTTTTCAGATGAAAGACATTTCTTTTTATCAGATCATGAAATCAATATGGTCTCATCACCTGATTCTTTTATGGTTTAGCTGTTAAGAAACTCAGAGAAAATTTAATGGCCATTTGCAATGACTGTGTCTGGGAAATATTTTCAAACTATCAGGAATGATTTTAGTTAAACTTCCATTGTATATTTAAATGCCTTTGTGGTAATCTTAAATTGGTCAAACTTCTTTGCTTCCTCTTTATCTGTACTTAATCCTGTTATTTATATACATATGGCTTGAACAAAGAACTGTCCTAGGGTGGTGCCTGTGGCTCAGTCAGTAAGGCGCCGGCCCCATATACCGAGGGTGACGGGTTCAAACCCAACCCCGGCCAAACTGCAACCGAAAAATAGCCGGGTGTTGTGGCGGGCACCTGTAGTCCCAGCTACTCGGGAGGCTGAGGCAAGAGAATCGCTTAAGCCCGGGAGTTGGAGGTTGCTGTGAGCTGTGTGAGGCCACGGCACTCTACCGAGGGCCATAAAGTGGAACTCTGTCTCTACAAAAAAAAAAAAAAGAACTGTCCTAAATAGTTAACTAGAAAAGTTTCTCGTTTAAATGAATAGCTTGAATAATATATAGATATTATATATAATATATAAATATTATATATCATATAAACATAGAGATTATATATTTATATATAAATATATCACATATAAATATGTTATTTATTTAATATACATTTATTATAAATTATAATAAATTAAATAATTGGAACTACATTTCAAGAGAGTAACATATTATTTTAGATATATTAAAGTATCACCATGAGATTACCAAGTACATATTGCAGGCAGTGTTAACATTGCTGATAATAGATTTGAAAGACATTCACAAGTAGTTATCTCTATTTCAGCTTCAAGTTAGTAGTGGGAGACAGTTGCCTTTCTCCACTGTTACAAACACAATGGCTGCTTAATGGGATGGACACCAGCAGCGAGCTATTAAAAAGAGGTAGAATTTTAAAGTAGTTGGGAGAAAAGATTTGGATTGCTTTTAACATTTTCACTCCTCTCCTATTTGGATTTTTCTCTGTTTTGTTTTGTTTTCAGCTTTAATTTTTATATGGAAGGAATGAGTCTCCTGGAGAGTAAATGTCTGAGAACCAGAGCAAGGGTACACAGTTTGATACATGGAATAAACCTCTAGTGAGGTCCCTCATTGTTGGCATCCTTTCCATGGATGTACTTCATAACATCTATGTCTGTTGCTATTATTTTACATATGGCAGTAATAATACTAATAGAATTAGCTATAATTTCTCAACTATTTTTATAACGTAGATCTCTAATAATTACAATATATGTACAAGGTGGTTAATATTGTTTTCACTTTTCAAATGAAAAAATAAATATCAGAATGGTTAAGTCACATGAAACTTTCTCCCAACTATGAAATGTCAGAATCAGTATTTTAATCAGGTGAGATTTCAAAACCACTTTTTCCCACTGTAATACATCTTTCTTCTTAGCCTTCAAGGCTAAGATTTAAACTAGATTTATGCTAACCATGGGTAAATTCTGGAAGCAAAGAGAGGTTTCCCCTTGACAAAGTCCCTTTGACCATGACTTTCCACATATTTTATAGTACTCATTACCTAATAATTGAATTCAATTGACTGCATTGGTCAGGAAATTTTCTGCTACAATACATGGATTCACTATATGCTTGAATTAGTATGTTTCCTTTTTGTGGAGTACCAAGACATTCCCAGTCGAAAAAGACATACCATTAAACATTTTATTTATTACTTTTGGCAGTCAGATCTGTAGCCAACTGCCTGTACTGTCTTTTTGTTTCATTTATAATATGACAGAAAGGACAATGGGGCACCTGGGCAGGCTCCCACATTGCGGGATTCTGTCCTATGCACAGCTTTTCTGCTGCCATTTTGGAGAAAGAAAAGGACCTCTGAAAATGGTTGTGACAGCAGATGTGATTTTTATGTGGTGCCAGCATTTTTTCCTCAGTAGAAATAAGTAATATCTAAGGCTGGTGTTAAAAATATAGAGTAGCATGCCAGTAGAATGCACCATTCCTAAAATTCCTTCTGCCCCATTGTACAGGAGGCTTTCTAGAATTAGAATTTTACAATTAGAATTTTAAAAATACATTTAATTAGAAAATAATATTTGCATTTATAGTTAACTAAGTAGAAATTCAATGCCCCAAACATGTAGAGAATAAAGCAAACAGAGTATAGTAGTCCCCACATCATCTGCGGTTTTTCTTTTTGTGGTTTGTTACCCATAGTCAATCACAGTCTGCAAATATCACACATAATAAGATATTTTAAGAGACAGATTCCATTCACATTGCTTTTATTACAATTTGCAATTATAACTGTTCTGTCCTATTATTATGTCATTACTCTCTTATTGTGCCTAATTTATAAATTGAAGTTATCAGAGGTAGAGGTAGAGAGGAGGAAGCACAGTACATACATGGTTTTGTATTATCTGTAATCTTAGGTATCCGCTGAGGATCTTGGAATATATCCCTTGTAAATAAAGAAGGATTATTGAATTTATGTATGACTTCATTTTCAGTGTATTCTTTTCTCAGTAGAAGCAATAGAAGTTTCTACCATTTTGGTTTTGTTTTCTATTAATTCATCAATTATTTTTTGGACATACTATGTAAAAGTCACGATGCTGAAAGTGGTGAGGATCAAGTCTTAGGTGTGATTCAGCTTCCTCTCAAGGAATAGTATGGTTTGCATTCTACAATAGAACTTGGATATCCATTACTTTATAACAGGATGAGCAATGCATTGTAATACAATGGCAAATATCACAGGACCACCTTAGAAAGAGAATTGAGAAGACCGTTTTCCAGTTTGTTCTTTGAAATATGGATAGATGTAATCCTAGCACTCTGGGAGGCTGAGGTAATTGGGTGTCCTGAGCTCAGGAGTTCTAGACCAACCTAAGCTAGAGTGAGATCTCATCTCTATTAAAAAATAAGGAAACCACTTGGGCATGGTGGCACACTGGGGAGCTGGGGCAAGAGGATCACTTGAGCCCAAGAATTTGAGGTTTCTGTGAGCTATGGGTAATGTAGTGTCTGCTGAGGGTGACAGAGTGACTCTCTGAATCCCCCCACCCAAGAAAGAAATATGAATATAATTTGATAAGTAGAAGAATATGGAGTTAGGAGAAGTAAGAAATATGTTCAGATACGGGAATGAGGAGTGAGATAACTAGTCAACTATTTGAGCAGTTGAGAGAAAAAATATGAATGGGAAGAGTGAGGAGTGAACAGAAGGTGAAATTGGAAGAGTAAGTTTGAACCACCATAGACAAATTTGAACATCAGGGTAAATTATTTCTTATGTAGCATTTAAGAGGTATTAAATATGTTAGAGAAGTTGACATAATTAGGGTTGTATCTGAAGAAATAGCAGTAATAATGTAGTAGGCACTAGAGCAATCCAGTTAAGAAGGGAGCCCTGAGGTCATTTCACCTGGGTTCATATATTCACTTTCTACCTGCTAGCTATGTAATCTGGGAAACTTGCCATTTCTTTTCCTTTCCTTTTTTGTGTTTTGAAAAATTAAGAAAATAATAATGATGTACCTATCTCATGCTACCCTTGTGAGAAGTAAATGTGATATGAAAGAATTAACCCAGGGTGAGACACAGAATAAGTACTCCAAAAACATTAGCTACAACCAGTTCCTTTGATGTAATGCTGCCCTGGGGTTTCTAGAGATATTGAAATAATATGAATGGGAAATACTGGGAAGGAGACTGAGAAGGTCTAAGTCCCAGATGTGGCCCCCTGATTCCATTCAAACTTCACAGAACAAATCCCTTTGGAAAGAATTTGTTCTTATAAAATTTGGATTCAGTCAAAAGGCCACGAATCCCATAAGTCACATGTGTCTCCAAGGTCATAGGTTCCTCACCCCTGGGGAACTTTCTGAAAGGAAGACATGGACTATGAAAAGAAGTTGGAGAGGCTGTGGCCACGGTAGCTTCGACTGTCCACAAAGACCATCCAGTTGGGAAAGTGTGAAGCAATCAGAGCTGAATCCAATGAGGTTAGAAAGAACAGAAGACCAGTACATGGAGAGTGTTTTGAGTGGGTTCTGAGCACAAGATAGTAAGTTCATTTTCCCTGTCAGTGACAAATTTACACTGAATCCCCATTCCCATTTTACACTGAAATCTCGATCTTCAAAATTTTTGTACAACAAAATGTTTTCAATCAGCTGTTCTAGACAATAGTTCCTAATGTGAATTTAATCTTTTGGAAGTAATAATAAATGAGTAAGAAGGATTAGAGTAGTTATCAGAGAATAAAAAGGCAAGAAGAATACTCTTTAAGCTAAAGAATGTGAATTAAAAGAAACAATATAGAAATAAAAGGAAAGGGCATAAATGGTAATTTTAAACTACCAACGAATTTCAATAGTATTGATTTGGGACATGTATGCAGTGATTCGAAATTTTCAGTATCAAATTGTGCTCCTTACTGAATACATTTCTTACCAGAATACTGTGAATTAGGCTGGGTACAAGTTGGAGTTTGAAGGTACCCAATAAATCACATCCCTGATCTCTGCCAATATTTAGGAAAAAAAGAGAGATGGACACAGAAATTAGAAAGATATTCATTGGCCAGGCACAGTGGCTTAAACCTCTAATCCTAGCACTCTGGGAGGCCGAGGAGGGCAGATCACTGGAGCTCAGGAGTTTAAGACCAGCCTGAGAAAGAGGGAGACCCCATTGCTACTAAAAATAAAAAAAAAAAAAAATAGCCAGGAGTTGTGCCAGGTGCCTGTAGTTCCAGCTATTTGGGAGACTGAGGCAAAAAGTTCACTCGTGTCCAGGAGCTGTTTGAAATTACTGTGAGCTATGATGCCATGACACTCTTCCCAGGGCAACAGAGTAAGACTCTGTCAAGGGAAGGGAAGGGAAGGGAAGGAAAGGGGAGGGGAGGGGAGGGGAGGGGAGGGGAGGGGAGGGGAGGGGAGGGGAAAGGAGGAAGGAAGGAAGGAAGGAAGGAAGGAAGGAAGGAAGGAAGGAAGGAAGGAAGGAAGGAAGGAAGGAAGGAAGGAAGGAAGGAAATCATTTATCTATTCAATAAATATTTATCTAACTCCTACTCATACATGGGCAATACAGCAGTCCATGAAACAAAAATACCTGCCTTAATAAAAATTATATTCATAGCGGGAAGAATTATATCAGATGTGAGATGCACCTTTCAAAACCTACTTTGAGGTAGGACACGCTGCACACTGCCCAGCTATAACTATAGTTAGATGCCAGTCCCTGCAATAACTCATTTAAGTTAATGTAGCTTCAGCTTTATTTATTTTTTACTTTTTATTTTATTTATTTATTTTTGAGACAAGAGTCTCACTTGTCACCCTTGGTAGAATGCTCTGGCGTCACAGCTCACAGCAACCTCAAACTCTTGGGCTCAAGCAATTTTCTTGTCTCAGCCTCCTGGGTAGTTGGGATTATAGGCGCTTGCCATAACATCTGGATATTTTGTTTTTTTAAAGAGGGGGTCTCCCTCTTGCTCAGTCTGGTATTGAACTTGTGAGCTCAGGAAATCTACCTGCTTCCGCCTCCCAGAGTGTTAGGATTATAGGTGTAAACCACCACGACTGGTGTAATTTAAGCTTTGAAACAAAGTTAACACTTAGAAGAGCATAGCCCAGCCATATCTAAACAAAGACCTAGCTATTTCTGCCCAGTGTGTGTGTGATTTCTCTAATAGACTTCTTTTGAGGTTTCAGAGACTGTGACAGGTCTGAATCACAGTGAGACTGCTCCTTCTGCCAAACCCTTCTTCTTAATCTCTTTCAGAATTATTATTTCTCCCCAAACCTGCTTTATTCTTAATTCTGTGACAACAGCCCTTTCCTGGAGAGATATCATGTTATCATTAGAAGAGAAAAAGCCTACCAGTGAATGTCACTTTAAATCTGGGGCCAAGGAGGCCTGCTCACTCTTTACCTGTGAAGTGTAAACTCTTAGCTACGTAGTCACAGGCAATACGGCATCGGCAAGGAGGTCTCTTACCACAGCGTAGGTAATACATACTCTGTGTGCATAGATTAATAAAATAAATATAACAACAGACTCGCCACCGTTACTCTTCACTCCATAGAGATGAGTGAGGGAGGGACAGGCAAAGAAGTCTCACTCCAGCTGAACTATTAATTCCACATAGAAACATGTCATGGAAAAGAAAACTGCCCATTTAAAGATATAGTAGTATTACAGTTCCCATATCACAGACAACAAAAATAAAGTTTGGAAATATTAAGTTGGTTAGAGGAAATAATAAAAGAAGTAAATTTTGGAGCTTAGGTTGAAGTCTTTTTTTAATCCCATGTTTTCCATACAACACCACAAAGGACAGGGTATCCAGATGTGGGTTAATACCTTCACCTCTAAAATATTCCTATCAACCTAGGGAGTCACAAATTGAGGGTAATTTTAGGGCAGTATTATCTAGATGATATGTGGTTGATGATACCAAGAATGGACTGACAGTGGTCTTTGTCAAGACTGGGTTGATGAAAGGTCCTGGGTATGTTCCCAGAGGAGGTGATAGTGGAGTGGAATCCTGTGGGGTAGTAAAAAAGGCAGATCAGTAGCATAGGGGATGAGAGAAGTCAGGCACCTCTGAGAAGAAGGAGCTGCAGGCCAGGAAGAGGGAGAACATAAAGGTGAGGGATGGAAAGTGGGTCCAAATGACTGGGGTAGTTGGCCTGAAGGAGGGGATGTTAGAATGTGAACGATATGTGTGTGCATTGGCTCTTACTATCGGTGAAGGATAGAGTACCTGCCAGACACAGTACTGTGTGCTCAGAGTAAAATCGCAATGAAGAAGATAAATGATATTTGGATTCCCAAATAACACCAAGTAGTGAGTACCCTGACTAGAGAAGGGTATGCTGTTTAGTACTACAGGTGGGAGCTCCTACTTCGTCCCCGTGCCGGTGTGATTATGCCAACAGTTTCCTAACAAAAGGAACATTCAGCCTGAAGGATAAACTATAATCAGGATTTTACCAGAAAGAAGGTAAGAAAAAAAAATCCCAAGGAGAGAAAATAGGCTGTGCAAAAAAACAAAGGCAGAATAGGAGAGAGAAATTTATGAACTGAAGAATACTAAAGAACAAAACATTAAATAAGGACATCCATTCAGCTAAAAAGTTAATAACATCCTAAGAAAAAAAAAACACACAGTACATCAGCACTTTAGTCACTATTAATTTTATAAATCACTTGTTCAAATTTGTGATAATTTGAAAACTTCTCTTCCTGTATTTCAGGCCAAAAGAGCACAAGAAGGATTAATTACGTGACTATACATATAGCTGTTGACAGGCTGCTAAATCACCCGAATTTAACAGTGATCATATAAACTCCTCAAATTTCATGACTGTATTTTCATTTCATTGACTCATCCTAAGACTTTCTCTTAGTTGGCAAAATGCAAATTCATCCATTACTCTAGCATTTTTACCTTTGCTGATATTAATAGCAAAGTAGGAACAAACTATTCATGTTTGATGACAATAAATGGAAACAACACTTGACATGGAGCACCTGCTCTAGATTGGCAGAGTTGACTGATTTTATATTTCTTCATAAAATAGGATTGATAACAGGGCTATTTACATTAGGGTTTTATAAATCACCTTATAAGCATGAGGATCTTAAAAGTAATCTCCAGGATATAGGCCTTTTATATGGTTTCAGTGTCTTCTCATAGATGCATATGGAAAACTTACATCAACATTTTATCAAATCATATATAATTTTTGATATCTCAGTATCTAATTAGAAATTTCACACACATTTAGTGTATTTTAGCAGTTTGCTATTTTAATATGCATACGTCCAATAGACATTTGAAGAAGAAATAATGTTAGCTTTCGAGTATTTTATAATTTATATGTGGTCATACTTTCACGTGGTATGCTTAAAGGGGAGCGAAATCTCATAAATAAAATGGTCCATGAGGTAAAACTACAATTTAACAATAGGACAGAGGGAATAAAATATGGCACATGAAAAAAAAAATTCTAATGATTTAAAAATATCTAAAAAAACACAATTTTACATTTTAGAGGAAAGCCATCACAAATAAAAGAATTGTCAGCACTGTACATTCACTGTCTATCAGCCATACTTAATTTTTAATGATGCTAACAATAGCGGCAATCAAGCTTCTTGCTTTGTTTTGTTTACGTGATGTTGTTATTTTGCCATTACTTTGACAAGTGGAGTTCAGGGGGAGTTCACTTCCAGATGCCACATCTTTTGGAAGATGCACGGCGGGCCCTGGAAGCCACCAGGGACTCTCTGTTTCACATTGTAGATATGAACACGCTTAGAACAATTTGGAATTTTCTATTTCATGCCCTGCCCCTAGCTATCCTATTTTTTGGAATCTGTGATCAGATTACAAAGAGATTACACTTTAACCTACGTTTAATCTAAACTAAACAGATATCAGAAGGCACGTGAAGAAATTCAATTTTGTTGCTTTTAAGAGCCAGGTGCAGGGTGGTGTTGTATTTTGGTATATGAAATGTTGCTGAGCAACATAAATTGTTTTCAATATAGTTTACATCAGTGAAGGGCAAATGTAAGTTGTTCCTTCATTTCAAGGGGATACTATCTATAAAATCTTCTCTACAGACACCAGCATCTTCGTGGACAAGAGGTCAGGAAGAATTCTAACAAAATGTATATTGGAGCAAATCTTGGGGGGAGGGGGGGATATGACTCCCAAATGGCATTTCAAAGTCTTAGACACTGAAGCTTTGTCCTTTTGTACACAGTGGTTACATTTTTTTTTTTTTTTTTTTTGTTAATGGAAAAGCACAGCCTGTCATTCTATCCTTTTCAATTATTGTTCTTTTTATTGCTATTTGAGGCCAGTAACTTTACAATCCATTTTAAGCTCATCTTTAATAAGCATTTACAGTTGAGTAGACCTGGGTTATTTTCTTTATTACTTCCAGGCTTCGTCAGAGTCCAGGCAGTATCGTAAGACTTTCCTTATGCACTATAAAGATGAACAAGACTTCAGGGACTTGGTAATGCCTTTTTTTAATTATGTGCATGACTCACTTTTGTTGTACAGGTGACAATGCCACCTTTAATCTGACTTACATATTATCTAAGAATTACTTAGAGCAACATAACATTTATTTAAAAACGTAGAATATCTTGGGGAGTTCTAAGAATGCAACTTGTTCACTAACCATGAAATGTTACAGGTCTTACAGGAAAATACAAAGTTTACGAGATTTGTTTTTTGTTTTTTTGTTTTTTTTTTGTAGAGACAGAGTCTCACTTTATGGCCCTGGGTAGAGTGCCGTGGCCTCACACAGCTCACAGCAACCTCCAACTCCTGGGCTTAAGCGATTCTCTTGCCTCAGCCTCCCGAGTAGCTGGGACTACAGGTGCCCGCCACAACGCCCGGCTATTTTTTTGGTTGCAATTCAGCTGGGGCCGGGTTTGAACCCGCCACCCTCAGTATATGTGGCCGGTGCCTTACTGACTGAGCCACAGGTGCCGCCCTACGAGATTTGTTTTAATTTATTACTCAGAGGAAAATCAAATAATCCATGTCACAAAGAAAAAAAAAGAACAGCCATAAAACTGCACAAAAGCCTGCCACAACTCTGAGAGGAAATCTTTTCCACTTTAAACTGCTAGCAAAATTTTATTTTGTTTCTTTGAGGAAGTAAATGAAGTGAAATGTCAATAAAATTTAATTAACTACACTATCAGGTGTCTTTACCATCTATTCTTGAATAATTTCTTTTTTTTTTAAACATGTTACGTTTTTTCATTTGTTTGGAACAAGGGAGAGTAATTAATCTTTCCTTTCCAAACAAAGAGGTCTACAAAAACTTTGAAACTTTGAAGAATTGTTTGGAATTTTCTATTTCACTCCCTGCCCCTAGCAATCCTATTTGTACTGGGATAGGAAAGGTTGGCTTGTTTTATTGTTGTCGTTGCTGTTGTTAGGGAAACCACCTAAATTTTAAACTGATACTTGCAAGATTCCTCTGCTTGGGCTGTTGGAATCCGATTCATGGCTGCTTTTTTTGAGAGGACATAAAACTAACATCGTCGTGTAGTTTCACTGACAGAGGCGCATTCATGCAAAGCAAGATGGATGGAATACTGGTTTTCTCTATCCTGGGACCTCCATTTAGTGACTCAGATGAGGACTGAGTGAACTTGTCACACACGCATGACAGGGCCCAGATACCACTTTAAATGAAGCTCCAAATCTCATATAGATTTGAAGTTGCTGCTAGAGCACAAAATTTGTCATAAAACACTTGTCAGTACAGAGTTCATTAAGGTAAAGGATGATGGTACTTTATCTGGACACAACTGAGCTCTCCTCTGGCTGCCTGATATTCAGCTAAAAGGGAATTGTGTTTTGTTTTGTTTCTCCTCTTAATGACTTTTTGAAAGATTTCATTGAATGTTTCCTTGTTCTTTAATCTCATCCTAAACGTTTCTTGTAAAATTGCCCCTCCCTAAAATTTTACTCTTGTTTTCCTCCTTTATTAAATTTGGAGGTGTGTTTGTGATATCAATTTACAGTCACTTGGGACCTGACTGAGTCTTGAGGTGAGGAGTTAAACCTCTGGGCTGGATTGTAGCACTTAAGATGAAAGACAAGGCTCTTAATCACTGGTGATTGCCATGCTAGAAATTCTATGGCTGCCACTAAATGGTCTTTTCTTTAGGGTCCAGAGATAAATAAAAGTATTCACCATCTCCAGGCTGTCCAGGGTTTAACTGAAATCCTGATGTTATAATGTCACAAAAGGTTTAATACCCAATTGCAAATAGGTTTCTAAAGAAGCATGTGTGATGTTTTAGAATATATCATTTTGATAGCAATTTATTACTGCTAATCTCCATATAAACTGGGTATATATGTCTTCCTCAAAGTCCTTTCAATGTGTTTTGCTCTCCACACCTGTACCCTCTTAATCCAAAGAATATACCCATGGGTTGTTAGGGTCGCAACTCCTATTATCTTCATTTTATGTGAGACAAACAAAGGACAAGAGGAGCAAAGTTATCTTATTCTTATTTCAGAAAACAAGAAAATCGTGAGTAATTTACTTTGCACTCCTGAGTCCCAGCTTATTGTATTTAGCCTGAACTGTGACGGAGTGTTAAATAACAGATGAGGGATGTGCTGATGCTGCAGCCAGTACCTGTTAGGACTGAAGGATTTCGTCAGCCAGATGCTTGGCCTCAGCTGACAGCCTCTTCTTGGAATGATCTGCAATTTAAGAGAGTTACCTGCATCCAAATAATGTTCTCCACAGGAGAGAGAAAGATTTGGACTCTTGGTCCGAGGTCAGGACATCTTTGAATGTCACCTCAGTTTTAGAACTTAATGGAGGGCTAGCTGAGGTTCTGGCTGAGAATATACTAAAAGGGAACTTCTCAACTTGCCCCCACAGATCCTGATTTTTCCCCTTTTCTCAGAAACTTTTATCCCAAGAGCATTGTAGAATAAACATGCTGCATCCATATTTTTGTCTTAGAGTCTTCTTTTCAAGAACTCTGATGAATGACAATGCATTTGAAGCATATTAGAAAAATAAATAAATAATCTTTAACATTTGAATTTTTTTCTGTCATTATAGCTACTGTACTTTAAATTTCTTGATTACATTGTATTCAAATAACTTTTGATATAAAAAACATAAGCATCTTCTTTATTTTGTTTGTTTTTGCTTTTAAGTTATTTTTTATTAAATCATAACTTCGTACATTGATGCTTTTATGGGGTTCAGGGTACTGCTTTGATATTATAATGTGAAATTCTTACATTGAACTAAGTAACACATCCATCACAATTATACTCATTTTGTAATAGTTTTTTTTTTTGGCCATGGCTGGGTTTGAATCCGCCACCTCCGGCATATGGGACTGGCGCCCTACTCCTTGAGCCACAGGCGCCGCCCATTTTGTAATAGTTTTGAAATGTACCATTGCATCATGCATGTTAGGTGAGGTCCCCCCAAATACCCTCCCTCCCCCCATATCTCCCCTCCCCACTCCTCTCTCTCCTCTTCCCTTCTACTTTCTGGACTATAGTTACGTTTTGCCATTTATATGAGTGTGTAGGTGTTTATATATTGATTTCATAGTAGTATTGAGTACATTGGATACTTTTTTTTCCATTCTTGAGATACTTTACTAAGAAGAATATGTTCCATCTCCATCCATGTAAACATAAAAGATGTGAAGTTTCCATCCTTTTTATGGCTGCATAGTATTCCATGGTGTACTTGTACCACAATTTGTTCATCCATTCATGGGCCCATGGGCACTTGGGCTGTTTCCATGTCTTGGCTATTATGAATTGGGCTGTAATAAACATTCTGGTGCAAATGTCTTTGTTGTAAAATGGTTTTTGATCATCTGGGTAGATAGTAGAGGAATTGCAAGATTGAACAGAAGATGTACTTTTAGTTCTTTCAAGGTTCTTCAAACTTCTTTCCAAAAAGGTCGTATTAGCTTGCATTCCCACCAGCAGTGTAGAAGTGTTCCCTTCTCTCCACATCCACGCCAACATCTGTATTTTGGGATTTTGTGATGTGGGCTAATCTTACTGGAGTTAGATGATATCTCAAAGTGGTTTTGATTTGCATTTCTCTGATGATTAAGGGTGATGAGCATTTTTTCATGTGTCTGTAGGCCATGTGCCTGTCTTCATCAGAGTTTCTGTTCAAGTCTCTTGCCCACATAGAAATGGGTTTTTTTTTTCTTATTGATTAGTTTGAATTCTCTGTAGATTCTAGTTATCAGACCTTTGTCAGAAGCATAACCTGCAAAAATCTTCTCCCTTCTGAAGCTTGTCCATTTGCTTTAATTGCTGTTCTCTTGGCTGTGCAAAACCTTTTTATTTTGGTCAGATCCCAGTAATGTATTTTTGGTTCAAAATACAATTGAACCGGGGCGGGGGGGAGGGGAGACCTCCTCATAAAATATTCTCCCAGGCCAATTTCTTCAAGTTTTTACCATGTGCTCTCTTCTAGTATTTTTATAGTTTCATGTCTTAAGTTTAAATCTTTTATCCAGTGAGATTCAATTTTTGTTAATGGTGAAAGGTAGGGGTCCAGTTTCAATCTTCTACAGGTCACCAGCCAGTTCACCCAGCACCATTTGTTAAATAGGGAGTCTTTCCCCACTGAATGTTTTTGATAGGGTTGTTGAAGATCAAATGGTGATAAGTAGCTGGATTCATCTCTTCATTCTCTATTCTGTTCCATAAATATACCACTCTGTTTTTTTTTTTTGTGTGTGTGTGTGTGTATGTGCCAGTACCATGCTGTTTTGATCACTATAAATTTAAAGTATAGTCTGAGGTCTGGTAATGTGATACCTCTTGATTTGTTCTTATTTCTGAGTAATGTATTTGCTATTTGAGGTTTTTCCTGATTCCATATAAAACGGAGTACTATTTTTTCAAGTTCTTTAAAGTCTGACAATGGTGCTTTAATAGGGATTGCATTAAATCTGTATATTGCTCTGGGTAGTATTGACACTTTAACAATGTTGATTCTTCCCAGCCATGAACATAGTATGTTTTTTCATTTCTTAACATCTTCAGCTATTTCTTTTCTCAGTTTCATAGTTCTCCTTATAGAGATCTTTCACGTCCTTTGTCAGATATTTCATCTTCTTTGGTACTATTGTAAAAGGAATAGAGTCCCTGATTGTTTTTTCAGCTTGACTATTGTTGACATATATAAAAGTTACTGACTTGTAAGTATTGATTTTGTATCCTGAGATGTTGATGTATTCCTTGATCACTTCTAAGAGTTTTGAAGTTGGGTCCCTGGGATTTTCCAGGTATAGGATCATATCATAAGAGAAGAGTTAAGAGTTTGTTCTCCTCTGACCCTATTTGGATACCCTTGCTCACCTTCTCTTGCCTGATGATGATGGCTAAGACTTCCATTGCTATGTTGAAAAGCAGTGGAGACAGTGGGTATCCTTGCCTCATTTCTGATCTGAGTGGAAATGTTTACAATTTTACACCATTCAATATGATATTGGCTGTGGGTTTGCTGTAGATGGTCTCTATTAGTTTGAGAAATGTCCCTTCTATGCCTATTTTCTTAAGAATTCTGATCATGAAAGAATGCTGTACATTATCAAAGGTTTTTTCTGCATCAATTGAGAGAATCATATGGTCTTTTTTATTTTATTGATGTGATGTATTATATTTATAGATTTGCAAAAACCAACTTGATTATGGTGTATAAGTTTTTTGATGTGTTGTTAAATTCTGTTTGTTAAGATCTTATTGAATATTTTTGCATCAAAATTCATTAATGATATTGGTCTATAATTTTCTTTCTTTGTTGGATCCTTTCCTCGTTTGGGTATCAGGGTGATATTTGCTTCATAGAATGTGTTGGGAAGTATTCCTTCTTTTGTATGCTTTGGAAAACACTGCATAATATATGTACTAGTTCCTCTTGAAAGGTTTGATAGAATTCAAATGTGAAGCCATCTGGTCCTGGACTTTTCTTTTTAGGGAGATTTCATATTGTTGATGCTATTTCAGTGGTTGATATAGGTGTAGTCAAGATTTCTAATTCTTTCTGGTTGAGTCTAGGAAAGTGGCGTCCTTTGAGATATTGGTCCATGTCCTTCAGATTTTCATATTTCTGGGAATAGAGATTTTTGTAGTAATCATTGAGGATTTTTTTAATTTCTAAAGTGTCTATTGTTATTTCTCCTTTATCATTTCTGATAGACGATATTAGAGATTTTACTTTTCTATTTCTGGTTAGGTTGGCCAGATGTTTATCAATTTTGTTAATCTTCTCAAAAAACCAACTTTTTGTTTTGCTGATCTTATGAATGATTCTTTTGTTTTCAATTTCATTTAGTTCTGCCCTCATTTGGGTTATTTCTTTTCTTCTGCTGAGTTTGTTGTTGCAATGTTCTTCCTTTTCCAGTTGCTTGAGATGATCCATTAAGTTGTTGGCTTCCTCTCTTTCTATTTTCTTGATGAAGACTTCCAATGCTATAAATTTCCCTCTTAGGACTGCCTTTGCAGTATCCCATAGGTTTTGATAATTTTTGTCTTCATTATCATTTTGTTCCAAAAGTTTGATGATTTCCTTCTTAATTTCATCTTTCACCCAGCTATCATTCAGCCTAAGATTATTTAGCTTCCATGACTTTGTTTGAGTATGAAGAGTCCCGTTGCTGTTGAGTTTAACTTTTATTCCATGGTGGTCCGAGAAGATACAAGGAATAATTTCTACACTTTTAAATTTGCTGAGGTTACGCCTGTAATCCCAGCACTAAAGGAGGCTGAGGAGGGAGAATTGCTTGAGCTCATGAGTTCGAGACTCTCCTGAGCGACAGTGAAACCCCGACTCATGAAAAAAATGGAAAAACCAAGCTGGTTGCCACGGCGAGCACCTGTAATCCCAGTGGCTTCCAGAGGCTGAGGCAGCAGGGTGCCCACAGCCTGAGTCTGAGGTTGTGGTGAGCTACCACACCCATTGCACTCTGCTCAGGGGCATAGGGTGGGACCCTGTCTCAACAACAACAACAAAAAAAGGTAAAGAAATAAATTTGCTGAGGTTAGACTTGTGTCCCAGGTTATGGTCTATTTTGATGAATGACCCGTGGGCTGATGAAAAGAATGTATATTCAGTTTTATTAGGGTGAAATGTTCTGTAGAGGTCTGTAAAGTTCATTTGTTCTAGGGTCAGGTTTACGTCTAATATTTCTTTTTTTAGTTTCTTCTTGTAGGATCTATCCAATACTGTCAAAGGGGTGTTAAAATCTCCAACTATTATAGTGCAGGAGGATATCAAGTGGTTCATATCCATTAGTGCCTGCTTTATGAATTGAGGCACATTCTGGTAACATGCATAAATGTTATAGAAATCTCTTCATTGGGTGTTTCCCAATTCGTTGGGTGTTTCCCTTGATTAATATGTAGTGACCTTCCTTATCTTTCTTGTTTATCTTTCTTGTTATCTTTCTTATCTTTCTTGTTCTTTCTATCTTTGTTGTTTTAAAACCAATTCTATCTGCTACTAAAATTGCAACCCCTGCTTTTTTCTGGTTTCCTTTTGCCTGTATTATACAAGTCCATCTATTGACCCTGAGTCTATTTTTAACCTTTAAGGTAAGGTGAGATTCTTGTATACAGCAGATATCCGGTCTGAGTTTATGTATACAGTCAGTCAGCCTGTGTCTTTTTAGAGGACAATTAGAACCATTCACATTAATTGAGAGAATTGATAAGCCTGCTTGTGCTTTGGGTGTCATGATTTTCAGATGTCTAGTGGACATTTTTAATCCTTTTACCACTGTGGAAGTTGGGTTTTATTCAAAAAATTTTGGGTGAGTTTACATTGGAGGGAGAGCATTGCACTGGTCATTGTGGAGGATGGGTCTGCAAATATCCTGGAGACCTGGTTTAGTTATGGAAAAATTCTTCAACATGACTGTTATTAAAGTATTTGATTTCTCCATCATGAATGAAACTCAGTTTAGCTGAATAGAGGAACCTGGGCTGGAAGTTGTTTTGTTTTAGGACACTGAAGGTTGATGACCATCTTCTTCTGGCTTTAAATGTTTCCACTGAGAGATCTGCAGTCATTCTGATATTTCTCCCTTTGTAGGTGGTTCTTTTCTTACATCTGGCTGCTTGCAGAATTTTCTCCTTCATCTTAACTTTGGCAAAGTTAGTCACAATGTGTCTAGGAGATGCTTTATTTTGTTTGAATTTTGCTGGGGTTCTGAAACTGTCTGCTATCTGAAGTTCTGTGTCTCTTGCAATGCTTGGGAAATTCTCCTCCAAAATCTCTCAGAAGTAGAGCATCTGTACCTTTAGGACCATCCTATTCTCCTTTGGGAATTCCTAAAAGACAAATATTTGATGTTTTGGAGTGATTCCATAGCTCTCTCAGGGAATGATCAGTTTTTGTTCTTCATTTGTCTGCCTCTTTGAGTGTTTGGGAATGTTCAAAAGCTTTGTCCTCATTTTCAGAGATCCTTTCTTCTGCCTGGTGAACTCTATTAATGAGGGATTCTACTGTATTTTGGAGCTCTGCAACTAACATTTTTGTTTCCTTGAGGTCTGCTATCTCTTTTTTCATTATGTCCATATCTTTAGTGACTTGGACTTTGAATTCATTAATTTCTTGAGACAATTTTAGAACTACTCTTAGGAATTCAATTTCTATCTTTTCTTCCATTCTACTTATCTTGTTTGCTGTCCATATTCTGAATTCAACTTCTGACATTGCTGCCATTTGTCTATGCATGGCATCTTCAGTTGTATCTCCTCTGTCATTTCTTGGAGGGGTAGATCTACTCTGCTTATTCATGTTGCTAGAGTTCTTCTGTTGGGTCCACACCATATTTAGTTTCCACCATTTGGTTATTAGAACTGGTAGGGTGAGACTGAATTGGGGTTCCAAGGTAGTAGAGATAGACCCGTACCAAAGTGCTAGGCTTTGTAATTGTGACTTATCTCCCACAACCTTACAAAGGCCCCTTTCAGAATTTTAGCTGGAGACTCTGAGGACTTACTTGGTGAGATAGCACAAGCAAGCTCTGTTTTGATATCAGTCAACGTCTACCCTATCCTAAGAAACCACAGTATTAGTTTTAAATCTCAACTGTGAAGAGATATAAATAGCTGCAGTGCCCAGCCCCCATCCATTGGTTCTTTTCTGTTACAGAACTTCAAAGGTCAACCTCAGAATGTCCCCGAGTGGACAACCCAGACATGGGTTCCAACCAAATTGTCCCAGGCAGTGCAAACCCTGCCCAATAGAGAGGTATTCAAGGGTCTCCAACAACACAGTTGGAGCCAGGTATCCTCACTCCCGCCCACCAGACTCAGTCCACACTGCTGTCTGCTTCTGTACTCATAGGCCCAGCTGGAGCCAGGGGCCATGCCCCCAGACAATAATCTCAGTCCACATCCAGCTAGCCTCTGCTTTCCAGACCAGTTGGAGTCAGGGGACCATGCCCCCACCTGCCAGTCTCAGTCCACTGCCCAGGAAGCCTCTGTTTGCAGGCTCTGTTGTAGTCAAGGCACCACGCCCAGCCCTCTGGTCTCAGTCCACACACAGCTAGCCTCTGCTTGCCAGACCAGTTGGAGTCAGGGTAACATGCCCCCACCTGCCAGTCTCAGTCCACTGCCTGGCAAGCCTCTATTCTAACAGGCTCTGTTAGAGTCAGGGCACCACACTCAGCCCACAGGTCTCACTCCTCACCTGGTAAGCCTCTGCTCACCAGCCCTGCTGGAGACAGTGGACCATGCCCTAGCCCTCAGGTCTTGGTTTACACCCAGATAGCCACTGCTCGAGGCTTCTTTTGGAATTGGGGGACCACACCCTTGCTCTCAGGTTACAGTCCACACCTATCAAGAGTCCACTCGCAGGCCCTACAGGGGCTGGGACCAGACCTGTATGCTAAACTCAGTCAACATGGGGCAACCATTTTCCCACTGTGGGTGCCATCAGAGCCGGGGGTTCTGCACCCCATACTGCCAGACACAGCCTGAACCAAAGCTCAATACTATTACTGGCCAGGCATAGTCATAACCAGGGGACTGCTCCTCCTGCTGAGTGTCCCTTTCTTCCCACACCTTCTTTCTTCCCTGTTAGTCACAGATTCCATCCTGATGTTTGGCGGGCCACACTATGCCCAGTTCTCTCAGGACAAGACCAAACACTCTGTGCTCTGCAAGGGGCAGGATTTCAGACCACCATTTGAGGGGGAAAAGGGTGGACTGGGAGTTTGGACTTGTGGAGGGAAATATCTGTTCAATTTTATGCTTGGCGAGGTGGTATCTAGGTTCATAAGTGGGACCTCCCTGGAGAAAGAGATCTGGAGTTTAGCAGCTCTCTCCAGCGAGGTAAAATGAGAGGTCTTTTGTTCGTTGCTCATTTACAGATAGCCTGCAGCAGGCCCCCTGCTTTGGGGAGAAGTCTCCCATCCTCTAGTTGATAATTTGTTTTCTTGGATGCTCTTCCTTGAAGTTACAGCTTGCCAAACTTCTTTCTTGGCTCAGGTCCCCATCTTTGGCTTCACAGAGTCTGATTCCATACAGTTTTTCCTCCTCTGCTCAGGAGCCTCTGCCGAGGGTTGCTACTAGTCAGCCATCTTCCCCGAATTCCCCATAAGTGTCTCCTTAAATATGCTAATAAAAATAATAAAATCAATTCATAGATAGGGAAATGATAATGTTTTGTCCTGTGTCATTTGGAATGTTAGTTCATATTGAATTTCGAAAAGTAATCATATAAAGGGAACATTGGAAAAGATCAAGGAGCCTCACCAGCTAGACAGAATAAAGATTCAGGCTTTGCTCTAAAAACATGGATGTGGTCTCCATTTCTGCCTATTATCCCCAAGTGGTAATGGTTCCTCTTATCTGAGGCACATTACTAAGTGTTTTTTACTTTTTTTTTTTTTTTTGGTTTTTGGCCGGGGCTAGGTTTGAACCCACCACCTCTGGCATATGGGACCAGCGCCCTACTCCTTGAGCCACAGGCACCACCCACTAAGTGTTTTTTAAAGCACACTTTTATCCATGTTGTTTTATTTCAGCGCAATGTGTCAGTTTTCTATTTGATATGCAACAATCTATTCCAAATGTAAAGGCTTAAAACATGATGAATTACTATTATTCTCTTTATTATATTTTTAACTTGAAACTTCAGTGAGTGAAGAAGTCTGCTTAACTGAGTTTTTGCTCAGGTTCTCAGCAAGGCAGCAGTCAAAGTATCACAGGCTATACTCTCTTCTGGAAGCTCAAAGTATCACAGGCTGTGTTTTCTGGAGCTCAGCTAGAGAAGAATCAGTCTCTTAGCTCTCTCACATTGTCAGCACATTGTCAGTAGAATTCATTTCTTTCTATTTTTTTTTTCAGTTTTTGGCTGGGGCCAGATTTGAACCCGCCACTTTTGGTATATGGAGCCAGCACCCTACTGCTTGAGCCACAGGCAGGATGCACATTTCAATTTAGGAATAATCCCAGAATTGGTATCTTGCTGCCCTGACATTGGAGTCCAACTAAATACTAGTTTAGGACTTCCTTGCCTGAATCTGACTTTCTGTTTCAATTCTTACATGTTTGTACTACCATTGCAGATGAAGCCACCACATTTGCTTCTTTAAGTAATACATTCATTTTACTTTTGTATCTCAAATTAATATAATCACTTTAATCTCTTTTTTTCAGATGACTAATTGCTTTACTTAATTGTTGGTTCAGCGTCAATCATTCTTTTCAGGAAAACTGACAGTTTCTTTTTTTTCTCCTTCTTTCTTAAAAATGACTATGCAGGGTGTACATAAACTTTGTGTGCAATCTATTTTAAATTGCATATGAATATTATGGACACCCTGTATACGAACATAAATTTCATGTGCAATTTAAATTAGTTTACTATTTTATGTATAGTAACTATAGTTACTATGTTATATGGAGTGTGTGCATATACACACACGTTTATGATTTACTGGACTGAGGTGTGTTCCTCCTCATTAGAGAGTGTGGAGTGCTCCTCGTAGTTAGGATTGGGCACATGACTTATGCTGGCCAATGGAGAGTTAGTGCATGTGAAAGAAGCAGAATCCTTTCAACTGGCCCTTGACTTCCTGTCATTCAGAGTGGGAAGAATTTGCCTTGATAACCACTGGTCCAAGGTGCACAAGAGAAAACTGAAACAGGCTAGAACCTCCCTGCACTATGGAGCTGGTCCTAGTTGATTTGCACCTCAGTCAGAACCACCCAGCAGAGCCTAGCCAAGACTAGCTTCACTATCAATGGCCCATAGCTGGTAAGCATGTGAATAAAAGTGTGTCGTTTAAGCTGCTGAATTTTACAGAGGTTTCTTAGCATCTCTGCAGCAATGATCAAGTGAAATATTATCACATACGTATACATTTACATATAGCTACATGAAGTTCACGTAATATAATCAATAAATTATAATATAAAAGCAATAATTAATGATTGCTCACCTACTAGTCTAATGCTAACAGCAGGTGGTAATGCTTTTATTTACAGTATAGATGACTTACTGAATACAATATTTGCCCCTCAATAAACTCTACTAAACTCTTAAATCTAAACTCGAGTTTTACTTTGTGTGCTATTCTTTCACTGACTATTTAAACTCAAGTTTTACCTTTTTGGTTAATCTTCTGCTGCCTATTTTTCTTTCCAGGAACTACCTTTGGAACCCTGTATGATTTATGACTTTTCTAAGTGTTTCAGATTAATGTATATTATGTTTGTTCAGTCAGGCTGAGTTTCCTCCTGTGTTTGTGGTTAACCATGGTATTAGGGCTAGTATTGTTGTTTCCTATCCTTGTTCCTCTAGTAGGACACTCCTGCAATGAGTGCTATTCATTCTTTCATCAAATATTTATGGAAAGTCCACTGTTGACAAGGCATCTTGCCAAGTTAAGAGTTACCACTTACTATTCAAAGATTACAGAATTGCTCTACTTAAAACATTATAGTTAATAATCCTAAATCCATCTTTACCGTAAAGGAGAAACTGTTATTGGCTATGATAATTCATTTTCAAAGGTTTTGAATATTCTACATAATATTTTAATAATATTCATGCAATAATAATATAAAAAATTTTAAATATGCTATTGGCCTAGAAATAATGATCTATTAAAATAGCAAATAACTAAGTAATTATTTAGATATATTGTTATTAATAATGAGTGATATACTTGATTTATTTCAAGCATTTGTTTTTCAAATCATCATAATTTTCTTTTCTTTCTTTTTTTTTTTATTGTTGGGGATTCGTTGAGGGTACAATAACCCAGGTTAAAGTGATTGCATTTGTTAGATCAAGTCCCTCTTGCAATCATGTCTTGCCCCCAAAAGGTGTGGCACACACCAAGGTCCCACCCCTCTCCTTCCTTCCCTCTCTCTGCTCTTCCTTTCCCCACCCCTCCCTTCTTCTTTCTCTCTCTCCTCTCTCCTACCCCCAACCCCACCGTGACCTTAATTGTCATTAATTCTTCTCGTATCAAAATTGAGTACATAGGGTTCATGCTTCTCCATTTTTGTGACGCTTTACTAAGAATAATGTCTTCCACTTCCATCCAGGTTAATATGAAGGATGTAAAATCTCCATTTTTTTTTAATAGCTGAATAGTATTCCATGGTGTACATATACCACAGGTTGTTAATCCATTCCTGGGTTGGTGGGCATTTAGGCTGTTTCCACATTTTGGCGATTGTAAATTGAGCTGTGATAAACAGTCTAGTGCAAGTGTCCTTATGATAAAAGGATTTTTTTTCCTTCTGGGTAGATGCCCAGTAACAGGATTGCAGGATCAAATGGGAGGTCTAGCTTGAGTGCTTTGAGGTTTCTCCATACTTCCTTCCAAAAAGATTGTACTAGTTTGCAGTCCCACCAGCAGTGTAAAAGTGTTCCCTTCTCTCCACATCCACTCCAGCATCTGTAGTTTTGAGATTTTGTGATGTGGGCCATTCTTGCTGGGGTTAGATGATATCTCAGGGTGGTTTTGATTTGCATTTCTCTAATAGATGGGGAAGATGAACATTTTTTCATATGTTTGTTAGCCATTTGTCTGTCTTCTTTAGAGAAGGTTCTAGTCATGTCTCTGCCCATTGATATATGGGATTGTTGGCTTTTTTCATGTGGATTAATTTGAGTTCTCTGTAGATCCTAGTTATCAAACTTTTGTCTGATTCAAAATATGCAAATATCCTTTCCCATTGTGTGGTTGTCTATTTTCTTTGCTTGTTGTCTCCTTAGCTGTGCAGAAGCTTTTCAGTTTAATGAAGTCCCATTTGTTTATTTTTGTTGTTGTTACAATTGCCATGGCAGTCTTCTTCATGAAGTCTTTCCCCAGGCCAATATCTTCCAGTGTTTTTCCTATGCTTTCTTTGAGGATTTTTAATATCATGCCTTAAATTTAAGCCCTTTATCCATCTTGAATCAATTTTTGTGAGTGGGGAAAGGTGTGGGTCCAGTTTTAGTCTTTTACATGTGGATATCCAGTTCTCCCCAAACCATTTATTGAATAGGGAATCTTTCCCCCAAGGTATGTTCTTGTTTGGTTTATCAAAGATTAGGTGATTGTAAGATGTTAGTTACTTTTCCTGGTTTTCTATTTGATCCCAAGTGTCTATGTCTGTATTTTTGTGCCACTACCATGCTGTCTTGACCACTATGATGTGGATATCCAGTTCTCCCCAAACCATTTATTGAATAGGGAATCTTTCCCCCAAGGTATGTTCTTGTTTGGTTTATCAAAGATTAGGTGATTGTAAGATGTTAGTTACTTTTCCTGGTTTTCTATTTGATCCCAAGTGTCTATGTCTGTATTTTTGTGCCACTACCATGCTGTCTTGACCACTATGACTTTGTAGTACAGCCTAAAATCTGGTATGGTGATGCCCCTAACTTAATTTTTATTATTAAGAACTGCCTTAGCTATACGGGGTTTTCTCTGGCTCCATACAAAAAGCAGAATCATTTTTTTAGAAATCTTGAAAGTACCATGTTGGTATTTTAATAGGAATGGCATTGAATAGGTAGATTGCTTTGGGAAGTATAGATATTTTAACAATGTTGATTCTTCCCATCCATGAGCATGGTATGTTCTTCCATTTGTTAAAGTCCTCTGCTATTTCCTTTCTGAGAATTTCATAATTTTCTTTATAGAGGTCCTTCACCTCCTTCGTTAGGTATACTCCTAGGTATTTCATTTCCTTTGCAACTATGGTGAAGGGAGTTGTGTCCTTAATTAGCTTCTCATCTTGACTGTTATTGGTGTATACAAAGGCTACTGACTTGTGGACATTGATTTTATATCCTGAAACATTACTGTATGTTTTGATGTCTTCTAGGAGTCTTGTGGTTGAGTCTTTGGGATTCTCTAAGTATAAGATCATGTCATCAGCAAAGAGGGAGAGTTTGACCTCCTCTGCTCCCATTTGGATTCTCTTTATTTCCTTGTCTTGCCTAATTGTATTGGCTAGAACTTCCAGCACTATGTTGAATAATAAAGTGACAGAGGACAACCTTGTCTGGTTCCAGTTCTAAGAGAAAAAGCTTTCAGTTTTACTCCATTCAGTAAAATATTAGCTGTGGGTTTGTCATAGATAGCTTCAATCAGTTTTAGAAAGGTGCCACTTATGCCTATACTCTTCAGTGTTCTAATTAGAAAGGATGCTGGATTTTATCGAATGCTTTTTCTGCATCTATTGAGAGGATCATATGGTCTTTATTTTTACCTGTGTTAATATGGTGGATAACATTTATGGACTTGCGTATGTTAAACCAGCCTTGCATCCCTGGGATGAAACCTACTTGATCATGATGTATGACTTTTTTGATGATAAACTATAATCTATTGGCTAGGATTTTGTTGAGAATTTTTGCATCTATATTCATGAGTGAAATTGGTCTGAAATTCTTTTTTTTTAGTTGGGTCTAGTTTTTGTATCAGGGTGATGTTTGCTTCATAGAACGTGTTGGGGAAGATTCCTTCCTCCTCAATTTTTTGGAATATGTTCTGCAGTACAGGAATAAGCTCTTCCTTGAAGGTTTGATAGAATTCTGGTGTGAAGCCATCTGGACCAGGGCATTTTTTGGTTGGAAGCTTTTTTATTGTTTCTTTAATCTCAGTGCTTGAAATTGGTCTTTTCAGGAGCTCTATTTCTTCCTGGCTAAGTCTAGGGAGAGGGTGTGATTCCAAATATTGATCCATTTCCTTCACATTATCAAATTTCCGGGCATGGAGTTTCTGGTAGTATTCAGAGATGATCTCTTGTATCTCTGTGGGATCAGTTGTTATTTCCCCTTTATCATTTCTGATTGAGGTTACTAGAGATATTACTTTTCGTTTTCTCATTAGTCTGGTCAATGGTTTATCTATTTTACTTACTTTTTCAAAAAACCAACTCCTTGTTTCATTAATTTTCTGAATGATTCTTTTGTTTTCAATTTCATTAATCTCTGGTTTGATTTTGGAGATTTCTTTTCTTCTACTGGGTTTAGGCTTAGATTGTTCTTCTTTTTTTCCAATTCCATAAGATGGCTTGTGAGTTTGTTGATGCGCTCTCTTTCTGTTTTTCGAATGTAGGCATCTAAAGTCATAAATTTTCCTCTCAAAACTGCTTTTGCAGTATCCCACAGGTTTTGGTAGCTTGTGTCTTCATTGTTGTTATTCTCAAGGAAGTTAATGATTTTCTGTTTTATTTTTTCCTGCACCCATCTGTCGTTCAACAGAAGGTTGTTTAATTTCCATGCCTTTGTGTGGGGTCGAATGTTTTTGTTGGAGCTGAGTTCCACCTTTTTAGTGCTTTATGGTCTGAGAAGATACAAGGTAAAATTTCAGTTCTTTGGATTCTGTTGAGGTTTGTTTTGTGTCCTAGGATATGATCAATTTTGGATATTTCAAGCTTTTTTAAAAACAATTTATATGCATCTGCCCATTTAACTTTTATAAAACCTGTGAGGTTGTTAATAGCCTAATCCTTGTACAACTATAAAGTTAATTAAGAACACAAAATGAATATACCATGGATCCAGGTTCAAATCTTAATCTAGAATAAGGAAAAAACATAAAAATACATACGAAATATATAAATTATAAAGTTGTCAACATTAACATGCTGGTAAAGAATTTAGAATATAGTTTCTCTACTTGTTGCTTTGTGATCATGACCAAGTTAAGTCAGTTAAGCTTAATTATGTCATCTGTCAAATGAGAAGAATTTCAGTACCTATTTAAGGCTTTATGTAAAAATTAAATAAGATATAAGGCTCTTAGATTATTGCCTGTAAAACAACAACAAGAAGTCTCAAATAAATGCAAGTGGTTGCTATTACTTGATGGTACTCACAGAATTGATTGGGTGATTCAATGGTCTTTATAGTCAAAGTAAATAGACATGTCCATGTGAGAAATTAATCAATCACAGAGCACTGCTTGTAATTGCTCTCATGACTGTTCAATCTAACATCTGCTGTATGTGGTACTTCCTTGTGAAATCAGGATTGTATTGTCTGGCTATAGAATTTCATATCTATGACGTGTTTCCCTGATACTTACATGACTTTCTCATTCTACTTCACTTTTATTTGCTTTCAAGAATAATAGTACTAATAATGATGATGAACTTACTGTACACCGGGCACTCTTCTAGCTGTAGTCCTAAACAATCTTATAACAATCTTATAATACAATCTTATAAGATAGTATTATTACCCCATTTTGTAGAAAGAAAACCGAGACAAAATGATAAAATGATCTACCCATGTAACATAAATGAATTTGGATAGAATCTTTTATGCTTTTTTTTTTTTTTGCAGTTTGTTTTTTGGCCGGGGCTGCGTTTGAACCTGCCACCTCTGGCATATGGGACCAGTGCCCTACTCCTTTGAGCCATAGGTGCTACCCTATGCTTATATTTTAGGAGATCCATCACTAAGTTTCCTTGAAGTAAATTTTTTAAGTTAATTAATTTCATTTTTCAGAACAGTTTTAGATTTATGGAAAGAATTAAGCAGAAAGTATAGAGTTGGTATACATACTCCTCTGCCCCTTCACCTGCCTCATTAACAATCTTCCCTGTTATTAACATTTTGTATCACAGTGGAATATTTGCTACAAATGAACCAGATTTGATACATTAGTATTAATGAAGTATATAATTTTTCTGTGATAAATTTATAATCACATATATCCACCATTACGATATCACAAAGAATAGTTTGATTACCCTAAAAGAAGCTCTTGTACCTTACCTAAATTACTCTTCTTTCACTCCTCCCAAACCACTGGCAACCACTAATATTTTACTATCTCTGAAGTTTTCCTTTTACAACTGTCATATAGCTGGAATGTGGGCTTTTCAGATTTACTTCTTTCACGTAGCAAAATACATTTAAGTTTCCTCCATGTCTTTTGATATTTTGATATCTTATTTCACTTTGTGGCTGAGTAATATTACATGGTGTGGATATTGGCTATTTAGTCACCTATTGAAAAGCATGTGGGCCATTTTGAGTTTTGGCCAATTGTAGCAACCTATGTAATAAGATATGTAGCAGCTTATGTAACAACATATTTAGGGAATCTATATAACAACTTATGTAGCAACCTATGTAGAAAGATATGTAGGAACTGGGCTGGCAGGTTTGAAGAGACAAAGAGGAGGTTGACCAGGACAGCAGGCTTGCAGAGACAAAGTGGCAGTTACTGGACATTAAGAAACAGATATTGGCAGTTGGAAATTGATTAGCTGTGGAACTCCAGTGAAGCGGGTGTGGCTCGGGTGAGGAGGTGCGTGCTCTCAATAAATAGCAGCTGCGGAGGTTGCTTGGGGCCTTTTCCCTGCAGGTATGGGAAGGCCCACCACCTGCAAGCTTCCAGCTTACAATCCATTGTCCAGCCTGCTTCCTTGGTGAAGGCACCAACAGCCAATTGTAAATAATAAAGCTATAAATATGGGCGGCGCCTGTGGCTCAGTGAGTAGGGCACCGGCCCCATATGCTGAGTGTGGCAGGTTCAAACCCAGCCCCGGCCAAACTGCAACAAAAAAATAGCTGGGCGTTATGGCGGGTGCCTGTAGTCCCAGCTACTTGGGAGGCTGAGGCAGGAGAATCGCCTACGCCCAGGAGTTGGAGGTTGCTGTGAGCCGTGTGACGCCACGGCACTCTACCCGAGGGCGGTACAGTGAGACTCTGTCTCTACAAAAAAAAAAAAAAAAAAAAAAAAGGCTATAAATATTTGTGTGCAGGTTTTTGAGGAGATGTAGATTTCCAACTCATTTAGGTAAATGCTCAGGAGCATGATTGCTGGATTACATGGTAGGAGTATGTTTAGCTTTATAAGAAACTGCCAGACTGGCGGCGCCTGTGGTTCAGTGAGTAGGGCGCCGACCCCATATGCCGAGGGTGGCGGGTTCAAACCCAGCCCTGGCCAAACTGTAACAAAAAATAGCCGGGCGTTGCGGTGGGCGCCTGTACTCCCAGCTACTGGGGAGTCTGAGGCAAGAGAATCACCTAAGCCCAAAAGCTGGAGGTTGCTGTGAGCTGTGATGCCAGACACTCTACCAAGGGCGATAAAGTGAGACTCTGTCTCTACAGAAAAAAAGAAACTGCAGACTGTCTTTAAAAGGGTTGTACCATTTTCTGTTACCACTCGCAATAAGCACTTAATGAGAGTTGTGCTGTACATCTTCAACATTTGGCATTCTCGGTGTTTCAGATTTCTGTCATTCTAATAGGTATATCGTGATGTATCATTGCTTTAATTTTTAATTCCCTAATAACACATGTGATTTTGAGTATATTTTCATATGCTTGCCTTCTTTAGCAAATCGTTTTGCTAAACATATCTTTTGTCCATTTTTAAGTGTAGTTTTAAAAATGTTCTTGTTTACATTTACGAGTTCTCTATATTCTCAGATAACAGTATTTTTTTTTTAAGGGAGGACAGAGTCTCACTCAGTTCCCCTGGGGTTGAGTGCTATGGTATCATAGCTCACAGCAACCTCAAACTCTTGGGCTCAAGAGATTCTTTTGCCTCAGCTTTCCTAGCCGCAACAACACTCAGATTTTTTTTTTTTTTTTTTTGAGACAGGATCTCGCTCTTGATCAGGCTGGTTTCAAACTTCTGAGCTCAGGCAATCTACTCCCCTGGGCCTCCTGGAGTGCTAGGGATTAGGCACAGTCACGACCCACTGCACTCAGCCTCAAATAACAGTATTTTATTAGACATGCATTTTGCAAATTTTTCTCTCAGTCTATGGTTTGTCTTATTATTGTCTTAAAATGGACCACATACAGGATGATTATCTCATAAAACTATAATATTATATTCATAAGAGAATATTATTAATTCTAAACAATAAGAATATTTTTTAAACTACATTTAAAAATATACAAAAGATATGAATAAACAATTTGTTAATAAAGGCTTTTGGCCGAGGAAAAAATGGTTGATTTTGTTGAAGCCCAACTTACCGTTTTTTTCTTTCATGGATGGTCCTTCTGAGAGTATTAAAGAGTCATCACCAAACCCAGGGTTGCCTAGACTTTCTTCTATCTTCTGGAGGTTTTATTGTTTTGCATTTTAAATTCAGGTATATGATACTTTGGGAAGTAATTTTCCTGAAAATTGTAAAGTTTCTGATCAGATTCTTTTTCTTTTCTTTTCTTTCTTTCTTTTCTTTCTTCTTTTTTTTTTTTTTTTGGCATATGGCTGTTCAGTTATTCTAGCACCATTTGTTGAAAATATTGTTTTCTCCATTGAATTCCCTTTGCTCCTTTTAAATTAAATTTTCTATAGCATATACGCATTATCCTTTAATTTAAAACAAGTAAAATACTTTTTAAAGTATTGAATGTCCATCCAACTATTTTTACATGATGTGGTAACAAAAATCACATAACTCATATCAGTTTTTAAATGTGAAGACAGTATGAATGCTTAACATATAGCCAGGTACCACTTATCCATGGAAGTACTTTCTGAAAAAACATATTTGTAGGTAATTTCATTCTTGTGCAAACTTCATA
This sequence comes from Nycticebus coucang, assembly GCF_027406575.1. Lineage (NCBI taxonomy): Eukaryota > Metazoa > Chordata > Mammalia > Primates > Lorisidae > Nycticebus > Nycticebus coucang. The sequence continues at coordinate 53,206,380 of NC_069794.1, read as the reverse complement.
GAGTATGCCAACACAAACCTAATTGGTATAGCCTACTACACATCCATGCTACAAATCTACATGGCATGTAACTCTGTGAAATACCTTAGGCAACCTAAAAACAATGGTAAGTATTTGTACTTTTCAACTTACCTAAACATAAAAAAGGTAAAGTAAAAATATAACATTATAGTTTCATGAGACGATCTTCCTATATGTGGTGCACTGATCATGGAAAAACTCTTATGTAAAAACTTTATTTCTATTATGTATGAATAAACAATTAGTTCTGAGTTCTAACTCTAGGAGGTTGATCAATATATTTTGATAGTATTCTCTTATGAAAAGTTGAGACAGGTCTTTTTGTTGTTGTTCTTTTAACATTGTTGATTATAAATACCTTCTTGTGTTATCAAATATCGTTCATTCTAATTATCTAAGTGTATTTTTGTACCTGTGAACCATCCCCACTTAATCCTTTCTTTCGTACTACTTCTCCCAGACTCTGCTAACCATCCTTCTACTCTGTTTCCATTATATTAATTATTTTTATTATTTATTTCCTGTGAGTGAGAACATGCAAGATTTGTCTTTTTGTGCTTGCCTCATTTCACTTCCTGTTCTCCAGTTCTACCCACGTTGTTGTACATAGTAGGATTTCATTCTTTTTGTGGCTATATAATATTTAATTGTGTATATGTGCTGTGATTTCTTTATTCATTCATCCATTGGTAATCACTGAGGTTGACCCTAAGTCTTTGTTATTGTGAATAGTACTGCACTAACCATGGATTGCAGATATCTTTTTGATCTACTTTGGATTTATACTCAGAAATAGGATTGCTGGGTCATTTTGAGGCCAGACTTTTCCATTCCTGGTGGGGTTCTTGGTCTGGGTAATGGAAGAAAGAATTCAGGGAGGACAGGCAAGCAGAAGCAACAGAGCAATCATTTATTAGAAGACAAGAAAGCTAGCCGGGCGTTGTGGCGGGCGCCTGTAGTCCCAGCTACTAGGGAGGCTGAGGCAAGAGAATCGCTTAAGCCCAGGAGTTGGAGGTTGCTGTGAGCTGTGTGAGGCCACGGCACTCTACCGAGGGCCATAAAGTGAGACTCTGTCTCTACAAAAAAAAAAAAAAAGAAGAAGACAAGAAAGCTTCCAGCACAATGGAAGGAATTGCCAGTGGGTTGCAGTCTACCATGGCTAGATTTGGGCTTTTGTGCCTAGTTTGCCCACCCAAACCTGAAAACACCGGTAAAGTCCTTCAAACCTTGCTAGTTTACTTGGACTGGTTTGTTTAAACCTTAACTGACTGGCTTCTGTCTACTGGGCCTTTATTTGTGCTGGTGTGCTTTCCTCCCCTCCCACACCACCGTGGGAATTCCTTCCCCAGCATTGCTCTTCCCAGAAACAGCCAGTGACCAATGGTTGCACATGTCTCCCTAAAGGACTCCCTCCCCTTCTACATTCCCGGTTCCGGGTCCCTGCATAAAACCTTCTAAGTTTTATCTATATGGTAGTTCTATTTTCAATTTTCTGAGGAAACTGCATACTATTGTGCCAGTTTACATTTTCACCAATAGTATATGAGTGTCCCCCTTTTTCCACATCCTTGACAGCATTCTTTATTATCTACCTTTTGGTAAAAATCATTTTAACTGGGGTAAGATGATAGCTCATAGCCGATTGAATTTTTGATTTGCATTTCTCTGATGACTGATGCTGTTGAGCATTTTTTCATATACCTATTGGCCATTTTTTAATGTTTTCTTTTAAGAAATGTTTGTTCAGATCCTTTGCCCATTTTTAAATCAAACTATTTGATTTTTTTCCTATTAAATTCTTATGTCTCCTTATATATTTCTGTTATTAATCCTTTGTCATATGGGCAGTTTGAAAATGTTTTACCCGTTCTGTGAGTTGTCTTTTCCCTTTGTTAATGGTTTTCGTTACTATGCAGAAGTGTTTTTACTTGATGCTATAATTTGTCCAATTTTGCTTTGGATGCTTGTGTTTTGGAGGAATCACTTGAATTCCTTTCCAGGCTCGGTGCCTGTAGCTCAGTGGCTAGGGCGCCAGCCACCTACACTGGGGCTGGAGGGGTCAAACCTGACCTGGGCCTGCCAAACAACAGTGACAACTACAAAAAAAAAAAAAAAGAAAAATAGTCAGGCATTGTGGCAGGCACCTGTAGTCCCAGCTTCTTGGGAGGCTGAGGCAAGAGAATCGCTTAAGCCCAAGAGTTTGAGGTTGCTGTGAGCTGTGACAGCATAGCACTCTACCTGGGGTGACATGTGACACAGTGAGACTAAAGAAAAAAAAAGAATTTCTCTCCAAGACTAATAGCCTGAAACATTTCCTCAATGCTTTCTTTTAATAGTTTTATTGTTTTGAAACTTAAATTTAAGTCTTTAATCCATTTTATTTGATTTTTGTATATGGTGAGAGACAAGTGTTTAGTTTCGTTTTTCTGCATATGGATATCCAGTTTTTCCAGCACCACAGGCCATCTTTTCCACACTATATAATCTTAACCACTTTGTCAAAGATAAGTTCACTATAGATTTGTGGCTTTATTTCTGGGTTCTGTATTCTGTTCAATTGGTTTGTGTGTCTGTTTTTATGCCATTACTATGTTGTTTTTGTTACTACCCCTCTATAGTATAATTTGAAGTAAAATAATGGGATTTTTCAAATTTATTCTTTTTACTCTTATTATCTACCAGCTGTATACCTAAGTAAGGTGGCTCTGGCTATTCTGGGTGTTTTTTTTGTTTGTTTGGTTTGGTTTGGTTTTATGTACATTCTAGGATTACTTTGTTTCTGTGAAGAATGTCATGGATATTTTGATGGATGTTGCATTGACTGTAGATTTCTTTGGGTGGTATGGACATTTTAAAAATACTGGTTCTTCCGACCCAATAGCATGGAATATCTTTCCATTTATTCAGTGTCTTCTTCAATTTCTTTCATCCATGTTTCATTTTGTTCACTAGGGAGATCTTTTAGTTCTTTAGTTAAGCTTTTTCATAGGTACTTTATTTGTAGCTATTGTAAATAGGGTTACTATCTATCTTTCAAAAAGTTTTAGTTAATTTGATAGGGTTGTCTTTTAAGCTTCCTACTCAAAATATACGTGGTTTACACACCTCCATAACAGCAATAGAGTATTCTGTATTTGAATACTTACTGTTATCTACCAGCTGTATACCTTCAGATGATTTCTTACTGTTCATTAATGTTCTTTTCTTTCAGAATGAAAAACTGTTTTTAGCATTTCTTGGGGGTACAGGTCTGGTGTTGCTGAAATCCCTCATCTTGTGTCTGCCTGAGAAAGTATTTATTTCTCCTTCATGTTTGAAGGATACTCTTGCTTTAGTATTAAGTAATTTTTCCTTCAGCATTTTGAATATGCCATGCCTTTCTTCCTTGCCTGTAGGGTTTCCACTGTGAGAATGCGGCCAGATGTATTAGAGTGCCTTCATTTTCTTTCTTTCTCTTTTCTGGCTTCTCTTAACTCCTCCTTTATAAGTCACCTTTGAGAATTCAATTGTTAAATGACTTGATGTAGCCTTGTTTGAGTTAAAACTGCATGGTGTTCTAAGACTTTCTTGAACCTGAATACTGACATCTTTGTGTGGGTTTGGAAAATTCTGTGTTATTATTTCTTTGAACATTCTTCCTATCCCAAACTCTTTCCTCTGCCTCCTCTCTAAGAACCAGAACTCTTGAATTTGCCCATTTGAGGCTATTTTCTAGATTGTGAATATGCTTCATTCTTTTATGTTATATCTTTCCTTCTGACTATGTATTCTTAAATAACCAAGGCTGCTTTTTTTAAAACCTCGATATTTCATATCCAAGGTATCTATGATCTTTTTTAAAGTGTTATTTAAAGGCATCAGTTTATATAATTTTTGATTGTCTACCTTGTAAGCCAGAAAAATAACACTTGTGGGTCACTCAACACTTCTCTATATTAGTAATGATAAGTTGCCCCCAAAAGACCCCAAATCATAACACAAGAAATTTAGCAACATCGGAGTTCTTTAGGTGTCTGGTAAAAAACAAACAGAAGAATCATCCCTTACTTAGCTCCTAACAGTTTAGATTAATGAATGATAGTTTTTGCATTTCCTAAGACTAGTGAAATATGTTGACATTAAGGACTACATTCTTAGGCCGGGTGTGCTCATACTTGTAATCTTAGCCCTCTGGGAAGACAAGAGGGGTGGATTGCCTGAGCCAAGGAGCTCAAGACCAACCTGAACAAGATCGAAACCCCCTGTCTAAAAAATAGCCAGGTGCTCTGGTGGGCATCTGTATTCCCAGCTACTTGGGAGTTGGAGGCAAGAGGACCATTTGTGCCCAAGAAATTCAGGTTGCTCACTAAAACCATATCACTCTACGGAGGTCAACAAAGTGAGACTCTGTCTCAGAAAAAAAAAAAAAAAAGACTACATTCTTTCCCTTAAAAATGTTAACTATAGTGTCTGTGGTCAAAAGTTACCTATTAAAAAATACCTTTCTGTTGCTTCAACATTTTACTGGACAGTTTTTAGGAAATTGATGCTTTGGTATGCTGTATTGGTAATCATGACTGAAAGAGTTAAGAAAACTTTCAGAAAATGAAAATCTCATTTCAAGGGCGGCGCCTGTGGCTCAGTGAGTAGGGCGCCGGCCCCATATGCCGAGGGTGGCGGGTTCAAACCTCAGCCCCGGCCAAACTGCAACCAAAAAATAGCCGGGCGTTGTGGCAGGCGCCTGTAGTCCCAGCTGCTCGGGAGGCTGAGGCAAGAGAATCGCTTAAGCCCAGGAGTTGGAGGTTGCTGTGAGCCGTGTGACGCCACGGCACTCTACCCGAGGGCGGTACAGTGAGACTCTGTCTCTACAAAAAAAAAAAAAAGAAAATCTCATTTCAAGAGCAGCGCCTGTGGCTCAGTGAGTAGGGCGCCAGCTACAAAGTGAGACTCTGTCTAAAAAAAAAAAAAAAAAAAAAAAAAACTCATTTCAAGATGGAATCTGTGTACTAGAACACTATAGCTTTTTTTTTAAAAAAAAGTGTAAATATACATAATCTTTTGTAATTCTTAATTACCTTAATTTGAATTTAACATTTTCCTCAGTGCCCCATTACTGCTAAACTTTTTCAGAAGGCAAAACGTATCATAATTAACAGTCTTATTCATGCATTTCCTGTGTTTTCATTGTGGGAATAAAAAGTTCCTAATTAGATGAACACAGTCTTTGAAAGTGGTAAATTAGGGATGGCTATCCTATTTGAGATAGCATTATTATTCCTAATAATAATATTAGCTATAATCACCATATTATTCAATACCAGCATGTGACTCTTTTTGACATCAAATAGTCTAACTCTTCCAATTTTGTTTCTATATAAAAACATTTATATTTTACTGCCAACCATATTAGACCATGCATTTGTACCAGTGCTCTGCTAGGACTGATGCCTGCATGTCATTATCATCTAATGTCCTTGTCCCTAATAAATATTTCCCTATGGGAGCCACATGGCACTCAAAGCTGCCTGCAGTCTTTCCAGGAGGCAAATAATTAGCCACAGAAATAATTCAGTTCCAGGGGGAATTCAAATGAGCTACATTTCTCACGAATCTCTCCTTTATGGGAATGAACTTCATGTAAGTTAAGTCAAACTGCTTCCATTTGTAGTTAGTCCTGACATTTCTTTTACTGTCACTAGAAAAGCTCCAGGCACAGAGGATGGTCTTACCCTGGGATTAGATGGTTCTTTGCAGAATTAGTGATTTTTTTGTCTTAAAAACTATATTAAATTAAAGGAATTATGTTGGTCCTTTAAATTAGAGAGTACATCAGACTAACCCATGAATGTATTGTGGATATAATTATTTTTACAAAGTGGTCAAATTAAAGACCTAAATATGAGTTATAGATGTAAGTAAATTCTCAAATGTAAGTTGATATTTTCCCATCTTACCTGTGGCATAACATGATACCTTAAATTTATATTCTTTGTCCCATTTCATAAGGTGATCTATATATATAAATGTATATGTATCATTTATAAATATTTATAAATACACATATAAATATACATTTATGTGTATATATAAATATTTAGAAATATACATATATATTTATGTGTGTATATATGTATATGTACATATATATATTACCAATTTTACTGGACAAGTTGAGCTTATCTCTTGCAGTAACTCGGGGGCACCTGTGGCTCAAGGAGTAGGGTGCTGGTCCCATATACCAGGGGGTGGCAGGTTCAAGCCCGGCCCTGGCCAAAAAAAAAAAAAAAAAGAATCTTGCAGAGCCTCTGCCTATGGTAGCATAAATTGTAGACATTTTATACCTTCTCTTTGAAGATGAATGATTAGGTATTCATTATTATTATTATTATAAGACTTGCAGTGCTTGGTCAAAACTTCAACAACCCATTATCCTCATATGTTTTTTTCTTGCTTCCCTTTAAATGTTTCTTCTTTCTTCTGAATCTCAATTTTTCCTATCCTCTGCTATCTGTCCACCACATATTCTCTACTACCTTCACCCTTGCTGTTCTTATTAAGCACTTGCATTCCCTTTTGCTGTTTAGGATCTTATATCATGTACATGACTTTTTTCTTATATCGTTAGCTTCATTGGTCAGGATAAACTTGGTTTATGATGCATTTTGATGCCTTGTGTCTTTCCAAAGCACACGCTCTCACTCTCTCCCTTCATGTTATAGAAATTACTTGTCTATCCCACATGAAAATCTATTTTGGGGTTAGGAAACAACTTCTCTGTAGTTCCACAGAGGAAACGGTTCTCATCAAGAAACTAAGAAAAACCTTTATTTATATGCTCTCTGTTTGTTTAAATCAAAGTATCCATATATCAAAGGCTGTTGGCTAGCAAGGAACAGAAGAAACACTCTCTCAGCATTTTTATCATTAACTCATTATTGCCCACTAAATGAGTCATGCAATTATAATGTAAGCCATAACAGTACGAATCATCATAAGTGGACAGGAATAAAATAGATCAAACTTTACAAAAATGAAGTAGTGGGTCTAAAAATTCAGTATTTGCCAACATACTTTCAGTAGCTTTCTTTTGCTTCATTTTTGATGAGTTTTGATTTCTTAGGTGAACCTGCAAGTAAGACACTAGTAGTGTCTCAATAACAAGCTTAGCTAATAAAAAAAAATCAGTGAATGAGTTACAATTATCACAAAAGGAATGAACTATCAATAAAGAATATTCTTTAATGGAAATGTGTTATTTTCTCTTTCTATCTGTCTCTGTCTCCCCCACTTGTAAGTGTAACAGCCCTTAATGCTTTTTAATACTTCCAGAGCACTTTTCTTCCAGGCATAGGCAAGGCAGGGTGGCTTGTCTTCATGTCCTTTGAAATTAACCATGTCTAACTTCTGGACATAAGCACAAAGAGCCAATGGTTTACCTAATCTCTGTTAGTGCAATTGGGAACAGAAACACTCAACATGGTAGTTTATCCATAAGCCCAGGCCATGGACTGATGACAATGACTTGATGCAGATATCCCAATCAATGTCCACATTCAATGGTTGAACATCAAGACAATTAAAATAATTAATAATGTAAGCACCAGAAATAGCTATTATTAATAATAGAATATAGAACCCTTATATGTGTACTTTACTAATCTTCCTCTATATAAATGTACATATATATCCATCACATCTATATCATATATCTGACCCAAAGTAAAATAATAATATGGAGTGCTTTTTTATTTAATAAAAATATTTTACAAAAAAAAGTAAACATTCTTTTGTCATATAATGCTAATAAATAAAATTCAGTGGGAATCAAATAAATGAGGGGGGGAGGAGAAGGTTGGGTCAATCCTCCCTCAACATAGAAAGCACATATCCTGGGTGAGGGCACACTTATAACTTTGATTCATAATGTACAAAACATGTTATGTAACCAAAACTTGTGTACTCTTGTAATATTCTGAAATTTAAAAGCGTAAGGTTTTTCATCACATGAGTGTATCCTTTTATATTTTAATAATTACATGTTCTTGGTTTATAATTCTAACTTAATTGTTGTTTCCAAATACTTGTTATGATAAACAATATCTAATAAGCATTCTGGATTCAGAACATTTGGACAAAACATCATTATTTTTTACTAAGAATAAGTATCTAAATGTAGAATTTCTGAGGCATTCATTGCAAAATTGTACATTCTTATGATAAAATAAGTAGGCATAAACATACTTTTAAAATGTGATAATGTATCTTTGTATTAATTGCATGGCATTTTAAGCTTCCTACGTTCTTATTAAACAAAAATTATTTTTTCTTAACTATTTGCCAACTTTTCTAATGAAATAATTTTAGATAATTAAATTTCTAGTATTTACTTAATAGCTTGTTTATTTTCACATAATTATTTCTCATTTGTTTATGTACTTTTTCTACTAAGTGTGATGCGACTATAGATGTATTTTCTGTTTTGATAAGTATTATAATGTATATCACAATTTTCCTGCAATAAGCCAGAAAGAGAAAAACTTTCATGCTTTGAGAAAGAAAAATATTGAACTTCTCTGGATATAAACATACCTAGTCATATAAAACTGTATGCTGATATAACATAACTTTCCCTTAGGAAAAGTGTAAATTGTGTTATCACTAAGATTTCTTTTAACCGCCTCTAAGAGATTTTTCTGAAGACGAAAGTAGTTTACATCTTTATGATACTTCTTAAGATACGCCATATTTTATTTGGTCAAAATTAATATTAAATTTATCTAGGAAAACTGAATTTATTTGAACTCTTCATGATAAATGTGATTTGCTTAATTTTTGTAATTCAATTTTAGTAATGCTATTTTTTTCTCTAGAGAATATAACAGCAACTATAGATCTCCAACTGTGTCATTTAGTAAACTGCAATGAAGTTCATTTTCACTATACCAGTAGGCATAAGATCAAATAAGTCATCAGAGTAACCAATTTCTGACAATGATTTTTAGAACTTTAAGTTGTAATTATCTGATTCCTTTTTATTTTTAGACGTAATTTAGAAAAGGAAGTGTTAATGTGAAAAAAAATGCTGAGGTAAATTTGGGTAACTGCAAATGTGTTTCGAAAACTATTTTGAAAATATGGATGAAACAAAGCATAAGTAATTAAAAATTTGGTTTGACCTATGGATAGAAGAAAATGGAGAAAAGAGAGGCGAATCTCAGATATGTATCTTGATCAAGCAATCACAATTCCAAAATCAAAATTAAGGGTAAAACAACTATTTATTTACTTGATTTAATTAGATTTCATGAGTGAGAGATAGAGACACAAATACATATGTATGTGTGTGTATGTGTGTTTTTGCATGTGTGTATAGTACACATATACCACAGTTTGTTGATCCATTCCTGGGTTAATGGGCATTTAGGTTCTTCCTACATCTTCACAGTTGTAAATTGAGCTGCAATAAATAATCTAATGTAAATATATTTACGATAAAATATTTTGCTTTTCTTCTGGGTAGATGCCTAGTAGTGGGATTGCAGGGTCAAATGAGAGGTTTCATTTGAGTTCTTTGAGGATTCTCCATACTACTTTCCAAAGAGGCTATATTAGTTTGCAGTCCCATCATTGGTGTAAAAGTGCCCTTCTCTCTCCAAATTTGTGCCAGCGTCTGCAATTCTGGGACTTTATGATGTGGGATATTCTCACCGAGCTTAAGTATTATCTCAGGGTGAATTTGATTTGCATTTAACTGATGATTAGAGATAATGAGCATTTTTTTCGTGTTCGTTAGTCCTTCATCTGTCTTCCTTAAAGAAGGTTCTTTTCATGTTTCTTGTCTAGTGATAGATAGGATTATTTGCTCTTTTTGTTGATCAGTTTGAGTTCTCTGTAGATTCTAGTTATCAAGCCTTTGTCAGACTCATGACATGAAAAAATTTTTTCCTATTCTGAAGGTTGTTAATTTGCTTTAGTTATTGTGTCCTTAGTTGTACAAAATCTTTTCAGTTTAATTTAGTCCCATTTGTTTATTTTTATTTATTTATTTTTTTGAGATAAAGTCTCACTTCACAGCCCTCAGTAGAGTATTGTGGCATCACACCTCACAACAACCTCAAACTCTCGGGCTTAAGAGATTCTCTTGTCTTAGGCTCCTAAGTAGCTGGGACTACAGGTGCCTACCACAATGCCTGGCTATTTTTTGGTTGTTCTTGTCATTGTTATTTGGCAGGCCTGGGCTGGATTTGAACTCACCAGCTCCGGTGTATATGGCTGGCCCCCTAGCTCCTGAGATACAGGTGCAGAGCCCCATTTGTTTATTTTTGTGGTTATTCCTATTGCCACTGAAGCTTCATGAACTCTTTCCCCAGGTCAACATCCTCAAGAGTCTTTCCCACGCTTTCTTCTAGGATTTCTGTGTTTCATGTCTCAGATTTAAATCTTTTATCCATCTTCAGTCAACTTTACAAGTGGTGAAATGTGTGGGTCTAATTTCAGTCTTTTACATGAGATTATTCATTTTTCCTAGCATCATTTATTAAAGAAGGGTTCTTTTCCCCAGTATAAGTTTTGGTTTGGTTTATTAAAAATCAAATGGCTTTAGGAAACTGATTTTATCTCCTAGTTTTTTATTCAGTTCCATATGTGTATATCTCCATTGTGTGCCAGTACCATGGAGTTTTGATCACTGTGGACTTGTAATATAACATAAAGTCTTATAGAGTGATGCCTCCAGCTTTGTTTTTATTACTAAGAATTGCCTTGACTACACGAGTTTTTTTCTGGTTCTATACAAAACGAAGAACTATTTTTTCCAGTTCTTCAAAGTATGATATTGCCATTTTAATGAAGAATGCATTGAATCTGTAGATTACTTTGTGTAGAGTAGACATTTTAACAATGTTGATTCTTCTCAGCCCAAGAGCGTGGTATGTTCTTTTGTTTGTTTATGTCTTTTGCTATTTCTTTTTTCAGGGCTTTATAATTCTGTTCGTTAATGTCATTCACCTCTTTTTTTATGTATATTCTTAGGCATTTCATTTTATTTGAAGCTACTGTGAATAGGATTGTATCTTGGATTAGCTTCTCAAGGCTGTTATTGGCATATACAAGGCTGATTGGTGGAGATTGATTTTATACCTTGATATTACTCTATTTCTTGAACACTTCCAGTAGTCGGGGGGTGAGTCTCTCAAAGTTTTCTAAGCTTGTCAGCAAAGAGTGAGAGTTTCACCTCATCTGCCCTGATTTGGATGTCCTTTATATCCTTCTCTTGCGTGATTGCATTGGTGAGAACTTCCATCACTATGTTGAATATTAGTGGTGATAGAGGATAGCTTTGTCTGGTTCCTGTTCTAAGTGGAAAAGCTTTTCGTTTTACTTTATCCAGTATTATATGTAGCTGAGGGTTTGCTGTAAATGGCATCAATAGTTTAAGAAATGTTCCATCTATATCTATTTTCTTAAGTGTTCTTATTAGAAAAGGATGCTGAATTTTATCAAATGCTTTTTTTGTATCTATTCAGAGGATCATATAGTCTTGGTTTCTCATTCTGTTTTATCTGGTGAATTACATTCATAAATTTGCATGTGTTAAACCAGACTTGCATTCATTGGATGAAGCCTACCTTATGATGTATAATTGTTTTAATGTGTAGCTATAATCTATTGGGGCTAAGATTTTATTGAGTATTTTTGCATCGATATTCATTAGTGAAATTGGTCTATAGTTCTCCTTTTCAGTTGGGTCCTTTTCTTCTATTGATATTAGGATGATTTTTGCTTCATAGAACATGTTAAGGAAGATGACTTCCTTCTCAGTATTTTGGAGGAGGATTTTATGCTATAGGTAAAAGCTCATCTTTGAAGGTTTGATAAAATTCTGATGTTAAGCCATCTAGTACAGGGCTTTCTTTTGTTGGAAGCTTTTTTATTATTTCTTCAATCTCAGTGTTTGATGTTGGTCTGTTCAAGAGATCTATTTCTTCCTCTATAAGTCTAGAGAGATAGTGTGATCCTAGGTATTGGTCCATTTCCTCCACATTGTTGAATTTCTGGGCTTAAAGTTTCTTGTAGTAGTCAGTGATAATCTCTTCTGTCTCAGTGATATATGTTGTTATTTCCCCTTTTTTGTTTCTGGTTGAGATTTGTAGAGATTTTACTTTTTTATTTTTAGTTAATCTGGCCAAAGGTTTATGGACTTTAGCTATCTTTTCAAAGAAGCTCTTTTTTCTTTCATTCATTTTCTGAATTTTTTTTTTTTTTTGCTTTCAATGTCATGTATTCCTGATTTAATTTTTCTATTATTTTCTTCTGCTAGATTTTCAATTTCATTGCTCTTCCTTTTCCATTTCCTTAAGTGGATTCATTAGGTTGTTGATGTGGTCTCTCTGTTTTTCAAATGTAGGCAGCTAAAGTAATAAATTTCCCTCTTGGGACTGCTTTTGCAGTATCTTACATGTTTTGGTACTTCCAGCTCCACTATTGTTATGTTTGAGAAACTTAATAATTTCCTCCTTTAACTCTTCCTTAACCTAGCTGTCATTCAGCAAAAGGTTGTTTAATTTCCTGCCACTGTGTGGGGATAATAATTTATGTAGGAGTTGAGTTCCACCTTTATTGGCTTGTGGTCTGAGAAGATCCAAGGTATAATTTCTGTTTGTTAAATTTTTCTGAGGTTTGATTTGTGACTTCAGATATGATCTATTTTGGAGTATGTTCCATGGGTTGACAATAAGAATAAATATTCCTTAGCTTTGTGATGGTGTGTTCCATACATGTCCATTAAGCCCTTTCGTTCTAGGATTTTACAACCCTTGGATCCTTGTTTAGTTTCTGTTTAGATGATTGTCCAGTTCTTTAAAGTCCCCAGCTATTATAGTGTTATAGGCTATCATATTGCTCAGACCAATTAGGTCCATTTTCTTTTTTGTTTTTGTTTTTGTTTTTTTTTTATTGTTGGGGATTCATTGGGGGTACAATAAGCCAGGTTACACTGATTGCAATTGTTAGGTAAAGTCACTCTTGCAATCATGTCTTGCCCCCATAAAGTGTGACACACACCAAGGCTCCACCCCCCTCCCTCCTTCCCTCTTTCTATTTCCCCCCCATAACCATAATTGTCATTAACTGTCCTCATATCAAAATTGAGTACATAGGATTCATGCTTCTCCATTCTTCTGATGCTTTACTAAGAATAATGTCTTCCACCTCCATCCAGGTTAATACAAAGGATGTAAAGTCTCAATTTTTTTTAATGGCTGAATAGTACTCAATGGTATACATATACCACAGCTTGTTAATCCATTCCTGGGTTTGTGGGCATTTAGGCTGTTTCCACATTTTGGCAATTGTAAATTGAGCTGCAATAAACAGTCCAGTACAAGTGTCCTTATGATAAAAGGATTTTTTTCCTTCTGGGTAGATACCCAGTAATGGGATTGCAGGAACAAATGGGAGGTCTAGCTTGAGTGCTTTGAGGTTTCTCCATACTTCGTTCCAGAAAGGTTGTACTAGTTTGCAGTCCCACCAGCAGTGTAAAAGTGTTCCATTCTGTCCACATCCACACCAGCATCTGCAGTTTTGAGATTTTGTGATGTGGGCCATTCTCACTAGGGTTAGATGATATCTCAGGGTTGTTTTGATTTGCATTTCTCTAATATATAGAGATGATGAACATTTTTTCATGTGTTTGTTAGCCATTCATCTGTCGTCTTTAGAGAAAGTTCTATTCATGTCTCTTACCCATTGACATATGGGATTGTTGGTTTTTTCATGGGGATTAATTTGAGTTCTCTATAGATCCTAGTTATCAAGCTTTTGTCTGATTGAAAATATGCAAATATCCTTTCCCATTGTGTAGGTTGTCTCTTTGCTTTGGTTATTGTCTCCTTAGCTGTATAGAAGCTTTTCAGTTTAATGAAGTCCCATTTGTTTATTTTTGTTGTTGTTGCAATTGCCATGGCAGTCTTCTTCATGAAGTCTTTCCCCAGGCCAATATCTTCCAGTGTTTTTCCTATGCTTTCTTGGAGGATTTTTATTGTTTCATGCCTTAAATTTAAGTGCTTTATCCATCTTGAATCAATTTTTGTGAGTGGGGAAATGTGTGGGTCCAGTTTCAGACTTTTTTTTTTTTTTTTTATTGTTGGGGATTCATTGAGGGTACAATAAGCCAGGTTCCAGTTTCAGTCTTTTACATGTAGACATCCAGTTCTCCCAACACCATTTATTGAATAGGGAGTCTTTCCGTCTTTCCCCCAAGGTATGTTCTTGTTTGGTTTATCAAAGATTAGGTGGTTGTAAATTGTTAGTTTCACTTCTTGGTTTTCAATTCGATTCCAAGTGTCTATGTCTCTGTTTTTGTGCCAGTACCATGATATCTTGAGCACTATGGCTTTGTAGTACAGACTAAAATCTGGTATGCTGATGCCCCCAGCTCTATTTTTGTTACTAAGAACTGCCTTAGCTATACGGGGTTTTTTCCGGTTCCATAAAAAACACAGAATCATTTTTTCCAAATCTTGAAAGTACGATATTGGTATTTTGATAGAAATGGCATTGAATAGGTAGATTGCTTTGGGAAGTATAGACATATTTTTTTTTTTTTTTATTGTTGGGGATTCATTGAGGGTACAATAAGCCAGGTTACACTGATTGCAATTGTTAGGTAAAGTCACTATTGCAATCATGTCTTGCCCCCATAAAGTGTGACACACAAGAAGGCCCCACCCACCTCCTTCCTTACCTCTTTCTGTTCCCCCCCAATAACCATAATTGTCATCAATTGTCCTCATATCAAAATTGAGTACATAGGATTCATGCTTCTCAATTCTTGTGATGCTTTACTAAGAATAATGTCTTCCACGTCCATCCAGGTTAATACGAAGGATGTACAGTCTCCATTTCTTTAAATGGCTGAATAGTATTCCATGTATACATATACCACAGCTTGTTAATCCATTCCTGGGTTGGTGGGCATTTAGGCTGTTTCCACATTTTGGCGATTGTAAATTGAGCTGCAATAAACAGTCTAGTACAAGTGTCCTTATGATAAAAGGATTTCTTTCCTTCTGGGTAGATGCCCAGTAATGGGATTGCAGGATCAAATGGGAGGTCTAGCTTGAGGGCTTTGAGGTTTCTCCATACTTCCTTCCAGAAAGGTTGTACTAGTTTGCAGTCCCACCAGCAGTGTAAAAGTGTTCCCTTCTCTCCACATCCAGGCCAGCATCTGCAGTTTTGAGATTTTGTGATGTGGGCCATTCTCACTGGGGTTAGATGATATCTCAGGGTTGTTTTGATTTGCATTTCTCTAATATATAGAGATGATGAACATTTTTTCATATGTTTGTTAGCCATTTGTCTGTCGTCTTTAGAGAAGTTCTATTCATGTCTCTTGCCGATTGATATAAGGGATTGTTGGCTTTTTTCATGGGGATTAATTTGAGTTGTCTATAGATCCTAGTTATCAAGCTTTTGTCTGATTGAAAATATGCAAATATCCTTTCCCATTGTGTAGGTTGTCTCTTTGCTTTGGTTATTGTCTCCTTAGCTGTACAGAAGCTTTTCAGTTTAATGAAGTCCCATTTGTTTATTTTTGTTGTTGTTGCAATTTGCCATGGCAGTATTCTTCATGAAGTCTTTCCCCAGGCCAATATCTTCCAGTGTTTTTCCTATGCTTTCTTTGAAAGCTTTCTTTTTTTGTTTCATGCCTTAAGTTTAAGTCCTTTATCCATCTTGAATCAATTTTTGTGAGTGGGGAAATGTGTGGTCCAGTTTCAGTCTTTTACATGTAGACATCCAGTTCTCCCAACACCATTTATTGAATAGGGAGTCTTTCCCCCAAGGTATGTTCTTGTTTGGTTTATCAAAGATTAGGTGGTTGTAAAATGTTAGTTTCATTTCTTGGTTTTCAATTCGATTCCAAGTGTCTATGTCTCTGTTTTTGTGCCAGTACCATGCTGTCTTGAGCACTATGGCTTTGTAGTACAGACTAAAATCTGGTATGCTTATGCCCCCAGATTTATTTTTGTTACAGAGAACTCCCTTAGCTATATGGGGTTTTTTCTGGTTCCATATAAAACGCAGAATCATGTTTTCCAAATCTTGAAAGTACGATGTTGGTATTTTGATAGGAATGGCATTGATTGCTTTGGGAAGTATAGACATTTTAACAATGTTGATTCTTCCCATCCATGAGCATGGTATGTTCTTCCATTTGTTAATATCCTCTGCTATTTCCTTTCTGAGGATTTCATAGTTTTCTTTATAGAGGTCCTTCACCTCCTTCGTTAGGTATATTCCTAGGTATTTCATTTTCTTTGAGACTATGGTGAAGGGAGTTGTGTCCTTAATTAGCTTCTCATCTTGACTGTTATTGGTGTACATAAAGGCTACTGACTTGCGGACATTGATTTTATATCCTGAAACATTACTGTATTTTTTGATGACTTCTAGGAGTCTTGTGGTTGAGTCTTTGGGGTTCTCTAAGTATAAGATCATGTTGTCAGCAAAGAGGGAGAGTTTGACCTCCTCTGTTCCCATTTGAATTCCCTTTATTTCCTTTTCTTGCCTAATTGTATTGGCTAGAACTTCCAGCGCTACGTTGAATAGTAAAGGTGACAGAGGACAACCTTGTCTGGTTCCAGTTCTAAGAGGAAAAACTTTCAGTTTTACTCCATTCAGTAAAATATTGGCTGTGGGTTTGTCATAGATAGCTTCAATCAGTTTTAGAAATGTGCCACCTATGCCTATACTCTTCAGTGTTCTAATTAGAAAAGGATGCTGGATTTTATCAAATGCTTTTTCTGCATCTATTGAGAGGATCATGTGATCTTCATTTTTGCCTCTGTTAATATGGTGGATAACGTTTATAGACTTGCGTATGTTAAACCAGCCTTGCATCCCTGGGATGAAGCCTACTTGATCATGATGAATGACTTTTTTGATGATAAGCTGTAATCTATTGGCTAGGATTTTGTTGAGAATTTTTGCGCCTATATGCATGAGTGATATTGGTCTGAAATTCTCCTTTTTGTTGGGTCTTTTCCTGCTTTTGGTATCAGGGTGATGTTTGCTTCATAGAATGTGTTGGGGAAGATTCCTTCTTCCTCAATTTTTTGGAATAATTTTTGCAGTACAAGAATAAGCTCTTCTTGAAGGTTTGATAGAATTCTGGAGTGAAGCCATCTGGACCAGGGCATTTTTTGGTTGGAAGATTTTGTATTGTTTCTTTGATCTCAGTACTTGAAATTGGTCTGTTCAGGAGCTCTATTTCTTCCTGGCTGAGTCTAGGGAGAGGGTGTGATTCCAAATATTGATCCATTTCTTTCACATTGTCAAATTTCTGGACATAGAGTTTCTGGTACTATTCAGAGATGATCTCTTGTATCTCTGTGGGATCAGTTGTTATTTCCCCTTTATCATTTCTGATTGAGGTTACTAGAGATTTTACTTTTCTATTCCTCGTTAGTCTGGCCGATGGTTTATCTATTTTATTTATTTTTTCAAAAAAACCAACTCCTTGTTTCATTAATTTTCTGAATGATTCTTTTGTTTTCAATTTCATTGATCTCTGATTTGATTTTGGATATTTCTTTTCTTCTATTGAGTTTAGGCTTAGATTGTTCTTCTTTTTCCAATTCTATAAGATCTCTTGTGAGATTGTTTTTGTGCTCTCTTTCTGTTTTTCGAATGTAGGCATCTAAAGCGATGAATTTTCCTCTCAAAACTGCTTTTGCAGTATCCCACAGGTTTTGGTAACTTGTGTCTTCATTGTTGTTATGCTCAAGGAATTTAATGATTTCCTGTTTTATTTCTTCCTGCACCCATCTGTTACTCAAAAGAAGATTGTTTAATTTCTATGCCTTTGGGTGGGGTTGAGCGTTTTTGTTAGAGTTGAGTTCCACTCTTAGTGCCTTATGGTCTGAGAAGATGCAAGGTAAAATTTCAATTCTTTTGATTCTGTTGATATTTGTTTTGTGTCCCAGGATATGATCAATTTTGGAGAATGTTCCATGGGGTGGTGAGAAGAATGTATATTCTTTATCTTTGGGATGGAGTGTTCTATATGCATCTATCAAGCACAGTTGTTCTAGGGTCTCATTTAAATCTCTTATATCCTTGTTTAATTTCTGTTTAGAGGATCTGTCCAGCTCCGTAAGAGGAGTGTTAAGGTCCCCTGATATTATGGCATTATCAGATATCATATTGCTCAGACTGAGTAAGGTCTGTTTCAAGAATCTGGGAGCATTTAAATTGGGTGCATAGATATTTAGAATTGAAATGTCTTCTTCTTGTATTTTTCCCTTGACTAATATAAAGTGACCATCTTTGTCTTTTTTGACTTTAATTGCTATAAATCTACATGTATCTGAAAATAAGATTGCAACTCCTCTTTTCTTCTGAATTCCATTTGCCTGAAAAATTGTGTTCCAACCCTTGACTCGGAGCTTTAATTTGTCTTTTGAAGCCAGGTGTGTTTCTTCCAGACAGCAAATGGATGGCTTGTGTTTTTTAATCCAGTCAACCAATCTATGTCTCTTCAGTGGGGAATTCAAGCCATTAACATTTATTGAGATAATTGATAAGTGTGGTACTATTCTATTCATCTTATTTTGTGAGAGTCCATTGCTTAGTTTTATCTTTAGCATCAGTGTGGAGGTTAGGTTCTGTCCTTTAATTTCTGAGTTCTTACTTTGCTGCTGATCCATTGTGGTGGTCAGTGTGCAGAACAGGTTGAAGTATTTCCTGTAGAGCTGGTCTTGTTGTGGTGAATTTCCTCAATGTTTGTATATCCGTAAATGATTTGATTTCTCTGTGCATTTTGAAGCTTAGCTTAGCAGGGTACAGAATTCTGGGCTGGAAATTGTTCTGTTTAAATAGATTAAAGGTAGATGACCATTGTCTTCTTGCTTGGAAAGTTTCATCAGAGAAGTCTGTGGTCAATCTGATGGATTTGCCCCTGTAGGTCAACTGGTGCTTACTCCTGGCAGCTTGCAGAATCTTTTCTTTTGTCTTGACTTTGGACAGGTTCATCACAATGTGTCTTGGAGAAGCACGGTTAGAGTTGAAGTGACCTGGGGTCCAATATCCCTCTGAAAGCAGTGTTTCAGAATCTTTGGTGATATTTGGGAAATTTTCTTTTATAATATTCTCTAGTATGGCTTCCATTCCTCTGGGGCATTCTTCTTCCCCTTCTGGAATTCCTATAACTCATATGTTGGAACGCTTCGTAAAGTCCCATAATTCTGACAGTGAACGTTCTGCTTTCTCTCTCTTCTTTTCTGCCTCTTTTACTATCTGAGTTATCTCAAAAACTTTGTCTTCTACCTCTGAAATTCTTTCTTCTGCATGGTGTAACCTGTTGCTGATACTTTCCATTGAATCTTTAAGTTCCCTAATTGACTGT
This sequence comes from Nycticebus coucang, assembly GCF_027406575.1. Classification (NCBI taxonomy): domain Eukaryota; kingdom Metazoa; phylum Chordata; class Mammalia; order Primates; family Lorisidae; genus Nycticebus; species Nycticebus coucang. The sequence continues at coordinate 53,186,975 of NC_069794.1, read as the reverse complement.
TTCATTTCCTTCAGCTCTGCTATATCCTTTTTATATTCTTCATGTTGTTCATCTCTTATTTGATTCTGTTTTTGGATTTCCTTTTGGTTATTTTCCACTTTATTAGCAGTTTCCTTCATTGTTTCCATCATTTCTTTCATTGTTTTCAACATGTGTATTCTAAATTCCCTTTCTATCATTCCTAACATTTCTTTATAGGTGGAATCATCTGCAGGAGCTACCTCATGGTCCCTTGGCGGGGTTGTTCTGGACTGGTTCTTCATGTTGCCTGGAGTTTTCTGCTGATTCTTCCTCATGAGTGATTTCTTTTATCTGTTTCCTTGCCCTAATTTACCTTTCACTTCCTCTTGCTCTTTAAGTGCTCGTGCCTGTGGACTAAGGGTTACAGGACCAGAGGGGTGAGAAGGTTGAAGAGCAAAAAAGGGATGAAAGAATGGAGGACCGAGTGATAAGAAAAAAAAAAAGAAAAATAGAGAAAGGAGAGGGGGTGGGTAAAAGGAATATTGACAAAAAGAAGAGAGACACAGAAAGAGGGAGACAGAGCAATATAGGTGTACAGTAGGGTACTTTGATACAACCTTAAAAAAAAAACACCTTCTGGGGGTGCCCATTTGGGTGGTTCCCTTGAGGTCAGCACCTCTTTGCTAACCTGATCAGACACAGTACCCCACCTCCACCAAGTAGAGAGGAAAGACAAAAATGGTATAAATCAAAGCAAAACAAGCAAACAGAAAACTTTATGGGATAAAATTGTGTGGAAAACCAAATAATAGTGGTAGAAACACTAACAAAAATGAAGTTCTAATTATTTAAATAGGCAGCAATGGGAAATTATAATTAAATTAGACAAATTGAGAAAGAAAAAGGATCTGTATGGAAAAGGTTGAACTTAAAAAATAAAACAACAATCAACATCATCAAAATAAACAAAAAAAAACAACCAAACCAAAAAAAAAAAAAAAAAAAAAAACAACCAAAAACAAAGCAGTATGTATATGTCATTGAATATTTTCTGGGAAACACGTGGTCTTCTGGGGTATGAGATGTTAATCAGTTCTGATACGACTGGAGGCTGCTAGTTTCTCAAACCCCAGCAGGTAGACACCCTAAATCTCTCTTCAGCCCACTTAAAAGGCACTTTGTACTTGTTCACTTGCTGAGCAGAAGCTTTCCCAGGGAAGTGTTTGTCGCTGGAATCACTGCTGAAGTGGCTATCCACTTACTCTGTGTGCCAAAACTGGTCTCCCTCTGCCCCCGAGGGTTAGGGCTGCAAGGCAGCTCAGACCCCGCCCTTAGGCTACTTGGTCGCTGGGTTACCAGCTCCCACCTAATTCTAGCTCTGCAACCCTGAGGGCGGAGCTTGCTGGGGCAGATCGCTCACAATGTCTGCCTGTGACCCAGAGCCAAACACTATTAGCTCCGTCTGGCTCAGCGGCTCAGACTGGGGCCCCAGACAAAGGCCAAAGTTCTCTGCACTCCTGCTCAGGCTCTCCCCAAGGCAGTTCAGCTGAGTGCCAAGTCCAAAGACACCAAAATAGTTCACAGGTAAGGTCTTTATGGTTTGCAGTCTCACTGCTACTGAACTTACAGTTGTGGGCTGGTTTAGACGGATTGAACACACGCGACCACTTGCCGATTTTCCACTGTTTTAGTCCTCCTCTTGGGGTCCAGAAGTCTCTCGCTGACTCCCTGTATCTTCATAGGAGTGATGATAGGCAGATCCCACCAGCCAGAGATGCCTGGAGTCCTATCTCCCCAGACTCACGGTGCCCAGATGCAAGGAAGCTGTTACTCGGCTGCCATCTTGCTCCGCCTCACCTAGGTCTATTTTCTAAATCTGAGAGCATTTAATTTGACTACATAAATATTTAGAATTGAAGTGTCCTTTTGCTATATTTTTACCTTGATATGAAGTGACCATCTTTGTCTTTCCTAACTTTAGCTGCTAAAAATAAAATTGTGATCCTTCTTGTCTTCTGGTTTTATTTGCCTGAAATATGGTTTTCCAGCACTTTACTCTGAGTCTTCTTTTGTCTTTCAACAATCAGCCAGCCTGTGCCTCTTCACTGGGGAATTCAAGCCATTAACATTTATTGAGAGAATTGACAATTGTGGTGAAATTCTATTGATGTTATTTTGTAAAGTTCGTTGCTAAGTTTTATCTTTTGTGTCATTGTAGAAGGTAGGTTTTGTACTTTGGTTTGTGGGTTTTTACTTTTCTTGTTGTCCATTTTGATGATCAGTGTGGAGAATTGGTCTAAGTATTTACTGTAGAGCTGGTCTTGTCGTAGGGAATTTCCTCAATGTTTGCATATCACTAAAAGATTTGATTTCTCCATTGATTCAGAATCTTAGTCTAGCAGGATAAAGAATTCTGGGCTGAAAATTGTTTTCTTTAAGAATGTTAAAAGTAGGTGACTATTCTCTTCTGCCTTGGAGTGTTTCAGCAGAGATGTCTACTGTAACCCTCATGGATCTGAACCTATAGGTCAATTGGCATTTATTCTTGCATGCTTGCCGAATTTCCTCTTTTGTCTTGACTTTGAACAGGTCTTTACAATGTGTATTGGAGATGCTCTATTTGTGTTGAGATGGCCTAGAGTTCATTAGCCCTCTACATGGAGTGTTTAAGAATTTTTAGTGATTCTTGGAAAGTTTGCATTTATAATATCCTTCAGTAGAATTTTCATTATTTTTGGATATTCTTCTTCCCCTTAATTAATACTTATAATTCATATGTTTGAAAATGCATGAAATCCCATCATTCTGTCAGTGAATGTTCTGCTCTCTGTCTCTTCTCTTCTGCCCCTTTAACTGCCTGGGTTAGCTCAAGAATTTTATTGTCTAGCTCTGCAATTCTGTCTTCTCCATCCTTTAATTTGTTATTGATACTTCCTACTGAATCTTTAAATTTCCTGCTTAACTTCTTTAAGTCCTTAAGCTCCGTCATATCCTTCTTATATTCTTCATATTTTTTATCCATTTTTTTTTCTGCTTTTCTATGTTTTCATCAATTCATTTATCTGTTTTTGCCATCCATATTTTAAATTATCTTTCTCTTACAAGAGTACATGTGAAACTTAGTGAATGTAGAATATGATTGTCTTAACACAATAACTAAGAAAATGCCAGGAATGCTATGTTAACCAGTGTGATGAAAATGTGTCGAACTGTTTATAAAACCAGTGTATGGTGCCCCATGATTGCATTACTGTACACAGCTATGATCTAATACTAATAAAAAAATAATAAAATAAATTACCTTTCTGTTATTTCCATTAATTTTTTTTTTTTTTTGAACCTCACCCGGTGATCACCCATGGCCACTGGACACTGTTTGTACTTGCGCACTGTTCTAGCTAGAAGCTCAGTCCAAAATCAAAAAACTGCAAGACAGCCCTTTTAGGCTCTAGTGCTCTGCGGGAAAACTGGCTAAATGGCTGGCCTCTGCACATACCAAGCACTTGCCTTCTGTGTCAGCTTTCTTCAAATCCAGACCTCTTCCTTAGCTCCCAAAGTCTTCCACTGTTTCATTCCATCCCCATGGTGGTGTTTCTGGGTAGATTCCCCTAGCCAGAGGTAGATGATGTCCACTTTACCCTGTCTCACTGCAAGGAGTTAGTAAGATGTCTCTAGTCCACCATCTTGCTCTGTCCCCAATCTGTATGTTAAAATATTGACCACAATTTCTCAATTAAAAATTATTTTGACTTCTTTTCTTGTACTTGAGCTATTTTTGCACAGTATTTACAAAAATTTTAATAACAAATGAGTTTAACTATACAAACAAATAGAAAGTGCTTATATATTTATGTATAAATATATATATATATAGAGAGAGAGAGAGTGAGTGAGAGAGAGAGAATATCTTATTGTCCTGATTTAAATTGTTAAATATAAATTTGAGCATATTGTCTGCATATCATTCTTTGTTTTATCCTGGAAAATTGCCTTTCAAACACAAGTTTATAAAAATTGCAATAAAAACCTACTTGTTATTTTGATTTGTCCAGCTAATAATTATACATGTCTTCTGGTCCTAGGCACTGTTTCAGTACTTAGGATTTAACAAGGAGGAAAAAATTTAGGAGTCCTTGTGGAATTTATATTCTAGGGAAAGAAAGACATAAAGTAAATGAGAATGATCAGTAAAGCACATAGCATGTTGAAAGTGCTTTCGAAAGAAGTAAAGCAGGTAACAGAAGCAGAGGGATGGTAGAGTGAGAAAATTTAATCTTAAATAGTTAAAAAATCTTTACATTAAGTTGATCTCTGAGTAAAAAATTTAAAAGATGATGAAGAAGTCAGCAATGTAGATGTCTCCAAGGAGACCATTCCAAACAGAGAAACCAACAACAAAAAGTAAAATAAATCCTGTAGCAGAATGCAAGAAGGTGTTCAAGGAATAGGAATGAGGCCAATGAGGCCAGAGAATCAGAGAAGTAAAGGACAGAGAGGTCAGGCATGTGGCAACGTATTCTCTGGGATCTCGTAAGCTGTGGCTATAAATTTTGCTTTTTGAAGTGGAAAGTCATGGGAGTTTTTTAAAGCAGAGGAAGAGATAATATGTATTCTACTGACTTCCTCTAGCTTTTAAGTGGAAATACATGTTAAAGAGGGCCAAGAATAGAACCAGAATGATACAAAAGTGATGTCCACAAATCAGTAGCCTTTATATACTCCGGTAAAGTCAAGCTGAGAATCAAGGAAACAATACCCTTCCCAATAGTTTAAAAGAAAATGAAATATGTGGGAATATACTTCATAAAGAACATAAAATATATTTACAGAGATAATTTCAAAACTCTGAGAAAAGAAATGGAAAAAGACATTAACAAGTAGAAAAACACACCATGCTTGTAGCTGAGAAGAATCAACATTGTTAAAACGTTCATACTGCCAAAAGAAATCTATAGACTTAATATAGTCCTCATCAAAGTACTTTCATACTTTGAAGAACATGAAAAAATAGTACTTTGTTTCGTATGGTACCAGGAAAAAAACCAAATAGACAATGCAACTCTAAGAAATAAAAACATATCCGAAGGCATCACATTTCCAGATGTCAGGTTATACTACAAATCTACAGTGATCAAAACAGCATGATAATGACACAAAAAGAAAGATATAGATCTATGGAATAGAATAGAGAATGTAAAGATGAACTCAGAGACATATCAAGTTCTGGTTTTCAATAAAATAGGAGGTACAGTTTGAGTTCTTTGAGGGTTCTCCACACTTCCTTCTAAAAATGTCGTATTAGTTTGCAGTCCCACCAGCAGTGTAAAAGTGTTCCCTTCTCTCCACATCTACACTTGCATCTGCAGTTTTGAGATTTTGTAATGTAGGCCATTCTCACTGGGGTTAGATGATATCTCGGGGTGGTTTTGATTTGCATTTCTCTAATAATTAGGGATGATGAGAATTTTTGCATGTTTGTTAGCCATTCATCTGTCTTTTTTAGAGAAGATTCATACAGTGGGGAAAATAATCCCCATTTAATAAATGGTGCTAAGAGAACTAGTTAGCTGCATGTAGAAGACTGAAACTGGACTTGCCCTTTCACCACTTACAAAATTGACTCTCAGTGGATAAAAGCTTTCAATTTAAGATGTGAAATAATAAAAATCCTGGAAGAAAGAGTTGGAAATACTCTTAATGACATTGGGCTGAGAAATGATTTTATGAGGAAGATGCCCTTGGCAATTGCAGCAACAACAAAGATCAAAGAATGGGACATGAACAAGCCAAAAAGCTTTGCACAGCTAAGGATACAATAACTAAAGCATGCAAACAACCTTCAGCATGGGAGAAGATATTTGCATGATATGCTATGGCCTGATAACTAGAATCTACAAAGAATTCAAATTCATAACAAGGAAAAAACAAGCACTTCTTTTATAAGTGGGCAAGAGATATGAATAGACCCTTGTCCGAAGAAGGCAGATGAAAGGCGAACAAATACATGAAAAAATGCTCATTGTCCCTAATCATTAGGTAAATAAATGCGAATCAAAACCACCCTGAGATAATCTCGTAACCTCAGTGAGAATAGCCCACATCACAAAGTTCCAAAGCTACAGATGCTGGCATAGGTATGTAGAGAAGGAAACACTTTTATACTGCTGATGGGATTGCAAACTAATATAGCCTCTTTGGAAAAAATATGGAGAATCCTCAAAGAGCTAAAAGTAAACCCTTTACTAGATATCTATGGAAAAGTTAAAAAAGTCATTTTAACATAAGGGCATTTATACTAGATGTTTATTGCAGGTAAATTCACAATTATCAAGACCTGGAATCAAGCCAAGTGCCCATCAAATCATGAACATCAAATCATGAATGAATTAATAAACTGTGATATATTATACCATGGAGTACTATTCAGTCATAAATGATGGAGACTTTACATCTTTTGTATTTACCTGGATGGAGTTGAAGGGCATTCTTACTAGTAAAGCATCACAAGAATGGAAAAACAAGTATCCAATGTGAAGTATATTAACTTGAAATATTAATATGAAATACATAATACTAATATGAAACCATTAGATAAACAATTACATCCACACAGGAGAAACAAACACAATTAAATTCAAGTGGTAGAGAAGAGAGAAGATAAAGGAAAGAGGAGAGGAAGAAGGAGGACTGGTAAACTCTCACCTAATTGGCACAATGTAAAGGTGTTCAGCCCACTCCCAGGGTGAAGGGCTCAACTACAACTTGAACTTTATAGAATAAAGACAAATGATGTAACCTAATCATTTGTACCCTCATAATAATATTAAATAACAGAATAGAAGTTAAGATATCATTAAGAAGTGAAAATTCAGTTAGGAAGTAATTCCTACTCCTACTAGAGTGATAGCAATGAAAGTTGTGAGAAATATTCAGATTATTCATTCATTTTGAAGGCAAAGTCAAACAGATTTGCTGACAGTTCAAATTTAGAATATGTGAGAAAAACTTGTAAGAAAGAACATTCCTCCTTTACTTAATAGGTAAAACTTTGAGGTGAGTTTTGAGGCACAATATCAGAAGGTATTCTGTATGTTTCGTTTGTAGTTCTTATGAAAGCCAAGTGAAAAACAACTAAAAACAACTGTACAAAATATTGTAACACAGTTGTCTGTACTCTCACATTCACATGAAAAAAAAAAAAACTGGGCAAGAGAGATGAATAGAACTTTCTCTAAAAAAGACAGATGAATGGCTAACAAACATATGCAAAAATGCTCATCGTCCCTAATTATTAGAGAAATGCAAATCAAAACTACCCTGAGATATCACCTAATTCCAGTTAGAATGGCCCACATCACAAAATCTCAAAACTGCAGATGCTGGTGTGGATGTGGAGAGAAGGGAACACTTTTACACTGCTAGTGGGACTGCATACTAACAACATTTTTAGAAGGAAGTGTGGAGAACCCTCAAAGAACTCAAACTGCACCTCCTATTTTGTCTTGCAATCCTATTACTGTGCATCTCCCCAGAAGAAAATAAAAAATTGTTTTATCATAAGAAAATCTGAACTAGACTGTTTATTGTAGCTCAATTTACAATCGCCAAAAATCTAGAAACAGCCTAAATGCCCACAAACCCAGGAATGGATTAATAAACTCTGGTATATGTATACCATGGTATATGTAAACTCTGGTATATGTATACCATATACCTCTGGTATATGTATTTAGCCATTAAAAAAGATAGAGATTGGGCAGCACCTGTGGCTCAGTGAGTAGGGTGCTAGCCCCGTATATTGAGGGCTGTGGGTTCAAATCCAGCCCCAGCCAAACTGCAACAAAAAAATTGCTGGGTGCTGTGGCAGGCACCTGTAGTTCCAGCTACTCGGATGGCTGAGGCAAGAGAATCACCTAAGCCCAGGAGCTGAAGGTTTCTGTGAGCTGTGATGCCATGTCACTCTACCAAGGGTGACAAAGTGAGACTCTGTCTCTAAGAAAAAAAAAAAAAAGATGGAGACTTTACATCTTTTGTATTAACCCGGATGGAAGTGGAACACAAGAACACATTATTCTTAGTAAAGCATCACAAGAATGGAGAAACAAGAATCCTATGTACTTGACTGTAATATGAGGACAATTAATGACCTAGAACACAGTGTAGGTGGGGGAAGGGGAGAATTAAGAGAGGGAGGAGGCTGGGGGGATCACAGTGTGTGACATGCCTTTGGGGGTGGGACACAATTATAAGAGAGACTGTACCTAACAAATGCAAGCAATGCAAACTGGTTTACAAAACTAAAAAAAAAAAAAAAAAACAGGTTATTCACCCTATAAAATAGTATATCACAGGACCCCTCCTTGCACCAGGGACCCTGAGAGAGCTGGAAGAAACAAAATTTACTAACTTACTAACCAACTAATGCCACTGGGAAAAAATACGGAAATAAAGATTTCAGAATGGGTGAATGATAGATATTCTGTTTATCACCCCTAGTCCATCCCCACTCTCCAGGTAAATAGGTGTGGATTAAAGATTAGAACCTGAGCCTGTTGAACCCATGGAGAAAAGTTCCCTATTTGGTGATCCTGTCCACACCAACAACAGTGAAGGTGAATGGCATCCCTGCCTGGGTAGAACTTTCACGTGTGAAACCAGCCACTGATGGGGAGTGGACGGTCCAGTGACACCTAGAGCTTCCCCATTGTCTTAACCTGAAAAAAAACAACAACAAAAAACAGATGACTACACCCTGCCCCAGTAACATACCAGGAGCTGACTGGTCTATGCATGGCAGAAGCTTGAGGATGAGCAGCAGTGGTGTGGGACTGATTTCTGATTCTTTGCTTTGGACTTTTTCACCTTCCTTCTTTAATCTTAGGTGTAAGACATAATGAAGCTTATAAAAAATGTATCCAAACTAGAAAAACTGCCAAAATTGTGTTATGGGTTTACTCTTATTATGAATATACAGGAAAGCCTGAAGTTATTTGTATATATATAACACCCAATATCAGATACGTGTGCCCCCCAGAGGGGCAGATCTTTGCTACAATACTTCCTAACCCCCAGAGCAAACTGAATTTGCTATGTGGTATAGTGATGTCCCTAAAAAGACAATAACTCAAGTTATAACAGAAGGAATACCTAAACAAATAAAAAAATTAATAAAAAAAATGTACATAGTAGTCTGCCTTTCAGTAGAAGACAGTGTGCTAAAATTAAAATAATAGTTTGCATGATAGTGTACTATTCATTGTGTCCCAGGGACTGTTTTGTCTATGTCTAAGTTGTTTAATTCATACAAAATTCCTATTAGATAGGAACCTTCATTATCAATATTTTAAAGTGAAGGGACTGAGACACAAAGAAATATTTGATCCAAGGACTAAGATCTGTGAATGGGTAGAGCGAATGTCTGCTCTGTTAACACTTTTCATAGTCTCTCTTGGTCTGTCTTGGTAACTAATTCTTGGATAGCTAGTATTGAAAGCCATAAAATTGGGTGACATCATGAAAGGGGTCAGGAAAGAATGGAAAATCCAAGGACTGAGCCATGAGGCACTCTAGACTTAAGAGTTACAGGAGTTAGGGCACTGCCTGTGGCTCAAAGAAGTAGGGCGCCAGCCCCATATGCTGGAGGTGGCAGGTTCAAACCCAGCCCTGGCCAAAAACTGCCAAAAAAAAAAAAAAAAGTTACAGGAGTTGAGGAAAAACTCAGCCACAGAAGGTGGGGAAAAAAAGTATCATATAAGAAAGACAACAAGTAAAAAATTTCCTACATTAACCATATTGCTTGGGAAGCAAAGATAGTGTATTAAGGAGGGTGTGTTCACTTATTTAAAGTTATGCTGAATTTTACAAGGTGGAGGATCAGACCTAGTTGAGGCAGAAAAGTGAAACTTAGGGAAATCAAAGGCAGGGAATTTTTTAAAGAGTTATTTTTAAACAGTAAAATAGAAAACTAGGGAGAAAGGGAGAGGTAATAGAGGGATAAAAAAGATTTGTTTAAGTTGTAAGAACATGCCATTTTTTTTGCACTCTTCTGAGGTAGGGTGTATAAATAGATATAAAGAGGTGTGCTGGTGGAGGAAATTATCACTATTTTCTCTATTGGATTAGTGAATGAGAAGGAATCAAAGTTTTGAAGATATAGAAGGGGAATGAATGTGAAAGATGGGTGACATTTAGGGTTAATTTCTCTCATAACAGGAGCAATACAGATACTACTCTGAGTTCACCACCTAAACATATAACTCAAAACTGAAAACTCAAAATTTCAGACTGCAATTTTTTTAGGGGGAAGTATGCCTTACATTGCCATTGCCAATTTAAAAGAAAAAGCATACCGGAAGTAGAGAGAAATTTAACAATGTCTAGAAAAATGATGACTCATTTAGCTTTTGACCCCATGAGACCACTTCTATGAAACATTATCAAAATATGAAATTGATATACCACCAAAAGTACAATTACATTGTTAGCATGGCAAACAAACTGCATGAGGAAGTATTTTTTCACCAATTAGAAATAATTCCTACATTGAGGATGACTTATAATGATTGTATATAACATGTCAAAGGAATTTGTTCTGGAGAAAACAAATTAGTACATGTGAACTTTCATGTCCTTTATGATATTGTGTGATAATGAGGAAAACATTTTAAAACATTTTAAGAGGTGTGACAAAAAGAGAATATTTGAACACTTTTTATACTGTGAAAAAGTATGGGAATGCTTAAGCATAAGTTTATACAGAGTGGTATAATTTATTATTACAAATATTTGAAAGATTCAAATGTCTATGAGTGTGGAACTAGTTGAATAACCTCTAGTTACACTACATATTCTATCCCCTTCAAATGAAGGAAGAACATTTATACATTTATTGGTAATGATCTGCAGGGTGGAACGTGGAATATAAAACGACGAAAAGAGCAAAGTGCAGATCAATAAATGCTGCATGCTACTTTCTGCTTAAGGAAAAGGAAGGAGGGTGGCGCCTGTGGCTCAAGGAGTAGGGTGCTGGTCCCATATACCGGAGGTGGTGGGTTCAAACCTGGCCCTGGTCAAAAAAAAAAAAAAAGAATAAAACAAGAAAAAGGAAGGGAAATGCATATATGTTCACTCATGTATATATACATTTGTTAAAAGTGTGTATGCACAAATGTCTTTTTGATTTTTTAATGTGATATAATTATTTGTTCCTTTTGCCTGTTTTCTGTCATATGTAATATTCTTGATTTTTAGTAGTATTTTTATATCAGTGATATTAACCTTCTGACTGATTTAAAGAATTATTTTCCACAGGCAGAAGATTGTTTGATTGTTTATTTATAACTTTGCTTATTATTTTTGTAATGCAAAATGACTCTATGTTGTTGAAGTGTACTATAAAGATTTATTGCTTCAGAATTTTGAGTCATACTTATTTAGGAAAGTTTTTTCCTGCCTATAATTAATTCCCATAGTGATTAACTTATATGCTCTCCCAATTTCTGTGTTCTCTTCCCCTTCCCAACTTTCATTCATTTTCTCTCTCTCTCCTTGCATCCTTTAAACAGCCAAAGCAAAAATTGTACAAAGTAATGTAATTAAGGAAGATTTTATTCAAAGTTATTACAGTATTCCAACAGGAGAAAGTGGTTCACTTTTCCTGAAACAAAGGGCTGGAGTGTTGTTAAGGCAAAACAGAGGGTTGGGTGGTGAATCATAGGCTATTTACGCTTCTAATTGGCTTTGCCCGAAGGAAAAAGCAACATTTCCATTTTTATGACAGGAGGCTGTTTTCCAACTTCCAGCAGGGCACCACAGAAGTTAGGCTCCTACTGATACCGGAATTTCACTCTTCAGTAGGTCCTTGGTCTCAGGGATTCGAGGAATGAAACTATGGACCACAGATCAGTGGCAGGGTAGAATTTTTATTAGAAGTTAGAAAGGAATGCAGAAGAAGTAAAAAGCATAAGCACTTCTGTAAGGGGGAAAGCACTGAACTAACTGGAGAGTCTCTATGTGGGCTCCTTATCTAGGGGTATTAGAGAATTACATGTGGCCAGGAGGTGGTAGATGTAAAAACAACTTTTCAAAGTTAGTGTGTTAACAAATGAATGAATGTAGTTCTTCCTCCACTAGGGTGAGGTTATCAGGTCCTTTACAGTCTTTGTCTCTGAGAAGGGCATGGGGTGTGTGCTCCTACTCAAGGCAGAACCACCCAAAAAACCATCTCAGGCTGCTTTGTTCATGATCTTATCAGAGCCCAGAGGGTGTGTCCCAAAAAAGGCAGTCTGCTTGTGCCTGGGAATGGGGGTCTGACCTCTGAGCTCACCTGGCCCTAGAGAATGGGGGGCTCCCTGTCCAGCCCTGACTGGTGGAATCCTGTATCAATAGTACACCTATTTTCCAATTTCCCTGTGAAAGTAGTAATACAGGATTCCACCACTCAGGGCTGGACAGGGAGCCCCCCATGATAACCTTACCCTAGTGGAGGAGGAACTACATTCATTCATTTGTTAATGCACTCATTTGAAAAGATGTTTTTTCCACCTACTAAGTTGTGGCCAAGTGTAATTCTCAAGACCTAATACCCCTAGATAAAGAGCCCACTAGAGACTCCTCAGTTAGTTCTTTACCCCTTCCTGAAGCCTGGTGCTTTTTACTTCTTCTGTTTTCCTTTCTGTCTAATAAAAATTCTGTCTTCCCACTGATCTGTGGTCTGTGAGTTCATCCTTCCAATCCCAGAGACCAAGGACCTACTGAAGTAGAAATTCTGGTATCACTATGTTTTCCTTCATGATTGCAAAGAGATGGCTGCCAATCTTTGAGGGGAAAAAAAATCCTAAGTAGTAAATCTAGCAAAAGGCTTTACATTTCAAAGAGGCAGAGGAAAAAAAGTTACTAGTAAATGCTGTAAGAAAAGGGTGGGCCCAGAGTCAGGAAGAAGCCTCTCTGAAGTTTAGTCTTAGCTGAGGGGAACATTAAGGCTCTGGGTTACTTCCTGCCCTGCTTCCTTCCTACCTTCCTTGTTTCTTCCTTTCAACATTTAGTATGTAATCCTTTTGTAATTTATCCTGATGTGCACAGAGATGACTTTTGACTACTGCATCTGGTGCTCATCTGGGATCTAAAGGCAGATATCTGAGAATCTATATTAATGGAAGCTTTTGCGTGACCTCCATGAAATGAGCTGCTGCCAGCACATGTGAACACCGCTCTCCTACACAGGGCTGATGTTAAAATCTGGAAGAGATGAAAGAAATGCTCCTCATTCTTTTTCTTTGAAGAATAAAGAAAAAAAGACAAGGAGCTGCCCTTATTTTTATTTGAATGTGTATTTTTATTGAAAAAAAAAGGTATGTTTATTGTATTCAAATAACTTTATAATTCTGAGATTTGTTTAGAAGTTTTAAGAATCATTTTACCCATTTCTTTCATTATAGATATCTAAACATCTATAATGAGATGGATGGGTGAGGTTGTGAGTTTCTTTAGTATTTATTTTAAAATTCAGCAATATACTCTGATATTTTTTTCTTAGGCTATATGCTCTAAAAGAATTCTGCATTTATTAGAATAAAATCATCCAGGTAGAACACAGAATACGATATCCATTATATAAAGCCATCCCAAATTTACAAAATTTTAAATAATAAAATGATTGAGTGAGCTTACTTTTTAAACTAATTAACTTATTTTTCTCTTCTTAAGCGCATTCATACCATTGCTATCATGCAAATTGTTAACAGATATGTCAAAGCATCATCACCCCATATGCTTTCATCATAAGGGTCAGCACAAAATATATAAATCACTCAAATGTGGAATTTATTTTTGTTTCTGAAAAATAAAATTGCTGAGAATTCATAATATTATATTTTATATCTGCCCTACTAGTTTTTTATTGCTTTAAGTACCACTCAAAATATTAAGAATGTAGTAGCTTTTCTGTTTCATATTGAAATGACTTTACCTGAATAAGAGAGGCAATCCCCTATCTTTCTCCATAACCATAGCTGATTTGAAGAGAAGGTTCAGAAAAAAAGAAATTTGGAGAACAAAGTAAATATGGGTAGACTATTATGTAGAATATAAATGTCTTAACACAATAACTAAGAAAATGCCAGGAAGGGTATGTTAACCAGTGTGATGAAAATGTGTCAAATGGTATATAAAGCCAGTGTATAGTGCCCCATGATTGCATTAATGTACACAGCTATGATTTAACAATAATAATTTTTAAAAATGCCTGTTTATACAGAGAAATATAGAAAGCCACAAGGCATGGCCCACAGTAGTCCTGAGAAAACTCCAAGCTTTTCAATCTAATTGTTCTCTGTGTCAGTGAAAGCAGGGAATGAGGATTAGGCCAGGTTATAAGCAGCCTTGCTGAGTGTTGATAGCAGCCTCATCACAGACATTATACTGTATAATATACAGTATAATACAGTATAGACATTATACTGTATAATTTAAAGGCAGCCCATTAAACTGTAATCAATTTACAGGTATTAAGTACTGCGATAGTATTCAATAGATAAAATTGACATATTGTCAAACAATATAAAAATAACAAGAGGAGGTCAACTTCACTGTATGTAGCTATAATATTGGTTTGTTTTACCCTGTCTCCAAATAAAAATTAGCTAATATTGACAAATATGAGCAGCAGATGTGTTAATAGGTTTTAATACTTTAAGAAAGTAACAGAGGAAAACCCTGTAGGGCACTTACGGAATATAATTTTTAGTGTTTAGAAATTACATACATTGAAAGATACATACACTTAAATAAGAGAGTACCAATTGGAAAGAATAAACAACTCAAGCATCAAATATAATAAATTCAATTGATTGAAACACACTGACTATATAAAAAGCTATGATATTAATTCAAAAATAGACTGAAACTTATAAACTATAAAAACAAGGCATTATAATTTTCTTGCCTTTCCAAATAGCCCTTGTTGATGAGGGGATTACACCTACAGTGCATCTTACAAGGGTACATGTGAAACTTAGTAAATGTAGAATATAAATGTCTTAACATAATAACTAAGAAAATGCCAGGAAGGATATGTTAACCAGTGTGATGAAAATGTGTCAAATGGTATATAAAACCAGTGTATAGTGCCCCATGATTGCATTAATGTACACAGCTATGATTTAACAATAATAATTTTTAAAAAATGCCTGTTTATATGGGGAAATATAGAAAGCCACAAGGCATGGCCCTCAGTAGTCCTGAGAAAACTCCAAGCTTTTCAATCTAATTGTTCTCTGTGTCAGTGAAAGCAGGGAATGAGGATTAGGCCAGGTTATGAGCAGCCTTGCTGAGTGTTGATAGCAGCCTCATCACAGACAGGATAAGCAAAGAAAAGGATAACTTTCTATATTTTTGTTTTTGCTTTCTTCTTCTTTTTTCTTCTCTATCTTTCTTTCTTTTTTTTTACTCTTGTTGCTTAAGGACATCTGTTAAAAACAAATTGGAGACAAATTAAAAAAAATACAGACCTCAAAAACATGCCAGTAAATGCAGGCTCTATTAAAAAAAAAAACCTGTGTAAGAACTGCCTTAGCTATACAGGTTTATTTCTGGTTCCATACAAAACCCAGAACCATTTTTTCCAAATCTTGAAAGTACGATGTTGGTATTTAAATAGGAATGGCATTAAATAGGTAGATTGCTTTGGGAAGTATACACATTTTAACAATGTTGATTCTGCCCATGCATGAGCATGGTGTGTTCTTCCATTTGTTAAAATCCTCTGCTATTTCCTTTCTGAGGATTTCATAATTTTCTTTATAGAGGTCCTTCACCTCCTTCGTTAGGTATATTCCTAGGTATTTCACTTTCTTTGAAACTATGGTGAAGGGAATTGTGTCTTTAATTAGCTTCTCATCTTCACTGTTATTGGTGTGTACAAAGGCTACTGACTTGTGGACATTGATTTTAAGTCCTGAAACATTACTGTATTTTTTTGATGACTTCTAGGAGTCTTATTCCTGTACTGCAGAAAATATTCCAAAAAATTGAGGAAGAAGGAATCTTCCCCAACACATTCTATGAAGCAAACATCACCCTGATACCAAAACCAGGAAAAGACCCAAACAAAAAGGAGAATTTCAGACCAATCTCACTCATGAATATAGATGCAAAAATTCTGAACAAAATCCTAGCCAATAGATTACAGCTTATCATCAAAAAAGTCATACATCATGATCAAGTCATCCTTCATCCCAGGGATGCAAGGCTGGTATAACATACGCAAGTCCATAAATGTTATCCACCAAATTAACAGAGGCAAAAATAAAGATCATATGATCCTCTCAATAGATGCAGAAAAAGCATTTGATAAAATCCAGCATCCTTTTCTAATTAGAACACTGAAGAGTATAGGCATAGGTGGCACATTTCTAAAACTGATTGAAGCTATCTATGACAAACCCACAGCCAATATTTTACTGAATGGAGTAAAACTGAAAGCTTTTCCTCTTAGAACTGGAACCAGACAAGGTTGTCCTCTGTTACCTTTATTATTCAACATAGTGCTGGAAGTTCTAGCCAATACAATTAGGCAAGACAAGGAAATAAAGGGAATCCAAATGGAAGCAGAGGAGGTCAAACTCTCCCTCTTTGCTGATGACATGATCTTATACTTAGAGAATCCCAAAGAGTCAACCACAAGACTCCTAGAAGTCATCAAAAAATACAGTAATGTTTCAGGATATAAAATCAATGTCCACAAGTCAGTAGCCTTTGTATACTCCAATAACAGTGATGATGAGAAGCTAATTATGGACATAACTCCCTTCACCATAGTTTCAAAGAAAATGAAATACCTAGGAATATACCTAATGAAGGAGGTGAAGGACCTCTATAAAGAAAACTATGAAATCCTCAGAAAGGAAATAGCAGAGGATATTAACAAATGGAAGAACACACCAATCTCATGCATGGGCAGAATCAACATTGTTAAAACGTCTATACTTCCCAAAGCAATCTACCTATTCAATGCCATTCCTATCAAAATACCAACATCGTACTTTCAAGATTTGGAAAAAATGATTCTGTGTTTTGTATGGAATCAGAAAAAAAAACATATAGCTAAGGTAGTTCTTAGTAATAAAAATAAAGCTAGGGGCATCAGCATACCAGATTTTAGTCTGTACTACAAAGCCATAGTGGCCAAGACAGCATGGTACTGGCACAAAAATAGAGACATAGACACTTGGAATCAAATATAAAAACAAGAAATGAAACTAACATCTTACAAACACCTAATCTTCAATAAACCAAACAAGAACATACCTCGGGGGAAAGACTCCCTATTCAATAAATGGTGTTGGGAGAACTGGATATCCACATGTAAAAGACCGAAACTGGACTCACACCTTTCCCTACTCACAAAAATTGATTCAAGATGGATAAAGGACTTAAATTTAAGGCATGAAACAATAAAAATCCTCAAAGAAAGTATAGGAAAAATACTGGAAGATATTGGCCTGGGGAAAGACTTCATGAAGAAGACTGCCATGGCAATTGCAACAACAAAAATAAACAAATGGGACTTCATTAAACTGAAAAGCTTCCTTACAGCCAAGGAGACAACAACCAAAGCAAAGAGACAACCTGCACAATGGGAAAGGATATTTGCATATTTTCAATCAGACAAAAGCTTGATAACTAGGATCTATAGAGCACTTAAATTAATCCACATGAAACAAGCCAACAATCCCATATATCAATGGGCAAGAGACATGAATAGAACCTTCTCTAAAGAAGACAGACAAATGGCTAACAAACATATGAAAAAATGTTCATCATCCCTATCTATTAGAGAAATGCAAATCTAAACCACCCTGAGATACCATCTAACCCCAGTGAGAATGGCCCACATCACAAAATCTCAAAACTGCAGATGCTGGGCGGCACCTGTGGCTCAGTGAGTAGGGTGCCGGCCCCATATGCTGAGGGTGGCGGGTTCAAACCCAGCCCCGGCCAAACTGCAACAAAAAAATAGCCGGGCGTTGTGGCGGGCGCCTGTAGTCCCAGCTGCTTGGGAGACTGAGGCAAGAGAATCGCATGAGCCCAAGAGTTAGAGGTTGCTGTGAGCCGTGTGATGCCACGGCACTCTACCCGAGGGTGGTACAGTGAGACTCCGTCTCTACAAAAAAAAAAACAAACAAAAAAAAACTGCAGATGCTGGTGTGAATGTGGAGAGAAGGGAACACTTTTACACTGCTGGTGGGACTGCAAACTAGTACAACCTTTTTGGAAGGAAGTATGGAGAATCCTCAAAGCACTCAAGCTAGACCTCCCATTTGATCCAGCAATCCCGTTACTGGGCATCTACCCAGAAGGAAAAAAATCCTTTTATCATAAAGACACTTGTACTAGACTGTTTATTGCAGCTCAATTTACAATCGCCAAAATGTGGAAACAGCCTAAATGCCCACCAACCCAGGAATGGATTAACAAGCTGTGGTGTATGTACACCATGGAATACTATTCAGCCATTAAAAAAAATGGAGACTTTACATCCTTCGTATTAACCTGGATGGAAGTGGAAGACATTATTCTTAGTAAAGCATCACAAGAATGGAGAAGCATGAATCCTATGTACTCAATTTTGATATGAGGACAATTAATGACAATTAAGGTCATGGGGGGGAGGAAAAGCAAAGAGAGGGAAGGAGGGAGAGGGGTGTGGCCTTGGTGCGTGCTACACCTTCTGGGGCAAGACATGATTGCAAGAGGGACTTTACCTAACAAATGCAATCAGTGTAACCTGGCTTATTGTACCCTCAATGAATCCCCAACAATAAAAAAAAAAAAAACCTAAAAAAAAAGGAAGTGGCTAAACAAGTAAACATCTACAACATACAGAAATAAACAACATATCCCGAGGAAGAAGAAGAATCTGAATTAACACATTGTAATACTGAAATTGTTCACTTAAGAAAAATACGTAAAAAGAAATAACAGAGTCCAAGGCATGAAAGAAAATAAGAAAGGTGTTGCCTATTCACAAAAGAAGTTAACAGAAACTTTCCTTGAGAAAGCACAGTCTTTGGACTTACTAGACAAAGTCTCTAAATCAGTTTCCTTAAAATATTTTCAAAGAGCTAAGAGAAGGCATGGATAAAGAGAGAAAACCACAGCGTATGAACAAATAAAGAATATTATCAAGAGACTGAAATTACAAGAAAGAAACAAAGCAGAAATTCTAAAGATGGATATTTTTATAACATAAATGAAAACCACACCATAGGGTTCCAATAATTAAAGTAAGCACTTAGAAGAATCTGAGAAGTTGAAGACCACACAATAAAAATTCATGAGTCTGAGGACTAAAAAGAAAAAAGGAGTGAAGAAAAGGAAACAGAAACAACAATAACAAAATTACAGGGGTCCATTTTTAAATCAGTAATTTGTTTAAAATTAAGTACATTAAACTTTCTAATCACAATGCAGACATTGGCAGAATTGATACTTTAAAATGGTCTTCAAAAGGCTCAGCACTTATAGCTCAAGGGGCTAAAGTGCCAGCCACATACTCCAGAGCTGGAGGGTTCAAATCCAGCCTGGGCCTACCAAAAAATGACAACTATAACCAAAAAACAGCCGGGCATTGTGGCGGGTGTCTGTAGTCCTAGCTACTTGGGAGGCTGAGGCAAGAGGATTGCTTAAGCCCAAGAGTTTGAGGTTGCTTTGAGCAGTGACGTCACGGCACTCTACCCAGGGTCACAGCTTGAGACTCTGTCTCAAAAACAAAAAATAAATAAAATGCTCTTCAAAAAAAATTAAAAATAAAATAAATAAGTAAATAAATGGTCTTATTTATTTTAGGTTTAAAAACAAATAATTTGAAGGTGAAAATATGGATATTAGATATTTTGTGAAATAATAAAGGCAACAGGTGTCATACAGAATAAACTTTAAGTCAAAAGTTATTTCAGGAAACAAAGAAGAACAGTATGAATAGGCAAAATGATTAATTATCAAGATAATGTAATATTTATAAACATATATCCACCAAACAATAACCCCCCCCAAAATATGCATAGCAAAGATTGACAGAATTCAAGGAGAAAGTCAGTTTTACAAAAATTATTGAGAATTCAATACACCACTTTCAAGGATAGATAGAGATCAATAAGGAAGAATATGAAGAATGTGAAAAGCGCTATAAACTAATGAGACCCAATAGGTTTATTCAGGACACTTTCTGCAATACACCAGAGAACACATTCTTCTCAAGTATATATGGGTGTATTCACCAGCATATTTTAGGCCACATAATTAATCTCAATAAATGTAAAAAATTTAAATCACATTAAGAATTAAAAACAAAAACATATCATATAGAAATGTATGGGAGTCAGCAAAAGCAGAGCTTCAGAAAAATTTAGAGCAGTAATCATTAATTTTAAAAGAAGAAATACATTAATGACTCACTTTTGTACCACAGGTATTAGAAAAAGAAGTAGAAAGTAAAGCTAAAGCTAGTAGAATAATGGAATGTTAAATATTAAAGCAGAGATAAAACAAAGGTTAAAAAGAAACAGAAAATAAGATACAAAGCTGGTTCTTTGAAAAGATTAGCATAATAGAAACCTTTTACCTTTGCATACAGAAAACAAAATAGAATACACAAAACTAAATTCAGAAACAAACATGGAAACATTACTACTACCCTTGTAGATATAAGAAGGATTATAAGAAAAATAGCAGGGTGGCGCCTGTGGCTCAGTGAGCAGGGCGCCGGCCCCATGTGCCGAGGGTGGTGGGTTCAAACCCAGCCCCGGCCAAACTGCAACAAAAAAATAGCCGGGCGTTGTGGCTGGCGCCTGTAGTCCCAGCTACTCGGGAGGCTGAGGCAGGAGAATCGCCTAAGCCCAGGAGTTGGAGGTTGCTGTGAGCTGTGTGATGCCACGGCACTCTACCGAGGGCCATAAGGTGAGACTCTGTCTCTACAAAAAAAAAAAAAAAAGAAAAATAGCATGAAATTAACTGTATCTCAACAAATTAGATAAGAGGAAATGAACAAATTACTAGAAACAATCTATCCAGGCTCTATTTTAAAGAAATAGAAAATCTGAACACAGATCTGTAACAAGAAATATTTATAGATTAAACCAGCAGTAGAAATAATAATAACAATTATAATAACTTCCAATGATGAAAAATCAAAAATAAGATTGCTTTTTTGTGATTTCTATAAAAAAACATTCAAAGATATATTTCCAACATCCTCAATCTTTCAAAAATTAAGGATGAGGTAACACTTTATAACCTCTTCTATAATATTAGTATTATCCTTATACTCAAGCCAGACAAAAATATTATAATAAAAGACTACAGGCCAATAGCCTTTATCAACGTGATGTCAAAATCTTTAACAGAATGGGGGCAAACAGAAATCAACATCATACTTAAAGTATTATATACCTCAAAATATGGGACTTATCCCAGGAACAAGGGTGGTTTTATCTGACAAAATGAATCTACATAAAACATTAGTAGAACTAAAGAAAATTTTAAAAATAAAAATAATAATTTGATAAAATCCAACAAATTTTCATGATTAAAAATAAACTCAATAATCCAGTAAAAGGAAAGAATTTCTCCAATATGAAAAAGGATGTTTATGAAAAGGTCACTCTTAACATTTTGCATACAAGTTGAAGATAGAGAGCTATCTATCCTCCCATGATCAGGAACAAGACAAAGATAACCTTTTTCACCATCAGTATTTAACATTTTATTGTAAGTTCTATGTAGAGAAAGTAGACAAGAAAAAGAAAGAAAAGGCATCCTAATTAAAACAAAAGAAATTCAGCTATTTCTACTCATGAATGACATAATCCTATGCCAAAATTCCAATAAATCACCAAAAATGCTACTAGAGCTAGTTATCAAATACCAGGTCAGCAAGCAAAAATCAGTTGTGTTTTTATATGGCAGCAACCAACAACCTAAAAAGGAAGTTAAGAAAGCAATATTTATAATATTTTGCAACAACAACAACAACAAAAATATACCTAGGAGCAAATTTAACCAAGGAAAGGAAAACTTATTTTCTGTTAACATTACTGAAAAAAATTAAAGACATAAATAAATAGAACAGCATATAGCATTCATAAATTAGAAGAATTAATAGTATTTAAATGGCAATACTATTCAAATTGACCTACAGGAGAGAGACAAGATGGCGGACTGAAGCCAGCTTTCAACAGAGGCTCCCGTCCAGAAGGAGAGTTAAGGGACAGGAATTTAGTAAGTATCCTGGTGGACTTGAGCCTCACCAAGAGAGAAGGTTGAAGAATGCACATCAACACCGCTGAGGCAAGCTGCGATCACAAGGACGCAAACAAAAGGTACAAAATCCACCACCAATTGGACGGGAGTCCCCCTCCCCCATGGGACCAGCTCAAGAACCCCACAATTAAACAAGCGGGCAGAAATAAAAGGCCCTCCCACTACACTCCACGGGAGAGACCTTCTAAAAACTTGACATACCCCCCCTACTGGGGTGCCGTGGTGTTCTCCTGCCAGGCATAAAACGGAATAAAACTTTGGGAATCCTTCGCCGGCAACACTCCCAGCGCTGCCCTCCTGCCCACTGAGGTCTGGAGGCCTGTCCCCCAGGAGTTCGGATCCTTGGGTGATTTCTCAAGGGGAGTGGACAGTCCCCGAGTTGCGACTGGTCAGCATTGACTCTGAGGCGCGCGAGTGAGGAGAGGGCACCGGGCTGAGGGGGAGTCACGCCTCGCGGCACTTCCCTGCGGTGCAGTGCAGCAACCCTCCCCGGGCACAAGACTGAATAAGACTCTAGCTTCCCCGCTGAGAGCTGAGAGCCCCTACTCTCACTCGGGGTCTGAGGGCCCATCCCCCAGGAGTTCAGATCCTTGGGTGATTTCTCGAGGGGAGTGCACAGTGCCTGAGCTGCGACAGGTCAGCGCTGACTCTGGGACACGTGAGCGAGGAGAGGGCACTCTGCTGAGGGGAAATCAAGCCTTGGCGGCACTTCCCTGCGGTGCAGTGCAGGAGCCCTCCCCGGCTGTATTGTTGCCTAAAACTGAATGAAAATCTAGCTTCCGCCCCACAACTCCCATTAGGGGTCTGGGGGCCTATCCCCCAAGAGTTCTGATTCTTGGGGGATCTCTTGAGGGGTGTGGACCCAGCACAAACTGCGCCCGCTCAGTGCTGACTTTGGGGCGCGAGACAGAAGAGAAAAGGGTCGCCTGAGTGCCCACACCAGAGCAGCAGTTCCCTGGAGGTAGATCAACAGCCGTTTTTTCTTTAACGGCAGAACGCTCAATTCTGGATATTCTGAGGCCACACCCCCTGTCTCCCTGGGCAACCAGAGGAGGCCACCAGTGAGCGGGGGATTTCCTGACACGGCTCACAAACCCGGGAAGATTCCAGGGCGGGGCCGACCCAGAGAGGTGTTCGGACGCAAATCTCCAGCAGCAAAGACATTTGAACTCAAAACAGCACGTCTTCTGTAGGCGATTTCGACAGGAACAGAGACAGAACCCCGCAAAGTTGTCTGTTCTGTTCTGTTCTGTTCTGTTCTGTTAGCAGCATCCATCAGGGACGGGGCTAAGCCTGAGTGAACACCTCCCTCCCATCACCTGCATCAAACACTCATAGATGTCAGGCCCCATCTCCTCCTGCTAGATAGTGGCAGTCTGCGGGGGCCTGGCAGACTTCCTTGCGATTCAGGCAGGTGCAAACCCCTGGAGTGTCTGTTCACTGCAGGCAACTGGGTTAGCCATCTGCAGAGATACCAGTGACTGGGTCCGACGGAGGGGCAAAGTGGGGAAGGAGACGTCAACCTTCCTAGACTGCTCTGTTTGCTGGGTGGCTCCTCCTGACTCCACGCTGCACTGGGGTGAGCCGTGTCAGAGGAGTCACCAGGACCCTGTGATCCAGTTCCCAGAGACCTCTTGAACTCTCTCACCCGAGACAAGTGCCGATTGAGACAGTAGATTCGGACCTTTTGAACTGGGCTAATAGATTGAGGACTTTTCTGGCGGTGCCCAGGGTGTATGGTTGTAGGAAGGTTGATTCTACTTTTCCAAATGGAGCCAGAGGTGGGCAGGCGGGGTGACTTAATTGCTGATTTTTCCACACAGCTGAGACTTCAAGCCAGAGTAGAAGTTGCAATAGGATCGAACAGAAACCAGCTGAAAATAAGACAGAACCACTTTGCTCCACCACACCAGACAGGGCCCCAGTTTCTCAGGCCACAACACTGTACGGGCCCTCGATAAAACCCCAGGGGAAAAACCAAAGGGAGTAAAATAACCATGGGGTGGAATCAGCGGAAAAACTCTGGTAACATGAATAACCAGAATAGATAAACCCCCTCAAGAAAAGATACGGCAGATGTGATTGAAGATCCCATTCATAAACAACTAGCTGAGATGTAAAAAATCGAATTCAGAATTTGGAAGGCAGACAAGATTAATAAAATGGAATTAGGAATCTGAGGAGAAATTCAAAAATTGTCTCAAGAATTTAACGAATTTAAAGACAAAACCACCAAAGACTTAGACACACTGAAGCAAGAACTTACAGCCCTCAAAGATATGAAAAATATAGTAGAATCCCTCAGTAACAGAATGGAGCAAGCAGAAGAAAGGATTTCTGACATTGAAGATAAAGTCTTCGAACGCTCCCAATCTATCAAAGAGGAAGAGAAATGGAGAGCAAAAACGGATCACTCACTCAGAGAACTCTCAGATAATTCGAAAAAAAGCAACATAAGGATTATAGGAATTTCTGAGAACGATGATGTGGCCTCCAAGGGCACAGAAGCCCTTCTGCATGAAATTATGAAAGAAAATTTTCCAGACATGCCTAGAGAATCTGAAATTCAGATAGCAGACAGCTTCAGAACCCCAGCACGATTCAACCCCAATAAGTCATCCCCCAGACATATCATAATTAGCTTCACTAAAGTTAACATGAAAGAGAAGATTCTCAAAGCAGCCCGGCGAAAGAAAACTATAACGTACAAAGGTAAGAATATTAGAATAACTGCAGATCTCTCTGCTGAAACTTTTCAAGCAAGAAGAGGGTGGTCATCAACTTTTAATCTCCTAAAGCAAAAAAACTTTCAACCCAGGATCTTGTATCCAGCTAAACTGAGTTTCATCTATGATGGAGAAATTAAATACTTCAATGACATTCATATGTTGAAAAAATTTGCCATAAGTAAACCAGCTCTTCAGGATGTTCTCAGACCTATCCTCCACAATGACCAACCCAATCCTATACCACAAAAGTAAACTCACTCAGAAACTTCAGATCAAACTCCAACTTCCACACTGGCGAAAGGATTAAAAATGTCCACTGGACCTTTGAAAAACTCGATACCCAAAATTCCACCAGACTTATCAATACTCTCCATCAATGTGAATGGCTTAAACTGTCCTCTAAAGAGGCATAGGTTAGCTGACTGGATACAAAAACTCAAGCCAGATATTTGTTGCATACAAGAGTCACATCTCAACTTAAAAGACAAATACAGACTCAGGGTGAAAGGATGGTCATCCATATTTCAGGCAAATGGTAATCAGAAAAAAGCAGGTGTTGCAATTTTATTTGCAGATACAGTAGGCTTTAAACCATCAAAAGTAAGGAAGGACAAGAATGGTCACTTCATATTTGTTAAGGGTAATACTCAATATGATGAGATCTCAATTATTAATATCTATGCACCCAACCAGAATGCACCTCAATTTATAAGAGAAACTCTAACAGACATGAGTAACTTGATTTCCTCCAGCTCCATAATCGTTGGAGATTTCAACACTCCCTTGGCAGTGTTGGATCGATCCTCCAGAAAGAAGCTGAGCAAAGAAATCTTAGATTTAAACCTAACCATCCAATATTTAGATTTAGCAGACATCTACAGAACATTTCATCCCAACAAAACTGAATACACATACTTCTCATCAGCGCACGGAACTTACTCCAAAATTGACCACATTTTAGGTCACAAGTCTAACCTCAGTAAATTTAAAGGAATAGAAATCATTCCATGCATCTTCTCGGACCATCATGGAATAAAACTTGAATTGAGTAACAACAGGAATCTGCACACCCATACAAAAACATGGAAGTTAAATAACCTTATGCTGAATGATAGCTGGGTCAGAGATGAGATTAAGAAAGAAATTGCCAATTTTTTGGAACAAAACGACAATGAAGACACAAACTATCAGAACCTCTGGGACACCGCAAATTCAGTTCTCAGAGTGAAATTTATAGCACTGCAAGCCTTCCTCAAGAGAACAGAAAGAGAGGAAGTTAACAACTTAATGGGACATCTCACGCAACTGGAAAAGGAAGAACATTCCAACCCCAAACCCAGTAGAAGAAAAAAATAACCAAAATTAGAGCAGAATTAAATGAAATTGAAAACAAAAGAATAATACAACAGATCAATAAATCAAAAAGCTGGTTTTTTGAAAAGGTCAATAAAATAGATAAACCTCTGGCCAACCTAATCAGGAAAAAAAGAGTAAAATCTCTAATATCATCAATCAGAAACAACAAAGACGAAATAACCACAGACTCATCAGAAATCCAAACAATCCTTAATGAATATTACAACAAACTTTATTCTCAGAAATATGAAAATCTGAAGGAAATAGACCGATACTTGGAAGCACGCCACCTTCCAAGACTTAACCAGAATCAAGTAGAAATTTTGAACAGACCCATATCAAGTTCAGAAATAGCATCAACTATACAAAACCTCCCTAAAAAGAAAAGCCCAGGACCAGATGGTTTCACGTCAGAATTCTACCAAACCTTTAAAGAGGAATTAGTACCTATATTACTCAACCTGTTCCAAAATGTAGAAAAAGAAGGAAGACTACCCAACACGTTCTATGAAGCAAACATCACCCTGATCCCCAAACCAGGAAAAGACCCAACGAGAAAAGAAAATTATAGACCAATATCACTAATGAATATAGATGCAAAAATATTCAACAAGATCCTAACAAACAGAATCCAGCAACACATCAAACAAATTATACATCATGACCAAGTTGGTTTTATCCCAGGGTCTCAAGGCTGGTTCAATATACGTAAATCTATAAATGTAATTCAGCACATAAACAAATTAAAAAACAAAGACCATATGATTCTCTCAATTGATGCAGAAAAAGCTTTTGATAATATCCAGCATCCCTTCATGATCAGAACACTCAAGAAAATTGGTCTAGAAGGGACTTTTCTTAAACTAATAGAGGCTATCTACAGCAAACCCACAGCCAATATCATATTGAATGGAGTTAAATTAGAATCATTTTCACTCAGATCAGGAACCAGACAAGGCTGCCCATTGTCTCCATTGCTTTTCAACATTGTAATGGAAGTTTTAGCCACCACAATTAGGGAAGAAAAGGCGATCAAGGGTATCCGTATAGGGTCAGAAGAGATCAAACTTTCGCTCTTCGCAGATGATATGATTGTGTATCTGGAAAACACTAGGGACTCTACTACAAAACTCCTAGAAGTGATCAAGGAATACAGCAGTGTCTCAGGTTACAAAATCAACATTCATAAATCGGTAGCCTTTATATACACCAACAACAGTCAAATTGAAAAAGCAGTTAAGGACTTTATCCCATTCACAGTAGTACCAAAGAAGATGAAATATTTGGGAATTTACCTAACAAAAGATGTGAAAGATCTCTATAAAGAGAACTATGAAACTCTAAGAAAAGAAATAGCTGAAAATGTTAACAAATGGAAAAACATACCATGCTCATGGCTAGGAAGAATCAACATTATCAAAATGTCCATACTACCCAAAGCAATATATAATTTCAACGCACTCCCTATTAAAGCTCCACTGTCATATTTTAAAGATCTTGAAAAAACATTACTTCGTTTTATATGGAATCAGAAAAAACCTCGAATAGCCAAGACATTACTCAGAAATAAAAACAAAACAGGAGGAATCACACTACCAGACCTCAGACTTTACTACAAATCGATAGTAATCAAAACAGCATGGTATTGGCACAAAAACAGAGAAGTAGATATCTGGAACAGAATAGAGAACCAAGAGATGAATCCAGCTACTTACCGCTATTTGATTTTTGACAAGCCAATTAAAAACATTCAGTGGGGAAAAGATTCCCTATTTAACAAATGGTGCTGGGTGAACTGGCTGGCAACCTGGAGAAGACTGAAATTGGACCCACACCTTTCACCATTAACTAAGATAGACTCTCATTGGATTAAAGATTTAAACTTAAGACAAGAAACTATAAAAATACTAGAGGAGAATGCAGGGAAAACCCTTGAAGAAATTGGTCTGGGTGAGTATTTCATGAGGAGAACCCCCCGGGCAATTGAAGCAGCTTCAAAAATACACTACTGGGACTTGATCAAACTAAAAATCTTCTGCACAGCTAAGAACACAGTAAGTAAACAAACAGCCCTCAGAATGGGAGAAAATATTTGCAGGGTATAACTCTGACAAAGGTTTAATAACCAGAATCCACAGAGAACTCAAACGCATCAGCAAGAGAAAAACAAGGGATCCCATCACAGGCTGGGCAAGGGATTTGAAGAGAAACTTCTCTGAAGAAGACAGGTGCACGGCCTTCAGACATATCAAAAGATGCTCATCATCTTTAATCATCAGAGAAATGCAAATCAAAACTACTTTGAGATATCATCTAACTCCAATGAGACTAGCCTATATCACAAAATCTCAAGACCAGAGATGTTGGCGTGGATGCGGAGAAAAGGGAACACTTCTGCACTGCTGGTGGGAATGCAAATTAATACATTCCTTTTGGAAAGATATATGGAGAACACTCAGAGATCTAAAAATAGATCTGCCATTCAATCCTGTAATTCCTCTGCTGGGCATATACCCAGAAGACCAAAAATCACAACATAACAAAGATATTTGTACCAGAATGTTTATTGCAGCCCAATTCATAATAGCTAAGTCATGGAAAAAGCCCAAGTGCCCATCGATCCACGAATGGATTAATAAATTGTGGTATATGTATACCATGGAATACTATGCAGCCTTAAAGAAAGATGGAGACTTTACCTCTTTCATGTTTACATGGATGGAGCTGGAACATATACTTCTTAGTAAAGTATCTCAAGAATGGAAGAAAAAGTACCCAATGTACACAGCCCTACTATGAAACTAATTTGGGACTCTCACATGAAAGCTATAACCCAGCTACAACTTAACAATAGGGTTAAGTGGGAAAGGGGGGGGTGGGTAGAGGGAGGGGGATCGGTGGGAATCACACCTGTGGTGCATATTACAGGGGTATTTGCGAAACTTGGTAAATGTAGAATGTAAATGTTTTGGCACAGTAACTGAGATAACGCCGGAAAGGCTATGTTAACCACTGTGATAAAAATGTGTCAAATGGTTTATGAAGCGAGTGTATGATACCCCATGATCATATCAATGTATACAGTTATGATTTAATAAAAAAAAATTGACCTACAGATTCAATGTAATCCCTGTCATAATTCAAATCATATTTTTTTCAAAAATGTAAAATCTGCTTTTGAAATTTATATGGAATTACAAGTGACTCCAAATAACCAAAACATTAGTAAATAACAAAAGTTAGGGTACTCATAATTCCCTGATTTCAAAATTTCAATAAAACTATAGTCAACAAAACACTGTTGTATTAACATAAAAATGGACATCTACACTAAAAGAATAAAATGGAGAGTCCAGAAATAAACTATATGTCTACAGCCAATTGATTTTTGACAAGACCGCCAAAACTATTCAAAGGAGAGAGAACTATATATTCAAAAAGTATTGCTGAAACAATATCCACTTGCAAAAGAATAAAATTGAACCCTTTTTCATATATATTAAAGTAACTTAAAATGACCTAAGTATAAAAGCTAAAACCATAAAAATATTAGAAAAAAATCATTGGAAAGGGGGATAAATCTTTATGATTTTAAATTAGATATGATACCAAAACCACAAACAACCACAAAAAAAGATAAATATGACTTTATCAAAATTAAAAATATTGACCATCACAGGGTATTATCAAGATGATGAAACATCGCCCTATAGAATGGGAGAAAATCTTTTCCAATCATATGTTTTTTCATACAAAGAGTTAAATAAGGAATTCTTACAACTCAGTAGCATGGCTAAAGGCAACTTAATTAAAATATGAGGAAAGACCTTTTATAAACATGTCTCTGAAAAAGATATGACAACAATCAAGAAGGGCATGAAAAAAGTGGTCTATATCCACTTTCTATTCATGCCACATGTGGACGAACCTCTTAAACAGCATGCTAATTGAAAGAAGCCAATTACACAAAACATTCACACCTTGTATGATTCCATTTATGTGAACTACACAGAATTGGTAAATGAAAAGAGAGAGCAGATTGGTGATCACTAGGAAGTGACTTTGATAAGTAACCGCTCAATGGACATAAGATTTCCCTTTGAGGTGATACAAATACATTGGAACTAAGTAGAGGTGATGATTGTACAACACTGTGAATGTATTACATGTCACTAGATTGTTCACTTTAAAATGGTTAATTTTATGCCACATGAATAGTAACTCAAAGAAATAACATTATTTGTAGTGACACATTGGGTCAGTGGTGATAGTGTACGCATAGGACTACTACATTACCATCTAATAGAGTATATGTGGGTGCACACTCCAGAATGAAAAAAAAAGCAGTATTCTAACAAAGCTGAGCAACAAAGCTAAAAAACAAACTAATAAAACCTCTAAGACAGTGAAAATATTTCAGACTGTATGTGGAACCAGCACCTTGTACCTCATGATTGCATTATTGTACACAGCTATGATTTAATAAAAAAAGATATAAGGTTAATTTTCTAATAATGAGCAATATGTGCATTTTTTATAGGCATGCATCTTTAAAGAAAGAGCCAAAGTAGTATTTTTTTTTTTGTTTTAGAGACAGAGTTTCACTTTATGGCCCTCGGTAGAGTGCCGTGGCCTCACACAGCTCAAAGCAACCTCCAACTAATGGGCTTAAGCGATTCTCTTGCCTCAGCCTCCCAAGTAGCTGGGACTACAGGCGCCCGCCACAACGCCTGGCTATTTTTTGGTTGCAGTTTGGCTGGGGCCGGGTTTGAACCCGCCACCCTCGGTATATGGGGCGGCGCCTTACCGACTGAGCCACAGGCACTGCCCCAAAGTAGTATTTTTAAAGTAGTGCGTGTGTAAAATTTTCGTAAGTGTCATTAAACCTATTTTTTTTTTTTTTGCCACTTAGACTCTTATTATATGTGGAATTTCCATTTCAGTCATAGCATTGTGTTGGCATTTTAGTTCGCCAATATATAACCCTTCTATTTCTCTTCCAGTTGATCAATAGATACCATCAAGGTTGGTTGGGTGAGTAATGTTTGCCTCCCGGTAAGGCTTGCTAAATATGCACACTCTAATCCCTGGAACTTATAAACTTATTGTTTTACTTAGTAAAAGGGACATTGCAGATCTGATTAAACTAAGTATATAAACTTGGTCATGTCCACACAAAGATTTATACTGAATGTTCAAAGCAATTTATTCATAAATGCTAAAAGCTAAAAACAACCTAAATATCAACTAGTGAATGCTTATTTAAATAAGCACAATGTAGTATTTTCATATACTGAAATATTCACCATTTAAATGGAACAAATAATAGAAAAAAATTAAAGATTAGTAAACCTTGCAAACAGTACATTAGCTGAAAGAAGCCAGAAACAACAGTTTATATACTGTATAATGTTATTTATATGAACTTGTAAGAAAAAAATATAAGGAGACAAAAGGCAAACCAGTTTCCATGTGGCTGGAGATTATAGTGAGATTGACTGTAAGTGGCCGCAAATGAAAAGTTGGGGATACTAAAAATATTTTAATACATGATTATTATGATGATTGCATGACTCTATAAACTTATAAAAATTACCAAACTTAAAATACCTGAATTGTATGACATGAAATTCTCATTATTTTTAAAATAAATAAATGGAATAATAATAAATCACAATATTTGTATAAAAATAATTCCTAATGATGGTGAGAACAGGGGAAAGAGGTTTTTTAAACTCGAGAGTGTCATAACATATTGAAGGCCATAACATAAAATAAATTATAAAACTAGAAAATAGATCTTTTGTAACTTTTATAGAATATTCGATTCAGGCAAAGATAACCAATGTATATTAAAATTCATTGAATGGATGTTTGGCAGAAAACTAAAAGCTACATGGTTTAAATATCCACAAACACTAGTACCATCCTGCCATAAAAACAAAATGGTGATTTAGCAACTTTTGTAGTACCGTGGATGAAACTGGACACCATTCTTCATAGTGAAGTATCACAAAATCGGAGAAACAGATACCACATGTACTCAATGCAAAATTGAAAATGGTTGGTTAACATTTCTGTGCGCACATGGAAGTAAAACTCAACAAAAATCAAGGATGGACGGGGAGGAGAGGTTAGGTTAATTCACACCTAATGGGTACAAGAAACACATTCTGGGGGAAAGCAACACTTATAACTTTGACCTAATGTGCACAAAAGCAAATTATATGATCAAAATATGTGTACCCTTGTTTTTCCCAGACTGGAACCATAAAGGGTATAGAAGAGAAGAAAAAGAAGGTTCCTGCTGTGCCAGAAATCCTTAAGAAAAAGTGAAAATATTTCTCAGAGTTGAAGATCAAGTGTCTGAGAATGAAGTATGCCCCAAAGATGCTTCCAAAGGCAAGGAGGTAGCTTACCCATGAAAAAGCTAAGTGTTATCATAAGGAGTACGGGCAGATGTCCAGAACTGAAATTCGGATGGCTGGGATGGCAAGAAAATCTGGCAACTTCTATGTACATGCAGAATCCAAATTGGCATATGTGATAAGGATCAGCGGTATCAACTACGTGGGTAAAAAGGTCCAAGAGGTGTTGCAGCTTCTTTGCCTGCAACAGATCTGGAACTAAAGTTATAAAAGAGCTATTTTGTAGTTTTATAATTTATTTTATGTTATGGCCTTCCGTATGTTATAACACTCTTGAGTTTAAAAAACCTCTTTCCCCCTGTTTTCAGAATCATTAGGAATGCAGCTTCTGTTAAGCTCAACAAGGCTTCAGTTA
Organism: Nycticebus coucang; assembly: GCF_027406575.1. NCBI lineage: Eukaryota > Metazoa > Chordata > Mammalia > Primates > Lorisidae > Nycticebus > Nycticebus coucang. The sequence goes on along the minus strand of NC_069794.1, from coordinate 53,153,829 downwards.
ACATGCTGAAGATTGTAGAACCACATAGTGCATGGGGGTACCCAAATATGAAGTCAGTAAATGAATTAATCTACAAGCATGGTTATGGCAAAATCAATAAGAAACGAATTGCATTGACTGATAACAGTTTTATTGTGAAATCTCTTGATAAATATGGCATCATCTGTATGGATGATCTGATTCATGAGATCTATACTGTTGTAAAACACTTCAAAGAAGCAAATAACTTCTTGTGGCCCTTCAAGTTATCATCTCCCTGGGGTGGAATGAAGAAAAAGACAACCCACTTTGTAGAAGGTAGAGATGCTGGTAACAGGGAAGACCAAATCAATAGACTTATTAGAAGAATGAGCTAAGGTATCTTCCCTGATTATTTTTGTAATCTGGTCAGTTAATAAACAGTGACTGCATTCAAATTGAAAAAAAAAAAAAACACCATGTGTTTCCCTTGTAATATTCTGAAATTTAAAAAAAGAAAAACAAAAACAATAAAAGATTAAGAAAGTTGGCAGTAAAAAAAAAAAAAAAGAGGATTAACCACAATGGACATCAGATAGAAACAGGGGAACAAAAAAAGAGCCTTAATACCTCTGATGCAGCTTAATGCCTCTGATGTGATATAATGGGAAGTTTACAATATTGTCTAATAGTATTCTTAACCAAATGTTTCATCTACTACTTAGAAGACAAATAGACAAATTCAGACTACTAACAATAATTAAAAAATGAGGAGCATCTCTAAGGACACAAGAAAAAAGACAACCTTCAGAAACAGAAAAAAATATTTGCAGGATATCAATCTGGACAAAGGCTTGATAACTAGAATATACAGAGAGCTCAAATTAATCAATAGAAAAAGAGTAAACAATCTCATCTATGAACAGAACCACCTCTGAAGAAGACAGAAAAATGGCTAACAAACATTTGAAAAAATGTTCATCTTCCCTGATCATCAGAGAAATGCAAATCAAAACCACTCTGCGATATCACCTAACCCCAGTGAGAATGGCCCACATCACAAAGTCTCAAAGCTGCAGATGCTGGCACGGATGTGGAGAAAAAGGAACACTTTTACACTGCTGGTGGGACTGCAAACTAATACAACCTTTTTTGGATGGAAGTATGGAAAATTCTCAAAGCACTCAAGCTAGACCTCCCATTTGATCCTGTAATCCCATTACTGGGCATCTACCCCAAAGGAAAAAAATCCTTTTACCATAAGGACATTTGCACCAGACTGTTTATTGCAGCTCAATTTACAATCGCCAAAATGTGGAAACAGCCTAAATGCCCACCAACCTAAAAATGGATTAACAAGATGTGGTATATATATACCATGGAATACTATTCAGCCATTAAAAAGATGGAGACTTTACATTTTTCATATTAACCTGGATGGAAGTGGAACACATTATTCTTAGTAAAGCATAACAAGAATGGAGAAGCAAGAGTCCTATGTACTCAATTCTGATACGAGGACAATTAATGACTTAGTCTCCATTTTTTCAAATAGGCAGTTTTCTCAGTTCTTATTCAGAGACTGTTTTTTTTTCTGAACAAATCCTCATCTTTTCTGGACTACTTAGGTTTGGATGTGATTCATTATGATAGGTGATAAGGATAACCAACCCAACTGTAAATAGTAGAATCCAGTATATAAAATACAATGGACTGTGAGGATTCATAAAACACTATTTGTCATTACACATTTCTGCTTTTTTTTTTTTTTCCATGTATGGCTTACTTTTACCTGGTATTTATTCAATTTGTTACTTTTTCTTTTTCTTTTCTTTTTTTTTTTTTTTTTATTGTTGGGGATTCATTGAGGGTACAATAAGCCAGGATACACTGATTGCAATTGTTAGGTAAAGTCCCTCTTGCAATCATGTCTTGCCCCCATAAAGTGTGACACACACTAAGGACCCACCCTCCTCCCTCCATCCCTCTTTCTGCTTCCCCCCCCATAAACTTAATTGTCATTAATTGTCCTCATATCAAGATTGAGTACATAGGATTCATGCTTCTCCATTTTTGTGATGCTTTACTAAGAATAATGGCTTCCACTTCCATCCAGGTTAATATGAAGGATGTAAAGTCTCCATTTTTTTTAATAGCTGAATAGTAGTCCATGGTATACATATACCAGAGCTTGTTAATCCATTCCTGGGTTGGTGGGCATTTAGGCTGTTTCCACATTTTGGCAATGGTAAATTGAGCTGCCATAAACAGTCTAGTACAAGTGTCCTTATGATAAAAGGATTTTTTTCCTTCTGGGTAGATGCCCAGTAATGGGATTGCAGGATCAAATGGGAGGTCTAGGTTGAGTGCTTTGAGGTTTCTCCATACTTCCTTCCAGAAAGGTTGTACTAGTTTGCAGTCCCACCAGCAGTGTAAAAGTGTTCCCTTCTCTCCACATCCACGCCAGCATCTGCAGTTTTGAGATTTTGTGATGTGGGCCATTCTCACTGGGGTTAGATGATATCTCAGGGTTGTTTTGATTTGCATTTCTCTAATATATAGAGATGATGAACATTTTTTCATATGTTTGTTAGCCATTCATCTGTCATCTTTAGAGAAAGTTCTATTCATGTCTCTTGCCCATTGATATAAGGGATTGTTGGCTTTTTTCATGTGGATTAATTTGAGTTCTCTATAGATCCTGGTTATCAAGCTTTTGTCTGATTGAAAATATGCAAATATCCTTCCCCATTGTGTAGGTTGTCTCTTTGCTTTGGTTATTGTGTCCTTAGCTGTACAGAAGCTTTTCAGTTTAATGAAGTCCCATTTGTTTATTTTTGTTGTTGTTGCAATTGCCATGGCAGTCTTCTTCATGAAGTCTTCCCCCAGGCCAATATCTTCCAGTGTTTTTCCTATGCTTTCTTTGAGGATTTTTATTGTTTCATGCCTTAAATTTCAGTCCTTTATCCATCTTGAATCAATTTTTGTGAGTGGGGAAAGGTGTGGGTTCAGTTTCAGTCTTTTACATGTAGACATCCAGTTCTCCCAACACCATTTATTGAATAGGGAGTCTTTCCCCCAAGGTAAGTTCTTGTTTGGTTTATCAAAGATTAGGTGGTTGTAAGATGTTAGTTTCATTTCTTGGTGTTCAATTCGATTCCAAGTGTCTAGGTCTCTGTTTTTGTGCCAGTACCATGCTGTCTTGAGCACTATGGCTTTGTAGTACAGACTAAAATCTGGTATGCTGATGCCCCCAGCTTTATTTTTGTTACTAAGAACTGCCTTAGCTATACGGGGTTTTTTCCGGTTCCATACAAAACGCAGAATCATTTTTTCCAAATCTTGAAAGTACGATGTAGGTACTTTGATAGGAATGGCATTGAATAGGTAGATTGCTTTGGGAAGTATAGACATTTTAACAATGTTGATTCTTCCCATCCATGAGCATGGTATGTTCTTCCATTTGTTAATGTCCTCTGCTATTTCCTTTCTGAGGATTTCGTAGTTTTCTTTATAGAGTTCCTTCACCTCCTTCGTTAGGTACATTCCTAGGTATTTCATTTTCTTTCAAACTATGGTGAAAGGAGTTGTGTCCTTAATTAGCTTCTCATCTTGACTGTTATTGGTGTATACAAAGGCTACTGACTTCTGGACATTGATTTTATATCCTGAAACATTACTGTATTTTTTGATGACTTCTAGGAGTCTTGTGGTTGAGTCTTTGGGGTTCTCTAAGTATAAGATCATGTCGTCAGCAAAGAGGGAGAGTTTGACCTCCTCTGCTCCCATTTGGATTCCCTTTATTTCCTTGTCTTGCCTAATTGTATTGGCTAGAACTTCCAGCACTACGTTGAATAGAAAAGATGACAGAGGACAACCTTGTCTGGTTCCAGTTCTAAGAGGAAAAGCTTTCAGTTTTACTCCATTCAGTAAAATATTGGCTGTGGGTTTGTCATAGATAGCTTCAATCAGTTTTAGAAATGTGCCACCTATGCCTATACTCTTCAGAGTTCTAATTAGAAAAGGATGCTGGATTTTATCAAATGCTTTTTCTGCATCTATCGAGAGGATCATGTGATCTTTATTTTTGCCTCTGTTAATATGGTGGATAACGTTTATAGACTTGCGTATGTTAAACCAGCCTTGCATCCCTGGGATGAAGCCTACTTGATCATGATGAATGACTGTTTTGATGATAAGCTGTAATCTATTGGCTAGGATTTTGTTGAGAATTTTTGCGTCTATGTTCATGAGTGAGATTGGTCTGAAATTCTTCTTTTTGTTTGGGTCTTTTCCTGGTTTTGGTATCAGGGTGATGTTTGCTTCATAGAATGTGTTGGGGAAGATTCCTTCTTCCTCAGTTTTTTGGAATAATTTCTGCAGTACAGGAATAAGCTCTTCCTTGAAGGTTTAATAAAATTCTGGAGTGAAGCCATCTGGACCAGGGCATTTTTTAGTTGGAAGATTTTTTATTGTTTCTTTGATCTCAGTGCTTGAAATTGGTCTGTTCAGGAGGTCTATTTCATCCTGGCTAAGTCTAGGGAGAGGGTGTGATTCCAAATATTGATCCATTGCCTTCACATTGTCAAATTTCTGGGCATAGAGTTTCTGGTAGTATTCAGAGATGATCTCTTGTATCTCTGTGGGATCCGTTGTTATTTCCCCTTTATCGTTTCTGCTTGAGGTTATTAGAGATTTTACTTTTCTATTTCTAGTTAGTCTGGCTAATGGTTTATCTATTTTATTTATTTTTTCAAAAAACCAACTCCTTGTTTCATTAATTTTCTGAATGATTCTTTTGTTTTCAATTTCATTGATCTCTGATTTGATTTTGGAGATTTCTTTTCTTCTACTGAGTTTAGGCTTAGATTGTTCTTCTTTTTCCAATTCCATAAGATCTCTTGTGAGATTGTTGATGTGCTCTCTTTCTGTTTTTCGAATGTAGGCATCTAAAGCGATGAATTTTCCTCTCAAAACTACTTTTGCAGTATCCCACAGGTTTTGGTAGCTTGTGTCTTCATTGTTGTTATGCTCAAGGAAGTTAATGATTTCCTGTTTTATTTCTTCCTGCACCCATCTGTTATTCAACAGAAGATTGTTTAATTTCCATGCCTTTGGGTGGGCTGGAGCATTTTTGTTAGAGTTGAGTTCCACCTTTAGTGCCTTATGGTCTGAGAAGATACAAGGTAAAATTTCAATTCTTTTGATTCTGTTGATATTTGTTTTGTGTCACAGGATATGATCAATTTTGGAGAATGTTCCATGGGGTGATGAGAAGAATGTATATTCTTTATCTTTGGGGTGGAGTATTCTATATGCATCTATCAAGCATAGTTGTTCTAGGGTCTCATTTAAATCTCTTACATCTTTGTTTAATTTCTGTTTAGAGGATCTGTCCAGCTCTGTAAGAGGAGTGTTAAAGTCCCCTGTTATGATGGTATTATCAGATATCATATTGCTCAGACTGAGTAAGGTGTGCTTCAAGAATCTGGGAGCATTTAAATTGGGTGCATAAATATTTAGAATAGAAATGTCTTCTTGTTGTAGTTTTCCCTTGACCAATATAAAGTGACCATCTTTGTCTTTTTTGACTTTAGTTGCTTTAAATCCACATGTATCTGAAAATAAGATTGCAACTCCTCTTTTCTTCTGAATTCCGTTTGCCTGAAAAATTGTCTTCCAACCCTTGACTCGGAGCTTTAATTTGTCTTTTGAGGCCAGGTGTGTTTCTTGCAGACAGCAAATGGATGGCTTGTGTTTTTTAATCCAGTCAGCCAATCTATGTCTCTTCAGTGGGGAATTCAAGCCATTAACATTTATTGAGATAATTGATAAGTGTGGTAGTATTCTATTCGTCTTATTTGGTGAGAGTCCATTGCTTAGTTTTATCTTTTGCATCAGTGTGGAGGTTAGGTTTTGTCCTTTGATTTCTGAGTTCTTACTTTGCTGCTGATCCATTGTGGTGGTCATTGTGCAGAACAGGTTGAAGTATTTCCTGTAGAGCTGGTCTTGTTGTGGCGAATTTCCTCAATGTTTGTATATCCGTGAATGATTTGATTTCTCCGTCAATTTTGAAGCTTAGCTTAGCAGGGTACAGAATTCTGGGCTGAAAATTGTTCTGTTTAAGTAGATTAAAGGTAGATGACCATTGTCTTCTTGCTTGGAAAGTTTCATTAGAGAAGTCTGCGGTAACTCTGATGGATTTGCCCCTGTAGGTCAACTGGCGCTTACTCCTGGCAGCTTGCAGAATCTTTTCTTTTGTCTTGACTTTGGACAGGTTCATCACAATGTGTCTTGGAGAAGCTCGGTTAGAGTTGAGGCGACCTGGGGTCCGATAGCCCTCTGATAGCAGTGTGTCAGACTCTTTGGTGATGTTTGGGAAATTTTCTTTTATAATATTCTCTAGTATGGCTTCCATTCCTCTGGGGCATTCTTCTTCCCCTTCTGGAATTCCTATAACTCGTATGTTGGAACGCTTCATAAAGTCCCATAATTCTGACAGTGAACGTTCTGCTTTCTCTCTCTTCTTTTCTGCCTCTTTTACTGTCTGAGTTATCTCAAGAACTTTGTCTTCTACCTCTGAAATTCTTTCTTCTGCATGGTCTAACCTGTTGCTGATACTTTCCATTGTATCTTTAAATTCCCTAATTGACTGTTTCAGTTCCTTCAGGTCTGCTATATCCTTTTTATATTCTTCATATCGTTCATCTCTTATTTGATTCTGTTTTTGGATTTCCTTTTGGTTATTTTCCACTTTATTAGCAATTTCCTTCATTGTTTCCATCATTTCTTTCATTGTTTTCAACATGTGTATTCTAAATTCCCTTTCTGTCATTCCTAACATTTCTATACTGGTGGAATCATCTGCAGTAGCTACCTCATGGTCCCTTGGTCGGGTTGTTCTAGACTGGTTCTTCATGTTGCCTGGAGTTTTCTGCTGATTCTTCCTCATGAGTGATTTCTTTTATCTGTTTCCTTGCCCTAATTTTCCTTTCTCTTCCTCTTGCTCTTTAAGTTCTTGTTCCTGTGGACTAAGGGTTACAGGACCAGAAGGGTGAGAAGGTTGAAGAGCAAAAAAAGGGGATGAAAGAAAGGAGGACCGAGTGATAAGAAAAAAAGAAAGATAGAGAAAGGAGAGGGGGTGGGTATAAGGAATATTGACAAAAAGAAGAGAGGCACAGAAAGAGGGAGACAGGGCAATATAGGTGTACAGTAGGGTACTTTGACACAACCTTAAAAAACCCCACCTTCTGCGGGTGCCCAGTTGCGTGGTTCCCTTGAGGTCAGCAGCTCTTTGCTAACCTGATCAGACACAGTACCCCACCTCCACCAAGTAGAGAGGAAAGACAAAAATGCTATAAATCAAACCAAAAGAAGCAAACAGAAAACTTTACGGGGATAAAATTGGGTGAAAAACCAAATTATATCGGTAGAAACACTAGCAAAAATGAAGTTGAAGTTATTAAAAAAGGCAGCAATGGGAAATTATAATTAAACTAGGAAAATTGAGAAAGAAAAAGGGATCTGTGTGGAAAAGATTGAAATTAAAAAAACAAAAGAACATCAGCAACGTCAAAATAAGCAAACAAAAAAAACAACCAAACCAAAAAAAAAAAAGAAGAAAAAAATACACAACCAAAAACAAAGCAGTTTGTATATGTTATTGAATATTGTCTGGGCAACACGTGGTCTTCTGGGGTATGAGATGTTAGTCACAGTTCTGATACGACTGGAGGCTGCTGATTTCTCAAACCCCAGCAGGTAGACACCCTAAATCTCTCTTCAGCCTACTTAAAAGGCACTTTGAACTTGTAAACTTGCTGAGCAGAAGCTTTCCCAGCTTTCTCGCTGGAATCGCTGCTGAAGTGGCTATCCACTTACTCAGTGTGCCAAAACCGGTCTCACTCTGCCCCTGAGGGTTAGGGCTGCAAGGCGGCTCAGACCCCACCCTTAGGCTACTTGGTTGCTGGGTTACCAGCTCCCACCCGTTTCTAGCTCTGCGACCCTGAGGGCGGAGCTTGCCAGGGCAGATCACTGACAATGGATCCGTGTGACCCACCGCCAAACACTATTAGCTCCGTGTGGCTCAGTGGCTCAGACTGGGGCCCTAGACAATGGCCAAAGTTCTCCGCACTCCCGCTCAGGCCTTCCCCAAGGCAGTTCAACTCAGTGCCAAGTCCAAGGACATCAAAACAGTTCACAGGTAAGGCCTTTCTGGTTTGCAGTCTCGCTGCTACTGAACTTACAGTTGTGGGCGGGTTTAGACGGATTGAACACACGCGACCACTTGCCGGTTTTCCACTGTTTTAGTCCTCCTCTTGGGGTCCAGAAGTCTCTCGCTGACTCCCTGTATCTTCATAGGAGTGATGATAGGCAGTTCCCACCAGCCAGAGATGCCTGGAGTCCTATCTCCCCCGACTCACGGTGCCCAGATGCAAGGAAGCTGTTATTTGGCTGCCATCTTGCTCCTCCTCCCTCCTTTCTTTTTTTTTTTTTGAATTCAAATTAATATGAGCGTACACATTTTTTGGTTACATTGTTTTCAATTGTGAGGTATAGTTCAAGTTGTAGTTGAGCCCTTCACCCAGGGGCCATGGTGAACACCCTCAAATTGTGCAAATCAGGTGAGATCCCACAAATTGCCCTCCTCCTCTCCCTCTTCTACCTTTCCCCTCACCCTTTACTAGGCTATATTTGTTTTTCATTATTGGCATCAGTGTGCAGTTGTCTATATATTGATTTCATATTAATACTGAGTATATTGGATATTGTTTTTACAATTCTTGAGATACTTTGCTAAGAAGAATGTTTTTTAACTCTATCTAAATAAACTTAAAATATTTAAAGTCTTCATCTTTTCTTATAATTGAATACTATTCCATGGTATACAAATACCATAGTTTGTTAATCTATTCATGGTTGATTGACATTTGGATTACTTCCACGATTTGGCAATTTTAATTTGAGCTGCAATAAACAATCTGGTGAAAATGTCTTTGCAGTAAAATGATTTTTGTTCTTCTGGGTAGATAACTAATAATGGAATTGTGGGATCAAATGGAAGGTCAACTTTTATTTCTTTAAGAATTCTTCATACTTCTTTCTCTAAAGGTTGCATTAGTTTGCAATCACACCAGAAGTGTAGAAGTGTTTCCTTCTGCCCACATCCACTCCAGCATCTGCAGATTTGGGACTGTATGATATGGGTTAATCTCACTGAAGTCAGGTGATGTCTCACAGTGGTTGTGATTTGCATTTCTCTAATGATTAGAGATGATGAGCATTTTTTCATGTGTTTGTTGGCCATTCATCTGTCATCTTCAGAAAAGTTTCTATTCAAGTCTCTTGCCAATTATAAATGGGGTTGTTTGCTCTTTTCTTGTTGATTACCTTGAGTTCTCAATAGATTGTAGGTATCAGCCCTTAGGTGTATACCTAGGAGTGAAATTATTGGATTGGAAGCTATGCTTATGTTCAACTTTAAGGTAGAGTGTCAAACAGATGTGGTTGTACTAATTTACACTCACATCAGTAATGCGTATGAGAACCGAGGGATCCACATCCTTTCCAGTACTTGGTATTATCAGACTTTTTAAACTTTTGTTGATCAATTACAGACAAAATAGCACTTTATTCTGGCCTTTGGTTTCACAGGTAGAAATTTCTTTGTATGTGATTGGCCACATATGTCTTCTTTATTTCTCTGACAAGCATCTGTTCACGGTTTTGTCCAGTTTTCTACAATTGTTTGGTTGTGGAGCCTAAAAGCCAACATCAGGGAGTCATCAGGAAGTAAGATCCTAGGGAGTGGATTGTAGTGAACAGTAGATGAAGCATCTGGCTTCTACTCCTACTTCAGCTACACACTACCAGAGGGCACTCTTCCTCTTCCTCTCAAAGTCTTGGGTTTTCATCCATAAAATGAATACTGGGACTGAAAGATCTTAAGGTCTTTTTCCAATTTGTGCCTGTGGTTTAGGAATTCTGGGTTATCAGGACCTAGAGTAATCCCTGTCTTGACAATCTAGGAATCAGGAGACTTAGAAAGCACCAAGTTTCATGGTCATAGCGAAGAGCAAGAGTTCAGAAGGCCTGGTCTGCATTGCCACAGTTAAGATTTTGTACTGGTTTCCAGATTGTAATTCATTCATATCTTCTATAGATCTTTATGGAAAGGTAAAAGAGACAAAAGCTAAGTAAGACAGAGTCCATCTGTAAGTCCATCTGTAAGACAGTCATCAGAAATCACATAGACTCCCAGGAGAAGGGGAAATGAACAAACTGTAATATAAAACAGAATAAAATGTGTTAGTTACTAGCTGTATGATCTTGGTCAAATCACTTTTTGAAAAAAGCATGATGCATGGTGCCCATATCACAGTGGTTACAGCATCAGCCACATGCACTGAAGTTGGTGAGCTCGAACCCAGCCCGGGCCAGGTAAGAAAAATGACAACTGCAACAACAACAACAAAAAAAAATAGCTGGCCATTGTGGTAGGCTCCTGTAGTCCTGGCTACTAGGGAGGCTGAGGCAAGAGTATCGCTTAAGCTCAAGAGTTTGAGGTTGCTGTGAGCAGTGATGCCATGGTACTCTACCAAGGGCAACATAGTGAAACTGTGTCTCAAAAAAAAGAAAGAAAGAAAGTAAAGAAAAGAAAAGAAAGAAAAAATAAAGCATGAATTATAAAAGAGTGATACATTTTGCTATGTAATAACTGTGTTCACCAAAAAATACCTTAAAGAAAGTGAAAAGAAATGCAACAAACAAGTGAAGGGTTAGCAGTCAAAATATATTAAGAACTACTTTTAATTACAAAGCACATGTCTACATTTTACCTCAATTTTATTAAAATATTGTGAGTCAATAAAAACCCACAGTTGTAGGGCAAAAGGATATGACCTTATCAAGCAACATTAGGCACTGCCAATCTGATGTCCACTCAAGTTTTATATGTTGTGTTACACAATCATTAGTCACTGGAATTCACCTAGAGAAAACAATTGCAAATAAAAAAATTAAGACATACATAATAGAATTAATTGAAAGGAAGTGCCCTATTTTGACTTTTTTGGCAAGAGAGGTAGATTAGTCCCTGACAAAAGCAAAGCACTATATTAGAAAGAAAAAAAAATAAAGATCTGAATGGTCTTAATTATTGAAGGAAAGGAAATCATCCAGAACAAATACTTTGAAGAAATTTGCAAGGGTAATTGAGTCAATTGAAAAATTAATCTTTAATTGTAATCAACACATGATCATTTATTATTAAAAATTTTCTCATAAAATACATGGTGTAGCTTCTAAAATGGTCTATCAACTTACGCATACAATACATATTTATTCATTTATGATGTTTAGCACATGCAAACACACTTATTCATATAGGTGCTATTTTACCTTCCAGTGACGATAATACAAGTGTTTTATGGTAGTGATAGACAGACATTATCCATTTATCAGTATTACAGTAGCAAGTGATGAGAACTGACTGGAGTCAAGATGAGAGTACACAGCTACTAAAACAATTCACTGAAATAACCTTGCTAGATGCCAAGCTTTTATGTGGGCAAATAAATGATGCACTGGATATACAATTATTCTATAAGTGTGATTTGGAAGAGAAATATATAGAGTTAGTGTGCTGGTAGAAGACTGAAAATTATGACAGTAGTGGATATAGGCCTAACTGCATGATATCAAATCAGCATACATATCAGGTGTGGGCTCGACGTGTAAACCAATGGAACAGAATAGAGAGCAGAGAAATTAACCCAGGCACAAGCACATACAGTAAATGGATGTTTGACAAGGGCACTAAATGTTATATGATATCCTACATAGGAGTCTTGAACAGGAAAAGAACATTATCTAAAAAAGTAAGACAATTTGAATAAACTATATATTTTAGTTAATAATAACTTATCAAGATCAATAAAAAACTGTGACAAATGTGCTATAGTAATGTAAGATATGAATATTGATTCAATAATTTACACTATTTCTGTACTATCTTTACAGCCTTTTATCCATGTAAACATATTCTGAAATAAAATTTTAGTTAAAAAATAAGACAAAAATTATTATAAATGAATATTATAATATTCATCACCTAAATCAATGTTTATGTCTTTTGTTGTTATTTTTGTTGTACTTAAAAATTATAAGGTTATTCTAGTGAGAATGTAATAGGAATGTTGAAATATAATAATTTTAAAATGTAAATTATAAATGACTATATAAAGATTTTGATATAGAGGGGAAACACAATTCTCTGTTGCCATATTAGAAAGAAAATAGCACCTTCTCCAGATGTAGTTATGAAACTAACTTAGCATTAACTCTGAAAATAAGTGGAGAAAGCATATTTTAACCAAGTGTTAAAAATACAGGCATTCTTTTGTAGCTTGCAAATCTTTTGCTCCCAGACCTACAATGAAGGAAATGCCATGGAGTTGCAGTAATTGATTTGAATCTGAAATAGCAATTATGAAATATTATTGCTGAAATGCATTTATATTAAAATGAAGTAAGGTCTTATTTTTCTTTTACTAATGATTAATTTTTCTGTTGAAGGAAAGCTGAGACATAAAGTATAACAATATCTGGTAAAAAAAAAAAACTATGGTAGCTAATATATTTTGTAAATGCTTGAACAAACTCTACAGGTTTATATTTAAGTCATGATGTTCTATGTTATAGCACTCAAGTTATTTGCAAGCGTGTCAGCAATGTTTACAGCAAGATAAAAAATTGGAGAGAAAAATATTGTTTATGTTTGATTCTGAGTGATTATTACTATTGATGTGTCTTTAGAATATTGATTATTTTTTTAAATATCGCTTTCTCATCTGCTAAGTGGTGATAATAGCATCTGCTTTTTCTATCTCATAGAGTGTTATCAAATTGAAAGAGATCTTGTATGTGCATGGATGTGAATTATGAACTGAAAAAACACTGAATTAATCATTTTTGTCTTTTTGGACTGTAAAAAGGGGAACTTGAAATTCAGAAATGTAAATAATTACTAGAAGAATAACAAATGGTTCTCCCTTTTTGTTGTGGAATTTAAAATACTTTGCTAATGTAGCATGACTCTATCCTGTCCCAGTCTTTTCAGTTTGATTTAGTGGAATGGCAGAGCTTTGCTCTCCAGTGCAACCTAGTACTTGGGAATGGAATATGAGGTGGGGTTGCCAGATATTCAGTGACTGGGTAGGACAAAGGACATAGCAGCTAATTATTATATGTTGAGTAGAGATGGATGAGTATAAAACTGTATTTACTGGAATTGCAACACTTTCTATCATTTTATAACCAAGAAAATGATCTATTGGTTTATTGCAAATGATATCTGAACTCTTGATATCTAAAGTATAACATGATTTACATTTTAAAAAATACTAATATTTACTATACATTGGAATATACAATATCTACCATATGATATACATTGTAAAGATAAACTGATACAGATAAAAAAGAAAATTATATATATATTTTCTTACACATATACATACTATCTCATGTATATATCTCTATGTATAATTATGTACTAGGGATAAATAAGTTGCCCACCATATTTGTGAACTTTATCCCTAATATATTTTTGATAAGCCTTTCGGGGGAAAAAATTTGGCATTTTAGATGCCTACTGAGAAAATGAGGAATAACGATTATACTTACAGTAAAGTAAGTATAGGTAAAAATTAATTAGTAATAATATTTTATAAACCTTTACAGATTAAAGCTACTTTGTAGACCCAAAGTCTTATCATAAAACATGTTCATTACACAGATGTCCCTTTTTAAAAAGTGCTATTAAACATGAATCATTTGATGCCACATTCAGGATCCAATTATTTAAAAATAATTTAAGACCAATCTGTAGTGAATTTTCCATGTAGAAATTTTAGATAGTTAACCAAATGATTTTGTATCCTTTATCTATTTTACACAGTGTTAGGCTTAATGTCAATAATCATTGAGGTAGTTTCTCCTAAAGTATAAATGATTCATTTGAAAGAGGTTAAGTGCTTTGGGGAAACTTTATTAACTTTTCCAGGAGCCAAGGGTATCATTTAACAAACGGTTACTGCTTCTTCCCATCAAGAATGGCCCATTACACCCAAGTCATGTATCATATGTCAGATAAATATAGTTCTTTGTTGATTAAGCCAGAAAAATAAAGAACCTTTCCAAAAGAGAAAAAAAATGAAGCTGTAAAGAACTGAGACCAAAAAATGACACTATTCCACCCTGTAGCACTTAGTAAGTCATTAGCTCACATTCCCTTCACATTAGCAGACTTCACTCCAGCACCGTACCACATTTCACAGCATTTATCAATCCACAAAGAGAGTCAAAGCAGTAAGAAACGTGCTCTTCATTGTCGATCAGAGGAGCCAATTACAACTTCTATTAAATCCCTGTCTAAGTCAGTGAAATGCAAGGCAAGCAAAAAAGTCACTTCTCCAGGGTATGCCTTTTCAGCAAGATTTGACAACTTACAAAGAGTTATCTGAAATGGATGATCACAGTCGTTATGTGTCTATCATACAAGTGTTAAATGGTTGTGTATTACATACATGCTATAAGAACGAGGAAGACACTTTAAAGACACTGGATTAAAATGAATTTAGTAGCTTGTAACCTCATAAGCAGATATTCTAGCTGATTCTGTCTTTTAACTTAACCTATGCAAACAAAAGTACAGAGAAGAATTGTATCATTTTTTAGCCTCTATAGTATAGTCATCTATATTGTAACAAACTGATTTTGAACAAAACTTTAATTTTAGTTTTTAAACACAAATACATGAGGAAGTTCAGAAACTCTAGAATTCCACCATTTCTAATAGAAAAAAGACAGTGTCTTGATGATTTGTTTTCTAATGATTATATTGTCATTAAATCGTGTAACAGACTGCGTTGGTGAAATGAAATGATTTAATTATTTGCATGTAACATTGAAATGAAAAGAAAGAATGATGGTGGATATCTATTTTATTATTGTAGCATATTTGTTTAAATAATACACTTCTAAAAAATTAAATTCACTCTATTTTAAATTATATTTTCTATAGATAACCAGGACAAGCATGATTTTAACCTTATGAATGACAAAATCCTGATTCTGACAGATTTTTTTAGTGGGTAGTAATTCAATAGTGACAAATGACTTAAATAGAAATAATAGAAAACTTGATCTCTAAGTTGCAGTTCAATTTTATCTCTAAAGAGCAACGATTCTCTTTCCTATGAAATTTATTGCTTTTTAAAAATTATTTTAGAGAAGGTCTCTTACAGTCAAGGCAAATTTTACTCTCAAGGCTAAAGACCATGACAGGATTTATAGAACAAAAAGTTTATCATAATGCTCTTGAAAGTAAGTTATAAAATTTAAATGAGTATAAATGTGTAACAACTTGAATGTGAGTCCAAAAAAATTTTATCAGACCAACTTATCACTATCCCATATCAAAGGAGAATCTTGAAAGTTATAGTCACATGTGTCAATTGTAACTAAAATACCTTTCTAGAACTAGTTATGAGAAATTTTAATCAGAGATAATTCTCATTCTCTATTGAGAATTATCTACGATAATTCTCTCATAGCTACAGAGTTACACAGTTAAATTTAAAAAATGTGTGGCATATATTTAAGTTCTCTCCATGTTCTGGTGTCTTAAAAGAAATAACAGTTTAGTAGCAAAGAGCACACTTAGTACCCAGATCTTAGTTTCCAATATCATCCTTTATGATGAAAGAATCAGGGATCTTTGGAGAACTGACTGATTCTAAGCTGCAAAAAAATATATAGAGGAGTCAGGAGCATTTTGTAGTGCCAGAAAGTAAGGATATGCTGTAAAGAAATAAAGAAAATCACTTAAGTGGGGATATGTCAAAAGACCACAGGAGCCAAACAAAATAGCTCTCAATTGCCAAACCTGAAATTTTTGAGCAACAAAATAAAATAGTATTGAGTTGTAACTCAAAGCATAAAAAATAGCCCAGGGTGATGGATTATCCCTGTAATTCTAGCACTTTGGAAGGCTGAGATAGCAGGATAGCTTGAAGCCAGGAGTTCTAGACCAGTCTGGACAACATAGTAAGACCTGGTCTCTATAAAAAAATTAAAAAATTAGCCAGGTATGATGGCATGCAATCCTAGCTATTTGAGAGGTTAAGCCAACAGGGTCACTATAGCTCAAGCTCAGGAGTTTGAAATGGTGAAGTATGAACACACCAGTGTACTCTATTGTAGGTGACAGAGTAAGACTCTGACTCAAAAAAAAAAAAAAGAAAAAAACATATACGTGTGTGTGTGTATTCTCTCTCTCTCTCTCTCTCTCTATATATATATATATATATATATATACACACACATACTAATATACATACTGATATAAATTAAGGTTTGAATACCTTAATGGAAGTGAAGGGACATATTTATATTTCCTATAGAGAACAATGTGGGTTGAACAGAGACTTCCAAAAATACAGTATGGAAAGAAAGAAGAAAAAAAAAAAGAATGACTTTACAGTGAATAAACTTGACCACACTATCTCAGTCAGATAACCCAGGTCAACATCAACTGTCAGAAATCACGTTGTTAGAATATACCCAGATAAAGTGTGATGCAAACGGTACTTTACCTCTGTGGTCTTCTATACTAGAATGTGTAACCCCAGTGTTATGAGGAGTAAACTTTAAACAAATTCCAACAGTGAGGAAATCTACAAAATAGCTGGCATTCTTCAAAACTGTCAAAGCCACCAAAAATAGGGAGTCTAAGAAATGCCACAGCAAAGAGGAGTCTAAGGAGACATGACAACTGAATGTGATGTGGGATCTTGGATAGAATTCTGGAACATAAAAAGGTGGGGTATATGAGACCTCTTTGTGCTAACTTTTAAAATATTTCTGTAAATCTAGAAATGTTTTAATAAAAGAAGTCTATCAAAAAGCAGAAAAATAATAACAGAGGAGGTATGACAATTAAGTTAACCAACTCATCCTAGAAAAAAAATAGTATGTACCTCCTTGCTGAACATCACTGCAGTCACTGTCAAAATATTTGCCTTGGGAATGAATCTATGCACCAAAGCCAATGTGTAGTCTACCCTTCAAAAAAATTTTGAAACTCTTTTTTCTGGAATGGCCTTCAGAGCTATTATATTACACTTGATGTCCTGAAAGTGATTCAAAATGTCTTCCTTTTTATATTTCCTTTATCTTCAGGTAAAGAAAAAAAGTCATTGGGGGCCAGCTCAGGTTAGTAGGTAGGGTGTTCCAATATAGTTATTTGTTTACTGACTAAAACCTCCCTCACAGAGCGGGCCATGTGAGGTCCTGCATTGTTGTGATGCAAGAGCCATGAGTTGTTGGGTGAAAGACGCAGGTTGTTTTCATCTAACTTTTCCATGTAGCATTTTCAGTACTTTTTTTTTTTTTTAGAGAGACAGAGTCCCACTTTGTCGCCCTCCGTAGAGTGTCATGGCATCATGGCTCACAGCAACCTCCAGCTCTTGGGCTTAGGCTATTCTCTTGCCTCAGACTCCCGAGTAGCTGGGACTATAGGTGCCACAATGCCTCGCTATTTTTTTGTTGCAGTTTGGCAGGGGCCAGGTTCAAATCCACCACCCTTTTTATATGGGGCCGGCTCCCTACTCACTGAGCCACATGGGCTGTCCACTTTTTCAGTACTTCAAATAGTAAACTTAGCTAACTGTACCATTGGAAGAAATTCATAAAGAATAATCTCTCTGATGTTATAAAAGTTTAGCAATATCATTTTGACTCTTGGACTGATGACACTTTTTTGATTGTAGAGATTGAACAGCTTCCATTGTGCATTTCAACTCTTTGTTTCAGAGTCATATTGGCACACACATATTTCATCACCAGAGATAACACAGCCCAAATCATTGTCTTGCCTATCCAAAAGGTCCTGGTAAATTTTGACTCTCTTTTGCTTTCGTTCATTGTCCTTCAGGACCATTTTTGCAGACACCTTCTTCATGCCAAGATTTTCAGTTAATATTTTCATAACCATTTTTCTATTGATGTTTATGTGGTCTACTATACTTCTCACAGTCAGACAACAATTTTGGCACACATTCTGATGAATTCTTGAAATGTTTACATCAGTTCTGCTTGTTACTGGCTGCCCTGACCTCTTTTCATCAGCGACATCTTCTTTCTCTTCAGAAAAGAAAACATTTAATCCAGTGGTACACTGCTATTTTCTTCAGGGACTAACATGTCCCTGATTTAACGTCCACTCTTGCCAAGCTTAATGAGACATTTAATGTGTGTGCATTGTTCTAATACAAACTCTGACATTCTTGTGATGACACACAAAAATGTGCAACAACAATAATGAACACCACTCAGCAACACACCGTCACATGTCAACATGAACACAGCTCTGAGACACTGATATACCAAAGTAATGAAATCTTATTGAGCTGTTTGTACAGTGCTGCCAATGCAAGTGCATGGTGTCCAGTTCACAAACTTAATTGTCAGACCCTGTATGAAATTTTTCAGCCTAGGAGTTTCGTAAAATAAGTTCACGAGACTAGAGATTTCCACTGTTCTACTTTCAATAATTTCAGTGGTTATCATCTAGAAAATAGTTACCACAAAAAATAATTGAGCTTGGGAATGACTTAGTCAAGAAATTACTTTAATAATTTTTATATCAGTCTACATAAACTGGATTATTATACGGAGTTATCATTTAAAGTCTGAACACATTTAATTGACTCCATGCTTCATCAAATCTCATTCAGATACCAGTAAAGGCTTAAAAAGCAAAAGAAAACAGTAACCAGGAAACCAGAAAAGTTAGTAGATTAGGGGCTTCGATAAAACTATGCAAAGCTTGGTGGTAAGTAGCAGAAACTGTCCTCTTAGCAGATAAGTGGGGAAACTAAGAGTAGAGTGGAGAAAACCTCCACCTTTTCCAATCAGCGAATAATAAAAAGAAGAGTGAAAAGATAGCAGAAATCAGATGAAAAACTGTCTGGATAATAGATTCTGCTTATGGAATTGTTAAACTGACCCTTTCTCCTCTCAAATACAAAGCAATCACAAATGATTTACTTAGTTTACTCATGCTACAACTTGAGACCACGCTCTATGAAATGGTGATTATAAACTCCAAATAGAATTAAGGTTTCCACCGTGGCTATTAGAGTCACAGAGTAGTATCCTCATGTTTTGCTCTGGGGTGAGAGGAGCAACAATGGGTTTGCAGGTTGTCCCTCGCTCCCTTACGTAATGCAAATTCCATCCAGTGAGCACCCACATATGCACATGCAGTATGTAGAGCCAAATCTTGCTTTCAGCTAAGATCCTATTGAGGAGATATGTCTACTAAATGGCAACTTCAGCCAACCCCATAGATTAATTAACATGGTCCTTCACGCAGAATTATTTTTTTAAAAAGAGATTAGGAGGGAAGGTACAGAAAATAAGGACCAAATAATAAACATGATTGAAATAAATGAAAACATAAAAAAAAAAGAAAACTCCAGCTGACCCTCAAGGGAACATAGGTAAGTGAAAGGGCCGAAAATAATCATTGAATCTATTGTTTTTCTAACTATTTTATTGAGAGATCTTAGGAGACAATGATGAAAATGGGAAAACATACACATTCATACAGTGCTAATGGTAGTAAATTCTAGTATATTAGGTAGGGAGTAGTATTTGGCAGTATAGTCATGAGTCAGTTCACAATGGGATGTGTTCTGAGAAATGCATCTTTAGGCTATTTCACCCCTGTGGGAACATCATAGACTGTACTTACACAAACCTACATGGTATAACTAAGAAGCACCTGACTAAATGGTATCTCCCATTGCTGTCAACGTGACACACTTCTATAACATGTTACACATATAACTGTACTGAGTTCTATAGGTAATTGTAGCATAGTGGTAGGTATTTGTGTATCCAAACATATCTAAACACAGAAAAGGTACTGTGAAAATGGAGTTTAAAAAATAGTACTCTGTAATAATGCATTTCCCATGTGTTTGCAGGAATAGAAGTTGCTCCGAATGAGTCAGTGAGTGCTGGGTGAGTGTGGAGGCCTAGGGTATTATTTCATACGACTGTAGACTTTGTAAGCATTGTACATGTAGACTGTACTACGTTTATTTTTAAAAAATTCTTTCTTCAACAATAATTAACCTAACCTTACTGATTTATTTACCTTATAAACTTTTAAAATTGTTAACTTTTTGACTCCTTTTAAATAGCCCTTAGTTTAAAACACAAACACATCACAGAGCTGTACTAAAATATTTTCATTATTCTATAAATATATTTTCGGTTTTTAATTTTTCTTTTTACTATCTAAATTTATTTTTTGTTTAAAATTAAGACAAAAATAAAGAGATTAGCCCAGGCCTACACACGTTTCAGCTCATCAATATTGGTATCTTGCATCTCCACACCTTGTCCCACTGGAAGGTTTTCAGAAGTAGGAACACCGCCTGAAAAGTCATTTCCCATAGTGACCAATGCCTTCCTCTGAAATATTTTCTGAAGAATCTTCCTGAGGTTGTTTAACAGCCAATATTTTTTCAAAGGAGAAGCAATACACTCAAAAATAACAATAAAATTACAATATGCTAAATACATAAACCATTAACATAATCTATTATTATTTATTGTATGTAATTATATGTGCTATACTTTTATGTGACTGGTAGTGCAGTTGGTTTGTTTATATGAGCATCACCACAAATATGTGAGTAATACGTTGTGCTACAACATTAAGTCAGCTACTATTATACTTGGTGATAGGAATTTTTCAGCTCCATTATGATATTTTGGGACCATTATCATAGACCAAACTGTCATGTGGTGACTGATGATACATAGAAAATTACATAAATATTTACCTTTTGACTGAGAAATTATACTTCTAGGAGACAAAGACATACGAGAGACAATCACAAAATTCTTTGTTATTAATACATTATTCGCAATTGCAAAAGGCTGGGAAAAAAAAACATTTGGCTCTTAATAGGAGTCATTTTAAATGAACGTCACATTACAAAGAAATGTACTGAAAAAGTTCTAAGATATAGTTCTCTCACCTTCTCTGTAATAGTCTCCAGGACATATTATTAAGTCAAAAAAGAACAACAAAAAAAGAAAGCTCTAAAACATATAGTAGGCGAATGTTACATAATAAATTGAGAATATAATATATGAACACATATATTTATACACATGTATGCACACACAATAATATGTTTGCACATGTATATATACTTTTTTAAAAAGACAATTTTAAAATTGTCAGGGTCTGACAATTAAGTTTGTCATATATACGTTAAAAAGAAATAATTAAAGGATAACAAGAATATTTACAAAAGGTATCCCTCCAATAGGAAGAGCAAGAAAGCATGAGGATGGGTGTGAGGATGGAAGTTAGAGCTCTTGAACTTATAATTTTTACTTTGAAGCCAAATAAGTGTTTACATAATTAAAGTGATTTAAAAAAAATCATCCCTAAGATTAACTTTCAAAAATAATTTTATCTACATGTGTGTTCAAGTTGTTGTCACATTCCCACAGAGAATAATTACATGTTTTTTAAAACAAATAATGTTCATAGTATTTTTCTAGGAAGAGGTATTCTAAGGATCAAAAAAGAAACAGAAAAAAACTTAAACAAACCTTTATATATGAAAAAAGAAATAAAAATTATGTTAAGATCATTAGGAACGAACAAAAGTTTTCAACATAAACACAAATAAATACAAAGTAAAATGAAAGAAAATAAGCTTAACCATCAGACTTTTTTAAAAAATTCATTTTCACATATACATGTGTTCATTAGGCTTCCACTTTTTGCCTTCGCAAAATTAAAAAGGCTTAAAATTTAACAATAATAACAATGTTTAAGAAAGGGACCAGAAACAAAAACCTCACAAAGAACGAACGAAGATAAATACTGAGATTTATCATTGTCACATTGTCAAATAGGAGGTTCAGTAAGGAGTCATCAATTAACTACTTCTTTTTATTTTTTTCCTAAAGTGTCAAAGAATAGACAACTAATATTTATAAATAAAGATAAAAGATAATTTCAAAAATTAGATCATGCCAAATTTTATAGACAATAGAAAAAGAAGAAATACTTCAAAATCATCCTACTTAATCTGGATACATCTGATATTAAAATTAGAAAAAATATATTAATATAAAATGGAAATTAAAAACACAATTCACTTATAAATGAGGATGCAGTACCCTGTATCCTAAACAACATATTAACAAGTTGAAGTAAAAATTAATGTTTAAGTAATATATTTTAGTCAAAATCGAATCCAATTTATGTGAAAATTAGTCACTATAGTCTTTCACAGAACTGAAGAAAATAGTGACTTACCCATCAAATTTTTAATTCGATTTAAAAACATTACTAAAAACTGATATTTTACTTTCTTAAAAAATATTTTTTCTAGTTATTTTCAATGAGTAGATACAGAAGCAATGAAAACTTAATAGCAATGATCATCCCTAATGTCCAAATTGCACATGCTAAATATTATTTGCAGTTAAATAAACTAAGGCTTTTTAGAGAAAGTGATGATTCCAAATCTGTGCAGGAATTAGGCAGGATGAGTCTGAGACATAGTGTTATACCTAAAAGCAAAGAAGCTACTATGTGTAAATGACATATGAAAAACCCCAATATAAAATAATTTGAGCATAAAAAGAGTAATAATTGTAATGGATTGAAACACATCAAATATGTAAAGTATTAATGAGATTATAATGATACTCCCCTTTGTTAATTGTTAAGGTGCCAAATCATTATTTTAAAAATGGATGAATTAAGGAAAGAAGCATTTATCATGCTCTTCCTATACAGACTACCTTCAATGTATCTAAGTAGTTGGGCTCAGAAATTTCTTCTTTTATATCCAAGAAGTTAGTTTGAAAAATGTCTTCATCAATAATTTATCATAGCTATTAAATGCAGAAGAAATAATAGAATTAGAGTTACCATTTTGCCACACCTCAGGAAATTATGAGACCATGTTCAGCCATCGCTGGCTATTATAACCATTAGGTGAAAGTTGAAGTAGACCTTTATAATAGATGAATCGTGTGACAGTGTGAAAGCAGATGACAGGCCAATGGCACTTGCAATCACTGATTACTTTTAGAATCACACACACACACACACACACACAAAAAAAAAAAAAAAAAAGAGAAGAAAAAAAAAAAAGGGACAACCAGACATTATCTGGCCTTCTTACATGATAGAAATACACAATAATATATAGCAAGTAATTTTGTCAAAACAAAAGCAAAAAATAGACTCTATAGCTATTTAAGCCTTTGAGCTAACTATCAAATTTATAGCACCTTAGGTAAATAAATAATGAGTAGCAACTTCAGAATGCAATTATCGAATTTGAAAATATGGGAGATTTCACCAGATAAGTGAAAATAATCCAGTTTTTCAGCAAATAAATGGCAAAATTTAAAGCAAAAGAAGGAAAATATTACAGATTACAAGAATCTTATTTTGTATGAGACATATGTACTGAATGCAATGTGTGGGCATTGCATTTCAATCCTAGATCAAGCAGAAGAACAATATATGGAGATATTTTGAGGTCTGGCAGTACAAGCTGATTATTAATATTTTTTAAAATTTTTGTTAATTTTAGGGAATGATTATTATGTAGTTTTGTTTATGTAATTCTTTGTTAAAGATGCTTACAAAAGTCATTTTCAGTGGAATGGTAAATTTATCTATTTAGAATTCTCTTTAATATAGTCCCACCCCTCAAAAAAAATCCCAACAAGCACAATAAATACACAGCATTGGAATATGGAATAAAAAACAGCAAAATGTTTAAGCTGAGTAATGAATAGATGTGGGTTAATTTTATTACTCATTCTACTGTTAAGAATTTTCCATCATAATATGATACAAAGCAAAAACTAAGCAAACAGTAGAAGTGCCCCTCAAGAAACATGGATTCATGGCATGCCACATAACCTGCACATTTTCTAATTAACTCCCTCAGAGAGATTCGCAAAGGTATTTTATTTGAAAAATGCAAAACAAAAAGAAAACAATGGAAAACACAAGAGTAAACTTAAGATCATGAGGGATCAAAATCTAGTAGTTATAATATCTCTCAAATTAGAGTATTCTAAAGTGATAAAGGATAAATATGCCAAACAGTATTGATTGCCCATCCAACAAGCTACTCTATTATTTCTACAATTAATAAAAATATAATAAAAGGGATTCTGTGACTTAATAAAAGACAGAAGTTTGTAAGTTGTTGGTGAATAAGAACCAAAAGTATCTATGAGAAAAAGAAAAAAAAAACAGGTACAGATATAGGCAGATGACAGTTTTGAACACAAAGGATAAAGACAGGATCACAAATTATTGTAAAGAGAAAAATAACACATTTACATTCAATACATAATGAGATTGGCATCTGACCTTTGATTAGTAATACAGAATGCTATAAGAAATGGGAGTGATGGCTCCAAATAGGAGACAAAATAATTTTGAATCTAGAATTGTCTCATATTTAATAACAAAATTTAAATTTTCTTATACATACAGATACTGAAGAATGCTACTTCCCCTGAATTCTTGATTTAAAAAATGTGAAAATATATTTCAGTAAAATGAAAAAGAAAATCAAGAAAGTGTAAAAATGTACTAACTTAGAAGTACAATGAAGAATTTTAGGGTGACAACTCTATAGCAAGAAATATCTAAAAAAAAAAATTTTTTTTCAAATTAGTGCAGAGCATCAAAGCGCTCTAAGAAGATTATCTCCAAGGAGTTTGATTACGACATAGGGTCAAACACGAAGCATATGGAAGGACACTATTTTTCTCACTCAATAACCAAATACACACATATCCACAAACACCCTGCAAACATAATCCATAATAAGGAATAATTAGGGCAAAGATAAAGCCAAAGTGAATGTGTTATTATTGTGAGGAATTATTAAAACGTAGAGGAAGATCATTTGTGCCATTGATTCTCATTCGTACTCCTGCTCCCACTTGATCCTTTTTCTGCTTTCTTCTTTCATGTTCTGTATTCCAGGAAGCAAAAGTCATGGACTGCATTATCCAAATGAACATTTTGCTGATTGAATTCCAGATGAACTTGGCAAATAGAAGACCACAACAGGACATGGAAGCCAGGAGGATAAAAAGGGCTCTTTCTTTTCTGCATTCTCAATGGCCTGGGTTGTAACTTCTGGAAAATGTTACATTTCCTACAAAAAGAGTTCCTATCATACTGCTCTTCCCCCATAGCTGAAGTTAGTAATAGTAATGATATTACTGCTCAAGCAACACTATTTCCACTCACTGGATCCTAATAGCTTCCCACTAGTCTCTGGGAGCTTCAACATCCTTTCTTACTCCCCTTAACCTGGCTCACCATTCTCTAAGCGATTGTTAAAGAATTTATATTTATCCTGCATAGATTTTTTTTCTTGCTAGACCATTAAATAATACAAGGTTTAGTATCAGCATGGCCTCAAAGAGTCCCTCAAGATAAAACATTGGCCCTGGATTACTCATATATTTTATGCTCCTAAACGACTTCCTTGCAGGAGAAAAAATGGCTTCCTAGTTACGTTTTGACATGTTGAATCACAATTACTCAATGTCTCCCCACTGGTGGGAAGGAATGGAGTCCATTTTGGGGCTAGTCTTCCTTTGGTTGATTTATTAACTGCAGTATCAAAATCATTAGAATTACCGTAGGGTATGCTGGCTCTTTCTAAATGTTTGAAAGCTTATGAAAATGTAAAAATAATTTTAAGGTCTTAAACTCCTAATCCAAGATAAAAGTAGTAATGTAAAAAGTTTCCATGACACCATTAGGGAGAAAAAATATATATATATTTATATTTATCTATAAATATGTATTTTTAAATATATATATTTAAATATCTATCTATACATATATAGATAGATATATATACAAATATATATCTTTTTCCCACCCAAAAACTGGTAGGCAAATATGGTTAAAGATGAATTCCCAAATCTGATTTGGAATGTAGCAAAGGTGTAAAGCTTGTTAAAGGAACAAACTCACTAACATTCTTACACCGATGTAAGATATTGGTTCTGAAGAATGAAGATACTCAGATTTGTAACTGGAAATTTTTTTAGAAATAGACTAAGCTTAACTATAAATCCCATGCAAATTTCTATGTATCTGGGATCAATCTCTCCTTCCCTTTCTGAAGAAACCAGCTCAATTTAGCATGAAGATCTTTCAAGAATTTCATCAAGAATACTAACTTGCAGTATTTTCCCATTCTCTAAGACCCAAATTCCATCACCTGTTTGCCTCAAAGCCCCTAGTGATAAGTTAATCCTATCTCGTCCAGAATGAAAATTACCATGTCAGTACTGAGAGGAGGCAGAGTATTCCAAGTTCCTACACAGTTTGTTTCATCAGATTCTAGTGTGAAAATGGGTTTTATAGATACCAGATCTAGGAAGATTAAATATAGGACTGGGTTACATATTCAGCTGGGATTTGGAATTGAATTTTTAAGCATACGGGGATGATTCTAAGAGCATGTTTGGTTAAATTGAAGCTTACATACACAAGTAATCCTACAGTTAATAATTGTTAAATGCAGGACTTCCCTAGAAATAATTTTTTTTTTTCAGAAAGAGGTAGATCATGTACCTCAAATACATTATTGCATTTATGGTGTACAATGTGCTGATTTCATATACAATTTGGAATGCTTACATTGTACTGGTTAATATATCCCTCACATCATTTACTTATTTTGTTAAGACATTTATACTCTATACTTAATAGATTAGAAATGTACCCTTGCAATTTGTACCATCGGTGTGATCCCACCATTCACCCTCCCTCCTCCAAAACCTCCCTCCTACCCTCCCATTCCCCCCTCCTTCATCCTAGGCCATAGTTGTGATCTATTCTTCATATGAAAGTGTGAGTGATTGTAAATTGGTTTCATAATAGTACTGAGTACATTGGATACTTTTTCCTCCATTCTTGAGATACTTTACTAAGTAGGATATGTTCCAGCTCCATCCATATAAACATAAAAGAGGTAAAGTCTCCATCTTTTTAAGGCTGCATAATATTCCTTAGTATACATATACCACAATTTTTTTTTTTACCACAATTTATTAATCCATTCATGGGTCAATGGGCACTTGGGCTTCTTCCATGACTTGGCTATTATGAATTGAGCTGCAATGAACAATCTAGTGCAAATGTCTTCGTTATAAAGTGGTTTTTGATCTTTTGGCTATATACCTAGTAGAGGAATTGCAGGATCAAATGGCAGGTCTACCTTTAGATCCCTGAGTATTCTCCAAACTTCTTTCCAAAAGGGACATATTAGCTTGCATCCCCACCAACAGTGCAGAAGTGTGCCCTTTTCTCTACAACCATGCCAACATCTGTGGTTTGGGGATTTTGTTATGTGAGCTACTCTCACTGGAATTAGATGATATCTCAAAATGGTTTTGATTTGCATTTCTCTGATCATTAAAGATGATGAGCATTTTTTCATGTGCCTATAGGCCATGTGCCTATCTTCTTCGGAGAAGCTTCTGTTCAAGTCCCTTGCACACGATGAAATGGGATTACTTGTTCTTTTCTTATGAATAAGTTTGAGTTCTCTGTGGATTCTGATTATTAAACTTTTATCAGAAACATAACCTGCAAATATTCTCCCCCATTCTGAGGGCTGTCTGTTTGCTTTACCTACTGTGTTCTTGGCTGTGCAGAAGCTTTTTAGTTTCATCAGATCCCAGCAATGTATTTTTGGTGTTGCTTCAATTGCCTGGGGGTTCCTCCTCATACAGTATTCTCCCAGGCCAATTTCTTCAAGTGTTTCCCTGCACTCTCTCCAAGAATCTGTATAGTTTCATGTACTAAGTTTAAATATTTTATCCAGTGAGAGTCAATGTTTGTTAGTGGTGAAAGTTGTGGGTCCAGTTTCAGTCTTTTATAAGTCACCAGCCGGTTTTTCCAGCACCATTTGTCAAATAGGGAATCTTTCCCCCAATTTATATTTTTGATAGGCTTATCAAAGATCAAATTACAATAAGTATCTGGGTTCATCTCTTGGTTCTTAATTCTGTTCCATACATCTACCTCTCTATTTTTGTGCAGGTACCATGCTATTTTCATCACTATAGAATTACAGTATAGTTTGAAGTCTGGTAGCATGATTCCTCCTGATTTGTTTTTATTCTGAGTAATGTCTTGGCTATTTGAGGTTTTTTTTCTGGTTCTATATAAAATGAAGTACTATTTTTCCCAGATCTTTAAAGTATAACAGTGGTGCTCTGAAAAGATTTCCACTTGAATTAGGAACCAGGCAAGGTTGCCCATTGTCTTCACTGCGTATTAACATTGTAATGGAAGTCTTAGCCATTGCAATCAGGCAAAAGAAGGCAGTCAAGGTTATCCAAATAGGGTCAGAGGAGATCAGACTTTCACTCTTCGCAGATGATATGATTTTACATCTGGAAAACCCCAGGGACTCAACTACAAAACTCTTAGAAGTCATGAAGGAATACAATAGTGTCTCAGGATACAAAGTCAATACTCACAAATCAGTAGCTTTTGTATATACCAACAATAGTCAAGCCGAAAAAACAGTTAAGGACTCCATTCCTTTTACAGTAGGGCCAAAGAAGATGAAATATTTAGGAATTTACCTAAATATTTACCTAACAAAGGATGTGAAAGATCTCTACAAAGAGAATTACAAAACTCTGAGAAAAGAAATAGCTGAATATGTTAACAAATGGAAAAACATACCATGCTCATGGCTGAGAAGAATCAACATTGTTAAAATGTCCATATTACCCTAGAAATAATTTTTTTTTTTTTATTGTTGGGGATTCATTGAGGGTACAATAAGCCAGGATACACTGATTGCAATTGTTAGGTAAAGTCCCTCTTGCAATCATGTCTTGCCCCCATAAAGTGTGACACACACCAAGGCCCCGCCCACCTCCCTCCTTCCCTCTTTCTGTTTCCCCCCACATAACCATAATTGTCATTAATTGTCCTCATATCAAAATTGAGTACATAGGATTCATGCTTCTCCATTCTTGTGATGCTTTACTAAGAATAATGTCTTCCACATCCATCCAGGTTAATACGAAGGATGTAAAGTCTCCATTTTTTTTAACGGCTGAATAGTATTCCATGGTATACATATACCACAGCTTGTTAATCCATTCCTGGGTTGGTGGGCATTTAGGCTGTTTCCACATTTTGGCGATTGTAAATTGAGCTGCAATAAACAGTCTAGTACAAGTGTCCTTATGATAAAAGGATTTTTTTCCTTCTGGATAGATGCCCAGTAATGGGATTGCAGGATCAAATGGGAGGTCTAGCTTGAGTGCTTTGAGATTTCTCCATACTTCCTTCCAGAAAGGTTGTACTAGTTTGCAGTCCCACCAGCAGTGTAAAAGTGTTCCCTTCTCTCCACATCCACACCAGCATCTGCAGTTTTGAGATTTTGTGATGTGGGCCATTCTCACTGGGGTTAGATGATATCTCAGGGTTGTTTTGATTTGCATTTCTCTAATATATAGAGATGATGAACACTTTTTCATGTGTTTGTTAGCCATTCGTCTGTCGTCTTTAGAGAAAGTTCTATTCATGTCTCTTGCCCATTGATATACGGGATTGTTGGCTTTTTTCATGTGGATTAATTTGAGTTCTCTATAGATCCTAGTTATCAAGCTTTTGTCTGATTGAAAATATGCAAATATCCTTTCCCATTGTGTAGGTTGTCTCTTTGCTTTGGTTATTGTCTCCTTAGCTGTACAGAAGCTTTTCAGTTTAATGAAGTCCCATTTGTTTATTTTTGTTGTTGTTGCAATTGCCATGGCAGTCTTCTTCATGAAGTCTTTCCCCAGCCCAATATCTTCCAGTGTTTTTCCTATGCTTTCTTTGAGGATTTTTATTGTTTCATGCCTTAAGTTTAAGTCCTTTATCCATCTTGAATCAATTTTTGTGAGTGGAGATAGGTGTGGGTCCAGTTTCAGTCTTTTAAATTTTAATGTAAATTTTAATGCCTCAACGAAGGATCAGAAAGTCCTTGAAAAGCTGTGATGTGCATGTTTTCTTTAGGCAGGGAATGATGGGAGAGGTGATGTTGTGGGTTGTGTGCTGTCTGATCTCCATGGTCCCCTGCAATAGCAAAGAGCAAGTAGAATAACTTAGCTTTCCAGAAATTATCAGTTAGGCTGCAGTTACTTCTGTAGTCAAAGGCACAGAAGTGTCATAGAGTTAAGTGTCAGTGGGCAAATCTTGAGAGTCTAGGATTCCTAAATCCAACTCAAATGGGATTTCAGGGCCTCTTTGGCAGCTGCCAAACCATTTCACAGAACCCATGACTAATTTCAAGTTTCTGTAAACCTGCTGGAAGGGAGTTGAATACTCACACATAGTGATGATGGAAATATCAACTTGTATGTCATATTTAAAAGAAGGATTTGAAAACATTTCTAGAAGTTAAAGATATTCATAGAGCACACAATCAATGATTCTCCTTGGACATATACTTGTGTACAGTATTACAGTTTCAAAAGGCAATAACCTTGGCCGGGTATGGTGGCCCTTGCTGATAATCCCAGCAATTGATGAGGCTGAAGTGACAGTTCAACTCCTTGAACTCAGGAGTTGAGGCCAGCCTAGCCAATATGGTGAGACTTCCGTCTCAACAAAAAATTTAAAAAATATATCCCGGGGCATAGTGGTGCACATCTGTAGTCTCAGCTACTCAAGAAGCAAAGTTCTCTGCTACTCAAAAGCCATCGCTTGAGCCCAGGAGTTGAAAGATGCAGTGAGCTATGAAAATACACCAGCCTGGGCATGTAACTACACTTCTACACTTTGAGTATAACTACATTTTTAATTAATACAGAAAATATATGCATGTATATTTTAACAAGCAAAAGTGCTAATGATCTTTTATCCATACCTACATTTAGTTATACTAAATGTACAAAATTCCTGGATGTAACTGATACAAATTTACTGCCAGAAAGGGAAAGTAGAGGAGGAGAAACTAGAGAGGTGGAGTCAAGTATATCAATAGCACTGTCTTTCTTTAAAAATCATCAGGCGTCAAGAAGAAAAACTTAATCCTTGGTTAATCTGGTTAGTAGCAAATCAGTGTCTTTTGTGTTTGTCGTTTCTTATCTTACCTTTTTCTTTTCAACTAGAGCCACCCTGTTTAATACTTCTGTACCATTGAGGTGTTCTCATAATCATATGAGGTTCAAATCCTTCTCTTTCAGCCCATCCAAAAATATACAACTAAGTTTCATTTAGGAGAATAAACCCTTTCTTTGCCATTCTTTAAAAAAAGTTGGTATTGGCACTGTTGATTTTTAAAGGAAAATCTAATCAATTAACCAGACTTCAATATTTGTTTGTTTTAACAGAGCAATTATTTACCAAAAAGACAATTGGGATTAAATAAAAGAAAAGATTGTGACTCCTTCATAAATAGTTTTTATTTATTTATTTTTTTAATTCTCATTCTTCTTCAAATCCCTATACTTTGAGAAGTGAGAGGGAAAGAAAAGGGCAGACAGAATGAATATAGGAGAGTATATGCTATAGTTTTTTTTGTTTGTTTTGTGTGTGTGTGTATGTGTGTGTGTATTAATGTAAAGAAGGAAACAAACTTTTGAGAAACCAGACTTCTTCACTGGAAAAGCAGACAGCAGATATTTGAATTAGAATGTCTATGGAAATGACCTAACTTTCAGTAATTTGGTCAGAGTACTTTTTTCTCCCTAATTACATGACATACTGAGTAGTCTGGTTTCCGGTTAAAGACCCAATTGTGATTTTTCAGGCTTAACCAAAGATAATGACCAAGGCCTTACCTGGCAGGATTGATTTATGAGAGAAAGCCGCCCTCCTCCCACCATGCCAGATGCACAGCCTGTCCATTGCAATCCCTGAAAGCTGTTGCAGCCAAGCACTCAGGCCCTGCCCAGCCATGGTCTTTCTTGCACATTTACACTCTTAGTCTCTGTGCCTTCATTCCGAGGTCTCTTTACCTGAGGCCTAGCACTTAGTTCTCCTTTAGGCCCATCAGTTGAGGCTTCCTCATCAAGGAGGTTTCTTCATTTCCTGTCAATATCCAGCAATTTTTTGCTCCCAGCTCTCCACCCTGTTTACCCATCTCCAGACTTCAAAGTCCAGAACCTTTCATTTGGGCCTCCCTCAGCAGGGAGAAAACCTCCCCATCTGTGATCCACATGACACCCCCACACACACACCAGGTATGCCTTTCCATGGGGTAAAGGAACCCATGTTTTCTTTGGTTTAGCTTCTTGCTTACACCATGGCAGTAAGTCTCAAAGGGTTAATGCTTTCATTTATGGCTTTTTGCTTTAATCAGCTTCTCTGAACCTGACAACTCAGCTGAGCCCCTGAAGGAGTAGGGGGAGTGGAAAATGTATTATCCTCTTCTTCCTCAGGGCCTATATCCTCACTTTTCTTCTTTTATTCTTAGTCCCCTTAAAAGAACAGTCATATTATTTTTTTATTAGTCTGCACATTATTCACCTTTGGGCTCTTTCTTAAATCTCTAATTTGCAGAATAATTTTGCAATGTTTTGGTCAAGTTTCCTTTATGCTGACATGTTGTATTATTTACTAAAATTTTGTTATATCTCATTTACTTCATTTTCTAACTACTATACAAAACTTTTTTTTTTTTTTTTTTTAAGACCGAAACTCACTCTGTTGCCTAGGCTAGAGTGCTGTGCTGTCAGCTTAGCTCATAGCAACCTCAAATTCCTGGATTCCTCAAAATCCTCCTCCCTCAGCCTACCGAGTAGCTGGGACTACAGGCATCCACCACAGTTTCCAGCTAATTTTTCTATGTTTAGTAGGGGCAAGGTCTCACTCTTGCTCAGGCTGGTCTGGAACTCCTGAGCTCAATTGATCCTCTTGCCTCAGCCTACCAGAGAGCTAGGATTGTAGACATGAGCCACTGTGCCCAGCCACAGTTTTTCATTTTTATTTTCAAATAACTGGTATCTTCACATATAATAATCCCTAATCATAACCAATAATGCCTTAGCAATTCAAAACTCCAAATAGAATCCATATTCACATGGTTTTGTAAGTTGAAAAACCAGTCCCTATATAAAATATATTGCTTGAGAATATATTTTTCAGTGTATTTTTCTCATTTCCTACAGAATTAACTACAAAATCTTCTACCTGGAATTTTAGAAATATTATAATGTGATCCCAGTCCAACTTTTCCAGTTATATCTTATAATTGCCTGTTATATGTAACTTAGCCTTTGACAAAACTGAATTATATTTGGGCTCTGTTTGTTCCCATTCTTTACCAATTGAAATTATAGCAGAACTTTAAGATGTAACTCTAATATGTCTTTTTTTATAAGCATATTCTATTTCAATATGAAATCCTACAGAATATTTTATATGTGTTATAAAACTTATAACCTGAATTGTGTCTTCATTATTTTGACACTTCACAAATTCCTTCCACTGGATTTTAATTTCTTTAGGGCTGAACCTAGATCTCACCTTTCTTTCTGCTGCATAGTCAGGCACAATGTCTGTTATGTTGTAGATGTTCAATATTTTCCTTGAAGAACAAAGGAAACACTAATGATAAAGGAAATATCAAGTAGAAAG
This sequence comes from Nycticebus coucang, assembly GCF_027406575.1. Lineage (NCBI taxonomy): Eukaryota > Metazoa > Chordata > Mammalia > Primates > Lorisidae > Nycticebus > Nycticebus coucang. Next base: position 53,120,102 of record NC_069794.1, on the reverse strand, counting down.
TATTAATAATAATGTTTCTCAATTGTCGTTTTTTCATACCATGGTTGAATTTTTCTAGGTAAAGGGAGATATTTTTTCAACAAGTAGCTTGTGAAAGGTTAAAAAAATTAAATTATGGAATTATAGCTTAATTTCAGCTCATAATTAAATCAAGTGATTACTATGTGAATTTGGTCAAAATGTTATTAAACATTTTCAATCTGTTTTAGATATTAATAATATCACATCATCTCTATTATATAGGGGACATTGTGATATATGTAATTTTCCTGTATTTAATGAAGTGGATCTTGATTCCCAGATGGCTTATTTTTGAAAAGTCAAATACTGAATAAAGACATAGGTGTCTAAGATCTTAGAACTCTAGCAGATGGTAGGTAACTTATGACTGTGTGGATGGGTGGCCATTTCTTTGTCAGAATAATGATACTCTGTAAAATCACAACATGAAAAAAAAGCTGAAGGGAGGTTGTGGATGTATTAGAGAATAAAAGCTTTTATGACCGCTATTCTCTAACAGTGTATGGAAGAAAAGGGATTGAGCATGAAGGTGGAAATTTTGGCTGTTTCTAGGTTAGGCACCAAAAGGACTTCTACAGAGTATGAAGATTAGCCTGAAAATAGATATGATCTGCTTCAAGGGTTTCTAATTCTGTTTTCAATGGCTTTGTCTTTTCCAGTTCTTTCTTATCTAGTCCAGCTGTTCTCTTCCTTCCTTCTTTGTTCTTGGCTCCTCCTCCAATTAGAGAGAGGTCATTGGATAACAGACAACCTGAACAAATCAGTATGGAGCCTTTATGGTTTCCTGGGAAACCTTTCATGTCCTTTGATTTCAGGCAAAACTTTTCTGTGGGGCATTTTAAAAGACAATTTGAAGTCTATTTTCTCTATTTGTGAAGCCTGAACCAACATGTACAACAGTCTCTCAAAGTAAAGTTTCATTAAGTGTTAGGTATTAAGACATTAGTTAATAGTCTTGAAGAATTGCACTAATAGCATTCCACCAGAGCTAAGTGAGTAGATTTGGATAAGAAGGGAGGCATTAACAGGAGCATAACTAATTTACACTTTCTCATAACAGGATCCAGTTGAGCATAGAGCAATCTTTCACATAGCAAGAAAACTTGATTAAAATTCAATACTGAATTTTACCAACCAGTAAATAGCAATATATTCATTCTCCCACATTTCAAAATTAGTTCAAAACTTCTTTCAAATTTACACCAATTTAACAGGAAAAAAGTGATAATAATAGTTCACAATTTCTAGGCTTGTTCAGACTCTGAGAAATGAAACTGAATAGAAACATGATAGATTAAATTCAGTAAGCATAATCTTAATCCCATAAAACTATTGCTTTTAATGAACAAATTATTGTTCTTAAAATTCATCTTTTATTTGAAATAGTCCATCTTATTTTAAGATATAAATTATGATTTCTTCAGTGTATGATACCTATAATATGGTTACAATTTTCTTGAAAATAAATACACAATATGTAAATAATAAAATTGAACTAAATCCAACATGTGTGGCCATGATTGTGGAGTGATTAGGCATATAAAATGAAATACTCATTGTAAATGTTTAAGAACTTTTAATCTCATTAGGAAGATAACTCATAAATTTGGGAAACAATTATTTTTAAATTTTACTTGCTAAACCTCTCTCTAATACAGTATTAGAGAGAAACCTCTAACTAAAGATACTAGCTGGCTAGGCACCTTTATAAGTTTGATGACAAAATGAAAGTTTTATACAATCACAATGGTTTTGCAAGTTGTAATTAAAAATAAATTTGGACTTTTATTTTGATTCAAAATATATTTTATAAATTCAGAATCAGAGAGAACCTAGTTAACTTCACATCACTTGAAAACTAGATAACATTTTTATGTATAAAAGAATTATAATGGGATGCAAATACTGAAATAAGCTAAGATATTCTTAGATGTTTCATTTATTCACACATTCCTCCAACAATATTTTCAAGGGCCTAGTATATGCCAAGTGTTTTAAAAAGGAGTAAAATATAACTTCTATCATAAAAAAGTTGTGGCTGTTGAAAATACGAAAATACAAAAATAATTATATTGCAATTTAAAAGGATGTTTGATACATTTAAATGGATATGAACCAAGTAAATCCAGATAAAGTTTGTGTTTATAGTACCGAATTTATAAGATAAAGAAGATAATCATTCCCCATTTCAGACCAGATATGAATATCAAAATTATTTTTAGTTACATTTTAAGGGGGGAATCCTAACACACTGAGATTTATACAGTAAGAGGTAACTAGGATGCCAAATTAATCTAGAAATTGTGTAATAGGAACAACTAAAGAAAGGCACAGGGAATAATTATTCCAGAAACGAATAACTTTACTAATGAAATATATTGATTAAGAAAGATAAGTCTTTTAAAGGTTAAAAATGTTGTTATAAAGAAGAGAGAGCACTTATTTTCAGAGATGTTTCATAAAAATAACCCTAGACTCAATTATTTTATGTCAGAGAGAGTTTCACAGTAAAAAGAATGATATTCTGTTAATTTTACCAGCTCAACAATGAAAGAAACTCATATAAAGTGTACAAGAAAAAACAGAGAGTCAGAAATTACAAAGAAAAAAAAGTCTTGCATGGGGTTTGATTATGTTCTACCCAAGTACAATACATAATTTTATAATCCTGCTTTATGATACATTTTTATACTTCTAAATAAGAGCCTGATAATGCCAGGTTATAAATAACTCTTATTTATGTATCTTGATTATCATTATTCATGTTAATTTTGGCATCAGGGTCTACAAAGTGATATATTCAGAAGCTTGTAAGACATCTCGAAGTATTTTCAGTACACAGACAGATCACTAACGGTGAAGCGCCTGTCTTATCTCATGCTTCTTTATTATAGCTCAATGTGTTAAGCTATCAGGGAAACTTCTAATCTGCTGTCAGAGGCAACAAACCAGACAGCCCATCTTGGTAAATCAATAAGCTTAACTATGCATACAGTTCTGAGTCAGTAGTTTCTCTTCTGAGTGAGGTCAATTAAAGTGAGAGAACTTTAGGACAGGTACTTGATAAGCTAAGAACCCATGTTCTAATTTTTGAGATATTGGTGATTACGATCCAAATCAGGAGCCATTCAAGAGCTTTCATGAATGTAGGGTGAGAATGGAGGAAATACAGAAATTTTCATGAAGGATTTTTCTAAGAAATAATTAGAAAATGTATTGCCAGCTTATAAATAACTCTTATTTCTGTACCTTGATTATCATTATTAATGTTAATTTTGGCATCAGGGTCTATAAAGTGCAGAAATAAGTGAAGGTTTAATTCTGGTAAGAGGAGTGGTTGCAAGTTATTTTAGGCCAGAAGAAACAATTGGTAAGAGGCAGGAAGAAACAGCAAAGCCATGTAAATAAATAACGAGCAGTCTATCCCAAAGTGAAAAGTTAATTTAAGTAGAAAAATGTAGGATGGATAAACTGAGGAGTTAAAACTATTGGAAAGGTTTTTAATGCCAGGTGAAATAAAAGTTTTAGAAACATTAACATACATGCACATTGGTAGCTAGACATACACACATAGTCAAACACTGGTTTCATTCTCACTTACTGTGTTTTCTACTTAAGAAGATAATATGCAAATTAGCCGGGCGTTGTGGCGGGCGCCTGTGGTCCCAGCTACTCTGGAGGCTGAGGCAAGAGAATCACGTAAGCCCAAGAGCTGGAGGTTGCTGTGAGCTGTGTGACGCCATGGCACTCTACCGAGGGCGGTACAGTGAGACTCTGTCTCTACAAAAAAAAAAAAAAAAAAGGAAGATAATATGCAATTGACAATAAACATTATTAATGTTTAAAGTTGAAATCCACATTTGGGTCATTATTACTATTAACTTCTAAAAATATGCATACTAATAGTGAAAATCAGTTACACCAGTATTTCTCAGTCTTGAATGATTTGAGGAGCCTGGCGAGGCATCATTTAACCTACCTGTGCCAGGAAAGTATCATTTACACACTAGGATTACACTATGATTCTTCTTTTTGCTTCTGGTATGAATTTCAGTCATAAACAATGGATAAAATTAAAAATATTAGGTCAAACTTCATGGCAATATTTGGTCATTAGCAAATGAATACACATATTAATATTTTGGCCAAAATGAAAAAGGCATAATTTTAATATACATCATTTAAAATCTGGGCTTTAAGAAACCAGTTTCAAAAATACTATATACTTACAGAATCAATAACATTGAAATGTTTTTTTTTCTCAGCAGCTAGGATATCTTTGATGCTGGAGTCTGTCTAGAACTTCTGTTTTACTAAAAGAAGAAATGAACTAAGAAAAGTTACAGAGTTTTGGAAAGAGTTCTTCAATTTTTGTTGCTCCAGGCAATCCAGAACCAAAAATATGGTATGTGAAGGCAAGGAAGGAGAGAGCCAGAGATAAAACCACCAGAGCATGAGTAGCTGCAGAAAGATTTGGGGAGTCAGGAGAATGTGAAAAAGGCATTCATCTACTCAACAGTGAGAGAGAGGGAGTGTTTTAAGAAGTATAGTGGCTGATAGCTTTAATTACATTTATTTTTTTGTTTATTCGAAGACATTTTAGATTTTTTTCCTTTAGGGAGTTTGAATGCTGTCTTAAAATTTGTCATGTATTGTTAGACTTCTATGAGTCTAGTTTTACACAGGATATATACATATATATTTACATATCGCATTATACATGTGTTACATTGTATGGATTGTATATAACACAATGTGTGTGTGTGTGTATCTATATTACATTGATTGAGATACATACGTAACCATTTCTTCCAGTTACCAGTAAATGTTTACTTGTACTCTATATACATTCATACATTGCCCAAATCACCAATGTGCCACCACGTTGACTTCCACCTGCAGCTCATGTGTCAATTCCACAGTTCTGTGTACTCATCTCATTGTAATCTATTCTTTCTGTTTTCATACAGGACACTCTCATAGCAGTGTTAGTTCTTACTACACTGAACACAACTCTAGTACCTATAAATATCTTATTGTTATATCTTCACTGTTTTTTAAAGTTAGCATTCTCTCCTGATTTATTATGTTTTATGTAGGTGTCACTAGCAATACCATTTATGATATAAATTTCCTCTTTTTCCTTAAGCTGAAGCCATAAGAAATAGGATAGATAATAAAATGTTTTTCTTTCTCCTTAAGCCCAAGCTATAACATTTCCTAGCCACATACATATGCATACCAATAATTTCACTGCAGGGATGTTTTAAATACTTTGACTGGACAGTTGGTGCTTCGTTCATCTTTATGGCTTACATCTAGCTAGTTCACACATGGAAAATAGAAACACTCAATCATTATTTGCCCATAAAGAAATGAAATTTTTCTAAGTTGGCTACTATGAGCAATAGGCTTTTTACATTATTCATTGACTGTTAATATCTTTGTTGCTAAGTCTATTCATAGAATGATTGTTTTAATACGGTGCTATTTCTACATGCCCAATTTTAAATATCTATAGGATTTCAGGAATTAATGTAATTGCTGAAGGATCTTTTAGAAAAGATGTTTTTAATCCATCTTATTCCTTAAAACAATGAAGAATAGAAGTAAAACTTCGTATTGGACAAGAATGAATTCAAAGTAATAAAATACATCTCTTAACCTGTGAAATCTGGCCCCAAACTGGGAGACTGTCAATGGGCTGCTGGTATTTTCCCAGATCTCAATTCAACTGCCTTTATTCTTGGATGTAGACTCTCTGCTGTGGGATACTGCCCTGGGTAGGTAGAACATGAATTTGGTGACTGCCACATCCTAACAGTAGGGTCAATAACCTAAGAGGAACACATAGATTGTTTGAAAAACTGAGGTGACAGTCCCAGAACACACACACTGATAGAAAAGGGAAGAAAACAGAAAAATATTAAAGATGCAGATGGCTCCAGCTTGTCAAAATCTCTTTCTTAGTTCTTCATCTTCTGGCTAAACACTACTCAACAACAAATATTCGTCACAAAGCAATTCATGGTGCCTAGGCATAGATGTATAGTAATAAAGGAAGAAATGGATATGAGCAGAATACAGCTGGAACACAAAGCCAAAGAATGACATCAAGAGATACAGGATGGTATCAGACAAAGAACTCTCCAGACTTTCAGAGAAAGCACAGCTAACTTGTCTTGCTTTTATAAAGTATATAAAAAAAGATACATAGTTTAAAGGAATGAATTAAAGGAACGTAAAAGATTCAAAATAAGTCTAACCTCAGGAAAGAAAGATAAATACAATTGTAAACATCAGCACATTGCAGAAATGTTTAATGAAATAGAATAAAAACTCGTGTCTACAAATATATTAGAAAAGTTATTTACAGAAATATGTCTGAAAACATTTTGAAGACTTGGTGCACAAGACAGAGGAAAATTTGAAAACAATAAAATCAAAATGAACATAGTGAATATAAAAGTTGTGAGGGGGGAAAAGAGGTAAGTACATAACCTACCGGTGTTCTTGAAAAGGTTTAAAAATACAACATTGTGGCCTCTTTGGTTTTTAGTAATATTTCTTAATCTTGACAATATAATTTAGGAATTAATATCATTTGCAAAAAATAGTCTCATTGGGTTTTTCAGTTAAAGTAAATATTTATTATAATATGAATTTAAGGATGATTTTAATTTTGATTTAGGTGTTAATCAATATGTAGAGCTAGTTAAAAATCTATTCTTTGATCTTTATAGAGCTTATTTTTAAACAGCTTGAATTTTAACAATTTTAAGCATTCCTTCCAGTTTTATCACTTGAAAAGTATAAGGAATTTAATATTCATTAGTAATGAGTAGTAATACTTCTTTTAAAGTAAGCGGTAAGTTCTTTAAAATGAATTGCTAGCACAATGAATAATGTTTAGAAGTTAGGCAATTATGTTCTGTTACGATTTCAGGAAAATCTTAAGCTTTTATTTAAACTTTCTAGGTGATTTGATTGGAGTCTTTAAGAAGACTTAACCCTTTTGTATTTAGTTGTTTGCTCTTGTCATACCTATACAATACATTATAAAACATTTTCAAATAATGTAAAATCCATAAATATTTATAATTTTCGTTTTGTGGTTAAGGAGTAGAGAAATATACTCTAGATAAATGAATAATATTTAATAGCACAACAAAGTGACTGTAGTGAACCGTAAGTTATAGTATTCTTTAAAATAGTAGAATTGGAATAAAGTTCCTAACACAAAGAAATGTAAGTGCTTGAGGCTGTGGATAGCCCAATTACCCTGAAATTTCATTATTGCACATTGTATGACTGTGTCAAACCATCACATGTGCCCTATAAATATGTACAACTATTATATACCCATAATAATTAAAAATAAAAGTCAAGAAGAAAATTTTTATCCAAATGTCAGGCACCTTGAGACCCAGTCAAGTTGACACATTAGAATTAATCAAATTATTACACCAGCATTAAAAAATTAAGAATAAGAAGGTATGAATGGAGAAGGGTGGAGCAAGATGGCAGCCTAGTAACAGCTTCCTTGCATCTGGGCACCGTGAGTCTGGGGAGATAGGACTCCAGGCATCTCTGGCTGGTGGGATCTGCCTATCATCACCCCTGAGAGGATACAGGGAGTCAGCGAGAAACTTCTGGACTCCAAGAGGAGGACTAAAACAGTGGAAAACCAGCAAGTGGTCGCGTGTGTTCAATCCGTCTAAACCCGCCCGTAAGTTCAGTAGCAGTGAGACTGCAAACCAGAAAGGCCTTACCTGTGAACTGTTTTGGTGTCTTTGGACTTGGCACTCAGTTGAACTGCCTTGGGGAGAGCCTGAGCGGGAGTGCGGAGAACTTTGACCTTTGTCTAGGGCCCCAGTCTGAGCCGCTGAGCCAGACGGAGCTAATAGTGTTTGGCTGTGGGTCACAAAGAGCCATTGTGAGCGATCTTCCCCGGCAAGTTCCGCCCTTAGGGTCGCAGAGCTAGAATTGGGTGGGAGCTGTTAACCCAGCAACCAACTAGCCTAAGGGCTGGGTCTGAGCCACCTTTCAGCCCTAACCCTCAGGGGCAGAGTGAGACCAGTTTTGGCACACTGGGTAAGTGGATAGCACTTCAGCAGTGATTCCAGTGACAAGCACTTTCCTGGGAAAGCTTCTGCTCAGCAAGTGAACAAGTTCAAAGTGCCTTTTAAGTGGGCTGAAGAGAGATTTAGGGTGTCTACCTGCTGGGGTTTGAGAAATCAGCAGCCTCCAGTCGTATCAGAACTGTGATTAACATCTCATACCCCAGAAGACCACGGGTTGCACAGAAAATACTCAATAACATATACATAGTGCTTTGTTTTTGGTTGTGGTTTTTTTTTTTTTTTTTTGGTTTGGTTGTTCTTTTTGTTTATTTTGATGTTGTTGATGTTGTTTTGTTTTTTAAGTTCAACCTTTTCCATACAGATCCTTTATCTTTCTCCATTTTTCTAGTTTAATTATAATTTCCCATTGCTGCCTTTTTTAATATTAGAACTTCATTTTTGCTAGTGATTCTATTCCTATTATTTGGTTTTCCACCCAATTTTATACCGTAAAGTTTTCTGTTTGCTTGTTTTGGTTTGATTTATAGCATTTTTGTCTTTCCTCTCTACTTGGTGGAGGTGGGGTACTGTGTCTGATCAGGTTAGCAAAGAGCTACTGACCTCAAGGGAACCACCCAACTAGGCACCCCCAGAAGGTGGGTTTTCTTTAAGGTTGTGTCAAAGTACCCTACTGTACACCTATATTGCTCTGTCTCCCTCTTTCTGTGCCTCTCTTCTTTTTGTCAATATTCCTTTAACCCTCCCCCTCTCCTTTCTCTATTTTTCCTTATTTTTCTTATCACTCGGTCCTCCTTTCTTTCATCCCTTTTTTGCTCTTCAACCTTCTCACCCCTCTGGTCCTGTAACCCTTAGTCCACAGGCACGAGAACTTAAAGAGCAAGAGGAAGTGAAAGGAAAATTAGGGCAAGGAAACAGATAAAAAAAATCACTCATGAGGAAGAATCAGCAGAAAACTCCAGGCAACATGAAGAACCAGTCCAGAACAACCCCGCCAAGGGACCATGAGGTAGCTACTGCAGAGGATTCCACCTATACAGAAATATTAGGAATGACAGAAAGGGAAGTTAGAATATACATGTTGAAAAAAATGAAAGAAATGATGGAAACAATGAAGGAAACTGCTAATAAAGTGGAAAATAACCAAAAGGAAATCCAAAAACAGAATCAAATCAGAGATGAACAATAGGAAGAATATAAAAAGGATATAGCAGAGCTGAAGGAACTGAAACAGTCAATCAGGGAACTTAAAGATGCAATGGAAAGTACCAGCAACAGGTTAGACCATGCAGAAGAAAGAATTTCAGAGGTAGAAGACAAAGTTTTTGAGATAACTCAGATAGTAAAAGAGGCAGAAAAGAAGAGAGAGAAAGCAGAACATTCACTGTCAGAATTATGGGACTTTATGAAGCGTTCCAACATACGAGTTATAGGAATTCCAGAAGGGGAAGAAGAATGCTCGAGAGGAATGGAAGCCATACTAGAGAATATTATAAAAGAAAATTTCCCAAAGATCCCGAAAGATTCTGACACACTGCTTTCAGAGGGCTATCGGACCCCAGGTCACCTCAACTCTAACCGAGCTTCTCCAAGACACATTGTGATGAACCTGTCCAAAGTCAAGACAAAAGAAAAGATTCTGCAAGCTACCAAGAGTAAGCGCCAGTTGACCTATAGAGGCAAATCCATCAGAGTGACCGCAGACTTCTCTAATGAAACTTTCCAAGCAAGAAGACAATTGTCATCTACCTTTAATCTACTTAAACAGAACAATTTCCAGCCCAGAATTCTGTACCCTGCTAAGCTAAGCTTCAAAATTGACGGAGAAATCAAATCATTTACGGATATACAAACATTGAGGAAATTCGCCACAACAAGACCAGCTCTACAGGAAATACTTCAACCTGTTCTGCACACTGACCACCACAATGGATCAGCAGCAAAGAAAGAACTCAGAAATTAAAGGACAGAACCTAACCTCCACACTGATGCAAAAGATAAAACTAAGCAATGGCCTCTCACAAAATAAGACGAATAGAATACTACCACACTTATCAATTATCTCAATAAATGTTAATGGCTTGAATTCCCCACTGAAGAGACATAGATTGGTTGACTGGATTAAAAAACACAACCCATCCGTTTGCTGTCTGCAAGAAACACACCTGGCTTGAAAAGACAAATTAAAGCTCTGAGTCAAGCATTGGAAGACAATTTCTCAGGCAAATGGAATTCAGAAGAAAAGAGGAGTTGCAATCTTATTTTCAGATACATGTGGATTTCAAGCAACTAAAGTAAAAAAAGACAAAGATGGTCACTTTATATTAGTCAAGGGAAAAATACAACAAGAAGACATTTCAATTCTAAATATTTATGCACCCAGATTCTTGAAACAGACCTTAGTCAGTCTGAGCAATATGATATCTGATAATACCATAATTATAGGGGACTTTAACACTCCTCTTACAGAGCTGGACAGATCCTCTAAACAGAAATTAAACAAAGATATAAGAGATTTAAATGAGACCCTAGAACAACTATGCTTGATAGACGCATATAGAACACTCCATCCCAAATATAAAGAATATACGTTCTTCTCATCACACCATGGAACATTCTACAAAATTGATCATATCCTGGGACACAAAACAAATATCAACAGAATCAAAAGAATTGAAATTTTACCTTGTATCTTCTCAGACCATAAGGCACTAAAGGTGGAACTCAACTCTAACAAAAACGCTCGACCCCACCCAAAGGCATGGAAATTAAACAATCTTCTGTTGAATAACAGATGGGTGAAGGAAGAAATAAAACAGGAAATCATTAACTTCCTTGAGCATAACAACAATGAAGACACAAGCTACCAAAACCTGTGGGATACTGCAAAAGCAGTTTTGAGAGGAAAATTCATCGCTTTAGATGCCTACATTCAAAAAACACAAAGAGAGCGCATCAACAATCTCACAAGAGATCTTATAGAATTGGAAAAAGAAGAACAATCTAAGCCTAAACTCAGTAGAAGAAAAGAAATATCCAAAATCAAATCAGAGATCAATGAAATTGAAAACAAAAGAATCATTCAGAAAATTAATGAAACAAGGAGTTGGTTTTTTGAAAAAATAAATAAAATAGATAAACCATTGGCCAGACTAACGAGGAATAGAAAAGTAAAATCTCTAGTAACCTCAATCAGAAATGATAAAGGGGAAATAACAACTGATCCCACAGAGATACAAGAGATCAACTCTGAATACTACCAGAAACTCTATGCCCAGAAATTTGACAATGTGAAGGAAATGGATCAATATTTGGAATCACAGCCTCTCCCTAGACTCAGCCAGGAAGAAATAGAGCTCCTGAACAGACCAATTTCAAGCACTGAGATCAAAGAAACAATAAAAATCTTCCAACCAAAAAATGCCCTGGTCCAGATGGCTTCACTCCAGAATTCTATCAAACCTTCAAGGAATAGCTTATTCCTGTACTGCAGAAATTATTCCAAAACATTGAGGAAGAAGGAATCTTCCCCAACACATTCTATGAAGCAAACAGCACCCTGATACCAAAACCAGGAAAAGACCCAACCAAAAAGGAGAATTTCAGACCAATCTCACTCATGAATATAGATGCGAAAATTCTCAACAAAATCCTAGCCAATAGATTATAGCTTATCATCAAAAATGTTATTCATCATGATGAAGTAGGCTTCATCCCAGGGATGCAAGGCTGGTTTAACATACGCAAGTCCATTAACGTTATCCACCATATTAACAGAGGCAAAAATAAAGATCATAAGATCCTCTCAATAGTTGCACAAAAAGCATTTGATAAAATCCAGCATCCTTTTCTAATTAGAACATTGAAGAGTATAGGCATAGGTGGCACATTTCTAAAACTCATTGAAGCTATCTATGACAAACCCACAGCCAATATTTTACTGAATGGAGTAAAACTCAAAGCTTTTCCTCTTAGAACTGGAACCAAACAAGGTTGTCCTCTGTCACCTTTACTATTCAACGTAGTGCTGGAAGTTCTAGCCAATACAATTAGGCAAGACAAGGAAATAAAGGGAATCCAAATGGGAGCAGAGGAGGTCAAACTCTCCCTCTTTGCTGACGACATGATCTTATACTTAGAGAACCCCAAAGACTCAACCACAAGACTCCTAGAAGTCATCAAAAAATACAGTAATGTTTCAGGATATAAAATCAATGTCCACAAGTCAGTAGCCTTTGTATACACCAAGGACAGTCAAGATGAGAAGCTAATTAAGTACACAACTCCCTTCACCATAGTTTCAAAGAAAATGAAATACCTAGGAATATACCTAACGAAGGAGGTGAAGGCCCTCTATAAAGAAAACTATGAAATCCTCAGAAAGGAAATAGCAGAGGATATTAACAAATGGAAGAACATAACATGCTCATGGATGGGAAGAATCAACATTGTTAAAATGTCTATACTTCCCAAAACAATCTACCTATTCAATGCCATTCCTATCAAAATACCAACATCGTACTTTCAAGATTTGGAAAAAATGATTCTGCGTTTTGTATGGAACCGGAAAAAACCCTGTATAGCTAAGGCATTTCTCTGTAACAAAAATAAAGCTGGGGGCATCAGCATACCAGATTTTAGTCTGTACTACAAAGCCATAGTGCTCAAGACAGCATGGTACTGGCACAAAAACAGAGACATAGACACTTGGAATCGAATTGAAAACCAAGAAATGAAACTAACATCTTACAACCACCTAATCTTTGATAAACTAAACAAGAACATACCTTGGCGGAAAGACTCCCTATTCAATAAATGGTGTTGGGAGAACTGGATGTCTACATGTAAAAGACTGAAACTGGACCCACACCTTTCCCCACTCAAAAATTGATTCAAGATGGATAAAGGACTTAAATTTAAGGCATGAAACAATACAAATCCTCAAAGAAAGTATAGGAAAAACACTGGAAGATATTGGCCTGGGGAAAGACTTCATGAAGAAGACTTCCATGGCAATTGCAACAATAACAAAAATAAACAAAAGGGACTTCATTGAACTGAAAAGCTTCTGTACAGCTAAGGAGACAATAACCAAAGCAAAGAGACAACCTACACAATGGGAAAGGATATTTGCATATTTTCAACCAGACAAAAGCTTGATAACTAGGATCTATAGAGAACTCAAATTAATCCACATGAAACAAGCCAACAATCCCTTATATCAATGGGCAAGAGACATGAATAGAACCTTCTCTAAAGATGACAGACGAATGGCTAACAAACACATGAAAAAATGTTCATCATCTCTATATATTAGAGAAATGCAAATCAAAACAACTCTGAGATGCCATCTAACCCCAGTGAGAATAGCCCACATCACAAAATCTCAAAACTGCAGATGCTGGCGTGGATGTGGAAAGAAGGGAACACTTTTACACTGCTGGTGGGACTGCAAACTAGTACAACCTTTCTGGAAGGAAGTATGGAGAAACCTCAAAGCACTCAAGCTAGACCTCCCATTTGATCCTGCAATCCCATTACTGGGCATCTATCCAGAAGGAAAAAAATCCTTTTATCATAAGGACACTTGTACTAGACTTTTTATTGCAGCTCAATTTACAATCACCAAAATGTGGAAACAGCCTAAATGCCCACCAACCCAGGAATGGATTAACAAGCTGTGGTATATGTATACCATGGAATACTATTCAACCATTTAAAAAAATGGTGACTTTACATCCTTTGTATTAACCTGGATGGAAGTGGAAGACATTATTCTTAGTAAAGCATCACAAGAATGGAGATGCATGAATCCTATGTACTCAATTTTGATATGAGGATAATAAAGGACAATTAAGGCTATGGGGGGAAGCAGAAAGAGGGATGGAGGGAGGGGGGTGGGGCCTTGGTGTGTGTCACACTTTATGGGGGCAAGACATGATTGCAAGAGGGACTTTACCTAACAATTGCAATCAGTATAACCTGGCTTATTGTACCCTCAATGAATCCCCAACAATAAAAAAAAAAAAAAAAACACTTAAAAAAAAAAAGAAGGTATGAATTTACTGCATGCAGAAAGATGAAAGCAAAACTAATCATTATTTGTCTAAGGTAAAGCAGATATCTCATAGTTCTTTCTTGAAAAATTGTTGTCAAATTTATTTCACCTAGTTTTAGTTCACAATGCTCAATGTTTCTATATTTTCTCATTTCCTTTCCTATCTACATGCTGTCTTTCTCTCTTCATTTGCAGACTTCACACAATATGAGAACTGTCATACATAAGATGGTTCTGCCTAGAAACAAAGAGAACTAATCATAAAGTAACAAACACTTCAATTTAATTGAATTTAACATTAAAAAGTTGGAAAAAATTATTTTTTCTAATGGTAGAATGATCTTAATCTTTCATTTTCTTTTGTTTTACTAAAGAATTAACTTCCGTATTTGAAGTGGAAAGTAATTTTTGGATTTCCAAGTCATAATTAGAAATACTGGCATTTTATTTGAATAAAAACACTCTGAAATGGGCCTTCGTTATCTTGGAAATCTGAGAAACTGTACCTTATTATTATTTCATTGTTATTTTTCTGTCTGTTTCTGATAATTTCACTCAAATACCATGTATAAAAGCAATATGTATTTTGAAAACATAGAACATTTTATGAACAGTGAAAGTTTATTTTTTCTTCATAATATTTTAAAGGACTCCCCTCCTAATGAATTGAAGACTGTATGTATTAAGTTTTCATAATGAAATTCAAAATGGAATATAAAACCATTGAAGTGTATCTTTCTACCAACTACCAGTCATGTATGGACCATTTTATATTTGCCAGTAAAAGTCTTGTTGGTAGTAAAATTCACATTGAATAAAGCCATATCAATAAAGGATTACAGTCTCTTAAGGTAGCAAAAATGTCTCAAAGATACAAGAACATATCATTTTACCATTTTTAATAGTCACTTTCCTGACTCTTACTAAATTTTAATTATAATAGAGTTAGATATTCCTCAAGGCTCAATGATCCCATTTGAATTAAAAATTCATTAAAGACAAGTTCTAAAATGTCACTTGCTTTCAAATTTCAATCTGTATGCTGTGGGGTTAACAGAGGTATACAATATACTCAGTGCAGTAACTTTTGCAAATACAAATATACCTATATTGCTAATTTTTAACTACTTCTCAATTTTCCTGAGAAGTAGTTCTGCTTTGAATATATAGTTCTGCTTTGAATATCATATTTCATCATCAATTGTATTTTCATTAAAATATAATTATAAGCTTAATAGGTGTTCAGGTAAACTACGAATATGTTAGCACATTCTCCAAATATGATAGATTTCAAATCCATCATGAAGTTCACTGCTACGTTATAAAATAAAAGTGATAAAAGAAAGGTGCATAGTAATGGCTGGTCAGAAGAAAGGTGCGTAAGTATAGGGGAATTGCAATTTAACCAGTAAAGGACAAACAATAATTTTGAAATGCTATTTATTTTGAAACAAGATTTTTAAAACAAATTATATTCATTCTCAAATAACTAACTTTTCACTCCTAGTTTGGGAAGGATTAATGACACCTGAATATACCTAGAGGAAACAATCTCTTTTTAATTCTATAATTATATTATTAAATACTTTATTCCCTGCTTCTTACATTCTATAGATATTTAAGACTTTGCTTCCTGTATGAGGTCTTGTTTCCCATCTACTTCTTACTGTAATCTTTTTCTTAAATAACATCCTTCATTTCCAACCTGTATTATGTATAAGTATCATTTCCAACCACTCCATTAACCTTGATCCTTTCTAATCTGTCACCAGGCATATTTCCAGGGAGTTCTTTCACTGGCACACTTCTTAAATGTCTAATGTGAAACTTAATCACATTTTACAGAGACTAAACAAAATCTCCACTTTGTATTTACTCAATTAATTTTCAGGTTAGCCAGTGGAACTAAATATTTCAAGTGTATAGATAAATATTTCACAATAGGTAAACTTGTAAATATAGTTACCTTTACATGTGAATAGAGCACTACTCAAGTATTGTGTAATATCCATGTTACATTTAGCCCTAAACTTTCAAATGATCATATTTCAAAGAAAAACAAACAAAAGTTCTTCAAGTATAAATCTAATTATTTGTTCATTTTTAATTTTAAAATTGCTTCTGCAAATCTGTCTTTTTCCCCCAGAGACAGAAAATTTTGTCAGAATTTTCTTTATTTTCTTCTTTTTAATGACTGTCACTATAAATACAGTACTTCTTCAGTGCTATGGTTTGAATGTTCTTATCCCATCTAAAAGTTCATGTTGAAACTTAACCAAGGCAACAATATGAGGATGTGGGGCCTAATGGAGAGTGTTAAGGTTTTAAGAGCTTCAACCTCATGAATGGATTAATCCTGCCTCAAAAAGGTCTTGTGGGAGTGAGTTCACTCTATTCTGCTCTTCTGCCATGTAAGGATATAGTTTTCTTCTTTCTGCTTCTGTCTTTCTGCAGAACTCTAATACATTCAGTCATTTAAATTAATTCCACCTTAAATTTAGATGAAAATTAATTATGGGAGTCTATAGAAGAAATTTGTATGGGGTACAATGGTCAGAAAAAGATTTGATTTTCCCTGGATGGCAATGAGGACAGGAAATATTACCTGATTTGTACTCATTAAATTTAGGAACATAGAAATAATTAAAAATACATCAATTTAACTCTTCTTTTCTGGTACTTCTGAGCCAAGGGTAAATCAGTGATTAGATTATTCATTTTAAGAAATTATCTGAACCATCATTCACTTAATTTTACAGCTGTATATTTTTAGAGTATATACATATATATGATTAAAACTCATGAAATGTTTTCTAACTGATAAATAAAACGTATTTTTTAAACAATGTATTATTACCATGACACATAGATTAAGTGGACTGTACTTTCATGGATTTTGTGATCCAGAGAATTCTCATTTCCTTAAGGTCTAGTACTCAAAAGTCTTTCAGATTTTTATGGTGGATAAAATAAAAACAAGAGAGAGAGAGAATTTCAAAAAATGTATACACATTTTAAGAAAGGAAAAATCTGTATTAAATTTTTGATACTCAAGTCACATTGGACTTCTGCCCTTACAAAAGGTGCTCAATGTGACTTTTGTGATCAAAATATATTGAGTACTACAATATTAATAGGGTTTTTTTTCTTAAAATGTGTATACACTTTGGAGTCTTCTGTGTATATATATTTGTATTAATTTGCCAAAGATAACGTATCCAGAATATACATAATCAGCTGGATTCTCAGCATACGATCTAACATGTTACTTCACTCTGAGGAAAAAGTCCTAAAACTGTCCAGTGTACTTTATCTTTCTCACATTATCAGTCAGTATAAGACATGTGCCTGATTATGCCTTATCCCAGTCAAGAACTGGAAAATGTAAAGAATTTTTATATCACTTTCTGCCAATACATTTTATATTCACCTTATTCTCAGGTTCGTTTACTTAATTTTCTGTATCAGCTTACTTTCATCTCTCATTGCTTAAATAGTCTAAAGTAAACTTGTGATTAAAACAGTGTCCTAAAAATGCAGATCAGTAAGTATATGAATAATTCACTTTTTCTGGGCGTGGGGACCCAATGAAAGTTCAGAGTCCTTCATGCATTTTTCCCTTTCAGTTTTGCAGTAAGTTTTATATATCATTTCAAATAAATCAAAATCACAAAGAAAAGCTCTAGCTTGAAGAGAAATTTCAGTAGTGTCATTTCATACCCATCATCTATGAAATATTTTTTCTTTGCATACTAGAAGAAAGAACTGAACCCTAAATCTAATGCCTAATCACCCCAAAAGTTTGAGGTTGGCATTCAGATAAATCTGGGGACAGAATAGACTAGAGGAAGAAAAACCCATGTTCTTACATTGTTGTGGTGGTCTGTGTTTTTCACGCGTGATGTGATTTAGATTCCTTCTGAGCCATTTACAGAGACCTACTTCTAACTGTGTATGTTTAATACTTTTGAAATACGGTGATTTTTTTTTCAATTAAAACAAAAAAATTCATTTTAATGAAATTGTGGAGTGTCCCCAACAAATGTAGCTCTCCAGCATGCATACGTGGAAAAAAAATGCACATTACTAAAATATCCACTAAAAATATGTATATATATTCTTTTTTATTTTATTGTATTATTATTATTATTATTTTTTTTTTTTTTTTTGCAGTTTCTGGCCAGGGCTGGGTTTGAACCCACCACCTCTGGCATATGGGGCCGGTGTCCTACTCCTTTGAGGCACAGGCACTGCCCCAAAATATGTATATATATATTCTTCAAGGCAAATTTCGGTCTGTATTTTTATTATGTGGAAAAAAAGTGAAGCAATTCAAGATAATTCATCTTTGCACATAGTTGAACTATATAGCATATAGGAAGGCTTTGCTGTTGAATAGATATAATTAAAACATATCTTGTTTCTTCCTTTGGTATTAAAACTGTGTTCTATGGAAAACTTGAATTTAGAGTTACTATTACTTGATGTTCCTTTAAATTTTAGTTGTAAAGTAATTACTTTTTAATTATAAACCTCATCAATAGTGGAATGACTCCGATTTCCTGATTTGCTAACTACCTATAAGTAAAGAAGATAAGATGCCAAATAATTTAGTAAAGTTGAATTCACTGCAACAATCAGTGAAGGAGATGCAATGACCAAAAAGAGAAGGTCCGGCTTCCTAAACATCCTTACATAAAAATAACACATGATTTGATCCAAGGAATGTCTAATTTGACACATGTCATTTTATTCTCAGTGTGACTTCTTTATAAAGGAGAATTACATTTTCCCAAAACATTTTGTATCATTTCTTTCAGTGAGAACCAAATTCTGTCATGAGTAAATTATAGCATTCATAAAAACACAAGTTTGAAGTATGTCGTATTAGAATTTCTAAAATTTTTCATTTTCAGCTTTTTATCTCACACAAAACAGAAAATTAATTTTCTCACTCTATGAAATAATCATTTGGCCTATTTGAGACAACAAATCATAATAATTTTTTGAACAACAAAGTTTAACTATTATAACATTATGCACAAGCAGCACAATTTTCTTCATGTAGTTTCATAAAGAATTAGATATTGTCATTATACTTAGTAATTATGTTGGAAAAATATAATTACACATTATAATGCATTTTCAGCATTATAAGTAATTGAACTAAAAACAATTATTCTATGAATAATTCAATTTAATTTTTTTTTAGAAAACCAACTGTTATTCAAAAAATTGTTAGACAAAGAACCAAGCAGTGCCTCTACTAAAACTACAAAATTTTCATAGTTTTGCAGAGGTAATTATATATGTATATACACATATATGTGTGTTTATATGTCATATGACATATAACTTAAGAATTGCTATTCTTTTTTTTTATTATTAAATCATAACTGTATACAATGATATCATTATGGGGCATCATACACTCACTTCATAAACCATTTGACACATTTTTATCACAGTGGTTAACATAGCCTTTCCGGCGTTATCTCAGTTACTGTGCCAAAACATTTACATTCTACATTTACGAAGTTTCGCAAATACCCCTGTAATATGCACCACAGGTGTGATCCCACCGATTCCCCTCCCTCTACCCACCCCCCCTTTTCCCACTTCTCCCTATTGTTAAGTTGTAGCTGGGTTATAGCTTTCATGTGAGAGTCCCAAATTAGTTTCATAGTAGGGCTGTGTACATTGGGTATTTTTTCTTCCATTCTTGGGATACTTTACTAAGAAGAATATGTTCCAGCTCCATCCATGTAAACATGAAAGAGGTAAAGTCTCCATCTTTCTTTAAGGCTGCATAGTATTCCATGGTATACATATACCACAATTTATTACTCCATTCGTGGATTGATGGGCACTTGGGCTTTTTCCATGACTTAGCTATTATGAATTGGGCTGCAATAAACATTCTGGTACAAATATCTTTGTTATGTTGTGATTTTTGGTCTTCTGGGTATATGCCCAGCAGAGGAATTACAGGATTGAATGGCAGATCTATTTTTAGATCTCTGAGTGTTCTCCATATATCTTTCCAAAAGGAATGAATTAATTTGCATTCCCACCAGCAGTGCAGAAGTGTTCCCTTTTCTCCGCATCCACGCCAACATCTCTGGTCTTGAGATTTTGTGATATAGGCTAGTCTCATTGGAGTTAGATGATATCTCAAAGTAGTTTTGATTTGCATTTCTCTGATGATTAAAGATGATGAGCATTTTTTCATATGTCTGAAGGCCGTGCGCCTGTCTTCTTCAGAGAAGTTTCTCTTCAAATCCCTTGCCCAGCCTGCGATGGGATCCCTTGTTTTTTTCTTGCTGATGCGTTTGAGTTCTCTGTGGATTCTGGTTATAAAACCTTTGTCAGAGATGTACCCTGCAAATATCTTCTCCCATTCTGAGGGCTGTCTGCTTGCTCTGCTTACTGTGTTCTTAGCTGTGCAGAAGCTTTTTAGTTTGATCAAGTCCCAGTAGTGTATTTTTGAAGCTGCTTCAATTGCCCGGGGGGTTCTCCTCATGAAATACTCACCCAGACCAATTTCTTCAAGGGTTTTCCCTGCATTCTCCTCTAGTATTTTTATAGTTTCATGTCTTAAGTTTAGATCTTTAATCCAATGAGAGTCTATCTTCGTTAATGGTGAAAGGTGTGGGTCCAATTTCAGTCTTCTGCAGGTTGCCAGCCAGTTCACCCAGCACCATTTGTTAAATAGGAATCTTTTCCCCACTGAATGTTTTTAATTGGCTTGTCAAAAATCAAATAGTGGTAAGTAGCTGGATTCATCTCTTGGTTCTCTATTCTGTTCCAGATATCTACTTCTCTGTTTTTGTGCCAATACCATGCTGTTTTGATCACTATCGATTTGTAGTAAAGTCTGAGGTCTGGTAGTGTGATTCCTCCTGTTTTGTTTTTATTTCTGAGTAATGTCTTGGCTATTCGAGGTTTTTTCTGATTCCATATAAAACGAAGTAATGTTTTTTCAAGATCTTTAAAATACGACAGTGGAGCTTTAATAGGGAGTGCGTTGAAATTATATATTGCTTTGGGTAGTATGGACATTTTGATAATATTGATTCTTCCTAGCCATGAGCATGGTATGTTTTTCCATTTGTTAACATTTTCAGCTATTTCATTTCTTAGAGTTTCATAGTTCTCTTTATAGAGATCTTTCACGTCTTTTGTTAGGTAAATTCCCAAATATTTCATCTTCTTTGGCGCTACTGTGAATGGGATAGAGTCCTTAACTGCTTTTTCAATTTGACTGTTGTTGGTGTATATAAAGGCTACCGATTTATGAATGTTGATTTTGTAACCTGAGACGCTGCTGTATTCCTTGATCACTTCTAGGAGTTTTGTAGTAGAGTCCCTAGTGTTTTCCAGATACACAATCATATCATCTGCGAAGAGCGAGAGTTTGATCTCTTCTGACCCTATATGGATATCCTTGATCGCCTTTTCTTCCCTAATTGCGGTGGCTAAAACTTCCATTACAATGTTGAAAAGCAATGGAGACAATGGGCAGCCTTGTCTGGTTCCTGATCTGAGTGGAAATGATTCCAATTTAACTCCATTCAATATGATATTGGCTATGGGTTTGCTGTAGATAGCCTCTATCAGTTTAAGAAAAGTCCCTTCTAGACCAATTTTCTTGAGTGTTCTGATCATGAAGGGATGCTGGATATTATCAAAAGCTTTTTCTGCATCGATTGAGAGAATCATATGGTCTTTGTTTTTTAATTTGTTTATGTGCTGAATTACATTTATAGATTTACGTATATTGAACCAGCCTTGAGACCCTGGGATAAAACCAACTTGGTCATGATGTATAATTTGTTTGATGTGTTGCTGGATTCTGTTTGTTAGGATCTTGTTGAATATTTTTGCATCTATATTCATTAGTGATATTGGTCTATAATTTTCTTTTCTCGTTGGGTCTTTTCCTGGTTTGGGGATCAGGGTGATGTTTGCTTCATAGAACGTGTTGGGTAGTCTTCCTTCTTTTTCTACATTTTGGAACAGGTTGAGTAATATAGGTACTAATTCCTCTTTAAAGGTTTGGTAGAATTCTGACGTGAAACCATCTGGTCCTGGGCTTTTCTTTTTAGGGAGATTTTGTATAGTTGATGCTATTTCTGAACTTGATATGGGTCTGTTCAACATTTCCACTTGATTCTGGTTAAGTCTTGGGAGGTGGCGTGCTTCCAAGTATCGGTCTATTTCCTTCAGATTTTCATATTTCTGAAAATAAAGTTTCTTGTAATATTCATTAAGGATTTTTTGGATTTCTGATGAGTCTGTGGTTATTTCGTCTTTGTTGTTTCTGATTGATGATATTAGGGATTTTACTCTTTTTTTCCTGATTAGGTTGGCCAGAGGTTTATCTATTTTATTGACCTTTTCAAAAAACCAGCTTTTTGATTTATTGATCTGTTGTATTATTCTTTTGTTTTCAATTTCATTTAATTCTGCTCTAATTTTGGTTATTTCTTTTCTTCTACTGGGTTTGGGGTTGGAATGTTCTTCCTTTTCCAGTTGCGTGAGATGTCCCATTAAGTTGTTAACTTCCTCTCTTTCCGTTCTCTTGAGGAAGGCTTGCAGTGCTATAAATTTCCCTCTTAGAACTGCCTTTGCAGTGTCCCAGAGGTTCTGATAGTTTGTGTCTTCATTGTCATTTTGTTCCAAAAAATTGGTGATTTCTTTCTTAATCTCGTCTCTGACCCAGCTATCATTCAGCATAAGGTTATTTAACTTCCATGTTTTTGTATGGGTATGCAGATTCCTGTTGTTACTCAATTCAAGTTTTATTCCATGATGGTCTGAGAAGATGCATGGAATAATTTCTATTCCTTTAAATTTACTGAGGTTAGACTTGTGACCTAAAATGTGATCAATTTTGGAGTAAGTTCCGTGGGCTGATGAGAAGTATGTGTATTCAGTTTCGTTGGGATGAAATGTTCTGTAGATGTCTGCTAAATCTAAATATTGGATGGTTAGGTTTAAATCTAAGATTTCTTTGCTCAGCTTCTTTCTGGAGGATCGATCCAACACTGCCAAGGGAGTGTTGAAATCTCCAATGATTATGGAGCTGGAGGAAATCAAGTTACTCATGTCTGTTAGAGTTTCTCTTATAAATTGAGGTGCATTCTGGTTGGGTGCATAGATATTAATAATTGAGATCTCGTCATATTGAGTATTACCCTTAACAAATATGAAGTAACCATTCTTGTCCTTCCTTACTTTTGATGGTTTAAAGCCTACTGTATCTGCAAATAAAATTGCAACACCTGCTTTTTTCTGATTACCATTTGCCTGAAATATGGATGACCATCCTTTCACCCTGAGTCTGTATTTGTCTTTTAAGTTGGGATGTGACTCTTGTATGCAACAAATATCTGGCTTGAGTTTTTGTATCCAGTCAGCTAACCTATGCCTGTTTAGAGGACAGTTTAAGCCATTCACATTGATGGAGAGTATTGAGAAGTCTGGTGGAATTTTGTGTGTCGAGTTTTTCAAAGGTCCAGTGGACATTTTTAATCCTTTCGCCAGTGTGGAAGTTGGAGTTTGATCCGAAGTTTCTGAGTGAGTTTACTTTTGTGGTATAGGATTGGGTTGGTCATTGTGGAGGATAGGTCTGAGAACATCCTGAAGAGCTGGTTTACTTATGGCAATTTTTTTCAACATATGAATGTCATTGAAGTATTTAATTTCTCCATCATAGATGAAACTCAATTTAGCTGGATACAAGATCCTGGGTTGAAAGTTTTTTTGCTTTAGGAGATTAAAAGTTGATGACCAGCCTCTTCTTGCTTGAAAAGTTTCAGCAGAGAGATCTGCAGTTATTCTAATATTCTTACCTTTGTACGTTATAGTTTTCTTTCGCCGGGTTGCTTTGAGAATCTTCTCTTTCATGTTAACTTTAGTGAAGCTAATTATGATATGTCTGGGAGATGGCTTATTGGGGTTGAATCGTGCTGGGGTTCTGAAGCTGTCTGCTATCTGAATTTCAGATTCTCTGGGCATGTCTGGAAAATTTTCTTTCATAATTTCATGTAGAAGGGCCTCTGTGCCCTTGGCAGCCACTTCATCATTCTCCGGAATTCCTATAACCCTTACGTTGTTTTTTTTCGAATTATCTGAGAGTTCTCTGAGTGAGTGATCCATTTTTGCTCTCCATTTCTCTTCCTCTTTGAGAGATTGGGAGCGTTCGAAGACTTTATCTTCAATGTCAGAAATCCTTTCTTCTGCTTGTTCCATTCTGTTACTGAGGGATTCTACTGTATTTTTCATATCTTTGAGGGCTGTAAGTTCTTGTTTCAGTGTGTCTAAGTCTTTGGTGGTTTTGTCTTTAAATTCGTTAAATTCTTGAGACAATTTTTGAATTTCTCCTCGAATTCCTAATTCCATTTTATTAATCTTGTCTGCAAACCAAATTCTGAATTCGACTTCTGACATCTCAGCCAGTTGTTTATGAATGGGATCTTCAATCACATCTGCCGTATCTTTTCTTGGGGGGGTTGATCTATTCTGGTTATTCATGTTACCAGAGTTTTTCCGCTGATTCCGCCCCATGGTTTACTCCCTTTGGTTTTTCCCCTGGGGTTTTATCGAGGGCCCGTACAGTGTTGTGGCCTGAGAAACTGGGGCCCTGTCTGGTGTGGTGGAGCAAAGTGGTTCTGTCTTGTTTTCAGCTGGTTTCTGTTCGATCCTATTGCAACTTCTACTCTGGCTTGAAGTCTCAGCTGTGTGGAAAAATCAGCAATTAAGTCACCCCGCCTGCCCACCTCTGGCCCCAGTTGGAAAAGGAGAATCAAACCTTCCTACAATCGCACACCCAGGGCACCGCCTGAAAAGTCCTCAGTCTATTAGCCCAGTTCAAAAGGTCCAAATCAACTGTCTCATTCGGCACTTGTCTCGGGTGGAAGGGTTCAAGAGGTCTCTGGGAACTGGATCACAGGGGCCTGGTGACTCCTCTGACACAGTTCACCCCAGTGCAGCGTGGAGTCAGGAGGAGCCACCCAGCAAACAGAGCAGTCTAGGAAGGTTGACGTCTCCTTCCCCACTTTGCCCCTCCGTCGGACCCAGTCACTGGTATCTCTGCAGATGGCTAACCCAGTTGCCTGCAGTGAACAGACACTCCAGGGATTTGCACCTGCCTGAATCGCAAGGAAGTGTGCCAGGCCCCCGCAGACTGCCGCTATCTAGCAGGAGGAGATGGGGCCTGACATCTTTGAGTGTTTGATGCAGGTGATGGGAAGGAGGTGTTCACTCAGGCTTAGCCCCGTCCGTGATGGATGCTGCTAACAGAACAGAACCGAACAGACAACTTTGTGAGGTTGTGTCTCTGTTCCTGTCGTCGCCTACAGAAGACGGGCTGTTTTGAGTTCAAACGTCTTTGCTGCTGGAGAATTGAGTCTGAACACCTCTCTGGGTAGGCCCCGCCCTGGAAGCTTCCCGGGTTTGTGAGCCGTGTCGCCGGTGGCCTCCTCTGGTTGCCCAGGGAGACAGGGGGTGTGGCCTCAGAATATCCAGAAGTGAGCGTTCTGCCGTTAAAGAAAAAACGGCTGTTGATCTACCTCCAGGGAACTGCTGCTCTGGTGTGGGCGCTCAGGCGACCCTTTTCTCCTCTGTCCCGCGCCCCAGAGTCAGCACTGAGCGGCCACAGTTTGTGCTGGGTTCACACCCCTTAAGAGATCCCCCAAGAATCAGAACTCTTGGGGGATGGGCCCCCAGACCCCGATTGGGAGTGGGGCGGGGGGAAGCTAGAGTTTCATTCAGTTTTACGCAATACTATGGTCCGGGGAGGGCTCCTGCACTGCACCGCAGGGAAGTGCTGCCAAGGCTTGATTTCCCCTCAGCAGAGTGCCCTCTCCTCGCTCACGTATCCCAGAGTCAGCGCTGACCTGACGCAGCTCAGGCACTGTGCTCTCCCCTCGAGATATCACCCAAGAAGCCGAACTCCTGGGGGATAGGCCCTCAGACCCCGAGTGAGAGTAGGGGTTCTCAGCTCTCAGCGGGGAGGCCAGAGTCTTATTCAGTCTTGGGCCCGTATGCCCGGGGAGGGTTGCTGTACTGCACCGCAGGGAAGTGCCGCGAGGCGTGACTCCCCCTCAGCCCGGTGCCCTCTCCTCACTCGCGCGCCTCAGAGTCAATGCTGACCAGTCGCAACTCGGGGACTGTCCACTCCCCTTGAGAAATCACCCAAGGATTCGAACTCCTGGGGGATAGTCGTTCAGACCCCGAGTGAGAGTAGGGGCTCTCAGCTCCCAGCGGGGAGGCTAGAGTCTTATTCAGTCTTGTGCCCGGGGAGGGTTGCTGCACTGCACTGCAGGGAAGTGCCGCGAGGCGTGACTCCCCCTCAGCCCGGTGCCCTCTCCTCACTCGCGCGCCTCAGAGTCAATGCTGACCAGTCGCAACTCGGGGACTGTCCACTCCCCTTGAGAAATCACCCAAGGATCCGAAGTCCTAGGGGACAGGCCTCCAGACCTCAGTGGGCGGGAGGGGAGCGCCGGGGATTCAGGGTTGCCGGCAAAGGATTCCCAAAGTTTTATTCAGCCCTATGTCCGGCAGGAGAATGCCACGGCACCCCAGTAGGGGAGGTAGGTCCAGTTTTTAGAAGGTCTCTCCCGTGGAGTGTAGTGGGAGGGCCTTTAATTTCTTCCCGCTTGTTCAATTATGGGGCTCTCGAGCCGGTCTCATGGGGGAGGGGGACTCCCGTCCGCTTGGTGGTGGATTTTGTACCTTTTGTTTGCGTCCTTGTGATCACAGCTTGCCTCAGCGGTGTTGATGTGCGTTCTTCAGCCTTCTCTCTTGGTGAGGCTCAAGTCCACCAGGATACTTACTAAATTCCTGTCCCTTAACTCTCCTTCTGGACGGGAGCCTTTGTTGAAAGCTGGCTTCAGTCCGCCATCTTGTCTCCTCAGCCTCAAGAATTGCTATTCTTAACAGATATGGAAGTCTTGCTTCCACACTTCCAGACCAACATGTTGATTATGAGAATGTCATTGGCAGAGAAGAGGATGTATAGAAAATGAATATAAATTGCATGCATTAGATTTACATGTAGATAGATAGCTTTATCATTGCTAGAAAAAAAGATTCATTCATCTTCTGCATCCTCTGACTTTCACAACTACTACTCCTATTCAAGAAAAATGATTTTAGCTATAATGGGTATCCAGACATTTCACCACTTGCCTTAATTTCTATATAATCACTTTTTTTTTTTAACTCAACTGTATTAGAGTATTTCTGGTAATGTGTAATCTTTCACTAATTGGATAGATTCAAATTCACTTTGGTTAAATTGAATAAACACTCCAAAATATAGCTAGAAATTTTAGATATTTAAAATCTAATTTGATTATAATACCTAACATATATTTCCTGCATCCCATGTCCCAGGTAGGATGGCTCTTACACATCAAATTACTTTCATTCTTACAAAATAGCTAACAGACAGTTAACATGTACAGTACATTTTACAGATGAGACTAGATTTAGAGAAATTAAATTAATTGCTGAAGTTACTTGCAAATGATCAAATGGAATTTGAACCCAGGTGATGCAATATGAGAGAATGATATTTTAACTCCTATATTATAGAATGACCTAAGGTTATATCAAATATTCATGAAATTCATTGAGCTTAATAAAAACAAATACTACACTTGGAAGTATCGTGTATCTTTAAACTTTTTATGATGCACACCCATGATACACTTTCCATTCTGATGACTGCATATATTAAGCCAAATCTAATTCAGTGGCTTTCCAATAACCTCATTATGGGTCAAAAATCTCCACTTTCTTGTAATACAGTATAAAGGTGATGGACTTGGAAGTTCTGTAGATCCAAGTTCAGTTCTTAATTCTGCTTTTGCTACCTCTATATGCTTAACAATTGCTTAAATTTCTTCTATGTAAAAAGGCAACCTCCCCAAAGTTTAATTTACTAATTTTTAAAATGTTGACAATATCAACCACTGCATATGAAATATATATAGGGATATGTTGAAAGTTCAATAGGTAGCAGGTGATAAATAAAGTAAGAAGCATTAGTGCAAAAAAAGAAAAAAAAGCATCAGCTATGTCTTGAGATACATGTTTGAATGGACATATTCTCTTTGGTGGAACAATGAAGTATGATGTACAGTTTTCCAAACAACAAAAACATCTATTAAGATAATATATATAATTGCTCAAGTTTTGGTTCGTGGAATGATGAAATAAAATAACACTGTTTAATATGCAAAGATTTTTGGAAAATTTGTGGAATTCTCACTTTCCCATCAGAAAAATCTCAATAGTACTTTTGAGCATAGATTTCTAGAAAATTATTTGCAATTGTGAAATATACTTAATTAACTTTGTGTAATTTCATTCAAAAGAAAATTGGTCTTGATATGAAAGAAAAAAGATTGATGTCCTTGGAGAACATTGAAAATTATGAAACCAAGAGAATGAATAAAAGGAAAAAAAAATTACCATAAAAGAAGGTATGCATACAAAATAGAATTTAATTTTTACTATTATGGGCAAAAAGAGTTTTCCATTTATCTCAATTGCTCAATTGGCTACCATTCAAGATCTTTATATTTAGCTATCAATCTCTCTTTAGTTTTAGTGGAGAATCTTTCTGGGGTGATTAAATTCCACTTAGTTTCTATCTGTGTTCATCATGTAACAAGTCCTAGATTGATACTTGTTGGACAGCAGCAATAAAACTTTCCATATAAATTGTGCAATTATCTTTTCAAATTTTTTTTTAGTCTGTACAAATGGAAAAGCCCTGACTTTAAAATATAAATTAACATCTGTTTGGGAGTAAATCTGTTAGTATTGCAATGAAGATCCACAGGTGTGCCACCAAATTTTAGCATAACCGATTCTGAAAAACACTGAACTCAACTCAGTCAAAATGTTTGTTTATTCTACCATTCTACAAGTGATTAGTCAAAATTACATACTTACTATCTAAAGCATTTCCTGTATGGAGAATTTGTAGCAACGTCTCCTTTTATTAATGAATTCAATAGCCTGGGCCTTCAAGAAGGAAACTTCTAATTTTATCTACATGGGCTGCACAATTACTGAGGTGAAGTGTAAAATAAAACATGGGGTCTTTGTTCAAAAATTACCACGAATTTTAAGATAGTGACAGGGTATAGCTAGGTCAGAGACTGTGTGTGGTTGTACAGGTTGTAAGCCCATAAAGTGGGTCTTGAATTTACCTTAATTCACCAGGGTTACCTAAGAAGTGCTAGAAATTTGAAATAAATTACAGTTTGAACAGTTACTTATTCCTGGATTAGGTTCTTTGATAGCAACCCAGCATTCAAATCAGGACTGTAGCAACATAGGAGAGAGAGAAAAGGAGGGGTGAGGGGAGAAAGAGAAAGGAAGGAAGAGAAAGAGAGAAAGAAATATTTCCCGCAATCATTTAGTTAATGCGAGTCTTAAAGTTTTACTTTTTGAAATATATGGAAACAAAATGAAGATTGTTAATTGAACTATTTAAGACATTATGGAATTTTATAGTCCAGGTTTCACTTATAAAATATTATATAAGTCAATTAAAGCAAACATTTATAATCCACATCCATTGTTCAACAGTTTTATTATCTTTGTTGCTAATACTTGAACTTTCTTCTAATTGTCTAATAATATTATTAACTTAACTTTTAGGGTGTTAACAGCATATTTGTCAGTTTGTTATGTGCTCTATATGCATTTGCTAATAGATGGGAAGACAAATGGACAGATTGATACGGATAGATGGATATGTAATCCAAACTGGATTTATTCCAGCCCTTGAGATCAAGATAAGAATGCTTCACATTTCCTTATCCCGTGAGAAGCAATACACCTCCAAAAGATTTTTGCTTTCCTTTTAGGAACCCTTTGACTCCAGGCATTTTTATTCTGCAAGACACCACTCACCTATTGCTTTTTTTTTTTTTTTTTGTTAGAATTTTATTATTTTATTTTATTTTATTTTTTGCAGTGTTTGGCTGGGGCTGGGCTTGAACCCGCCACCTCCGGCATATGGGGGCGGCACCCTACTCCTTTGAGCCACAGGAGCCTCACACTCACTTATTCTTGCAGGTCAGTACAATTTGACTCTGCCAAGTCCAAAATAAATAAATAAATAAATAAATAAATAAAATAATAACAATTACATAGAAAAGTAGCATTAATGTTGATTTCTACTCTGTTCATAACAGAATTACTGGAATTTATTTACCTGGTACCATAAACAAAAGAACACAGGGTAAAAGGCCTTCAAAGACTGAACAGGAAGTGCGGGGCGGAGATCCCTGAGAGAAGGAAATGAATGAATTGAGTGTACTGGGCTGAAAGGGCAGAAAGAGGGAAACTGATGCCAGATCAGTGTTGTTGAGCAGTGTTGGGGCTTTTCAGTTCTTCGTTACAGTTGTCAGTATGTTGCTGAGTTTAGTCTTCATTGGTATGGTCTTGACAATAGCCTTCTCCTCCCACTGTTGGAGCCAAACTCTGCCCACACTTCTCACTGTCCTCCTGCCATAGCACTTTACTTTTCAGGACCACAGCAGTATCCTGTGGCAAAAAGCTTTCCTACCTTTCCTGTACACATCAAGGCTATTCCCCACCTCTGCCATCTTCTGCCATCCCCCGCCCCCCACTCCAAATGCTCCGCCTACTTTAGACTGTGGAGACGTTCAGTCTCTGCCCTTTCACTTTAATGCTTTTGCTTGTTAGTAGAAAAAGGTCTGGGAAAATGGGTTTTGATCGTCCCAAGACGTAACTAATCACCTTTAGATAAATGCCCTCACTGTTGGGGAACTCTGTCTCTCCTGCTCATGATCACACTGGCCCACAGTAATCCTTTAGAAATTTGCTATCAGCGGGTGTAGTGGCTCACCCCTGTAATCCTAGAACTTTAAGAGGAAAGCTGAAGGATCACTTGAGAACAGCAGTTTAGTCTGAGGTTGCTCTATGATGATGCCACCCCACTGCACTATAGTCCAGGTGATAGAACTAGACTTGGTCTAGGATTAAACAAGAGAGAGAGAGAATAAAGAAATTTGTTAGAACTGTAACTAACTTCTAACTTCTCCTTACTTCCTTTTACCCCCTTTTAATGGAGATCACTTCTTAAACCACTTAGTCCCATGCTCTGGCAAAGGAGAAATACTTTTTGCTCTCCCTGAGAGGCTTGTTGCTCCTCAAAATTTATTTCACTCAGTTGTCTTACAATCTCAGCTCTCAGATGGGCTCAGGAAAAGTTACGATTTTGTGAATTGCTTGACTTTTCTTTTTTTGTTTATAGAGCTAGAACAATGTACTTTCACACTTCGCAACATCACATGCAGAAGTAAAACTTCTCTCATAAGATTTTGATTTGTTTTCTTTCTAAAGGCTGCTTTTCCTTTGTCTTATCTCTTTTGATTCATTTTTTGTTTTTTCGTTTAGTTTGCTTTGGTATGTGTCGTTCCTGTACAGAATTGTTCTTTTAAAATTTGTGTTGCTCTTCGTTGAAATCTCTATGGTCAAAGTTAGGCAGCTCCACTGGTGGGCCCTGCAGTGGAGTGTTTCATTGAGAGACCCCTCTTCAGTGTCTATACCTAATATGAGTTAACACACACAAAAATGCTTCTATTTTTAGCAGTTTGTGCATTTGTGACAGGATGGCAGGGAGTGTTCTAAGAATCAACGGTAAACAAAAAGTAGAGGTCTCTTTATGTAATTATTTGGTTTTTGGAAATTCTCTGGTCCAGAGTCTAAGTAAATTTCTTTTAATCTTCTTGAGATGGTGATCTCTTCATCGTCTACTATGCTGCGTTAAACACAGTATCCTGAATGTACAGGCTGAGGAAACTGATTGTGCAAGTGTTCATTAGAGAGTTAAAATATTTTCCTTTTTCAGATCCTCCTTATAATCTCATCTTAAAAAGAAATGTTGCCTGAAATTTCCAAGTCATTCTGGGTTTCTGTGTTATGAATGGGGTTCTATCATCTTGTTTTAACCTTTCAGATTAGAATAATGAGGAAAGGCAAATCTCATTATTTACTTTTTAAAGTCACTATTTATCCTTTGCAATTCTATTAAGGTCTATCCACTTTGCCTGCCTTCACTGGTCTTCTAGCTACTTTTTCTTCCTTTTCTGTTGTTTCACTTTGGATTATGGAAGATGTGAAGTACACATCTACACACATTGCACATATAAATCTGTCACATTTAGCTAGACATACTTTGTTCTAATTCTTCATTGGCCAGAGTCAGATTATCATTTGATTGTCTTTATTTTTTTATATGCATTTTCCTTTATTATATTCAAGTGTACTTCAGTTAGCCTCCAATCTACATTTCAATTTTTTTTCTGGTCCACCTATTGTCATACAAGCATTTTCAATTCTTTATTAAAGCAATAGTCGAAAGCAGCCAGTTGACACTTTTTATGACAAACACCACCACCATTACCACGGTCTTCAGTTTTCTCTATGCCAGTCTCTTTTTTACCTATGTTTAGGCATCATTCATTTGAAACTAGGAAAAACTCTATAAAGTAGTTACTATTGACATCCAAATGTAAAAAAATATGGAACTAAGGTTTTGAGTGGTAAAGCCAATTTAAATATATACAATCTAACAAGAGACCCACCCTTTACCACAATGCTATCACTGGCACCATAAAATTATTATTAATTAAACACAAATAACTTGTTGATATGCCAAGAAGTGTCATTATCAGTTATTTTTCACCTCATACACTGTAAGTTACCCATGGTTTGCAAAGCTGCTACTAAATTTTTCCAGTAGTCTTTACAGTCATTCCAAATTTACTAACATTGATCAAATAAACTAATTTTAAAAATTATAGAACTGTATATGAAAAGGGGGGTACTTGACCAGCAGAGATCTCATAGACCACCAAGGCTTGTACTAAAGGTCTTTATTGGTGAGGGGGAGATGTTGCAGGAGAACACCAAGGAGGAGTGAGAAAAGAAAGAGAGACGGGAGAAAAAGAGAGAGAGAGAGGAAAGGGGGGAGAGATGGAGACCAAGAGAAACAGAGAGAGAGGAGAGAGAGAGAGAGCACATGTGCGAGGGAGTTATATAGGTTCGGTTAGGGGACGCCTTAGAATGGTGATGGGAAGGTAGACTAGCCAATAAGGAGTTACTGCCCTGGCCAGAAGAGGTGTCAGGGGCAGGCCATAGTTAATCTTTGTATGTAGAAAGTAGGAGGGGCTTTTCTGGGGCAATTATCTAACATTCCTCCCTTCTTGATTTATTAAAAATGGGGGTTGGCCTTGGGATAGGGGATGTAGAGTTCTCTCTTCTGTAGTTTCTTCCAGCTGAGAGGGGCTCATAGTTTCAATTGGCCAACTAGAGGATGATTATGATTTTTTTTGTTGGGAGGATGTAAGTTTTTTCTTTCAGACTGTTCTTTTAGCAGTGGTTGTTTAGGAAAATCTTGTGGTTCGGAATAGCGTAATCCATTTACGAACAGTTTCTCTTGTTGTAGGTTTGGAATACTGAGTACCTGTTGAGATAAGTTTGAGAGTTGAGTTTGAATAAAATGTGTTATTGAGTAGAAAATGTTAGCTGTTCCTGTGTCTATGTTAGTCGTGATTCCCACCGCTGCCAGTAAGGGAAGTATGGTAACTTGGGCAGCCTGTTTCATATGCATTGTTGGATAGAGAGAAAGAGGAGGCAATAGAATGGATTTATTTTCTGTAATAATTTTAAAATTAGGTAGTAACATAACTACGGAACAGAGATTCTGAATGTGGATGGGTGAATTGGGTATAATTTTTTCCTGCAGAGAAACTGGAAGGAAGGATGGCACTTTCTGTGTAACTTCTTTTTTGGTTTGAAAGGAAAAGTGACTATATTAGAGCACTTTGATGAGTTTAGGCCCAAGAGGGGAGTGGTGCCGGTAAAGTTGAAGTAAAGAGGGTATGACTGGATGAATTGATTGAATGAGGGTATAAAAGGTTTAGTTTCATGTGTGTAAGTTGTTAAATTAAGAGATGTGGGGTCTGAAAGGTTGAGAGATAAAATGTTAGGAATTATGACTGGGACCATTTGAAGTTTAGTGTGTAAGAGACCTTGAAGATTTAATCTAATTCAGTAGCCCAGTTTATATTTAGGGCGATGTTTTAAAAGAGACTATGTCCCTAAAATGGAATTATAGGTTAGATTAAGATTTAGTTCAGGTGTGAGGGTGGAGAGATTGAAATTTTAGATTTGATTTTGGCTAATTTCTTCTTTTAAAATTTGAGAATGAGTTTTAATGATTTTGATAATATCTGTTAAAGGAGAGGGGATAAATTTTTGTTTTAGTACTGTTATGGTGAGTTCGTAAAAGTATGGCCAAGGGCATGAAAAAGTAGTTGTTGACAGTTGTATATAGGAATCAGTGACCTTCCAGGGGGCTATGGATTCACAGTACCAATAGGCACATCCTTTTCTACATTTTGAGTTAGGATTTTGAGTACTGCAAGCATATATTTGGAGGGTGTAATTTAGATAACAAAAGAGACTAAGGTATATGAATCACCTTTAAATAATTTACATAAGGTGACATTAAATAATATATTAGAATGATTTGATTATTTAATTAATGTTTTGTTAATAGAGTTGCAATATGATTTTCAGGTGTTAGACCACGAATTGATGTGTAATTTTCATGTTTTTTCTCAGTGGCCAGAAAGTGAAAGAAGTTGAGGGTTTTGTAATTGAGACCTATTAAGTATTAGGAGAGGTTATTAGGAATAAGAAAATTATGAGAGGCATTTTAGGAAGATAAGAGAATACTTTATGAATATGGGGTAAAGGGATAGAGAGTATTTTGTTTTTGTGATTATTATGGTGGAGTAATTATGATTGGATTAATCTTAAAGAGTAATATTAGGAGTATAAGTATTATTACTATGAAGATGTCTATTGGTGAGTGTTAAGGGAAGTCATGATTGAAATTTTTTGTATTTGTATTTTTTAGAGCATTGGGACTTCAGGTGGAGGATAAATTTCAGTTTCCTGGACCTCTGGAATCTAAGTGAGTTTAAGCTTTGGGGGGCCTGTTTCTTGATCCAAGTATGAGGGAAGATTTTTAGGTGTCGTCTTTTGACCTGTAGTAAATAATATTTGGATTAAGGAAAGGCTTAGTGCAAGATATATGAAATTATCTAGGAAATGAGGCTAATTTTACTGCTGTGGGTGTTGATAAAATTATTCCATGAGGTCCTTGCCATTTTGGCTTAAGTGGTTTTTTGGGACGATTAGGTACTAGAACTCGATCTTCTGGGTGAAAGGAGGTGGGTAATGAAGGTATTGGAATAGGAAGAAGTGTGTCTGTTTGTTTCTATAAAAGGGATCAGATATACTGAAGAAGAAAGGATAAGATGGAGGAAGATAATGGGCTATCTGATGGTGTAAGTCTTGGAGGCAGAATGGGTCTACCAAACATTAATTCAAAAGGAGAGAGGTTGGAGGTTTTTGTTTTTTTTTTTTTTGGAAGAGAATGTAGGTGTAGAAGTGCCAGGGGTAGAAGAGTAATTCAGTCTAAGTGAAGTCTAAGGGAAAGTTTGGTTAATATAGATTTAGCGATCTGTTAGACCTTTCAAGTTTCTCTGAAGATTGAGGATTGAAAGGAATATGGAAATGTCAGGGGATACCTAAGGCTTTAGTTAAGGTTTGAGAAACAGTGGAGGTGAATTTAGGTTCATTGTTGGACTTTAAAGAATAGGGGATTTCAAAGTGGGGAATAATGTCTTGGAGTATGATAGAAGCAACAGTGGTAGTCCTTTTGTTTATAGTAGGATAGGCTTTAATTTAATCTGAGAAGGTATTTATTAATACTAAGAGGTATTTATAATGTTTGATTTTAGGTATGTGTGTGAAATCAAGTTGTTAGTCTGTTCCAGGAAAAAGTCTCCTAGCCTGGTGAGTTGGAAAGTGTGGGAGGCGAGACTTTGCTTATGGGTTAGAGCACTGGTAGATTTCATAGGATGATGTAAGTTGATTCAGAAATTCTGAATCTATTTGTGAGAAAGGAAAGAAAGTTTTAAAAAATTGTAGTAAAGTTTGAGAGTTGGGGTGAAATAATTTGTGGAGATAGATGAGGAGGTTATGAGTGGGAGGTTGATTTGTTTTTTCTATTGTAGTAGTAATAGGAGTAGAAATATGGAGGTGTTAGGAGATGATTGTTGGAGAGTAGCCATACATACTGTACGGTTGGCTCGGTTATTACCCTTTGATATAGGTGAGTGGTTAGATTGATGTGAATGGTAATGAACAATGCTTATAGTCTTAGGTAATTTAGAAGCTTTTAGTAGTTTGATAATAAAGTGAGAGTGAAGAGGTCTTTCTTGTATGTTGGAGAGGTAAGGGAGAAGAGTGTCTAGTGTTTGAAGGTAATTGTGAGTGGGTGACGAGTCAGAGGGAGTAAGTAAGAGGGATGTAGGATTTAGTGTGGATATGTGTTAAAAGATAATGATGGGTTAGATAAGAGAGGTTTGAAGGTTAAGAATGCGGTATGGTGGTAGGGTTTGAAGATTTTTATATGTTAAAAGATCAGATAGAGAATGAGGGGATAAGACAGTAGTAAGGGAATTAAAAATGAGTTTCTTGGATTCTTATATTAGAGTAATTGTGACTGCCAATGTCTTGAAATAAGGGGTTTAACTTTGAACAGTGTGATCTGTTTTGAAAGATAAGTAGTTGGAGTAAAGGGGGGCCTAGTTGATGTTTAAGTATGTTGAGAGAAAATATATGGTTTTTTGTAATATATAGGAGAAAGTGGTGAGAAAGATTAGGAAGCACACTGTAGAGGTTAAAAGAAGTGGAAATGGAGGTTAGGAGAGGCTTATTAGGGTTATTTTGAGTAGTATTATATAAAGGAGTAGTTAGGAGAAAAAAGTTGGGAATCCATGCTGTGAGGTATCCAGCTAATCCTAAAAAGGAGAGGAGTTCTTGTTTTGTGGTGGGTAGAGGAAAGTTGTGAAGAAGACTTTTTTGTCTATGGTAATAGTTTTGAAGTTTGGGGATAAAAGGATATTAAGGTATGTGACTTTCTGTTGGAATAATTGAACTTTTGAGGGAGAGATTTGATATCTCCTATTTGCAAGGAAATTAAGGAAGGAACAGGTGTTTTGCTTAGAGTCATGTAAGGTGGGGTTGTAGAGTAGGAGGTTATCAATATACTGAATTCAGGTTGAAGGAGAGGGATTATAGGATTGAGGGTCTCGTGCTAAGGTTTGGCCAAATAGGTGGGGGCTTCTATGAAATCCCTGGGGGAGTATAGTTTAAGTAAGTTGAGAAGAAGTTTAACTTACTTTTGGAGATTTTGTATAATAGGTGGGAGTTCCAGGAGATTAGATTGGGAAGTAGATATTGATGTTGAGAAGGAAAAATAGAGGGGTTTTTTAGTTTAATAAGAATTGGAGAGTAGGAGGCAATTGATGGGGTTTTAGTATCTTAAATTTTAGGATTTACTTGCTCTGGTGGAATGGGCTAGGGCGACAAGTCTTTTATAGCTTGGGAAAGGATGAGGCAGAGTGAGGCAGAGGGAGATGGGTCAGCATTTATCAATTTAAGATTAAAAGTTAGGGTGGTACTTAATTTGGAAAGTATGTCACGTTCCAGTAGGGGAACTGGATAGGAAGGTAACATTAAAAAGGAATGTATAAATGAGAAATTGCCAATGATGCAGTGTAAAAAAGGAGTTTCATGTAGACAGTGGGAAAAAACCTTTACTCCGACAATAGAGGTGGGTGACAGGGAGGTAGGACCACTGAACTCTTTAAGAACTGAGATGCTAGTTTCTGTGTTTAATGGAAAGGCAATGAACCTACCTGCCACCATCAGGGTTACTCTTGGCTCCATAGAGGTAATCTTTGTTGGGTGAGAGAAGGCAGGGTCCCTTTAGTCTTCAGAAGAGGCAACTCTCAAGTCTGCTTATAGGTGCTATAGGTTGGCTGGCCCCATGTCCTCTCTGAGCCAAGGGGCAGCCAGCCTTCCAGTGACCCTTTTTTTTTGCAGAGAGGGAATGGCCATGGTGGAGGTTTGGGATTGGGCAACGTATTACCCAGTGGCCTTCTCCATCGCATTTGTAGAATGATTCAGGTGGTTGAGTCATGAAGCTGTCATTTGCCCCTGATTACTTAGGTAGGTTAGGAATGATGGCCTTAGAGATATTGTAATGTTTTGAGCTAGCATTTGATAATTTTGGGTTTGAGATTTTTTATTTTCCCTTCAGAAAATATCATCTCGTCCTGTGTAAATTTTAAGGTTGTGTTTAAAATTACAGTCTGGGTGTCAGGGATCCCTGCGCCAAGTGCTTTAGCTTAAGTTTGATGTCGGGGTAACTTTGGTTGAAGGAATAAGTTATGAGAATATTTTTCCCATCTATTATTTCAGGATTTAAGTTAGTATATTTAATAAAAGCCTCGGTAAGGCATTGGAGGAAAGCTGAAAGATTTTTTTTTTTTTTTTTTGTAGAGACAGAGTTTCACTTTATTGCCCTTGGTAGAGTGCCGTGGCGTCACACAGCTCACAGCAACCTGCAACTCCTGGGCTTAGGCGATTCTCCTGCCTCAGCCTCCCGAGTAGCTGGGACTACAGGCTCCCACCACAGTGCCCGGCTATTTTTTTGTTGCAGTTTGGCCGGGGCTGGGTTTGAACCCGCCACCCTCGGTATATGGGGCCGGCGCCCTGCTCAGTGAGCCATAGGTGCCGCCCAAGCTGAAGGATTTTTAGACTTCTCTTGTATGATTTCCTGTAATTTATTATAATTGATAATCTTTTGGTGGAAGCTTTAAGTCCGCAAAGACTGTAGGTAATAAAAATGTTTTTATTTTTCTTAGTATTATTATTATAATTCTAATTTGGTTGGGAGTTAGGGACTGTAGTGTCACCTGTAGGATGCTTATTGTTTGATATATGAAATTGATTTGTTGCCTCTTTTGCCCTCTCCCATACTCATTTGCACTCGTCAGAGGTTAGGGTATTGGTTAAAATAATAAAAACATTATGCTAGGTAAGTTGATAGGACATAGTAATACATTGTTATACGGTGGTACTGTAGGATTATTATATGGAGCTGAAGGGAGAAAGGAATAAAGAAGTCTGGAAGAGTTTCTTGGAGCAGTCGGAAGTGGACTGAGAGACCATACGGAAGAACTGAGTGCTAGTTGGGGGGAGGAGTTAGGAGATGAGCTCAGATTGGTTGACAGGGAAGTAGGAGCGACAGAGGGTGGAGGCAACTGTGTGGTTGAGGGAGGAATCAAATATGGCTGGCAGAACAAAAATTACTAGGAATCGGTGGCCATTCGTCTGCATAGCGGAGGTTTATTTACTGGGTCAAATAGGTTTGATTTAGGGAGATAGAGTAGGAGAGTCCTTTGTTATGAGAGTTTTGGAATTATCTGAACATAAATTGGGCTTGGTTTTAAGATATAAGAAGTTCTGAACATAGAGGACCTCGCTCCATTTGCCAAGGCGCTTACAATAATTATATAAGTTTTGAATTAAAGAAAAATTAAATAAAGTGGTTAAACCTGAGTACAGAGTTTCTTAATTCTACCAGGTGGCATCATAAGGAGCACCCCAGGGGGAGTTAGGTGAGCTAGAATGGCTTACACTCATGGCGATTCGTGGCAGAAATAAAGCATGAATAGAATCAACTCGAGGACCAGGACAAAGAACAAACGTCTTTGTTACTTTGTTGCTGGCTGAGAAAATGAGAACACAGTCTAGGCTGGTCATCACCATACACTAGAGCAGTGTCAGGCCCTTGAGGCCACGGAGAGCTTGAGACCTGGCGCCAGGAATTTTCCTGCGAAGGCGTGGAAGCTCTGCACTAAGCCAAGCAAGGTCAAGGGAAATAGGGAACTCAAGCCTCCAGAAACGGGTGAATCGCCAGGAATGTAAGCAACCCAGCCCACAATTAGGGAAAATTTACTTCCATAGGGGTACTTATCAAGTCTGGATGGGGCGGTGGTGGGTGTTGGTTAGAGTGCTTTGGCGAATGGACACAAGCCAATGTGGTGGTGAGCGCCGGGAGTGAGAAAGGAGGATAGGGAGCTCCCGGGACCTAATATCCCATGGAAGAGATGGAAGCTACCCTTGGGAGCGTTCCCTAATTACATCCGCTTCTGACACCAGATGAAGGGGGGGGGGCACTTGACCAGCAGAGATCTCATAGACCACCAAGTCTTGTAGGAAAGGTCTTTATTGGTGAGGGGGGGATGTTGCAGGATAACACCAAGGAGGAGTGAGGAAAGAAAGAGAGAAAGGGGACAAAAGAGAGAGAGAGGAAAGGGGGGAGAGATGGAGGCCAAGAGAGACAGAGAGAGAGGAGAGAGAGAGCACATGTGTGAGAGAGAGTTATATAGGTTCAGTTAGGGGAAGTCTTACAATGGTGATGGGAGGGTAGAACAGCCAATAGGAGTTACTGCCCTGGCCGGAAGAGGTGTTAGGGGCAGGCCATAGTTAATCTTTGTCTGTAGAAAGTAGGAGGGGCTTTTCTGGGGCAATTATCTAACAGTATATGCATATTTTAGGGCCATTGGAATATGGGAGTAGAAACTGCTTTTTCTGTAAGGTCTCCATTTTAGCAGGACTACTGATGCTAAACATGTGCTCATTTCACGTGACCTACTATCCCCAATGTGCAACCACTTTTACTATTTCTGTACGACATCTTTGTGTAGTGAACACTTTGCTCCAATTTGTGCAGTCCTTTCCTATCTTACCACTGAAAGTTCCCAATTCTAGAGACTCTCTGTCGCAAGAAAACCAGAATGATTTGTTACCCTAAATATTTATTACATTTTTCTTAGCATTTAAGGAAATCAAAGTTAGTCTGCACATAAAGAAATTCCACATACAAGCTTGAAAATACTTTAAAGTATTTAAAGCTTTAAAGACTTTAAAGCTTTAGAGTAAAATATCCTTGATTTTATCGCAAAGTTTGAAGGTCACGAGATGTATCTTCACAGTACTTGTTTTTTCTTTATTGCAGTAATAATATTAATGGCTGTCTAAAATTATTCAACATTTTCATATTTGGAGTTCATAGGAATAGATGTCCACTTTAAACATTGAAATGTTTTTTTCTTTGAGAGATTAATCATTTTAGAATGAAAATGTCCAAACTCACAGTTCAACTTGAAGGGTAGGAGGGACACAGAATAGATGTAGGCACAGTGGGCAAGAGCAATAGTGGGAGGGAAATGCTAAGGAGAAATTTGTGTAGATAAAATAAGATATCGGTGTCTGCTCATGTTGTCCTTTAAGACTTTGTCAAGAGTTCAAACATTTTTGGATATCTGAAAGCAAGATCAGTTTATGAAATGATGAAAATAATCTCTAGAAAACTATGATATAGGAATTTGGTTCTTCTAGACTTGTGGCCCCCAGTGCCCAGGCTGCCGACCAGTACTGGCCTCGCCCATGGCCTGGTCAGAACTGCGCCACACAGCAGGAGGTGAGTCTTGGACCAATGAGAAAAGCTTCACCTGTATTTACAGCCACTCCTCATTGCTCACATCACTTCCTGAGCTCACCTCCTGTCAGATAAGCTGTAGCATTATATTCTCACACCACCGTGAACCCTACTGTAAACTGCCCATGTAAGGGATCTAGGTTGCACTCTCTTTATGAGAATCTAATGCCTGATGATGTCAGATGGAGCTGCAGCAGTAATGCTAATACTGAGATTCCCTTGTTGCAAGAGAAAAAGCTCAGGGCTCCCACTGATTCTGCATTACAGTGAGTTGCATAATTATTTTAATATATATTAGAAAGGAATAATAATAGAAACAAAGTGTACGATAATTGTTATGCCCTTGAATCATTCTGATCTCCCCAACCCTTTTGGAGCATGGAAAAATTATCATCCATGAAACTGATCCCTAATCCTGGTGCCAAAAAAGGTTGGGGACTGCTATTATAAATCCTGGATAGTTTTGAACAAAGAGAAGAAGAATTAACATATTTGGGGCCTTAAATAGGCCTAGTCAAAAAAGAAACAGTTTCTCATGACTCTAATCTTCTCTTATTCCCTTGTAATTGCCATTTTTCTCCTTTGTCAGAAATGAGACTCTGTCAGGGCTATGCCTGAAACATTGTTGTCTAATATAGTTTGTTTCATAAATAATAAAAACAAAATAATGCCAAATATATACTGTTCAGAAAGCCTATGAGCCTAGTTAAGTATGTTTTTGAATTCTTGATGTTACCTATTATGTTTCCACACTCCATTCTAATTATTTTTATTAAGTTTTTGGTCTCTGTGAACAATGACAATTCTCAGTTCTACACATCTATGGAAGGATGTTGACTCAACAGTACTTCAGAGCAAACTAGTCAAATGAAAGTAGCCAAATGAGAAAGTTATATAAGATAGATAACACTCAGAATTTGAAGCTTTCTATTCCTTTTCCTTTAGTTTGTCTATACAGTTATTAGTAATAAAGTTTCATTCAATCTTGAAGATAAAGTATCATTAGGACAAATTATTTTTCTCTCATAGAGTTGTAGAATTTTCTTTCCCTTGTTAAATATTAATGGAGAGTCTTATTTTTAACTATGTACCTCTCTGAATCTTGAGGACTGAGTAAGTTTTATCTAACCATTAACTCAGTATGATCATATTTCAATACAAGAAGGCAAAAGAATATCTCCTATATTTCAATATAATGACCTATAACCAGTAAACTACTGGGTCTGCACTTTTTTTATTTTCTAAGCTAATTTGCTCATTATTTCTCCCCTTATTTCTCCTAATATCTTCATAATGATACATTGTGTTCACTATTCAATGTCTTTGCATTCCATCTTACCACAGCATCCTTGTTTAGGCATTATTCTATATTATTCCACAGACTGAATCATTTAATTCAGTAACTATTTTTGGAAAAAAAAAAAAAAAAGCTTAAGATGTCAAATTAAAAAAAAAAAAAAAAACAACCACCATTGTATTTAGATGGAAGCTTGGCGTTGAGTCTCATCTATTCACAGCAGTTAACAGGTGTGAATTGCTTCTTCACTGGCATAAATTTCCTGCTGTGCAGCCCGTTGTTCACTTCCTGCTGCTTTCCTGCTCTATTCTGACTTCCAAAATACCTGATTCTACCTTAATGTCATTTTAAATGCTTTACTGTCTTGAATAATGTTTATTTGTAAGGCCTTTCCAGAAATAACACTGAATACTGTAAAGCAAGTAAACACCACATTCCGTAAGTAACTGTAACACTGATTCTAAAAGAAGACGTGACTGCCCTGTCGGGGTTCGGGGGTTCAGGCTTCTGGAGCCTTGTTGACCTGGTTTGATGAACTTGGCTGCGCTAGAAAGTTCAACGGAGGCAGAAATCGAAAGCAAAGGTGGGTAAAACCTGAAAATAAAACTGGAGCAGGGCAAGCAGCATGAATGGAAAGTAAAAGGAACCTGCACGAGTTTCAGTGTGACAAAGACAAATTTCAGGAACAAAGGGAAAGTTCAGAGCCCTTCTAAAGAGGGTTGGAAGTGGGTCCCTCTCGTGAAGGGGCAGAGGTGAAAGACGTGCACAAGGGCAGTGCGGAGGTACAAACGCCGCTTCTTGTCAGTTTGAAGCAGGTTGTAAGTCTGTCATTGGTGTCCTTGCACGCCAGACACAATTGCCCTTTTCTATTGGTCATTGATTACCTGGGTTACCTCGTGACCGCATTCTTTTTCGGGGGTGGGGGGTGGAGGTGGAGAACTGTTGAGTGGTGAAGGATCCTACGGGGCCTTCCAGGCTTTCTGGTTCCCCAGGCCAGGTTTTCCTCCCATCCCCTGAGGGCCCTTTCTCTGTGTCCCTTCTCATACCATATACACATAAGCATATGCAAGTTATACACGAATATATACATGCATATATTCAAATATATATGTACAATAGTGCTTTAGTCCTTCTGGAATCAGATATGTGTGTTTTTTTGTGTATACATTCACTGTTCAGGACTCAATACAGATATAGCTCATTGTCTTCTCTAAATTAG
The DNA here is from genome assembly GCF_027406575.1 of Nycticebus coucang. Classification (NCBI taxonomy): domain Eukaryota; kingdom Metazoa; phylum Chordata; class Mammalia; order Primates; family Lorisidae; genus Nycticebus; species Nycticebus coucang. The sequence continues at coordinate 53,075,933 of NC_069794.1, read as the reverse complement.
AATTTTAAAGAGTCATGTAGGGCAGCGCCTGTGGCTGAATGAGTAGGGCGCCAGCCCCTTATACCCAGGGTGGTGGGTTCAAACCTGACCCAGCCAAACGGCAACAAAAAATAGCCAGGTGTTGTGGTGGGCGCCTGTAGTCCCAGCTGCTTGGGAGGCTGAGGCAAGGGAATCATTTAAGCCCAAGACCTGGAGGTTGCTGGGAGCTATGACACACCGCACTCTACAAAGGGCAACAAAATTAGACTCTTGTCTCTAAAGAAAAGAAAAAAAAAAGTCATGTAAAATAGAAGAAAAAATATTTCTGGTAACTTATGGATGCCTAGGGCCAATAGTAAAGAAATGTATTGATAAATTCCAACTATGAATGTGATTATTAAATGACTTCTATCAGGAAAATTAGTATTCATCCATGGATCACTGAGCTTTGTGTGTCACTTTCTGGGTCTGCCTTGACTTTCACTGTGATGCACTCTGCAGAAAAGGTATTTGTTTAAAAATATATGACTTTACCACCAAAGTAAACCTACCAAAGTGTATAATTGTTTTTATTTTCCAAAGAGTATAATTGTTTAAAAAAAAATTCTGACGCTACTAGTTAAATTGTGATAGGTGTCAATAATATCACAACAGGGGAGAGAGACTGAGTGCAATTCCAAATACAAAAAAGATAAAAAGGGGATTAATAGCCAAAGAGCAGAGTGAAGGAGTCAGTGGACACCAAATTGCTAAGAGAAGACATCAAGTCTACATGAATTCCTGCTAAACTGACCTAACAGCATTCTTGTTACAAGTAGGCCAAGGTGATCAGATATCACCCATATATGGTATGGGGTGAGGAATTTGAGGGCATTTTCGGGGTAAGAGGATTGATTCTCTCTAAACTGAGTTAGCATGATTCTCACTATGGAAATGGAAGCCCAAGAATGAGTTCTAGTTGAAAAGAGAACTCAAAGGAACCAGACAAGGGTTTGGCCAAGGAGAACCTTGGTCATAACCTCGTGGTAGAGCATCATCCACTTGAGAGGTTGCAGAAGCAATAGGCAACAAATAATGGCCTGTGTTGAGTGAGTGCTAATGGCAAAGGTAGTAGCATCAGCTGCCGTCCCACCTCAGGTTTGACTGAGAGTGCTAGACAGAACTATAGAGACAGCCCATCTGAAGGCTACAGGAGAGCTCTGGGCAGGCTGGCTGACAGTGGCAGCACAGCTCAAGCATAGCAAACATCAAGTGAGAACCTGGAGGGAAAAGCAGAAGTAGGCAGTGTAAGAAGCAACCAGGTTTATAAAAGACATCAGATAAGCCATATCCTAAAAGGCACATGGACATTGCAAACAGAAAAGGAAACATAAATATGAATCTAAGATGCTTTTATCCCACAGGTGGGGGCTTATGAGATAGTGATATCTAATCAAGTTGATTTTATTTGCACCCACGGGCTATTGAAGCCTAGGGACCTTCAGCTACTGAAATGATAATTCAGAACAAACAAAAGACATAAATGCACACACAATAAAAATGTGAATAAAATAAAAATAAGCTCATCTTTTATGTATTTTACCAACTTGCACTTATCTGAATTGTGAATGAAGGTGATAAAGTCTTCAAAGACTATGGCAAATGCAAGTGAGAAAATTAAAGATTGCACAGATTGAAAAGACAAATAAATAATAACAATGCAAAGTATTTCCTCTTCAAATAAGTTATATAGCATTTTCACCTGTAGTACACAGTCTAACTGATCAATAAAGGATATTACAACAGATACAACTTGGCATTCATTCACTCCTCTTTCAATGAGATGGCTCTTGTGTGACTGGAATAACACACAGCCCCATTCAGCTATCAGAAATCTCTGAGTCAGTACCTGGAGTGCTTTGGCAGATGAATGGCTAAGAACACATTTCAAATATTGGCAAGGGCAGTGTGCCTCTTAGAAATAAAGTTGAAACTAAACAAGACAGAGCATAACACGTGACACATTATGTCCCCCTGAAGCCCCCTGTTACAGGCAGGCAGGTTCAGGTGGGTGGAGGGGCTTCATAGGAGTCTTCCTGTGCTCAGCCCACTTCTGCTGAGAAGAGAAGGTGTTGTTCCTCCTGGGGTTGCTCCTCCTGCAGCTGAATTCCCTGAAATTTCTTCACTTGGCTTGGCTTTTTCTTACATGCATTCAATTATCAATGAGCAAGATATTGGTACTTATTCTGTGCCTGGGATGAGCTCAATCCCAACAGGAATGTAAAGGAAGTGAAGAACCCAATTCCTATCATCTGAGAACTTTTGATTGAAGTAGGACTGGAATATTAATATACCTGATCAATACAAGAAAATTTTAATATCAAAACATTAATATGGCTCAGTGCTTAAGGCATCGGCCACATACACCGGGGCTAGCAGATTCAAACCCCACCCTGGCCTGCTAAACAACAATGAAAACTACAAAAATAACAGCAATAATAGCAACAACAAAAAATAGCCAGGCATTGTGGCAGGTGCCTTGTAGTCACAGCTACTTGGGAGGCTGAGGCGAGACAATCACTTCAGCCCAAGAGTTTGAGGTTGCTGTGAGCTGTGACACTTCAGCACTCTACCAAGGGTGACATAGTGAGACTCTGTCTCAAAAAAACAAACAAACAAAAAAAACATCAATATGTTAAATATAGAATATAGCAGCTCAAGTTAGAAAATTACTTGGAGCTTTGGTAATACTATGTATGTGACTTAGGGAAATTGTTATTGTATCTGATTCTCAATGACCTCTGGGATTAAACAAGAAGATTTGATTATATGATCATTTAGGTGCTTTCCTTTCAAGATTTACAGCTTATAAAGTCCAATCTAGTTCATGAAAAGAAATAAATTGCTTTATTTTATTCTGAATTTTCAATTTTTTTCAGGTCAGTAACCACTTACAAAGATAAATACACTAAAAAGTAGAACATTAAAAAAAGTTTGAGATAAAGTGTTCTGTATACCTCTGTTAGATTTAAAATTTAATTGATAAATTATATACAAGCAAGGAGTATTTCTGTGGTAAAGAATTTTGTTTAACTTTGATCAACTGCTTTTAAATCATACAAACATATATAAGCATTGTTCCCCAATGCCATATATTTAAAAACTCTTGTGATTTTTACCTCAATTAAGTTGACTGTTTCTTAAGTTACAATTTTTTATTTTCATTTGCTAATATTCTTATTCAAGGAATTAGATAGTACCACATTGTTGAATATTTACATAACATAACTGTAAAAGAATTGCTTACACAACACATTTAAGAAATGTAAACATTATCCATGAAATAACATCAAGGAAGTTAGTCATCTATACACATTAAACTAAATAATTGTTGAAATTTAACATGATCTCCATGCAAATGGGAACATTATGCATGTATTTTAAAACATAGCATTGTTATGATCACAAAGTTAGATGATTTAGATTCACTAAGAGGGATATGCCATTTCACAGAAGGGAAAAACTTAATTCACAACATTACTCTGGGAGTACCATGGAGAACTTGCAGTTACTATTAATGGTTAATGTAATTTGGCAGTTGGCTTTTGCTATTCTGTTTGAAATTGAACTATTTTATCTACTTATGATTTGAAATCTCACTTTATAATTTTCATCTCTTAAAATCACATATTTGCAAATTATAAATTCATACTTCATAGTTATTTACCCTAAATGTTCACTAAATGTGGCCCTCAAATTATTAATCTCTACAGATTTAGCCAATATTTTCATGATTTAATTTGCAGTGAAGGGTGTAAAAAGCTGTTTCCTTTTGCTCTAATTCAGAAATGTTTTGATAAATTAGGTGGTTACAAACAGTATGTAAATAAATTATCCAGGCTTCCAGTTGAACTTATGAAAAAATTTGTGTTTCCTAAATTGTTTGGAAGTACATCACAGAAAAGATACACACATAAAAAATTAGCCTCAGTAATCATGCTATATATTTTAATTCTTATGTTTCTCTTTAATGACTTGGACAAATATAGGCATCCAGAATTTTAACACAATAACCTTAGTTATTATCGGCTAGAAGAACTCAGAAATGGTAATCAAATTGCTCAAACTTGAATTCCTGGCATCACTACCTGTTTGATCTACAACCTTCAGTAATATATAAAACTTTTCTTGCCTCTGTTATCTCATGTATGGGGCTATAAATAGCACCAAACTGATATGTCTTTCACAGAGATAAAATTATTTAGTACATTTAAAATGCCAAATGCTTAATATTTGCTTGAAATAATAATTATTACTATTATTAATAAATATTGATAGTATTTCCTATACAGTTTTTGCCTTACCTCTGGGCTGTGGCTCTGTCTCCAAGGCTCCTGCTGTGCTTACAGGCCTCAGCTCTAGCCCAGAGTCTTTAGTGCTACTGTGGGGATCCCAGGGTCAACTTCACTGTAGCTTCTAGACAAATAACTCTACCCTAGAGATTCCAGTACTTCTCCTGGGCCTCTAGACTCCAAACCCTATGGGTCCATAGCTGCTGTGGCTCCAGCCTCAATGGCCAGGAGTCCTGTTAGATGCCAGTGTTCTGCCCTCAAAACTTCAGTGATTCCTGTGGATTTTAAGGCTCTTCCTCTGAGACTTCACTGCCATCCTTAGGCTCTGGGCTCTGCATCTGAGGCTTCTCTACTGCTACAGGGTCCCATGACTCTGTCTATGAGCTTAACCACTGTCACTTGGCACTCAAATCTGGTGACAAAGCTTCCCACTGGAATGGAGCCTCATGGCCCTGTGCTGAAGTCTCCCACAGGCTGCTTGCCTGGGAGGAACCCCCCTCCCCTTTGTCCAATGCTCCACTAAGGACCAACCAAGTCTGACCCACCACCATCCATGGGTGTCCACTGAGAAAATCATCATAACCCACACCCATGACCACTACCTAGATAGCCTCAAATAGCTGCCATTGTCACCTCCATGGGGAAAACATGGCAGAGCAATTGTTTGCAATATTAGCATCTGTGGAGAAGATCTCATCCAGCTCCCAACTTGGGCTTCCAACAGAAGCCTGGGAAACTATGCACTACCCTGTGCAAAGATCATGTAGCAGTGGCTTAAACCATGACAATCATGAGGGAAGGGACTCAACAGAAGAGTTGCATTACAGTCTCATAGTCTGCTTACCCCTCCTCTGTCATGTTAATCTTCTAGAGGAGGACACAGAAGCACCATCTAGGAACTTCTCCTCCTTCTCACTAAGTAGGAGAGTTCCCAACAAAGGAAAATAGGTGCCCTGAAAATCTATTCCCCCGAGATCAGAGAATAGGATTCAGATGAGAAGAAACAAGCAAAAGAACTCTAGCAACATGAAAAAACAAAACAGTTCAATCCAGGAAGGAAACAAAATGGATCTATAGTAATGTACCACAACCAAAAGAAAATCATTGAAATGTCAGAAAGAGAAATTAGAAATGGATGGAAAATGAAATGAGTTGAATTAAAGAGAAAGTTCAAAACCAACAAAAAGAACCACCAAAAATATTGCAGGATATTTATTAAAAAGTTGCTAAAGAGTTAGGCTTTATAAGAAAAGATTTAATAGAATTTAAGGAAATTAAAGAATCATTAGGAAATTTCAAAATATAACAGAAGGCTTCAAGAGCAGGCTACATAAAGCAGCTGAAATAATTTCAAAACTTGAAATAAGGCTCTTAAACTAACCTACTCATTCAAAGATGCAAAAGACAAAATGAAGAATGAATGATGACTCAGAGTAATATGAGCCTGTGAGATGTGAGCTATTATAAAAGTTATAGATATTGGGTGGCGCCTGTGGCTCAAGGAGTAGAGCGCTGATCCCATATGCCGTAGGTGGCGGGTTCAAACCCAGCCCCGGCCAAAAACACACACACACACACAAAAAAAAAAAAAATTATAGATATCAGTGACAGAGAAGGAAGAAAAAACTAAAAAGCATGGAAACCCATTTTAGGAAATTATTGAGAAAAATATCCCTGGTATCACCAGAAATACAGATATACAAGATGGTCATTCAAAACTGGGAAGATTTATAGCAAAGAGGACATCTCTCAGGCCTACAGTCTTCAACTTGGCCAAAGTCAAAAAGAAAGAGTAATTCTACAAGCAGCAAGATAAAAGATAAAACAGACAACCTACAGAGGAAAATACATCAAGCAGACACAAACTTTCTCAGCTAAGGCCTTATAAGCCACTCTTCTCAAACAGAATAACTTCCAGTCAAAAACTTTGTGTCCTACAATATTAAGTTTTGTAAGTGATGGAAAAATAAAGACATTTTGATATGAGCTAACAGTAATAGAATTTGTCATTACTAGACCTGAATTATAGGAAATACTCAGAACTGCTCCATTATATTCATGGAACAGCATAACAGATACCCACTGGTGTAAAAACACCTAAGTTAAAACTGACAGCTCTTAGAAACCAATAGCAAAGGAGGGATAATGAAACAGTAATATATCACAATCATGATGAACAGAATATCATTCCACATATCAATACTAACACTCAACATGAATGTTCTGAATGTCCCATGTAAAAGAAATAGACTAGCTTCATGTATGAAAAAACATAATGTATGTATCTGCTGTTTCTAGGAAACACATCTAACCCACAAGGACTCAGACAGATTCAAGGTGAAGCAACTTAAAACAATTATCTTACACAAATGGAAACCAAAAGAGAACAGGTGCAGCCGTTTTCATATCAGATAAAATAGACTTTAAATCAACAGTAGTATAAAAAATAAAACACAAAGATGATCATTGTATAATGATCAAAAGAGCAAATCAACAAGAAGACATAAAAATACTAAATACATATGCTTCTAATATAGGAGGCCCCAGATTCATAAGGTAAATCCTACTAGATCTAAGCAAAGTGATCAAAAAGCCTTACTGACAGATCTTGACAGATAATCAAAGCAGAAAATGAATAAAGAAATGACTAATAGAGTGAATAGACAACCTACAGAACAGGAGAAAATATGTGCATCTTATACATCTGACAATAGCCTAATAACAAGAATCTACAAAGAATCAAACAAATCACTTGGAAAAACACAAACAATCCCATTAAGTAGTGGGGAAAAGATATAAACAGAAGTTTTTCCAAAGACAGACAACGAACACATGAAGAAATACTCAACAGCCCTAATCATCAGGAATTCAAATAAAAATTACAATGAGATATCACCTTACCCCAGTCAGAATGGACAAATTAGAAAGTCAAGATAAAATAGATGCCAGTGTGCACACAGAGAGAAATAAACGTGCACTGTTGGTGGGACTACAAATTAGTACAACTTCTATGGAGAACAGAATGAATAGAGATTCCTTACAAACATAAATGTAGAGTTTCCTTTCAACCTAGCAATCCCATTACTAGGTATCTACCCTAAGGAAAATAGGTCATTTTGTCAAAAAGATACCTGCACTTAAACATTTATTCCAGAACAATTCACACAGCTATAATGATGTGGAATCAACCTATGTGCCCATCAATTTGTGAGTGGATAAAGAAAATATGGTATATATTCATATATACACATAGATACATACCATGGAATACTACTAAGCCATATAAAAGAATAAAGTCTTTTGTAGTTAACTTGGGTGGAACTGGAGATTATTATCCTAAGTGAGATATCTCAGGAATATAAAAACAAACATCAAATGTACTCTCTACCAACTGGGAGCTAATCAATGGGTACTTGTGGGTACAAAGAGATGTAAAGGTAATTGGGAATCAAAAAGAGAGGAAGGAAGATGAAAAGAGGGCCACAAACCTACCTATTATGTATAATGATGACTATTGTGATTAGTACACTGAAAGCCCTGACCTTAGCATTATAAAAGGCATCTATGTAACAAAAGCTTTTGTACCCCCCCAATATTTTGCAATTAACAAAAATAGTGATTATAGCAGATAAAATTTTTATCACAGTAAATCATATTTTCAAAAAGCTAATGTTAGCCGGGCGTTGTGGCGGGCGCCTGTAGTCCCAGCTACACGGGAGGCTGAGGCAAGAGAATCACTGAAGCCCAGGAGTTGGAGGTTGCTGTGAGCTGTGTGAGGCCACGACACTCTACTGAGGGCCATAAAGTGAGACTCTGTCTCTACAAAAAAAAAAAAAATCAAAAAGCTAATGTTTCAGAGGGGACAGAGCAAGGTGGAGGACTAGAGGCAGCTTCCTTGCAGCCAGGTGTGGTGAGATTGGGGAGAGAAGATTCCAGGAACCTCTAGCTTGTGGGCTTTGTCCAGAAATATCTTTTCAGGGACACAAGGAGGCAGTGGGAGGCTGCAAAAACTCAAGAGGAAGAAAAAAGTAGTGGAGAAGCATCCTTTACCATGTGACACTTCAGCACCTTAGGTCAGAGGCATGATAACTTACAGAGCAAGAGGAAGTGAAAGGAAAAAGTAAGGCAAGGAAATAGAGACAAAGAAAACCCTCTTGAGTAAGAAACAGCAGAAACATTCTGGCAACATAAAAAATCAGAACAGAGCAATCCCCTCCCCCACCACCAAAAGGGATCATGAGGTAGCTACTGCAGAGGATTCCACCCTATAAAGAAAGGCTAGAGATGACAGAAGGGTAATTTAAAATATGGATGGTAAACACAATGAAGAAAATTGCTGAGAAACTGGAAAATAACCAAAGGAAATCTAAAAACAGAATCAAATAAGAGATGAACAATATGAAGAATATAGAAAGGATGGAGCAGAGCTTAAGTAACTGAAGAAGTCCATCAGGGAACTTAAAGATGCAGTAGAAAGTATCAATAACAGATTAGACAATGCCAAAGAAAGAATCTCAGAGGTAGAGAATAAAGGTCTTGAGCTAACTAAAGCAGATAAACAGACAGAAAAAAAGAGAGAAAGAGCAGAACATTCACTGAGAGAATTATGGGACTTCATGAAGCATTCAAACATATTATATAAAGGTATCCCAGAAGGGGAATAATGCTGCAGAGGAATGGAAGCCCCGCTAGAGGATATCGTAAATGAAAATTTCCCAAATATCAACTAAGATTCTGACACACTCTTTTCAGAGGGATATAGGACCCCAAGTCATCTCAACTCAAATAGAGCTTCTTCAAAACACATTGTCAAGAACCTATCCAAAGTCAGAATGAAAAAGAACATTCCACAAGCTGCCAGGAGTAAGTGCCAATTGACCTATAGAGGCAGATGCATCAGGGTGACCATAGACTTCTCAAATAAAACTTTTCAACAGACCTAGCAGGGGCTGGGGATCAGCCCTGTCTGCTGAACTTAGTTCACACGAGGCAACCACTCTCCTGCTGTGGGTGCTGTCAGAACTGGGGATTCTGCACCCTGTCTCACCAGACATAGCCCAAATCGAGGGTCAACACCACTACCGGCTGAGCATAGGAACCTCTGCCAAGGGTTGCTACCAGTCGGCCATCTTCCGAGGTGCTTCCTTTTGCCAACTTCTAAGGAAGTACAGTAACAGATGAAGGTTTTTTTTTTTTTTAATTAATTTATTTTTATTGTTAAATCATAGCTGTGTACATTAGTGCAATCAAGGGGTACAATGTGCGGGTTTCATATACAATCTGAAATATTCTCATCAAACTGTTCAACGTAGCCTTCATGGCATTTTCTTAGTTACTGTATGTAGGCATTTGTATTCTGCATTTAGTAACTTTCACCTGTACCCATTCTAAGATGCACCGTAGATGTGGATCAACTCCATTACCCTGTCTCCACCAAAACCTCCCCCCTCCCTTCCCCTTCCTTGGTCCTTTCCATATGCTATAGTTGGGTTATAGCCTTCATGGGAAAGCTTCTTGTGCTATAGTTGGGTTATACCCTTCATGTGAAAGCTATAATTTAGCTTCACAGTAGAGCAGAGTATATTGAGTACTTTTTCTTCCACTCCTGAGATACTTTGCTAAGAAGAATATATTCCAGCTACATTCATGTTAACATGAAAGAGATAAAGTCTCCATCTTTCTTTAAGGCTCCATAATATTCCATGGTATACATGTATCACAATTTGCTAGTCCATTCGTGAGTCGATGGGCACTTGGGCTTCTTCCATGACTTAGCAATTATGAATTGGGCTGCAATGAACATTCTGGTACAGATGTCTTTGTTATATTGTGACTTTTGCTCTTCTGGGTATAAACCTAGTAAAGGAATTATAGGATCAAACGGCAGGTCTATTTTAAGGTCTCTAAGTATTCTCGTATTCTCCAAACATCCTTCCAGAAGGAATGTATTAGTGTGCATTCCCACCAGCAGTGTAGAAGTGTGCCCTTTTCTCCACATCCATGCCAACATCTCTGGTTTTGGGATTTTCTTATGTGGACTACTGGAGTTAGGTGATATCTCAAAGTAGTTTTGATTTGCATTTCTCTGATGATTAAGGATAATGAGCTTTTTTTCATGTGTTTGTAGATTGTGTGTCTGTCTTCTTTACAGAAGTTTCTCTTCAAGTCTCTTGCCCACCCTGAGATGGGGTCACATGTTCTTTTCTTGCTAATATGTTTGAGTTCTCTGTGGATTCTGGTTATTAGACCCTTATCAGAGGTATAACCTGCAAATATTTTCTCCCATTATGAGGGCTGTCTGCTTGCTTTACTTACTATGTTCTTGGCTGTGCAGAAGCTTTTAAGTTTGATCAGGTCCCAGTAGTGTATTTTTGATACTGCTTCAATTGCCTGGGGAGTCCTCCTCATAAAATATTCACCCAGGCTGATTCCTTCAAGAGTTTTCCCTGCACTTTCTTCAAGTATTTTTATAGTTTCATGTCTTAAGTTTAAATCTTTTATCCAGTGAGAGTCTATCTTAGTTAATGGTGAAAGGTGTGGGTCCAGTTTCAGTCTTTTACAGATCGCCAGCCAGTTCACCCAGCACCATTTGCTGAATAGGGAATCTTTTCCCCACTGAATGTTTTTAATTGGCTTGTCAAAGATCAAATAACGGTAAGTAGCTGGATTCAACTCTTGGTTCTCTATTCTGTTCCAGACATCTACTTCTCTGTTTTTGTGCCAGTACCATGTGGTTTTGATCACTACTGATTTATAGTACAGTCTCAGGTCTGGTAGCATGTTTCCTCCGGCTTTGTTTTTATTTCTGAGTAATTTTTTGGCTATATGAGTTGTTTTTCTGATTCCATATAAAATAAAGTATTATTTTTTCAAGATCTTTATAATGTGGCAATGGAGCTTTAATAGGAATTGCATTAAAATTACATATTGCTTTACGTAGTATAGACATTTTAACAATGTTGATTCTTCCAAGCCATGAGCATGGCATGTTTTTCCATTTGTTAACATCTTCAGCTATTTCTTTTCTTAAAGTTTCATAGTTCTCTTTATAGAGATCTTTCACATCCTTTGTTAGAGACAGTCCCAAACATTTCATCTTCTTTGGCACTACTGTGAAAGGAGTAGAGTCCTTGACTATTTTTTTGGCTTGGTTATTGCTGGTATATATAAAGGCTACAGATTTATGGGTGTTGATTTTGTAGCCTGAGACATTGATGTATTCCTTGTTCACTTCTAAAAGTTTTGTAGTAGAATCCCTAGTGTTTTCCAGATATACGATCATATCATCTGCGAAGAGTGAAAGTTTGATTTCTTCTGACCCTATGTGGATACCCTTCATTGCCTTTTCTTTTCTAATTGCAATGGCTAAAATTTCCAGTAAAGAGCAATGAAGTGGAAATGATTTCACTTCATCTAGGTGGAAATGATTTCAATTTAACTCCATTCAATACGATATTGGCTGTGGGTTTGCTGTAGATGGCCTCTATTAGTTTAAGAAATGTCCCTTCTATACCAATTTTCTTAAGTGTTCTGATCATGAAGTGATGCTGGATATTATCAAAAGCTTTTTCTGCATCAATTGAGAAAATCATATGGTCTTTATTTTTTAGTTTGTTTATGTGCTGAATTACATTTATAGATTTATGTATATTGAACCAGCCTTGAGACCCTGGGATAAATCCCACTTGGTCATGGTGTCTAATTTTTTTGATGTGTTGTTGGATTCTGTTTGTTAGGATCTTATTGACTATTTTTTCATCAATATTCATTAATGATTTTGGTCTATAATTTTCTTTTCTTGTTGGATCCTTCCCTGGTTTGGGGATCAAGGTGATGTTTGCTTCGTAGAATGTGGTGGGTAATATTCCTTCTTTTTCTATATTTTGGAAGAGGTTTAGTAATACAGGTACTAGTTCTTTTTTAAAGGTTTGATAGAATTCTGATGTAAAGCCATCTGGTCCTGGGCTTTTCTTTTTAGGGATATTTTGTATAGTTGATGCTATTTCAGAACTTGATATAGGCCTCTTCAACATTTCCACTTCATTGTGGCTAAGTCTTGGCAAGTGGCTTACTTCCAGGTATTGGTTGATTTCTTTCAGATTTTCATATTTCTGAGAGTAGAGTTTCTTGTAGTATTTGTTAAGGATTTTTTGAATTTCTGAGAGATCTGTTGTTATTTCATTGTTACCATTTCTGATTGATGAAAGTAGAGATTTTACTCTTTTTTTCCTGGTTAGGTTGGCCAAAGGTTTATCTATTTTATTGATCTTTTCAAAAAACCAACTTCTGGATTTATTGATCTGTTGTATAATTCTTTTGTTTTCAATTACATTTAATTCTGCTCTGATTTTTGTCATTTCTTTTCTTCTACTGGGTTTGGGGTTGGAGTGTTCTTCCTTCTCCAGTTGCTTAAGATGTCCAATTAAGTTGTTAACTTCCTCTCTTTCTGTTTTCTTGAGGAAGTCTTCAAGTGCTATAAATTTCCCTCTTAGGACTGCCTTTGCAGTATCCCAGAGGTTCTGGTACATCATGTCTTGATTTTTGTTTTGTTCCAAAAATTTGGTGATTTCCTTCTTAATCTCATCTATAACCCATCTATCCTTCAGCATAAGGTTGTTTAGCTTCCATGTTTTTGTATGGGTATGCATGTTCCTGTTGTTATTGAGTTCAACTTTTATTCCATGATGGTCTGGGAAGATGCAAAGAATAACTTCTATTTTTTTAAATTTGCTGAGGTTAGATTTGTGGCCTTGGATGTGGTCAATTTTGGAGTATGTTCCATGGGCTGATGAGAAGAATGTGTATTCAGTTTTATTAGGATGAAATGTTCTGTAGATGTCTGTTAAGTCCAGATGTTGAATGGTTGAGTTTAAATCTAAAATTTCTTTGCTTAGCTTCTTTTTGGAGGATCTATGCAGCACTGCTAAAAGGGTGTTAAAATCTCCAACTACTATGGGAACTGGAGGAAATCAAGTTGTTCATGTCTGTTAGTTTCTCTTTTTTTTCATGTGTTTGTAGATTGTATGTCTATCTTCTTTAGAGAAGTTTCTCTTCAAGTCCCTTGCCCACCCTGAAATGGGGTCACATGTTCTTTTCTTGCTAATATGTTTGAGTTCTCCGTGGATTCTGGTTATTAGACCTTTATCGGAGGTATAACCTGCAAATATTTTCTCCCTTTCTGAGGGCTGTCTGCTTGCTTTACTTACTATGTTCTTGGCTGTGCAGAATATAGTATATGCTCTTATAAATTGAGGTGCGTTCTGGCTGGGTGCATAAATATTAATAATTGAAATCTCGTCACATTGAGTATTACCTTTAACAAATATGGAGTGTCCATCCTTATCCTTCCTTATGTTGGTTGGTTTAAAGCCTATTGTGTCTGCAAATAGGATTGCAACACCTGCTTTTTTCTGCTTTTCATTTTCCTGGAGTATAGATGACCATCTCTTCACCTTTAGTCTATATTTGTCTTTTAATGTAAGATGAGATTCTTGTATGCAGCAGATATCTGGCTTAAATTTTTGCATCCAGTCAGCCAACCTGTGTCTCTTTAGAGGACAGTTGAAACCATTTACATTAATTGAGAATATTGATAAGACTTTTGAGAGTCTGGTGGACATTTTTAATCCTTTTGCGACTGTGGAAGTTGGAATTTGATGAAAATTTTCTGGGTGAGTTTACTTTTGTGGTGGAGGATTACGCTGGTCTTTATGGAGGATAGGTGTGAGAATATCCTGAAGATCTGGTTTAGTTATGGCAAATTTCTTCAACATGTGAATGTCATTAAAGTATTTAATTTCTCCATCATAAATGAAACTCAGTTTAGCTGGGATCCTGGGTTGAAAGTTATTTTGTTTTAGAAGATTAAAAGTCAACAACCATGCTCTTCTAGTTTGAAAGGTTTCAGCAGAGAGATCTGCAGTTATTCTAATATTTTTGCCCTTGTAGGTGATGGTTTTCTTTTATCTGGCTGCTTTCAGAATTTTCTTTTTCACATTAACTTTAGTGAAATTGATTATGATGTGCCTGGGGGATGTATTTTTTGGGTTGAGTCCTGCTGGAGTTCTGAAACTGTCTGCTATGTGGATTTCAGAATCTCTTGGCATATCTGGAAAGTTCTCCTTCATAATCTCATGGAGAAGAGACTCTGCGCCTTGTGAAGTCACTTCATCACTTTCAGGGATCCCTATAAGAAGAATGTTGGTCTTCTTTGAATTTTCCCAGAGCTCTCTGAGAGAGTGATCTATTTTTGCCCTCCATTTCTCTTCCTTTTTGTGAGTTTTCTTTGAAAACTCTGTGAGATTTCATTCGAAATCTTTGTCTTCAATGTCAGAAATCCTTTCTTCTGCTTCCTCCATTCTGTTACTGAGGGTTTCTACTGTGTTTCTCAGATCTTTGAGGGCTGCAACTTCTTGTCTCAATGTGTCAAAATCTTTGGTCATTTGGTCTTTGAATTCGTTGAATTCTGAGATATCTTTTGGATTACTGCTTGGAATTCTAACTCTATCTTATTTGCTATCCAGATTCTGAGTTCGATTTGTGACATCTCAGCTATTTGTTTGTGCATGGGATCTTGTGCTCTGCCCCATTGATCCTTATGGGAATTGATCTACTCTGATTATTCATATTGCCAGTTTTTCTGTTGATTTCACCTCATGATTGTTTTTCACATTGTTTTTATGGAGCCTTAAAGAAAGATGGAGACTTTACCTCTTTCATGTTAACATGAATGGAGTTGGAACATATTCTTCCTAGCAAAGTATCTCAGAAATGGAAGAAAAAGTATCCAATATACTCACCCCTACTATGAAGCTAATTTATAGCTTTCACATGAAGGCTATAACCCAACTATAGCACAAGTATATGGGGAAAGGGCCAAGGAAGGGGAAGAGAGGGGGGAGGTTAAGATGGAGGGAGGGTAATAGGTGGGGCCGCATCATAGAATGGGTACAGGCAAAACTTAGTAAATCCAGAATACAAATATCTACATACACTAACCAAGAAAATGCCGTGAAGGCTACGTTGAACAGTTTGATTAGAATATTTCAGATTGTATATGCAACCAGCACATTGTACCCCTTGATTGCACTAATGTACACAGCTATGATTTAACAATAAAAAAAAACTTTTCAAGGCAGAAGACATTGGTCATCTACCTTTAGCCTACATAAACAAAACAAATTTCAGACCAGATTTCCATGTCCTGCTAAGCTAAGCTTTAAAATTGATGGAGAAATCAAATCGTTTACTGATATGGAAACCCTGAGGAAGTTTGTTCCAACAAGACCAGCTCTACAGGAAATATTTCAACCTATTCTCCACACTGACCATCACAATGCACCACCACCAAACTAAACACCCAGAACTAAAAGATAACACCTAGATTCTACAATGAATCAAAACATAAAACTAAGCAATGGACTTTCATAAAATAAGATGAATAGAACTCCACCACACTTATCAAGTCTCTCAATAAATTTTAATGGCTTAAATTCCCCACTGAAGAAGCATAGGCTGGCTGATTGGATAAAAAATCACTAGCCATCCATTTGCTGGTTGCAGGAAACACACCTAGCCTTGAAGGACAAAGTAAAACTCGGGATTAGGGGATAGAAGACAAAGAGAAATCAGTAGAAAAGAGGGGTTGCAATCTATTTTCAGATACAAGTGGATTTAAAGCTGCTAAAGTCAAAATACAAAGATGCACACTTCATATTGGCCAAGGGAACAATACAATAAGAAGACATTTCAATTCTAAATATTTATGTACCCAACTAAGTGCTACCAGATTTTTAAAAGATACCTTAATTATTCTGAGCAATATGATATCCTATAACACTATAATAGCAGCAGACTTTAACACTGCTTTTATAGAGATGAACAGATCCTCTAAACAGAAAGTAAACAAAGATTCAAGGGATGTAAATGTGACCCCAAAATAACTGTGCTTGTTAGACATGTACAGAACACTCTACCACAAAGCTAAAGAATATGCATTCTTTTTGTTGGCCCATAGAACATTCTCTAAAATGGATCATATCCTGGAACACAAATCAAACCTCAACAAAATCTACAGACAAATGGCTAACAAACATTCAAAAAAGTGTTCATTGTTTCTGATTGTCAGAGAAATGCAAATCAAAACCACTCTGAGACATCACCTAACCACACTGAGAATAGCCCATACCAGAAAATCTCAAAGCTGCTGATGCTGGCGCAGATGTGGAAAGAAGGGAACACGTTTACACTGCTGGTGGGACTGCACACTAATACAACCTTTTTGGAAGGCAGTATGGAAAATCCCCAAAGAATTCAAACTAGACCTCCCATCTGATCCTACAATCCCATTACTAAGTATCTACCCAGAAGAAAAAAATTATTTTCATCTTAAGGACATTTGCACCACACTGTTTATCACAGCTTGATTTACAATCTCCAAAATGTGGAAGCAACCTAAGTGCCCACCAACCCAGGAATGGATTAACAAGCTCTGGCATATGTATACTATTCAGCCATTAAGAAAGATGGAGACTTTACATCTTTTGTATTAACCTGGATAGAGGCAGAACACATTATTCTTAGTAAAGCATCACAAGAATGGGGAAGCAAGAATCCCATGTACTCAATTCCAGTATGAAAGCAGTGGATGAGCTAATACAAGGTGGGTAGGGAAATGAGGGAGCAGGGAGAGGAGAGGAAGGAAGGGAAGGGAGGGTCACGGAGTATGGCAACTTCTTGGGGATGGGACACAAGTATAAGAGGGATTTTATCTAACAAATGCAATCAGGATAACCTACTTGTTTGTACTCTCAATCAATCCCAAATAATAGAAAAGAAAAGAAAATTTAATGTTTCCCTTGAATTCTAGAATTGATTTTGGATGGAAGAACTAGAAATTCACATTAATTTTCCAACCTAGCAAAAGCAATGAGATTTCTTTGACAGTTCTTTTCCCAACACTGTTTTCAAAGCTCCAATTTGGGTAAGGAACAGATGTATTAATGGAACAATCATATAGAAAGCACACAGATTAAACCAGCTATGATGGGCATGATAAATAAATTACTTGGCCAGATTAAACATATTTTACAGTAAAAATAAAAATTATTTTTATAATACATCAGGATACTTTGAATGGCATAAAAATGTCATAACACTGTTGAATTGCACCAATACTGAAACAATACTAATCAAAATTAAATTTTAGGTGTAATAGTTTTCTATTGCTCAGATAGAAAAATGCTCAAAATAAATCTCCACAAATGTCCTCTATTTTAATGTGGGATGAACAAAAGCACTCTTCAGCCTAATTATTATATAAGCCCAGAAACAGCTTCTTTTAATTTCCATGATCCAAAACTTAAGCAGAACAAAATAAAAGCAAATATCTCCAGTGTAACGTGTAGCATAGGTGAGTCCTTGACAAAGGTGAACAGAAGGCTTTAGCAATTCACACACACAAATATACCCAGCATCTAAAAAGCCCCTTTATATATTGTGAGTAACTGAGAGTTTGAAATCAATATGGTAGTGTTGCATTACTAATTATATAATTTTGATTTGCTTTTCTTAGTGACTTTATGCAATATTCTTCATTTTCTAACTAACCTAAATAAATTAGCCTATATGCTAATGTTGCTTTAAATAAACTATATTTTAATATTGATTATGATTATTCAGAAAATATGAAATATTATGTGACATAAATTTCTCTTATATGACATTTTGAATTGTGTATTATATAAATCAACTGCAAATATCGTGGAAAGACATTATTTTAGTGCCTTTCACTGTTTTTCCTATAAGAAATTTTCAGAAGCTGGTAATCTGAACATCCCTTATGTTACATGCTGGTTCAGCTGGAAATGTTAATCATATTTCTATTTCTTAGGACTGGAGAACACAAAGACCACAAAATTTCTGCTATAAAGATCATTTTTTAAGTGTTGAATGTTCTTTTCATTACTATGCATTTATTTGGGGGAAGCAATTTTTGAATGAGAAGAGGAATCGCATGGAAACTGGTATTTTGCAAACTGAAAAAAGGGGCCTGCTTCACTGATGAATGGCTTTAGCAGAGGCTCATAACAAGCACATCAGTCAAACTTTACAGACATTCATCTCTAGGTTTTATGCACATAGGTTCAGACACTCAGTCCACACACACACAACACACACGAACAACATATGTGAACACATACAAGCCAATACACATATGCATAACTCACATTCATGTTCACACATGCCAACACAGCCAATGGACCATCATAATCTACACTTTCATGGCAAATGACAAGAATTTCCAATTTTTTACTGTAAGAAATGAATTGATTGCAGGGAAAATAAAGATGTAAAGAAAACTGTAGAGAGTTACAGGTATTACAACCTCTGCCCTACTCCACACCCTTTAATATGGAAATGTATCTTTAGGAAAGGAACTTTCCAGTTAGTCTGATGAAAAAAGTGTCACACCTATTTCTAGATGATAGAGAATCAGTGAACATACAATGTAGTTATTTTGCCAAATTTCCCCCCAAATAGTTCATTTTCATCAAAATGATTGAAAATTTCTATTAATTCACAATATCTTTCAATTTGCCATTCGTTTTCTCTGATTCCATCCTGCTTAAAGAGTTTTATTATTTCATATCCTAAAGTTTGTTCAGGATCTCCTCATCTCTAGATTCTATCAATTGTGAACCGTTATCCTTCATAAAAATACCAGGCTGGTCTTCTTAAGGCAAGGATTTGGGTAATTTATGAGTTTGCTCATAGAATTTCCTTACCCTTTTGTCAACAGAGTAATTTCCAGACTCCTTATTTTTGATTTTAGGTTCCTTCTACATGTAGCTGCACACTACTTTCCAGCTCATCTGCCTCTACATTTTTCCTGGTTCCCCAAATCAGGTCTGCTTACTATCCCTTTAACACACATCATACTTTTCCACTTCTGTCTCTATTCACATTGAGTCCCTTTCTAAAATGCCTTCCTCAATGCTCCATTCCTTCCTTTCATCTTATCAATCCTCAGTACATACTATGTTTATGCTATGAAGACTTCCCTGATAGTAGCTGGAAATAATATTCCTTTCCTCTGAGCAATCATAGTCCAATTATCTCCACTACATTTCCTAAAATATATTCATGATACAGCACTAGTTCTGAGATAGTAAATGTTACCTGCAAATGTCTAATAATGTTTAGAAATCTGAACATAAATTCATTAAAAGAGATTCCTTTTAATAATGTCTAAGCAGAATAATAGAATAAAGAGAAATAGAATAAAGCACTGATCAGGGAGCCCATGTTATATAAAGCATCTGAAGGGATTGACATTCTTACAATCACAGAATGTAGGGAAACTCTTGTCGATGACAATTTCACAGCATACAATCATGGCCTGAATTATCCATCTGTTTTTATCTTCTAGGCACTTTAATTGTGTAGCTGAACATATTCCTTCTTTGTGTTATTTCTAGAATGTTTATTTAGGTTGCCATTATTGAGTTTATCTTATTCCTGGTACCATACTAGCGTTTTACTTTTATTTCCTACTATGTCATGTTTGTTATATATTTTCAACTTATTTTACCTCAGTATATGCCTTAAATTACTCTAAGCTACTGTATTAATTTCCTATTACTGCTGTCATTAATTAGAACAAACTTGGTGGCTTAAACACTACAAAGTGATAATCTTGCCATTCTGGAGGTCAGAAATCTAAAATGGGACTTACCTGCACAAGTAACAAGGGATCGGCAGTAGACATTCATTTATGAAGAGTCTATGGGAGAATCTTTCTTGCTTTTTTCAAGCTTCTAAAAGTTACCTTCATTCGGTGGCAAGTGTCTTCCTTTCATTTCTAAAAATAGCAATGGTCAGTGCTATATAATTTCTTACTGGAAATCTGACTTTTCTGCTTCCTTCTTCCATGTTATAAGGCCCAGTGATCACATTAGGTCCACCAGATAATTCAAGATAACTTCTGCATCTCAAAGGTCAGCTGATTAGTAACCTTGATTTCATCTGCAACTTTAATTCTCCTTTGCCTTGCAATGCAGCACGATCACGGTTTCTGAAAATAAGGATGTGCACATAGCTAGACGCTCATTTATCTGCCTACAGTAAGCCATTCTGGACTAATGTGTGACATACCAATGTATAAGACAATTACAATGTTCTTAGGGGGGTGTAATTTATCTTCTTTTACAGATTATAAGAGAATAGGCAGCATAGTTTCTTCTGGATGCCCTCAGTGCCTTCAAGAAATTTTTATTTTCAGCTAAATTTAGTAAACATTTGTTAAATGAATGCTAACCTACAGACAAATCACCAAATTCTTACAATAATACTACATATTATACTATTTATATAATACATATAATACTACATAAGCTCCAGTTATTGAAAGGGCTTTGATCATATGCTACATAATATTTTCTATGTATAATATTGTGCTTTTCTTTTCCATTTAATATAATCTTCACATCCACTTGATGTAATCACTTATGCAGTGTTTATTCTTTCTAGCATTTTAAAGACTGATTCTGTACCAAAGCTACAACTCTGGAATATCTGAAAACAAAGAGAGCTAGGACAGTTACTAAAGAAAAAAATACCTCAAAGATCTTCATGTGACTTGAGAAGAGTATAGTAGTTAGCATATGAAGAAGTGCTAGTTTTATTCAGCATTGCAATTTATTTCAATGATTAAGAAATTTGACTTTAATTAAAATAGCAGGATTGGAATACCTTAGATCTCTCGTGTTATTTGTCACCCCTGTGTATCAAATTGAATAAAGCACAATAAACATATCTCGTGACTCAAGATTTGTTATTTGGACAAAGTATAATACAAATAATAAAAAAAGAATGAACCCTGTATTTTTTGTTTTTATAACAGTAAAACTCAAAGCAGGAATTCAAAGTGGAAGAATGCGAACCATTAGCAGTAGATTGCTTTGGGGCAGTGGTCCTCAAATGGGCTTCCATTACAATCTCTGAGGATATTTAAAAATATCAATGTCCAGTTCACACTTCAAAAGAATAAAATCAGAATCAGATTCCAGGTCACATAGCAAACTAATGAAATTAGAGTCAGTTTCCAAGGAGTCAGCAGCACTACCCAGGAGAGTTCCAACAGCAAAGTAATGATGTATACAATCTGTAGACAAAATGTACAGATAAACTTCACTAACTAATTTGTTTTCTATGTTCACCTGGAATGAATTGCCAGAAGTTTAAAATCTAACCTTATAGGTGACAGAGACTCACTTCTTCTGCACTCTTCTTTAATTTTCCCAATCTCCTCGTCTATGCTCCAGAATTAAGCCCCAAGATTCACTCTCACAATCCAACAACTAACATGATTTTACAATCTTACAATCCAGCACACTAATCAGAAGTTCTTAGTCTACCTATGTGTTTGTGTATATGTGCACTGGGTAATAAAGAGCTAGATTTCAAAATCCAAGAAAGGGAGTGAGTGGAGGTTTTTAATCATAGATATTGACATTTCCACCTAACATTTGTTGGGAAATCACCTTATGTATTACCCAATTTTCTGAGGTGGGAACTATTACTTTTCTTTCCATTTCCTATGTTTATTTTAGGGGATAGGTAAATAGAAGCAAAGAAAATATAAGACTTGACATAGGTCACACAGCTTTTTCATCTAAAAATTGGGATTATGAACCAAGTCAGAGTTGTGCTCTTAACATCTCGTGTACAGAAAAACAGAATGTGGCAACACAACCAAGCAGTTTTGAACAGGAATGGAGCCCCCCGAAGTGGGCAGTTGGCCTGGGGTGCTGCCCTCTTTCTGCTGAAGACTACAGAGGCAGTTTTTCACCAGACCAGCAAAGCAGCACAGTATTCCCCAAACAAAAAGAAGCAGCTGCAGGAAGCATTTTGTAAACATATGGTATTTGTATAATTAATGTTAAGTAGAGAATTAACTTGCAGTTATAGAATTCCAGTGAAATTTCAAGTTTTCCCCTCCCAAACCATCTATGCTTGTTATATCTTACCCGCTACATGGAAACTAGAAAACTGATTGTCCAGTTCATATTTACAAGATAACTTTGGGAAGTCATTTGTTTGCATCCGGGTCCCCACGTCTCATCTTTTAGACATCTTAGATACGTGCATCTGTCCTTCCATTGTCACCATTCAGGTTTAGAGTGTCCAACATTGTGCTAACTGCCTAATTACTCCATCAGTCCAGCCTGTCTTCCACATTCCAGACAGATGACCCTTCTTAAAATAGAAATCTAAGAATATTTTTTCCTTTACTAAAAAAGTGTCAAAAAGTTTTAGGTTGCTATAGTAGAACTACCCTTAAGAAAAATGCAGTCTCCTTAACTATTCATCCAAATGTTTTCATGATTTATCCTCTGCTTCTGTCTCCAGGCTGACTTATCCTTTTGATTCTAATCCTGACTAACTACCAGCACATCTTTGACACTGATAATTTACGTATGTAGCTTTCATTATAAAGGAATCTGAGAATCTTTTATTTTCCCAGATACATCTTACTTTCTTTCTTTTTTTTTTTTTTTTTGTAGAGACAGAGTCTCACTTTACCGCTTTCGGTAGAGGGCCATGATGTCACAGGACTCACAGCAACCTCTAGCTCTTGGGCTTCCGCCATTCTCCTGCCTCAGCCTCCCGAGCAGCTGGGACTACAGGCACCCACCACAACGCCCAGCTATTTTTTGGTTGCAGTTCAGCCGGGGCTGGGTTTGAATCTGCCACCCTCAGTATATGGGGCCGGCGCCCTACTCACTAAGCCAATTCAAACAAGTATAAATTACTTTTTAAAGAAATTTCTTGCTTCGATTTCCAGCTACAATGTAACAAACTTTTTTTCTATATGACAGAAAATTCTAAAAGTTAACTGCCATAAATGGCAACATTCAGAGAATAAACAGTTAAAATTAGTTTTTAAAAAAAGACTGAATAGTTTCAATATTTTTATTAGAAGCTTAGCAAGGTTTTAGAATATCAGTGAGTAAATGGTTTATCCTAGATTTTGTCAAACATCCTTTCTCCACATTTGTTAACTCTTCTCCTTAAATGTCCATGAATAAAGTAGATAATATTTTATTCAATGTCACGGTGATACTTCAATATAACTTTTATAATATGATACTGCAATTTTCCATTCCCCATGGGAGTAGCATTGATAAATTAGTATGGGCCCAGATATTGACTCTGTGTTTTTATAATTTTAGTAATTAAATTCTACAAAATAAGAAAAATAATCATATCATAAATAATCATAAAAACTACCTAAAAAGATGAGGTATAGGTACAATTATAATTACATGTAGTTAGATAAATGATTCAGTAAAAATAATATTTCTAATAAACTTATGTGGAGGAAAGTAAACTGTTCCACACTGAACATCTAGTTGTGATAGAACCTTGAGCACGCAGTGAGGGTGTTTAACATCAATGTTCATAAACTTTATAATAAAATAAATTTATATCTTTCATTATGTCATTTTACTCCATTACAACAAAATCCACTAGCAAGCAGTTTGCAAAAATGATAATTTATAATATCAAATCATTTATTTTTCTCTCTCATTTTATTATATCTTTTACATGAAGAATATATTGTCAACACTGAAAATAAATTTTAATCATAATGATAGAACATGACAACCACCTGGAACTACTAACTGTTTCTCTTGACCAGGACATCCTATTTCTGATGAGGGCAATGGCTTTCTAACTCTGTGCTGTGAATATGACTCTACCAGCTCCCTCATCTCTCTTCCCATTTAGCTTCTACAAAAGCCACAAATGTATTAATTATTCTTTTGCATTCCCACCTTTATCAGAAATTTCTGCTAAGGCAAGTGAAACTAACATAAAACTTAAAATATCTGTAATTATTACACACTGTTATAAAGTGGAAGATCCTCTGGGATATGATGAGAGAACTGAGAAAAAACTTAAAGGCAAGTGTAGGAAGCTGGAGAGGGGCTAACCCTACAGCTCCACAGATTATTCCCAAAGCAAAGGTGAAAACAGAACACAGAAGGGTGTTGATATTCCAGGGTATAACAATGTGTGGGTAGAATGTTTATCCAAAAGACCAAAAATCACTTTGCAAAAAAGATATTTGCATCAGATTATTCATTGCAGCTCAATTTGTAATAGCCAAGTCATGGAAGAAGCCCAAGTGCCCATCGACCCATGGATGGATTAATCAATTGTGGTATGTGTATACCATGGAATACTATGCAGCCTTAAAAAAAGACGGAGCCTTTACCTCTTTTATGTTTACATGGAGGGATCTGGAACATATTCTCCTGAGTAAAATATCTCAAGAATGGAGGAAAAAGTGTCCAATGTATTCAGTACTTCTATGAAACCTACTTATATTTACTCATACTTTCTTATGAAAGATAGAACACAACTATAGCCCAAGATGAGGAAGAGAAATGGAATGGGAAGGGAGGGGAGGAGGGAGGTTTGACAGAGGAAGGGTAAAAGGTGGGACCACACTTATGGACCATATAACAAGTTTACAAGTCAAATCTGTCAAATGTAGAACATAGATGTTTTGGCACAATAATCAAGTAAATGAGGTGAGAGCTATGTTGATTGGTTTGATCTAACCACATCAGATTGTATATATAAAAAAAAAACAGCATATTTTACCCCACATATGCATGAATGTATTCATGATCTATGTGTATTTGATTTAATAAAAATTAAAAAAAATAGTAAAAAAAAATGAATGTTACAACATGAATTTGAAGTTTTTGTTAAAGATTATTCAGGTGGCAATTCTACGGTTCTTTTTTTTTCTTTCTTTTTTTTTGTGTGTGTGTTTTTTGGCCAGGGCTGGGTTTGAACCCGCCACCTCTGGCATATGGGACCAGTGCCCTACTCCTTGAGCCACAGGCGCCGCCCAATTCTACAGTTCTTGTTGATCCTTCTGTCTGTAGCATAACTGCAACCCAGTGACTGGAATACATATAGGAAGTCCTACTTCCCAGCTAAAAATCTCACCAAAGGGCCTGAAACCTATTCTGAAACAAGAAGTATCACAATTATCTTTAATTGGACCAACATGAGGGAGTGCGGGGACGACCGCAGTTTTCTAAGCACATAAACATCAAAGAGCCGAGCTGTACTCACATGATGATGCTTATCCATACGTGTAATAATAGGTCTTAGCTTCAATAAATGAGCAGGTTTAGGTAACTGTATTAAGAGAAGGAGAAAAAGAAAGAGGAAAAGAAAAAAAGGAGAGAAAAATGAAAAATTAGATGGGAAAGAAGGCAGAAGTAGAGGGAAAAAGAGCCAGAAAAGGAGTTTTATTAAAAGAGCACATTGTACCCCTTGATTGCACTAATGTACACAGCTATGATTTAACAATTAAAAAAAAAGAAAAAAATTTAAGAAGTAGCTAGCAGCTTTACTTTGAATGTGAAGTGATACATACTTAATGGTTCTATATGTGTTATGTATGTATTAATAAATACTAATGATTTAAAAAAAAAAAGATGTAAACTTATATAAGATGTAATCTTACAACTAAGATTCCAGGGGCAAATGTTGCTTTCCTCAGTTTTTTTTTTTATTATAGAATAGATTTTTCCACCATTTGTGCAAAGAAGAACAGAGATCATGGACAAAGCTATTTCCTGTTCTGTCTATGCCAGCATATCTACTTTACTAATTGAAGCCTTGGAAAAGCTGCAGGGTGGTCAGAGTAATGATATCACCTGAAAGAAGCAGGAGGAATTGGCTGGACAATGGCAGTGAAAAGAAATAAAGCAGAGCTGAAAGACTACCAAGAAGCTTCATCCTTCCTTCATCCATCCATCCATTTATTCAATTGTTCAAGGAAATAGGGTAGGCACAGTGGCTTTCCTCAAGGAGTCATTGTCAAAGGAACACAATAAAGGTATCATTTCTAAAGTAATCAGTTGGATTTTATGAGTCTGCAATGTAAAGTACAAATACTAAAGGGAAAAAGTGACACAGGGAATTGGGGAAATACATGTTTGTTCGGGTTCTCAATGAAAGGCTCATTATCCACACCATGGCAATGTTCTAAGAACAGGGATGCATGGTGAAATTGAAAGTCTAAAAACACAATATTTGACAATCAAAAGTAAATGAGAAAAACAGTACTAGAGGCGAACAGTGGGTAATTTCTCTCATGCATAAAGTCCAGAGAATAAACAGTTGAGATCCTCCTTCAAAACACATGAACCACGTGCTTATAGGCTTATTAACTAAAATTCATTAAAGTGCATAAATCACAATTAAGGCATAATCAAACAGCTTTAACTTCAGACATGAAGTGAATCACTGACTAACTACATCAAGTGAGCAGTTTTGAGACCAGCAATTTCTCCTAACATTGAAAGTCTCATTTGGATAAGAGAACAGAGGCAGAGTGCACACACTGCGTCTCTCTTTGAGTAATTGCTTTTGTTACTAATAGAAAAGAGCTCCCTCCCATTATCCTGAAGTAGCATTACAATATGTGGCAGCCTCTAACTTAAGAGCGGGATAGTTAAGAGGATATATAACTATTTGATGTATTGACCTCGAGAACACCATTGTACCTTAGAAAGCCAATAAATAAAATTTGAAATGTAAGGATACACATAATTAAACTTAACTGAAAAGATAAAATAATTCTCATACTGGTACATGTAAACTTTCAGGCTTGCATCTATAAATACAAAGCGGAGTCTAGTTGTTTATGCAGGTGTCAGAGTTTCCTGAGGGATAGGTTTTACTTATTAATAAATCATAACATGTGAGAGGGATATAACGTAACATCTAGGCTAAGAAATTGTATAGCCATAAGAACTCTCACCTGTGTTGGAAACTAAATAGCTCTGGGGAGTCATATTTGGCCAACAGAATCCACGACTTTTCTTATTCTGTATATAATTTCAGCATTTAACCTTGTATGGGTTGATCTATCTGGTTGTGTGTGCCTTTTATTTATATCACACTGTGAGTTTAACAGGAGGAAGAACTGTATCTTCTTGATGTTGCCATCTGTAGCTCAAAGCATTTAGTATCCAACTGGTGCTCAAGTAATATTACTGATGGCTATACCATACTGATATGTATTTGATCTTGCATGGCTCAGGTAAATCATAATATTTTGCTTTTGTTTTGTTTTATGTTTTCTTCTTTGCTTCCCAGAATTTACTCCCAGAGCAATTCAGATTATCAGGTGAGTTTCTACATCAATTGAAATCTAAGGATATTTAAATGATTTATTTAAAAATACTCATGGGCTTCCATGCTTTACCAGGTGAAAAGGTGAATAGACTGTGACCACAAAGAGCTAAAAAATCCAAAAGGGACAGTTGTCAACTTTCATCAAATTTTACAGAATGGTGAGTATGGCAAGGGTGAAATAAGTATTCTAGGTAATAGCATGATAAACACACATAAAAAATAAAGAAGTGAGCCTATCTCATGAATAGTGATTCAGCTAAAATATACACTATAGTAGACATGTTTGTAACATTTTTGGGACATGTTTCTCACATTTTAAAGAACTCTGGAGTCAGACAAATCATTATATCCCAGTTCTGCAGTTTACTAGGCCATTATAGGTTGAATTAAGTATCTCTGAGTGTATGAGAAGCATCTGAGTAAGAACGTCACATGGCTGTAAAGATTGCATGGGATCATGAGTGTAAAATATATCCATTATAGTTCCTAGACCATAGAATTTAATAAAAATAATTTTTACTAATCACTAAGATATTTAAAAAAGAAGTGAAAATATTTGAGCAGAGATATAGCTGTATCTTAAGAAATATTCCTTGTTCAGTACATATTCAAGAATAAAACAAATTTGAACACTGGAAATACTGTAAGAATGAAATAGGATAATGTTTGTGGAGTGGAAATGAATAGGTCTAAGTGTAAGGAGGGAGCAAAATTATTTAGGCTTATATACAGGAAATAACTATGGCCTTGCAGTTTGAATCTTTGATCTTATTCTGATTCACTACTATCTAGATGATTATTTGGTTCTGAACTTATATATCTGTGATAAGAGTGGGCTAATAAACTCTCAGAACTTTTCTAGTTTTTGTATTATATGCCTATGATTAGATTAGGCAGACAATTCGTGTGGAAAATAAATTATGGCATCAAAATTTCAAACATTAGTGACAGAGAAAAGTAGCATCGAACATATAAAATCTGAAGAGCAAGAGTAAGAATTAGTTTAGAGGAAAGAATCTTATTCTTTATCCTCTTTATTTTAGAATATTGTGATTTTTATCTTCTATCAGAAAATTTAAGTGAAAATGTCTAGGAGACAACTGGGAATGTGGACTTGGCACTTCAGAGGGGACATGTATGGTGGGAGTTGACTTGAAAGTCCTCTTCATAAAGGTGACAGTTGGTGCTCTGACAGTGAATGATATCACAGAGTAAAATTTTTACAGAAAAGAAAAAAATAGTCCAAGGACAGAGCATTTGCCAAGACCCACGTGTAGGCAGTGTCAAAGGAAGAACCAAGAAATGTATAGATTTTACAGTGAAGAACTTTATAAATGTATGTCATGAAATTTAAAACAGAATATCAAGAAAAAAGTGGTAATTATTCATATTAATTTTACTGAATGATCATAATAACCACACATAATAACCACAACCAATTATTATTAGGTATGTGGGTTGTAGAGATATAGTAAAGTATTAGGCATTGTCATTTTTCTCCTAGCTTGGAAATGACAGATCCATGATTCAGATTTAGACATTTCTGATGCTAGGAGCCACATACTTTTAGTTACTACTATGATAAGACCAAGAAAGATGAAAGACCAGAAAAGCCTATTGAATTTGATATTTGGGAAAGTGTAGTATGTCCTTCAGAGAACGCAATCCAACTTCGGAGGTCCAGGTTTAGAAGGTATGGTGAAGAGCTAGAGACAAAAGAAAAAATCTACTTCACGAAGAGAAGTAATAAGTCTGTAAGGTAAAACCTTATAAGTAATAAAGAAAAGAGTTTAAAGGGTGGTAGCTTCAGAGGGTAACAAAAGCAAAGGAAAACATATGTAATAATGTAATCTGACAAAAGAGAAAAATAGGAAGCATAAAATCAAAGAAATTGGAGACAAGACTCTGTATTTTGTTAAAAACTGTGCTGCTCTAGAGTCATGAGGTGCTTAGGTTCAGATCCTGGGCATGTTATTTATTGGCTGGTTGACCTTATGATACTTATTTATTGATCTGTGCCTCCATCTTCTCATGTGTACAACGTGTATAATAGCAACAGCTAACATACATCTTGTGATTAAATCAACCATGCACTTCAGATGTACATACAAAGGAAACTGTAGCTCCTATTAGAGATAATGCAAAGTCACACAGAGCTTGATATTTGAAACACGGGCCCTGATACTGGATTTGGGAAAGAAATATATAATTTTAGAAAAAGTTTAAGGAAAGAGCAAACTGTAAATGAGGGATGCCAGCCATTCATATAGTGAGGACTCTGGGAAAGCCTTTGTTCTTTCTGTTTCCTCCAGGAAGGATTATTCATTTCCTTTATTAGGGCCTGGAACATCCACTCAGTCACATGACTAACAGCCAATATTACTGAGCTTCAGAATAAATTGATTTCAACAAGCAACCTGTTTCATTGGTTGCCCTGTGATTACATATACTCTCTGCCTGTCTCATGCAGACTCATTTAGCTTCCTCTTTTTCATTTTCCTTCTACCAGATGAGGCAGTGTAGGGCAAGAAAATGGAGATAGCAGAAAATTTGTACAGGGCCTATCTGGGGAATAAAGGCCCATCTTAGATTTCTGCCCTTAACTTAAAGTTACTTTAATGTAACATTGCCAAAATTTTACAAGTGGACACAAGTCCAACTATTACTATGTTGATATTTATTTGTCCTTCTTGGTGTGTTGTATCTACTTTTGATTCTTCCACAATAACAATTATCTGAGAAATTTTATAACCATGATACTATGACCCCATAAAAAAATAATCTTACCAGTTACTTGTCTCTTCCTTGTTCAAACTCATTTTTTCCTATTTGAAAGGAGATCAAGATTGAGAGAAAAGTAAATGGAGGTATGGATGGGTGTTTCAGGAGAGAAAATAGAGTGTGAGAAATCTACTAGAAAAAAAACCAGAATAATCCTAGATTGAGATGAGATAGAAAATGCGAAGAAAAATGAAAGAGTTAGCAATTGAGGCTCTCAAAGAAAATTCTTTTATTATCAATATGATTCCTTTCCTAGTCAGGTCCAAGGTCCTTAAAGTGAATGCCTGTGACCTCTCTCCAACTTTGAACAATTCCCTCTCCAGACACAAATATTTGTCTTCTAGACATATCTACTTGTATTTCTAAAACATGTCAAACTCAGGACATCTAACAGGGCACTGCTGACACCGTCCCCCTTTTCCCTAACCAGTTCCTCTTACAGTATTTTGCAGTTTTCTTCACTTGGTTGAAATGAGCTGAGTATTTTCAGGTTTTCAAACCCAAAGCCTTCATGCCACTCATTAGTTCTTTTCCTCCTCCTCCTCCTCCTCTCTCATCTCTTTCTCTCTGCCATCACTCTCATCTCTGTCTCTATCTCTCATCTCTTTGTCTTCTCCATCTTTCTCACACACATCTGACGTCCAATCTATTAACAAGTCCTATTTTACAATATACGCCCAATTTTAATCCTTTGCATTCTTCATCCCCTCATTTTTCTAGGCTATCATTATTTCTCACATAAATTAGCACAATAGTTTCCAACCATACACTTTGCTTCTTTACTCAGCCATTTTTTTCAATACACCAGAGAAAGGAAACACTTTAAATTGTAAGTTAGATCATTCTACTTTCTGTTCAAAACTTGTAAGTGCTTCCTATATTGCCTAGAGAAAATCCATAGTCCTTAAACCCTTTCCAATCCAATTTCGTGGCCAGCCACATACTCCCCAGCTCTTATTTATTTTGAGTGGGAAGGAGATTGGGGGATTAATTATAAATATCCTATCATTTTCAAAGAGAAAAACACAGAACTCACCCGATGATTTAATTATCTGTTTTAAGTTACATAAAATCATTAAAGCATTTTTGCTTATTTTTGTTTATAACTTTTTGAGTGTGATGCTTCTTAAAGCAATCTCCAGGATGAAGCCCAGGCTTCCTCTTGCACGTCTTACAGTAGAGAATGATTTCTCTCTTTCCATCTTTCTCATTTCTTCTGCTGCAAACCATGCATTCTTTTGTTGATTTTGTTTCATTTTGCATTATAAAGTACATCTTCCCATTTAGCCTTCCCTCAGCATCAGAAGATGATGGTGTCCCCCTCTTTCTGGTATTTCTGCTCCTCACATTGCTCCCAAGCTAAGTGATGAGGTTTTTTTCCTGCAGATAAGTGAGTCTGCATTTTTTCTCCATTCTCTTTCTTGTCTAAAGGATGTAGATTCTCACAACTGTAGCTTCCAACAGCTAGAGGAATAATTTTTTCCACCATTTGTAGGACTTCCTTGTAAATCCATAACATCCACAATACTGATCATCTCTTTCCACTCTTCCCATAAACTTTGTGTATTCTAAAATAACTTTTTCAAATTGCAAAGGCAGTTTCTTCCAATATCCAGTAATCAACTGTGTTTGATGGCCAAAGAATGTACTCAGCATTGTCAGTAACCTCTTCTCACGAAATGGGAAGCACATCAACAAATACAACCAAGAAAATCGTTTTGGATTTTTTCCGACATTAGAGTGAAAAAGGAAAATCATCATGTTAGAGGAGATCCGACAAAGGGAAATTGAAATGACCTGTGTATCAGCCAGATACTTCTATAGTAATGCTGGGTAACACAGTACTGCAGAACTTGATGGATTAAAGTAAATCATTTACTTTCAGAAACAGCTTCGTTGAGGTAAAATTGACATGCAATAAACAAAATATATTGCAGTGAACCATTGATACGTTCCTACCCTGGGAACCATCTTCACAGTCAAGACACTAAACTTCTCCAGCATCATAGAAGTTACTCCATGCTCCTTTGTCATAATTAATTTTTTATTTGCTTATCAGTGCTGTGACTATGGGGAGAGATTGTGTTGTGAGTTATCTTTACTGATCTTGGCTGGACTTTATCGGGCTTGGCTCTGGGCTCTAGATTTGTTTCACATCTGCTTCCCAGCTCCTCTTTCTGTGGCCTGTGGCCTACATAAGCCAGGTTCTTTGCATGATGATGGCAAAACCAAGAGTGAGAACAGAATCTTGGGAAGCATCTTAAAGCTTGAAGTTGGGAATGTAAAACATCATTCCTCTCACATTTCATTGACCAACTCACATGACTATATTGTCAAAAAGTTTGAAAACAAGGAACCGTAAAAAATTAAAAATAGTCATTCAACCTATCGCTGCTGACAGCTGTGGTTTGGCCACCTGTTTCCTCTCTCTCAATGTACTGTAGGCACATTTGTGTCCCTTTTGTTTTTTGTGCATGTCAGGTAAGATCAGTCCACAGAAAATATATAAATTTTTTTTTTCTCTGCCTATAACACTGTTCCTGTGGATAGCTAGGTCAAATAATTCCTTCATTTGCTTCAATACTTCACCCAAAATATCTTTTTCCTTCTCTCTTTTTACTTGGACTCCTATTAAAATTTTAAATTTGCTCATATTGTTTGCATTATGTATTTTCCTTCCCTGCTTTAATTTTTGTTCTCATTAATACCTATCACTAAGTGATCTATCGTTTTTTACTCATCATAATCTTTCCTTTCTACTCCACTCAAATATATGATGCTTTATAAGGAAATTAATTCCTTTATGCTTTGTTTACCACACTTCAAATGTCTTGAAGTTCCAAAAAAATTACAACAGAAAATTAAGTTCTTGGTGGTGACAACAAAATGAATGCTGTGCTTGTTTGTTTTAGTAAGAGTCAGAAAGAGTAAGTAACTCCAACTTCTTATTAGAAATTCATTTTCTTTTATGAGAAATGAGAAGCACAATCAAGTCTAAGAAAAAATGAGTCTTGAAGTGTAACAATCACCTCAAATGAAGGAATGAAGACCAGTATCCAAGTCAGCAAACGCAGCCCCTGGCTGGATCTTTCCTCCTCCAAATGAATTGATCAACAAGACTTTGTACTTCTCAAATTGTATCAGGAATGTTTGTTAAATGTGGCACCACTTTCTCAGCCAGCTCATTCCTTGATATTTCCTTGTAGGTATTTCAGTATGTTAGGCCTCATTGCCTGTTCATGTCTATGTAAAGCAATCACTTCAAATATCCCTGGTTCCCAAGCACATCTTTTTCATGCTCTATATCTTCACCACATTTCTCTTTATTGTCACACTCCATCTTATTTCTTAGGACTTCAAATGAAGTAATTCAGGAATTCTGTTTATGCCAGTTTTCTTGGTAGCCTCTTAGTCAAAATCAGTGTGAGGCTATAGATTATTTTTAGTAAAAATTATCTTTATGAGCCCTATGCACATTTATACCTTTTATTTTTTAATTAAATATTACTATGGTTCTGGAATATTTCTACATCTATTTCTACCATCTATGATTTAAAGAATTCGTGCGTCATATTAATGGAATTAACTTTCAGATGGACTTTTCTTTAGAAAACGAAGCAAAGTTAAATCTTTAAATATGAAGGGGGAAATAAGATATGTTCATAATTCTGGAGAATAATGATTTATGTTAATTATGATTTCTAACTTTGGCATAACCTTTGATAAATCACTAAGCCATTTTTTTATTAAAATGCACTCAAAATCTTTTGTTTATGGTTCCATAAAATTATGAGAGAAAATTAAATTCTTAGTAGTGACACCAGTAGTGTGTTTGTTTATTTTAGTAAGAGTAAACAATGATTAGTAACTCAAACTCCTTATTAGAATTTATTTTCTTTTATGAGAAATGAGAAGAACAATCAAGTGTAAGAAAAAAAATGAGCGTCAGTTTTACATTTACGTGTCTTGAAAAGAAAATATAGTCATGCATCATTTAACAACAGAAATGCATCAATGGGCAATTTTGTCATTGTGCAAACACATAAAGTGAATTTACACAAACCTAGATGGTACAGCCTACTGCATACCTAGGCTGTATAGGATAGCCTGTTGCTGCCTAGGCTGCAAACCTGTATAACATGTTACTGTACTGAACGCTGCAGGCGATTACAACACCATGGTGAGTATGTGTATTTAAACATATCCAAACAGAGAAAAGGTACAGTAAAAATGAAAGATTGAAAAGGTACACCTACATACAGCACTGACTATGAATGGGACTTGCAGGACTAAAAGGTGCTCTGGGCGAGTTCCTGAATGAATAGTGAGTGACAGTGAAGGCGAAGGACATTGCTGTACACTACTATAGATTTATCAACACTATATACTTAAGAATACAATGAAATTATACAGAACAATAATAAAGTACAATAATAAAATATTTCTTCAATAATAAAGTAACCATATCTTGTTGTACCTGTTCACTTTATAACATTTTTAATTTTCTTTTAACTTTGGACTCTTTTTATAATAACATAGCTTAAAACACAAGCACATTATATAGCTATGCACAAATAAATTATGACTTTATATTTTAATTCTATAAGCTTTTTACTATTTTTAAAATGTTTTGTCTTTTGAAAATTATGCTGTTAAAAAGTAAAACATAACCACACACATTGGTGTAGGCCTGCACAGTGTCAATATCATCAAAATCACAGTTTTCTGCCTCTATATCTGATCCCACTGCAAAGTTTTCAGGTCCAATAACACATTTGGAGCTGTCATCACCCATGATAACAATACCTTCTTCTAGAATCCCTCCTGAAGAAACTGCCCGAGCTGTTTTGCAGTTAAGATTTTTTTTTGGTAAGTAGAAGGAGTGTAATCTAAAATAACGACAAAAAGTATAGTATAGTAAACACATAACCCAGCCATGTAGTCATTGATTAACATTATCAAATATGATGTACTGTTTATAATATTATGTGCTACACTTTGATAAGACGGGCAGCCCTGCAGGTGTGTTCACACCAGCAGCATCACAAACACTTTGAGTAATAATAATGTGTTGTACCAGGAATTAGGACAGCTACAGTGTCAATAGGTGACAGGGAATGTTTTAGCTGTGTTATAACCTTTTGAGACCTCTGTTGTATACGCAGTTCATCAGTCATTATGCAGCAAATGACAATTTCACATAAAATATCACCTTCATTGCAGATGATAAAGGTCATTTACTGTTGCGAGGTTATCTGCATAATTTACATAGCTGACTAGCTAACTGAGACAGTTGATTAGAATTGTATATTGCTTTTTTTGAGTCTTTCATTATCTGGAATATCCTTTTCTTTCTTTTTTAATATTCATTCTTTTTTGTTATTATAAATAAAATCAGCATTCCTTCGGGGGAACAGCTTCTTCCAAAGCTACCTGTGTCCAATTGATAATTAATTAATCCATATTTCAAGTTTTACTACTATACTACATTCAGATAACTTCCATAATTTTTGTTTGATTTAAATTTGGGTCATTTCTTATTCAAAAATATTTCATTGGTGATACAGCGCATATAGCAAGGATCCAAACTCTTTCAACTGTTATTCAAAACTAACAATGTATTTACTTTTTAATCTCATAGCACCTGGCAAATTTTTATTATTTATTATACTTTAGGAATTGAGCTGCAAGTTTCATTCTCTAAAATTCAGCTTAAACTGTACCTCTTCTATAACTAATTCACTAAATACCCTAAGCAGTCTTCTACCTGTATAAAAAGACTATTACATTTCTGTTGGTGCTATTTCATGCTAATCTGTGACATTTTGTGCAATATTGTATAGTATTTATTTATTATTTTATGACATTTATTTAACTATTCACATGTGTCCTATACCCAGTTTCTTGGTTCTGCAAAATTCGGACCCTATATTAAAAGCATCATGTCTATTTATTTATTATTTTAGCATTTTGGATATCTACACTTATTGGTACATTATGGAAAATTCTAGCTACTCTTTAAAGACATCCTGGCTGGAAAATACCTGATCTTAGACTCACTGCAGAGGAGTTTCCATCAATGTAGAAAAGAAGAATTGAAAATGCTAACATCCAATTTTAGATATGTGGATATAGACGAATGTGTAATCATCTATTCCTACCAGGAGATGAATTATGATAGGGAAGTTAGAAATACAAAATCTGCTCCAATGGGTTATTACTCCTTTCTGTTGTCCCAGTAAAACACTGGCAGCACCAATGTAATACTTTGACTTTAGCTTTTCTCTGTGCATTTGATTATAAAATGCTCTAAATCTTAAGAGCTGATCAAGGCAGACAGAATTTAGGTACTGCTGCTCCAGTAAAATGACACTTAAATTTGATTATATTCCCATAAATCACATCAAAGAGTTATGTCTAAAAACTGCAAATTTCTCTAATTTATTTATTTATTTATTTTTTTGTAGAGACAGCGTCTCACTTTATGGCCCTCGGTAGAGTGCCATGGCCTCACACAGCTCACAACAACCTCCAATTCCTGGGCTTAAGTGATTCTCTTGCCTCAGTCTCCCGACTAGCTGGGACTACAGGCGCCCGCCACAACGCCCAGCTATTTTTTAGTTGCAGTTTGGCCGGGGCTGGTTTGAACCCACCACCCTCGGTATATGGGGTCGGCGCCTTACTGACTGAGCCACAGGTGCCACCCCATAATTTATTTAATCAAAATGGGAATTGATAATTTCAGTGTATTAAGGACTTACTTGTCATATTGACTAATTATGTCATAAACATTTGTTGGGCACCTATTATGTGTCACACACTGTATAAGGCACCAGGAATGCATTAAAGAACAGGCTGGCAAGATTCTTGTGCTTGAAAAGGTTTACATGCTAATGCAAGAACAGAAAGTAAAACAGACAAACCAGAAAAAAGGCAGTTAATTATCAGTAATTGGAATAGATCGACATTGAGTATCAGGATGGTTCTTTTAGGTTGGTTATCCAATCTAAAGAAGGTTTTGTTAAAGAAAGGTGATTTTTCTAGCTAAATTTGAATAACAAAGCCATATTGGCAAATATCAGTTGGAGAAGATTCCAGACAGTAGGATCAGCCAGAGCAAAGGTCTCAAGTTATAAACAAATTTTGGCATATTTGGAAAATAAAAATAAAGTCAACCTACCTCAAGGAGATAAAAATACTTGAGGGAGGTGGAAGCAATTCATGTATGGCTTTGTAAATTATAAAGGAAAATGGAATTTTATTTTGCAGTTAGAAATCTAGAAAGTGATACTTTCTGATTGGCTGGTGGTGAGTTGGAGATATGGGCATTCATTCATTCAACAAGCATTTCCCCTGCACTGCTGCAGATAGTAGGGATAAACCAGCAAAGAAAACGTGCATTTGGGTTTGCCTTGTATTGCAGAGAATAAGAACAATTAACAGCAAACTAAAGATAA
This sequence comes from Nycticebus coucang, assembly GCF_027406575.1. Lineage (NCBI taxonomy): Eukaryota > Metazoa > Chordata > Mammalia > Primates > Lorisidae > Nycticebus > Nycticebus coucang. The sequence continues at coordinate 53,038,150 of NC_069794.1, read as the reverse complement.
ATAAATTACAAGGTATATCAAGAGAGTGTACGGAGTAAGGAGTAAAGATAAAGCCTTTCAGAGAGGAATCCTGTAGAAGGGGAAGGATGAGTTCACTAGTCAGGAAAGACAAGATTGAAAATATATTTGAACAAAGATTTAAGAAAAAAAAGTTTAAGACATATCTTACTCCATCATTTTAATTTTATTAAATATTTATTTATTTGGTTTTAAAAGCCACTGCTCAAGGATTAAAATATTTATTTTAAGTTAACAATAAAATTAATTTTCAAATAAGCTAACAGTATCTGGAAAACTCATCTGTCCCCTACCAAACCACAACGAGTACCAGGCGGAATCTGAGAGCGCTGCAAGGGGGTCAGAGGTGGGAAGAGGAAGGGCCTGTGAAGAAGTCTTTACAGGGTGGCGCTCAAGGGGTAGGGCGCCGGTCCCATATGCCAGAGGTGGTGGGTTCAAACCCAGCCCAGGCCAAAAAAAAAAAAAAGAAGAAGTCTTTACAGAATGTCCAGCACAAGGAAGCCGCGCCCTTGACCCTTAAGATTACAGTAAGATGAAGGGCTCAGTCGAGGGCATTCCATGACAACCAAGCCAGGCTGCTGGGCGGGAGTCTCATTCCTGTGCTCCCACCGTTTGCACCACGATGGCTTCCCGTGCTCTTCGCCTGCCTTCCGCAGCTCTTCAGCTGCTTTGGCACGGAGGTCGCAGCCTCTGTGTGGCCGGGCGCCCCCACGCTGACCGTGCTCCTCTGTCCTCTGTCACCAGCGCTGGGCCTTGGCTCCCCGCCCCTGCAGCCGGCGAGGCTGCACAAGCAGCTCTATGTTGGCCTCCTGCTCCTCATGAATCATTTGACTCCTCATGAATCATTTGGTTAAGATTTTTGGTCTTCATTTCCAGCTCTGCATTCTGTCTCTGTGATACAGGACAGGTGGCGCCCCAGCCAGCCCAGCTGAGCTGAGCTGTAGGACCCCCTGCCTCGCCCTGGCGGTGTTGGTGCAGGGGCAGCCGGCAGAGGAATCAGCAAGCAGGAGGGTAGCCAAAGGGGAGACACCCCCCCCCCCACCTCAGGCTCTAGTAGCTAGAGGGCCCGAACAACTGCTGGGGAGACACCGGCACCTTGGTGCCTCCTTCCCCGGTACTTATGACTGAACAGGGAACCCCCATTTCCTAGGCCTAGGTCAATGTCATGTAAGTTATCTAGGACTCAATTCCATGAAGGGACTGTGTTCATTCTTTAATACAGTCATTCACTCTGCACCAGCAGAAAGGACTGTGTCCATTCATTAATACAGTCATTCACTCTGCACCAGCAAAAGGGACTGTGTCCATTCATTAATACAGTCATTCACTCTGCTCCAGCAGAAGGGACTGTGTCCATTCATTTCCTGACCTCAAATCCAAGGAACCCATGCGCCTATATATACCCCTAGACAAAGAGCCCAGAGGCAGAGACAGACAGAAGGAGAGAGAGAGAGAGAGAGATGAGCTTTTCTCCTCCACTTGGATTTTCTGTCTTTGCAAGGAGCTTTGGTGTTTTTGTATTCTTTTCTGTAAATAAATCTTGTCTTACCACTGATCGGTGGTCCGTGGATTCATTCTTCCCATCACAGAGACCCAGAATCTACTGAAGACGAATCCGGGATCATCTGCAGCTCTTCCAGAACAGCCCACAGCTCCTCTTCGTCCTCGTCCTCGCTCTCACCCTCACTCTTGTTGTTCTGGCCTCGCTTCCGCCTGCTGCTGGCAACTCTGAAGTTCCGCAGTCTCAGCTCTGAAGTCCGTCTCCTGTTTTTCCGAGGCGGAGACCTTCTGCTGTCTCAGAAACTGCTCCACGGCCAGAACCCCCTCCTGTTCAGTCACGATCTCATTCTCCTGGGCAGAGAGAACATTTACAACGTCTTCATTTTCATTCATTTCTTCTTTTGAAAGACTGGTTATCTCTTGTGCAGTCTTGGTTTCACACGCCTGCTTTCTTCTTTAGGTGAATCCTTGGTCCCTCGCTGTAGAACTCCTTGTAAACAATCTGAAAGCCACTCCTCTCTCCTGCCCTCTTCCTGTTGCCGCCTCAGTCTCCAGCAGCGTGGGCGTCCTGGCCATGTTAGATCACAGAGGTTTGTCACTTGCTTTAGAACCACATTTCCAAAGAATTCTTGCACACGTGTGGAAAACACACACAGGGACTGATTATGGATCTGGACGGCTGGACTGAGCCCTGTAGAAATGCTCCATACATTCATTTTTGTTTCCACTTTCATTGCAATGACATGGTCAGGGAATCAAAAGATAGGACATTCCAGCAGTTCTTCGAGCAAGAGCTGGAATTCCTGCACTTTCTCGCTCTCCGCTCCCTGAGGTCCTTTCTCAAGTGTCCTCAGATCCAGACACAAGCTTCTTGATAAACAAAGTCTCTGCAAGGCCTCCCCAAGCCTGCTTTGGCAACTGCCTTCAGCAGTAGGCTCATGTTCCTCCAAGTTTGTACACTCCACACGGTCATAGTCTGCTTTTAGCTAATCCGTGTTTGATTTAATTTCTGAAACGCTATTGATACCTTCACGCGTCATGCCACACTTCTCTATGTAATCCATACATTCACAGAAAACTGCTGGCTGCCCAATGCGGTCACACATCATGTCTTCTCTGCTGCATCAGCCAAAGGAATTCCACAAATGGGTTGAGAATTGGACGGTCTCTGGCTCCTGATTGGCTTTTTGCTAGTGTCACTTCTTTAGAGTTCTTGTCTTTATGTTTTCCTTCTTTCCTTCTTTATGCTTTCTTTTATTCTTTTATGCATTTCTTCTTTGTTTCTCTTTTAATTTAAACCCCTTCAAGAGCAAGGCTTCTTGAAGGCATGGATTCCCCTTCACTTGGGAAGGACTTTCTGCTTCATCTCTAGAGCTACCTTCCTGAAAGGCAGAATAGCTTTCCATCGTTTTTCCCCCGCTTTCTTAAATTTTCCCTTTTTCATCCCATGGCCTTTCTCTTCAGCAGACAGTGTATCCTGAGGCTCATGGACAGTGTCATGGGAAGGTGAGTGCTCACCAGTTCTGTACAACCCAGGAAACTTAGCAGGACTGATTTCTTTAGAGCTGGGAGTCCAGGTAGTCTGATGCTAAGCTCGACCTGGCAGTATTGACTGGGCTGCTGGTGGCGGGCAGGAAGCACATGGTCATGCTGACACCCTGACAAGAAAGGGAAGAGGTCATCTTCTCTGTTACCTACCCATTACACCTGTGCCTGTAACCCGTGGCCCCCCCCTCCACACACACACACACACACACACACTCACTCAAGCAGCCTAGGCAGCAACATCCTCTGCCTTCCCTTATGTCTCAGATTAGCCCCTGGGGTCCCATCCCCATCTCACACAGCCATCATTTTTATAATTAAGAAAAATGTTACTGAGGTTTTAGTATTTTTCATATATTCACCTTTTATTACCCTGTTTATCTCATGCTTTGTGACTCTTTATCATCTGTAGTTATTGTTTCAAGAAAACACCCAAACTATATTTTGTTGACACCGCAAAAAAAAATGCTAGATTGAAATGAATTTTAAGTGACACACTAGACAAATATCTTTTTGCCTTTTTGTTTGTTTTTGTCATCATCCCTCAATATCATTTGTCAATTTGCAAAAATTCCAACCAACATAATTATCAAAATAGTTGTACCAAAATTGTGATGGTTAATTTTATGTGTCAACTTGGTTAGGACAAAGCAGATATTTTTGTGAAAGTATTTTTAGATAACATTAATATTTATTTTTAGCTTCAGAATATTATGTTTCTGAATATTCTGATATTTATGATATGATATGTTTCTGATATATTCTGAATATAATTCAGAATATTTTTAATTTTAGAATATATAGTATCAATTTAATTTATAATATTATTATAAATAAATAATATAATTTAATTTCAGAATATAATTTCAAATATACAAATGTTTTGGTTACATGAATTGCTTTTGTACAATTTGAGTCAAAGGTAAAATGTGTCCATAGATAGTGTGAATTGTACCCATTAGGTGTGAATTTACCTATCCCCTCGTCTCCTCATCCATCTGCTTGATTTCTGTTAAGTGTTACTATCAGATGTGCACCTGAGTGATGATTGACTAGATCCATTTTAAGAGTGAGTATATCTGGTGTTTGTTTTTCATTCTCATGATACTTAAAAGAATGGTTTTGAGTTCCACCCAGATTATTACAAAAGGGTACTAGTTCATTATTTTTTATTGCTGAGTAATACTCTATGGTATACATATACCACATTTTATTAATCCACTTATATGTTAATGGGCACTTGAGTTGATTCCACATTTTTGTGTTTGTGAATTGTGTTGCAATAAACATTCAAGTACAAGTGTTTTTTTTTATTTTTTGCCAAAATAACTTTTTTTTACCTCTAGGTAAATACCCAATAATGAGTTACAAGATTAAATGCTAGGTCTACATTTAGCTCTTTGAAGTATCTACACATTACTTTCCATAGAGATTGTATGAGTTTGCAGTCCCACCCAAAGTGTGTAAGTTCCTTTCTCTCTGAATCCACATTCACATCAGTTGTTTTAGGAAGTTTTGATAAAAACTGTTTCATAGGAATGTGGTGATATTTCATTGTGGTTTTGATGTGCACATCCCTGGTGATTAGAGACTTTGAGCATTTTTTCTTATTTATTGGCCATTATTCATCTACCTTCTTTTGAAAAGCTTCTGTTCAGGACTTTTGCCCACTTTTTATGTTTTTTTATTTTTTTCTTGCTGATCTTCTTGAATTCTTTATAGATTATTGTTATCAGCACTTTATCAGATGTATAGCATTCAAATATTTTCTCCTAGTTTGTAAGGTTGTCTATTCCTTCTATTGATTGTTTCCTTGGCTGTGCCAAAGCTTTTTGATTTAATCAAGTCCCATTTCTGTATTTTGGTTGTTGCTGTGATTGCCTTTGGATCTCCTTCATAAATTCTTTGCCTAGGCCAATAGCTAGAAGTGTTTTTTCCAACATTTTTGTCTAGAACTCTTATAGTTTCATGCCTTAGGTTTAAGTGTGTTGTCCATCATGAATTAATTTTTGTGAATGGTGAGATGCACAGATCCTGTTTCAGTCTTCTACATGTGGCTATCCAATATTCCCAGCACTATTTATTGCATAGGGATTCTTTTCCCGAGTGTATTGTCTGCTTTGTGAAAGATCACATGATAGGAGAGAATGGTTTTATATAGTTGTCTGTTCTGTACCATTGGTCTGTGACTCTATTCTTCTATTCCAGTGTCATGCTGTGTTGGTTACTATAGCCTGGTAGTATAGATTGAAGTTGGTAAAATGATGCCTTCCAGTTCATTCTTTTTGCATAAAGTTGCTTTGTATATTCTGGCTTTTCTAGTTCTATTCTAAGTATAGAATTATTTTTTCTAGATCTTTGAAAAATGACTTTGGTATTTTAATGGGGATTGCATTGAATCCACAAATCACTTTGGGCAGTACTGTCATTTTAAAAATGTTGATTCTGCCCATCCATGAGGATGACCTATTTTTCCATTTGTTAACATCCTCTGTGATTTTCTTCCTCAGAGATGTGGAGTTATGTAGTTCTCTCTGGAGAGGTCTTTCACCTCCTTGGTTAAATATATTGCTGGCATTTTATTTTCTTTGTTGCTATTGTGAAAGGTATTGAATCTTTGATTTGATTCTCGGCTTGAGCCTTGTTGGGGTATAGGAATGCTACTGATTTGTGTACATTGATTTTGTAACTGTAAAGTTTGCTGACTTTATAAACTCCAGGAGTCTGTTGGAAGAATCTTTGGGGTTTTCAGTGAAAAACAGTGATAGTTTCACCTCTTCTTTCCCCATCTGGATGTCCTTGATTTCCTTCTCTTGCCTGATTGCTCTGGCTGGGACTTCCAGCACTATTTTAAATAGCATTGGTGAGAATGGGCAACTTCGGTTGGTTCCAGTCTTAGGCAGGCATTCTTTCAATTTTTTCCCACTCGGTACGATGGCGGCTGTGAGTTTGTTGTACATGGCTTTCATAATGTTGAGGTATGGAATATACCTACGTCTATTTTGTAAAGAGTTCTTATCGTTAAAGTGTGCTCAATGTTGTTGAATGCTTTTTCTGCATCTATTGAGATGATCATATGGTCTTTGCTTTTGCTTCTGTTTATGTGGTGAGAGATTAATATTTAAATCAGTAGACTTCGAGTAAAGCATATTGTCCTGCATAAAGTATGTGAATGCTTTACAAGAGAGAAGACTGACTTCCTCTAAGCAAGAAGGCATTCTCTCAGCACACCGCTTTTGAACTCAAGCCTCAAGCTCTGACAGCATCTCTTTCCTAATATCCTTCTTGCCATACCACCTTGCATATTTTGGTCTTGCCCACCTACAAAATTCTGTAAGTCAAATGAAAAAACTAACAAACAAACATACAAAACCCTTATTTCTCTGTTCTCTTGGCTGTGTTTCTCTGGAGACCATGACTCATAATATAAAAGATATATTCTGTAAGAACTTTTCATAAAATCTCATATAATAAAATATTCCCCTAAAATACTGATTACTGAGAATGGAGAATAAACAAGTACGAAAATTGCAAGGAGGAAAGTAATTCTATGTGAAATGTAAGCACTGAACTAAGGGATTATAATATTACTATTACAGACAATTACTACTTGTTTATCAAACAAATTACAAATGTAAATATGTATATATACTTTATAATATATTATTAGAATTGTGACAAGAAAATTTAGCTGAACTAGTTATCAGGCCAAAATACGGACCTAATAATAGAAAAATAAGAGAGTTATAGAAACAAGGGCTTCTGCCAAGATAGACATTTTCTCCCATTGATCTGTGTGTTACCTTTACAGATGAGTTTTATTGCCTGGCATTGCCTTCTAACTGGTATTGAGTTGGTAGGGGATATACCTAATCCAAACTAAGGCAGATTATATCCTTGAGAAATCTGAAATGAAATTCGTATTCTGCTAATTAATTTACCCATGGCTGGAATATTATGTTTAGTAACTAAAAAATTTACACTTGCCCCATCTTTTGATTATGTGCATGACAGTTTAGGCAGTTAAAGGTTGAGTAAAAGAGATAGAGAGATGGGAGAGAGAAGAGATGGAAAGGAAAAGAGAGAGATTGAAGTGAGTCCACAGACTTGAACAAAGATAAGCAAAGGAAAAAATCCAAGTGTGGTTTCTAAGGAATTTCTAATTCCTGGTACTAGAGTCCTCCTGGGACACTAGCTCTTTTTGAAATCTGTGAATAGTGGCATATCTTAGTCTGGATTAAGACGTGCTTCTGTTACTTTAAAACAAAGGATGCTGGATTGAAATGTTTAAAGACGAAAAATAGAAAAATTAGCTAACACAGTGACATGCATCTGTAGTTCCAGCTATTTGGAAGGCTAAGTCAAGTTGATTGCTTAAGCCCAGAATTTGTGGTTGCAATGAGCTATGATGATGCCACTGTACTCCACTGTACAGTGACACTCTGTCGGCAAAAAAAAAGAAACAGAAAGATAGAGAAAGAAAGAATGAAGGGAAGCAAGGAAGGAAGGAGGGAGGGAGGGAAAGAAAAAGAAAAGAATTAAAAAAGGCTAAAGAGAATTCTGATAGGACTTGTAGTATTCAGAGGAAAAGCAGTAATATGTACACAGAAGCGGGATCAGATGAAAAAAATACAAAAGCAAATAGTAACAAGCCAAATAGATGTACCTTCTTGACAGACTAAAATTCTGGAAGAGGTTATTACAATGACATGTATTTTTCACATGTTATATCAATATACACAATTTAGTAGAGGGCATGATCACCGATTTTATAGTCAATCCGTATTTAGAAGTAACACAGGGTTGCTGAAATTTTGTTTTTATCTTACAGGGCTAAGTTACAATTAAGCTAATGATGTAGTCTTCAAAACTAAGGAAGTTCTTAGGCTTACAGTCATGACTCACACCTAATTAACTCTCGTTAAGAATCATAAAGAGTCATCTGAAAAACTCGTGAACGATATGCAAATTGAAACTGAGGAATTGGTGAGCAAAAGGATGCCAACTTCTTGGGACAAAATTTGTTAGGCCTATGTGCATTCTTTTCTTTTCTAATAAGATTGTTACATTTTTTTTCAGATTTTTTTGAACTTTATTTACCCTAATAAACAATAATGGAAATTATGTTAATTTTTTTTAATTTGAAATTAATGTACAGGTACAAATTTTTAGGTTAAATTGTTCTCACTTCCAAGGTAAAGTTCAAGAAGATTATTATTATTTTTTTATTTCGGGTTAATGTGAGGGTACAAACACCTAGGTTATAATGTTTGCCTTGGTAGATAGAATCCCTTTTATAGTTGTGTCCAGAACCCAAGAGGTATGCTATATATGCTTCAACTGTGCCCATTAACTCTCAAACAACTTAGCGTCAACTTAACAAAGGATCTGATTCTGTAAGAACACTGAACATTGTACCTATTGACTAGAATGTCATCAAACCCTACATTAAAATAAAGTAATAACCTCTTGTTTTTAATGATTTTGTCTCACCTATAAACACTGTAAAATATTCCAGGAATCCCAGTATGCTAGTCTTGTAAATAATATTTTTAGACACTGCATCTCACACTCAGGTGGAGCATAAACATTCTTCATCAGACCAAATAATGTAAATTTTAAAGTGAACTTATGGAAATGGTTTGCATGCGCAAGTTCTACAGAATTTTTCTAACTCTTCTCTAATCAAATCCTGATCTAATTATTACAAATTTGTGTATCCGATGTGTTAAATGTTCTTTTTAACCTTATAGTTTTAATAACTATAATGAACTAACAAAAATATTATAATTTCTATCATGTATTTAGGTTGTGATTGCTGAAATACCTATTTGAATATTCCAGAACTGGACAGATTAATATTTTAACTTTCAGCAATTTTAGGAAACTCTTCTTAAACTCTCTGCCTACACGTGCAAGAATAAACCTCTCATTGCACCCCTAAAATTAACTATGATTCTTTCTTTTTTCTTTTTTCCCTTTTCTTGTTTTTCTAGCTGCTTCCAGTCTACCATTGTTTTCTTATTATTGTGTGTCACTTTCAATTGTGAATAACTCCTTGAAGACTCTGCTTTTTATGCTTCATGTCAGCCACAGTGACCTAACATCTCTTTACATCCCTATCTTACAATCTAAGTAGAATTGGAACTGACTGTCAGATTCTGTGTATTCAGTTCATGGTGGCCTGTCAGAAATGCCCTGTAAGTAATGTGGCCTGTATTTCAAAAGTTCTGCCAATAAAGTAAATCACAAATAAATCTTCTAGACACAACTATTTCTAAAGTTATTGATGAAGAGGCATGGAGTATATCTCAATGATTACACATGGTTATAACCTTTCATTTTGAGATGGAAACACGTGGAATGCTCTGTGAATCATTATTATTCATGACAGTAATAATAGCACGACGACCCTATGAACAATAGCAATAACAGCTCTGGTTTATTCTTTGCGACTTAAAGTGACTCATTCAATTCTAGGAATAGCTAATAAATACTTGTAAAACACATGTTAATTTAGTCTGCTAATAAAATGTGCTATGTAAATGTATAATAATCATGTAACAATTCTAATACAATATTCACAACTTAACGAATAAAAAACAACTTTTAAGAAACGACCTCAATCATGATTTTTAAAATTAGATTTAGATGCTTTTTTTCCTTTTTAAAAATTTTCATGAAAGAAAGGGAAAAACTAAAGACCAGTATTATACTCAAGTGCAATGTGTTAAAAAATTGAATTTTCATGATTTAGAATTGGGGGCTTAACTGCTACTGAAAATGGCATTAATATGATAATGATATGCCAAAAGAGAACCTTTCATTTCTTATTTTTCTGGTCTGAGAATATTTGATTTTCTTTACTTTTTTACATTTTTTATTCATTTTCCATTCATTTTTTACATTCTATTCATTCTCAAGAGAGAGAGACATATCTAAAATCATTCATATTCACAGTATATGTGAACCTTTCCATCAAAGAGGCCTCATTTATAATCTTACAACCTGCAACACTTTATAACACCCTTTTTCTTTCTCCTAATGTCCATTATCCCTCAAATCTGCTCTGCTGCCCTCACCATCCGGCCACGGGCCCTTATCCTCTCCCTTCCCTCCCTCACCTTTCCAGTCCCATATTCCTAAATCAATTCAGCTGATTGGATCTTAGGAAGAAATAGCCCATCTTTTTCAAAAAGTGCAGAGAAATTTATTGGACATATGTAGATTGGTCTTTGACAGATGGATGAAAGAAAAAGAAACTCCTACATTAAGTGATACTGTTATGTCCCTCAGGAATAACTCCAATATGATGATCAAGAGTGTGTTGCCTGGTATCCCTGGATCCAAGTACTTGCTTCAACAATTACTTCTTAAATAACCTTGGATGCATTTTTTAATACTGTATAGTTTTATTGTGTGTATGTGCATATATATGTATATATATAAATTTAACGTAGCAATTGAATGAATGAATATAATAAACATAATTAATTCTATGATACGTAACAAATCTTTAAATGGCATATAATCAATATAATGTTATGAATATAATACTATAATTCATAGGACTATTGCACAATTTAGATAAGTAATGAGGCATGTTAAATCCTTTTGTTGATCACATAAAATTTACTATCATTTTTATTACTAACATTTTTGTTGCCTTGGCCTGCCTCTTGAATTTGTGTCCTAACTGGTTAACAAATAAACTATTGAAAATGATTATTTCACATTTTCTAATGAATTTGATAATTACACAAATACACTAAGCACTTTTCTATCAGCTTCTAGTGTCTAAATATATATATTGTTGCATTTTACAGCAAAAATCTGTCATTTCTAAAATGTACATACAAAATATTACTTCTCGAAGTTAGGAAGCCACAAAATAACTATATATTTATATACCTTTTGACAATGAGTATACATCAGAGTCAAAAGGAAAGCCTAAAAATACACAGATAGCCAGGCCTTCTCAGTAAATATTTTGACACTTTTTCTGAAAACAACTTGGATATCTGTACTTCTTTAACCTCCCTAAATATTACTATAAGGAGCCAAAGTTAAAAAAAATTAACATACAATTGCAATATGTAATTCACTACTGAAAGTGATTTTACTCATTATCTGATCCAAATATCTGTGTAGCACAGGATCAGCAAATAACTAAATATGTAATATTTGTAATGATAAAAATATCATTGACTCTCGATGCAGGCCATTCTTTAGAAGTTGGAAACAATCCTCATTTTGAACAAAAGTTAAGGCATACGTTCCGTGTTGAGCAGTAAATGCATTATTGCTTTTTCACATGTTGATCTTTCAAATACATAAAAACAACTAACACTTCTTCTCTGCCCACCAGACTATTTCTCACAAGTCTAAGCATCCTAAACTCTTTCTAAAAACTTCCCTAAACTTATCCTTGTCCTCTCCTCTCCCGGCACCCTTAGGTTAGTGTGGCATCTGACTCTGCACTGAGTAAGATGTGATTATCATTCTGTGTGTTCTTTGCTTACTGAACTAGTGTGAGGCTGTGTTAATTTTACAGCACTCACAGTACCGTTGACAATCCATACATCTTGCTACTGAGTGACATGGCTGCTGTATGAATTGTCTCTTACTACACATCAAATGACCCCTAAAGCCCAGCAGTAAAAACTTGATTTTTACTTGATTCATTATGAACATTTTAAAAAGTGACAAAAACAATTTCTGAAGATCAGGAATCTAGTTTACCTGGGTGGTTTTGTGTCGTGGTCTCTACCATGACTGTAGGCTATTCTGGGGTATCAGCTTCTTGTTTTAGATTCTTGTCATGTGGGAATTCCCAAAAAAATTCCATAACATGGCAGCTGGCTTCCTTCACATAAAGTGCTGCAAGAAAGATCCAGCACCCAAGACTGAAGCTCCAATTTATAGAAACCTAATAACAGAAGTCTCTTACCATCACTTAGGTCATATTATTGTGAGGAGAGGCAAGTCATTAAGTCTAGCCCATGGAGAAGAAAATTAAACTTTATCCTTTATATAGGGGAGTGTCAAAGAATTTCTCCACATAATTTTTGTCTTGCATTTATTTATTTAGTCTCACCCTGTGCCTTGATCAGAGTGCAGTGGCATCATCATAGCTCACTGCAACCTCATCCTGCTGCCTCAGGCTGCTAAGTCACTAGGACTACAGCCACAAGCATGACTTGATTTTTGAATATTTTTGTGGAGACAGGGTCTCACGCTTGCTCAGACAAGTCTTGAACTCCTAAGCTCAAGAATCCTCCCTTCTCAGCCTCCTACAGTTCTGGGATTATAGGCATGAGCTACCATGCCCAACTCTCCACATGCACTTAAAAGCATTACAGCAGTGATGTCGAATTGGTGCAATTGATTTTTTTTTTTTTTTGTATACAATGAAGGCATTCTATTTTTCTTTTACAAGGCTATGGGGACCTTTTTATGATTCATATCTTTGCCTATTCCCTCTCCTTCATGACATTATGCTACTTGCACAAGCCATAAATGAAACTCTTGTGACATAGCCATGCATGGAACTGAGACATGGCTCTAAACTAGCTCCCCAGAATGACAGTAATCTAGTGTCCAAGATTGATCATTATCGTTTATTATATAAATTTATCCCACATAATTTTCTTATCTTAATTTTCAAAATGATATCATGTGGCACTTAACTGTTCAAATATACAAATATTTTGTTCACCAGGTTTTCATTGAGTTCTCAGAGATATCAGAAATATCTTTAATTTCTTTTCTGAAATAAAATCATTTTCTTTTTTGCTTTAATAGACTGAGGGGTTCAAGACGTTTTGGTCACATGGATGAATTGTATGGTGGTGAAACTTAAGCTCTTAGGGTATCCCCCACACAAATAGTGTACATTATGCACAAAGTGTAATTTTTCATCCCTCTCCCCTTTTTGTGTCTCCAATATCTATTATTCCAATCTGGATGCCCTGCATAACCGTAGCCTAGATCACACTTATGAGTGAGAACATGTAATATTTGGATTTCCGTTACTGAGTTACTAGGTCTTTAGGATAATGGTCTTCAGTTTCATCCAAATTACAGTGAAAAATATATATATTTTTTCCTTCATGGCTGAGCAGTATTCTATGGTATTATACATGTAGGGTATTACATATATTATATATATATATATATATATATATATATACACACAAAGAAAATGTGGGGATATATATATGTATGTGTATGTATATAAGTGTGTATAGTATTATAATATCATATATCACACATATAATATATATTATAATATCATATAATATATATGTGTGATATTATAATATCATATCACACATAATATATATTATAATATCATATATCACACATATAATATGTGTGGGTGGACACCTAAGTTAGTTTCAAATCTTTGCAATTGCAAATTGTGTTATGCAGTAAACATGGGTGTATATGTCTTTCTTACATAATGACATTTTCCCTTGGGTAAATGCTCAGGGGTAGGTTTACTAGATTGAATTGTAGGTCAACTTTTATTTCTTTAATATGTTTCCATTTTGTTTCCAAAAGAGGGGATCCTACTTTACATTCCCACCAATAGCGTATAAGGATCCCCTTTTCCCTGCATCCTTGCCAATGTTGATTGCTTTTTGACTTTTTAATGACTGTTCTGAGGTGAGATGGTTTTTCCTTGTGATTTTAATGTGCATTTCTCTGATGATTAGTGACATTGAGCCTTTTGTCATGTTTATTGTGCATCTGGATATCTTCTTTTGAAAAATATGACTGTGTCTGAAATGCACCTTCTTGTCTGATTAGTTTCAAGTTTCGAGTATCTGTCCTGTTTTCCATGATTTTTCGGACACCCGGAAGATGGCTTGTGAATTGTTTGCCAGTTCTCTTTATAAATTAAAATAAAAGATATGAAAGAAAATAAGATTGTTTAAGCCTGATGAGTTGATTTTTAAAAGGATTTTGTGTTTACAGGGTGTTGGCAGTTTCTACATGTTTTCTTTTAATTTTTTTCTCCCATTTATAAGAATGTTTCTTTGTTTCTGATCATCACTAAGTGATGAATTATCAAATGGACGCCAAACTTGAAAAGGATTTGTAAGTAAAAATGAAAAGTATGTGGTATGCCACTGTAACTGTATATTATCGAATCACCAACTCAAATGGGAAGTATTATCAGATGGATAATAAGGACTTTTTTTCTGGAAAAAAATCATGAAGTGTGATTTTTAGAATCCAGAAGTTAAAGCTTTCTAGGTATTATAAAGTAACTAGTCAACGAAACATTTGGTCTGAATATCTAGAAGAATCAACTTCTTTTGAGAATCAAATTCCACTTGTCCAAAGTAGAGTCTAAACCAGGACTGTACAATCTGAGGCCCACAGGCCGCATGCTGATTTTGTGAAGACCTTTTTTTGTTTATCTGTGGTATGGTATCACAAAAAAGCAAGCATGGCTTTTTTTCTTTTTTTTTTTTTCTGGTAATCAGCTTTCATTAGAGCTTATATATTTAATGTTTGGCCCAACATAACTCTTATTCTTCTAATGTGCTACAGAGGAAAAAATAATGATTGGACACCCCTAGCTAAAGTCTAGTCTCCAACAGGGTAAAACATTATTCAAAAATTTTTTAGTATCTTCATTTTGAAGTAAATTCATAGCCCCTCACCATCCAGACAAATGTGTGTGTATGTGTTTGTATAGTGGTGTGTGTGTGTAAAACAAATGACATCATTCTATAGACTGTTATCAAGGCACTTTTGATGTTTTCATCCAGCGGCTCATCTTGTAATATTACTTTTATTTTTATAGATCTTTGGTATTCTTACCACTCTGGTGCCAGAATACAGCTCTAAATCACCCTCAGCAGTATTTAACATCCATGTGTGCGTGCACACACACACACACACAAAAAAAAAATCTAACTAAACACACAAACAAAACAAAGCAAAACAAAATCATAAGTATGTGATGGAGCAAAAGCAACACTAAATGGAATAGTAATTAGTTCTTTCAAATAAAAGTTAGACAATATCCAGCAGCAAAAGCTATAAAACACTGTTTCAGAATCTAAAGAATTTGTTAATTACTGTTCACATCTTCCCCAAGTATCTTTTTTGCCCATCTAATTGTCTATAATTCTAACAACGCTCTGTGAAAGGAGTGCTGTAATTGCGCCAGCACCATGGTTGGGAAAACCCCAGGCCAGCAAACCTATGAACACAGAATTGCTTATTAAAATGGCCCAAGAAACAGTTTCCACAAAGAATCTTAATGCACATCATAAAAGGCTAATGATAACAAGATTGACCATTCTAATGGAGATGTAATATTTTTCTGGGGAAAATATATTTATTTTCTGTAATACTTGTTGGAAATTATATCCACAGTAGCAGTCTTCATATACAAGGAAGAGTGTGGTTTAACCTGTCAGTAAAATTTTACTGAGAAGAAATGACTTGCAAATGGTCTTTTAAAGTTTGTTTGAAGTCCCTAATCAGGAAAATAAATCAGTTTAACTGTTCTCTTGTTTGAGAATACAAATTTGAATATAGGAGTTGTGGGAGAAAAAAATTCCATTTCTTCAAAAATTCCCAGTACTAGGTTAACTGTCCCTTTCAAGTGTTCTCAAATGATACTGTGGGGTTCTTTATGCCTGTTATCACTATGAGCATAAGTTTCTTTCTCTTCACTGAAAGTTCTTGAACCAGAGAGGGTAGTGTTTAACACTATATTTCAGTGCTAATGCCAATGAAAATATGCATCAAATGAGTAACTGATGACAATGATCTTTATACAAAACAACTAATAAAGAGCACCTACTTAGTGTGGGTGGGGTGGATTGAATATTTTTATTTTTAATAAATAATGTATGTCCAGTATATGTTTAAATTTTATGTTATTAGTTGTTGTGGATCAACTCTGAGGACACTACATATCCAGATCATTCCAGAAACAAAAACTACTGTATGGATAATCTACACATCAAAATGCCAGGCACAAAAATATTTGGGTGAGAACTTTAGACCAAACACCACCATAGAACTTTTACCCTTGTGAGCTGGCTAGCTAGGGTAACATCATATTATCTCTCTAAAGAATTTGGAGATGCCACCTCTTCCTTAAATTAATGGAAAGGTCTCTATTCCTCATAATTACATAAATCTATGGGAGTTTAAAAAGGGAATTTTATGTGTAGTATAAGGCAGTGATTCTCAACCAGTGGCAATTTTGTCCCCAGAGAAGTATTTGACAATACCTAGAGCTTTTTTAATTGACACAATTGAGATGAAGCAGGTAAATACCAAAAATACTGCTTTTAAATATTTTACAATTTCCCACTCCCCAAAACAAAGAAGTATGGGGTCCAAAATGCTAGTAGTGCCAAGGTTGGAAATCTTTCTTTGAAAGTACATGCCAAAAATGTAGATAATTACATAAATTACATAGTACATAAGGCTATAATTATTAATATATACCTATAAATAATAACAAATAATATTTCCACATCCTCTGCGCAGAGCATGTAGCTGCTTATCTTACTCAAGGGGTCTGAATCAAACTAGTTAAGCCAATTACACTATGAAGGCATGACTTCAAAGGTGCTGCCACCGCACCTGCAGCTGCATACTTGTTAAACTGTCATCTTGCCAATACCTTCTTTTAAAAATAAAACAAAAATCTGTTTTTGGTTTTAGTCCCCTGCCAACAATATAATCTTGATTAAACTAGTGGCTTTTCTTCTCTCCAAAATAAGACTGAATGTTTCCATGCAGTTGAGAGTGAATCACCTTAGGAATTAGTCATCAAAAAATACATATTATGAGCTCTTTAAAGTTAAAGAGTAGTGTTAAATATATAGCAGCTTGCAGTACCACCCACCTTGTTGTTAGTAAAGATAGAACGAAGTTAAAAAGCATGAGGCAATAAACACCACCTGCTTTTAAAGTGCAAGGATCCTGACATTTGTACTTCTGTTTATATTTAAACTTTAATATTCACATTGAAGTATGTTGGTATTTGAAAACACATTGATTTTTAATATGCTGTATTAACTGCAAAGATGTAAAGAAATCATATATTTTCTATAGATTTTCGTACACCCAATAAATAACTTCAAAATTAAGCACCAAAATATTAAAGCTAGTTGCCTCTGAATAACAGAATTATGGCTGATGCCTTAAACATAAAACTATTATAATTAACAAATCTGTTATAATAATAATAAATTACTATAATAAATTAGCAGAACCATCTTGGGGAAGGCATAATATATCCAGTAAACTTGGAGCATTAAGATTATTTATAAAATGAAAATTGATTATAATATATACTTTTAATGTGCTTATTTTATCCGACAAATGTCATGAATATTTATACCTGTCTCCCACACTCTACACCCCACGCTACCCTACAGCCCCACCAAGCACTGAGTTGTGAGTGCTGTGTGGCTGCTTTCCATTTACAGATATGTGAGAGTAACAATTTATAGAGCTAGTTAGTCTTCTATTATTGGACTTGAGGGTTGTTTCTAAAAGTTTTGCTCATATATAAAGTCTTAAAGCATGCCTTAATACATATCTTTTTATGTTTGCCTGATCATTTCCTTAGACTAAACCACGAGAAGTGAAGAGCTTAGTCAAAGAAACTATCTTTAAAGGCTTCTGGTACACACTGCCTGAAATTTAAATTTCCATGTCCAGTCTAGGAGAAGGCTTCCTATTCCTCACTATTGCCAAGATATATGTGATTTTCATATTTTTGGCTGAAATATATTCTTATATATACAAATAAAATCTCTGGTTCTCTGGTTGGTATCATATTTTAACTGATAGTCATTGTTGTAATAATAGAACATTACTTACGCATTCAAAGGAATCGATTCACTCTATATGAAATAAAATGCCTACGGACTGGATTCTGTTTTCTAATGACAACAATTAATAAATAATAAAGGAAACAACACTATACTCTGATATTTTAAAGTGTGCCTTTTATTTGTGAAAAGTTAAAAGTAAGTTAGAAGTCTCAATCTATCACCCCAGCTAACGTGCAGTGGTATCATCAACTCGCTGCAACCTCAAATTCCTGAGCTCAAGCAATCCTCCTGCGTCACCTTCCTGAGTAGCTGGGACTACAGGCACATATCACCAGGGAATAAGTATTGTTTCTGAACACTTAAATTGTTCTGCCTCTAGAAAGTTGATATTTACATAATCCTATTATTTCTACAATAATCTGATTACATACTAATTTAGCTAATAGTACATGCATATGTCACTTTCATTTTTATACAAGGGTTCTTAATATTGTTTCAAGCACACAACTTTCTAGCACAATTTTCTCTTTCCAACTATCTCAATACTTCTCACAATTTTAACAAATTTTTTAAAATACTCAATGCTCACTTTTTTTCAGAAAGGCAGTGGAACCATATCTATATTAACATAGCTAAGGATAGTAATGACACTGTATTTATACTCTGTTTTACATGTAATGAGGTGATTTCATATATTTTACCTTTTTGGATCCTCAAAACAGCCATGAAAATCAAGTGCCTTGCTCTATTATATTTTTCCTATATTTGAGTAGACTAAGTAAGGCTAAAAGAGGTAGAATTAGTTACTTAAGTTCTCATAGCCATTAATGCTAAATTCAGGGGCGGTGCCTGTGGCTCAGTGAGTAGGGCGCTGGCCCCATATGCCGAGGGTGGCGGGTTCAAACCCAGCCCCGGCCAAACTGCAACCAAAAAATAGCCGGGCGTTGTGGTGGGCGCCTGTAGTCCCAGCTGCTCTGGAGGCTGAGGCAAGAGAATCGAGTAAGCCCAAGAGTTAGAGGTTGCTGTGAGCCGTGTGACGCCGCGGCACTCTACCCGAGGGTGGTACAGTGAGACTCTGTCTCTACAAAAAAAAAAAAAAAAAAATGCTAAATTCAGCATCATATAAAATTTTCTAGTTAGGTAAATACCATTCTATGCCATTTACTTCTATGTACACTAAAAAAAATTTCTGTATCAAAACTTTGTTACTGCTTCTATTTTACATAATCAATTATACGTGTAATATAAATAATTACATGATAATCATTTTAATATTATAACATAAAAATTAGCCTATCATTTTTATCCCACCACTATTTTTACTTCTAATATTAGCTTTATAATGGAAAAATTAGATATGGCATAAGCCATCTAATATACTCAGAAATCTTGTCATATTCATTTGACATAAAATTGATATAGTAAGTTGATGATCACTCCATTCTGAGAGTTGCTGTGAATAAAGACTCCGTTATTTCATGGTTGACATCAGTATGATTAATGGCATCAATACAATGTAAACAATGAGTTGGTTCAGTCAATTAAACAAACAAAAAGTGTCAAGCCACTCTTTATCAACTATCACAAATGTTCAATTGACTACACTGTTGTATTTTTAGATCATTGGGAGTCATGGGAAACAGCTTAATTTGAGCTTATTTTACTTCAAATGTTCTATGTAAACACCTGTCATAAAGACATGTTTTAATATGTGCTTGTAGTGCAAAATTTTTATTTATGTAAACCTATACAACTTTTGTTAAACATGCTGAATCTTGCATATGTCATATTTCTAATGGCATTTCAATTCCTCAATAAGATTATATCCCTGTGGAAAAAAACTGTGTGTATATACACATATATATGTATATATGTGTGTAAATTTACATATGTAAACACACACATATAATTTACATATGTAAATACACACATATATACATATATACATATACACATATATACATATGTGTGTATTTACATATGTAAATTTATTTTATATTTGAGGAAAAATATAGATCATTTCCTATTAAATGCCCTTTTAAATAAGTACAAATTATATTATCGAACATAATATTTTTCAAAAGATGAGATAGTATTGTGGTCATGATGTTAGTTTCTTATATGCAAATGAGCAATTTCTGATAGCAAAGAACTTTAGGAGAGAATACATATACAACAATAATTATAGGAGAGAAATTTAGATTTTGCGATAAAACTATATTATACCTTCTTGCAAGTATTTCAATTACAAATAGACATCTATGTGCTATTTATTCCCCCCTTCAGTCACTTCAGGGATGCAAAAATATGTCATCTGAATTAAATGTTAAAAAGCATACAATGAATACGCTTGAAATCAGCGAAGACTATCCAATAATTGCAATTCTAAACTGGGAAAGTATAGGGTGGTATGCAAAAAGTTTAGGTACATGTGAGAATGGAACTACTTTTAAAATATTTTTTAAGTTCACTTCAATACATAATAAAGGTTGTCAGATATTTTATACGTATTGTTATCTAGTTATTTACCTTACCAGCATGTCTGACTTACAGTCATTCTTCTAATACATTCATTTCTAACTTTATTGATTTAAATTACAAGTAACATATGGCATTTCCGATGCTCTATGCATAGCCTTTGTTTTCCTCAGAGAGATGAAATAATGGTCTACTCAATGCCACCCACCAGCCAGCCCCAGTCCACTCCACTGGCTCTATAGTACCTGTTCTTATGCATGGTTTACAGGAAAGAGTTACACTAATGTGTCCTGTATCAAGGGTATTGCCAAATTGCTTTCCTGTAGACTTTTCTGTGCCTGATGTGACTGATGAAAGAGATTTATTTGTTAAAAAGGTAATTGAAGGGCAGCGCCTGTGGCTCAAAGGAGGAGGGTGTCAGCCCCATGTACCAGAGGTGGTGAGTTCAAACCCATCCCCGGCCAAAAAAAAAACTAACTGAGGAGAGGTAGAATGTAAAAGACAATGCAACTTTTCCACTAATATAAATATCACTGATCTCAAACACCCCATGCTAATCTTGGATTGCCCCATCAATTTATTCTTCATTTTATTGAAAATTAGAAACTAACTCTTAGATTATTATTGCATTGTTTTAAATTACCCCATTGTATCCCCAAAGTTCTATATTATTTTCAACATATGCTTTAGGGACTAGAAGTACTGGTTTCTGTATTTAAACCACAATTATTTAACACAACTTGTCATATTCTTAGTGCGTCTCTCTGACAGAAGGTTATTGACAAATGCCACCTACTGTATAATTCACTTTGCTGCAGAGTGAGCACAAAGAGATACTGAATAGTGAATAATTCATGGTAAACCTTTTTCATGTTGCCCTGTTCACCAGAAATTGTCTACAGAGAAGATTATGGTGTGGTCTGTTGAAATTGTCCTCAATCAACGATAATTCCATTACACAGCTGACAATTACACAAAGAATCAAAGTCTTGGTAACATCCAAGATGCATTTTTGCGAGAATGTGTTCATATTTCTACACATAATTCAGAATGACCTAAATTATTTGTTTGCTTTTTTAATTTAGAGGAAGCTAATTTTGTGCAGTAGCCAAATAGAAACCATTCAAATTTATCTGAGAAGTAACTATGTTGTATTTTAAAAGATTCTAAAGTAGGGCTGTGGAATTATTTTTTCAGTTCTAAAGAAAATTATAAGAAGTACAAAGATAACAAAAAAATTAAAGAAATATTTGTCAATGCAAATATTCAAATGATAGTACAAGTAGTATTGAGGAACTATAATGGTTATTATATACAGGCTGATTTTTTGCATACATTTTAGGGATAGAGACTGACAGATCTGAGATTGACTATCCGCCCCCTTATCCTTCTGTTTCCTGTCTTCTTTGTTTCCACTGTCACTGGTTTCAAGTAGACCTAGAATTCTCCTGATGAGATTCTGGAAACCCACACAAAACAAGCAAGGCTAAGTTTATATGTAATGTCTGCTGTCTTTGTAAGACTATTATGCATCATTACTTAATGTCTGTATCTGTTTCAGATTTTATTCTGATGTATCTGAGTACAATCATGGTACCAATATCAAAGATAAACAAGAAGAGTGCCAAAATTTAAGAACAAATGAATCAGGGGACAAAGAGAAAGCATTTTTATTAAATTAATTTTTTTCTGCTCAGACACAAGAATGATTGACTTGTTCCACATATCTCAATACAAATCTAATACTAAAAGCCCATGAAATACTAAATTTTTGGAATATAATATTCATGTAGAAGAACTTTCAATACAGTGTACCAGGTAAGTGATCAGGTGCATATTTTATATCTAAAATTAGAACAAATGAGTTCATAATGGCATAATGTGAAAATAATACAAATAGTTAAAATAATTGTGGATGTAATTTGCTCTTCCCAAACATCATTTTCCTGGAAAAAAAAAATGCCCATTCTCCTTAAATAATCCTCTTTCACGTGTGCTAAAGACTAGAGAATTAAATATTATATTTTAGTGTATATCCAATATAAATCTCAAGGAAAAGTTGTTAATAACTTTAAGATGTTTGGAAATAGCTGAGGGTAAGCTGCACAATGATTTCTCAGAATATCTATAAATTGATTTTTTTCTGCCATAACTCTTTTTTTTTTTAAACCCTTTTTTAAAGAATGTATTTTTATTTGAAAGAAGTAACTTTCCTGACTTACTTTGACTAGTCAAGAAAGTATAGGTCTCAGGATAGGAGGTTCAATGTTACACCATGAGAAATCAGGAAAAGGGGCCATTTTTATATTTTAAAGATCATTCTGTAACAATTTGAGCAACATGATGGATGGATTGACTCTTGAGCACATACAATGAGGTAAATATTTTTCCAATAACTCAGACAATTTTATCCTTGAGCATTCTCCTAGATTTTACTTCCTTTTCTTTTCAGATTTTCTGCAGTGTTGAAATACATTGAAATGTTAATGGCGAAAGTGTAATGTTCTACATTTGTCAAAACTCATAGAATGTATAACACAAGGTGCGAACTCTAACTCAAACTATGAATTTTAGTTAATAATAATGTATTAATATTGGTGCATTAATTATAACAAAGGCACCACACTGATGGCACAAATTAATAATAGGGAAGACTATGTGGGGGGGCTCTAATGTTTCTCAATTTTTTTGTAAATATAAAGCCATTCTAAACAACAAACAAAAAAATCCATAAGTAATATAATTTGCATTTTTAGAAAATCCTATGCCATGAATATAATTTTCACATATATAGCTACATGAGATTTTTGTGGACCAATGTGTCGTCATTAGACTTAGACTTTTTTTATGAGAGTGATAATGGCATTTAATTTTATTTGCATTCTTAAATATCTCTCAGTGTTAAATGGCTTATAATTTTTTTCATATTAAAGATCTATAATCTATATGTTAATTTCATTTAATAATTTCAAAATATATACATATATCTATCATGTTGTACACTGTAAATTTTTATGTAATTTTATCTGTCAGTTATTATTTAAATAAAGCTGGAGGAAAGCAAGTTAACTACAGGAAGTTGATTTAGAAAATAGAAAAGCTATCCTCTGCTTAATTTTAAAAAATCAAGAGTATGTCCCCCAAATGTTTTGTCTACATTTTTTGAAAATGTATTTTTTAAACATAGGCCCAGATGCTAACATGCTAATGTATAAATTCTGCATCATCTCATATATTTATTTATAAATCACACTCATGCATGCACACACACACTCTCTCTCTCACACATAAAGAGTGTGTGTTAAGGGCGGCGCCTGTGGCTCAAGGAGTAGGGCGCCGGTCCCATATGCCAGAGGTGGCGGGTTCAAACCTAGCCCCGGCCAAAATCCAAAAAAAAAAAAAAAAGAGTGTGTGTTAAATAGAATTGGTGATGATGTTTACAGAATGTTGGCACCAATCTCATCAACCTAATGAAGGCCAGATGCCAATGCAATCCTGAGAGGCACCATTTATGCACACTGACCATGATGGATGTTGGTTCAGACCTTCTCATTTGTGGTAGGATTTCTAGCCTTACTTGGATGGCCACCTTTGTATCCCAAGCTGGATTACCCCAGTTTGATCACTTACTAGTGTCCAAAATGTTCTTAAACAGCACACATTTTTCCTTTTCCCATTTCTCTTCCTAAATCTATTTGGTTTATCAATAAAATGCAATGACTTTTAAATATTGTAACCCATTTCTGTAGCTATGTTGAAACTAGTCCTCCAGGATAAGGATATGTAACCTTGGTTGATCATCAAATACTATAAAAAGTTTTAAGAAATATCAATTCAGGGTCCTATCTGAGACCAAATGCATCAATTATTTTCAAAAGTGGAACTCATAATCTTCTATTTTAATAAATAGCTATAAATGATTGTGATTAGAAACCATTGTCTGAAGACGTCTTCTGGCACATGATATGTGTGCGTGTGTTTATGTACAAAGGTATCTGTTTATGTGTGATTACGACCTTAGAACTCTACCTCTCCCATCATGAAAGTGTTCTTTCCTCTATAATTATTTCTTGACTGCTAATATAAATATTACCAGGGAAGGTATCTGGTCTCTTAATCTGATGACCTAGGCTTTGTCTATTTTTTCATTGCAAGCACAGTTCAAAATTATTATTATTGCTTCTTGGTCAAATAAATATACAGTGAATACCCAGAACAGTTCTCTAAGGTCACTTCTTCCAATCCTTTCAGAGCCCATAAAACAAGCTGAGAGAGGTTGATTTGAATGGTCTCGGAGATGTTCAAAAGAAGTTAACCCATCTCTCAAACTCCTTATTAGCAATTAAATTATTTTTAGATATTTCATGCAAAAATATTTTTTTCCCAAGGAAATTTTTCCTTCTTTTCCTCCAAAAAATCCTATATACCCATAATTATTTTCTCCAACTTGGTTTAGAAAATAACATGTAATTAAAAAAAAAGAAAGTCAGAAGCAATTTCTACATGAATTAAAGGAATTAGATATAAAATGAGTTATGAATATTGAACTCCTTCTTTCAGCAACAGTTTAACTCTTTTCCAATGAGCCCAGACTGAGCCTTTATATCTTCCTCATCATTGCAATTCTACAGAGATTGTTATAGAAGTTGAAATAACCTTGTCATCATCATTCTGACAGAAAATCGAGGTAAGTCCAATTGAAAAGAAAATTAGAAGCATTAAAAAAAGCTTTTAAATTATCAGTGATTGAAAATTTAATATGTCTAATGCACCGTGCTAATTTATTCACAAGCATTTTTAAATCTCTCACAATTGTGCAAATGCCAAGCAAGTTCTTTAGCACAGAAAATGCTAAAAGTTGGTGTTACCTGGACAATTAATGTACTTCATGTAATATTAAATATACTGACAATTTTTATGTTTAAAATAGGTTTGTATATTGCCAAGGCAACTGGTTCATTTTTTATTTGTTTAATTGAGTGTTAAATGTAATAGGGAAACAAAGTTTAAAAATATTTATTTAAAAAATTAAAAAATAAAATAAAACAAAATATTTATTTCAGGGACTAACTTGTCAACTTATTATATAGTCTTAAGTAAACTGAATAGTCATTGGATTAAAACAGTTAAAAATTATTTGTCTATGCAGTTTTTAAGAAAAGGTGCATCTATTATCATTAATATTTATGAAATGAACTCTAGAAATCTATTGACCAAGATAATGAATATCTTAAGGAGTTTTTTTTGGTTGTTATTTTGTCTTAAAACTCTTCTGGAGACATTAGCTGCCCAATCATCTCATAAATCAAGAAAAGTTTTAGATAGAAAAGAAAAAAACTAACAAAGTTATAGAATGTGTATGATTCTGAGGGGAAAGTGCCAAAACATAAAAAAAGATTTCACAGGAAGAAGTTCCAGAGCAGAACAAGAAGGAGCAAAATATTTACTGATGACAAATCAGGAGAGACTTTCAGCCCACTGAGAAGGGTAAGTGGAGCAGGTTGCTTCTCCCTCCCCTGCATCTCTGACAGCAAGAGGGCTCCCTAGGCCATGGAGAGACTTTCTGCCCATATGACCACAAAGCCTGCTGGAAACTTCTTGTGAACATTTCTTACGGATGTGGTGCAAGATTTCCAGCCCATGTGGGCATTTCCTACCCTCACAGAGCTGAGCCAGGACAGCAGATGCCATATTGCTTCTCCAGTCATCGTGCACCTTCCCTAAAGGGCTTCAACTCTTTAGGTTTCACCCTTTTCATTTCCACACAGATACCTCCCAACTTCAGCCCACATTCTATGATCCACAGGGGTTCAGCGGGTCCCCAGTGATTTCTGTAACTCTAGAGCCTGGACATTCAGGGCAGACACCCTCCAGACCAGACTGCTAGCACTCCTCCATACAGAATTTTTTTCTGTCCCTGTCATCCCCTGTCTATGGCTGCTGAGAGGACAACTGAGCCATAGCACAGAGGTTTTCACAGACTGTGGGATTCAGGCCTTTTCTCTTTGGATCCTCCAGTGGACTGAGGCATGCTCAGAATGTGACTCCTGCTTGCCTGGTTGCCCTGGTGCTGCATGCCCAGTGGCTTCATGACGGTCAGGCATACCTAAGGCCATGGGACATGAAACCTGCTCAGGAATTCTGTGAGTGATTAGGGATGAGTGAGCTTCTCCTTTCATGGTCTGGGATTAACCTACTCAGTCTAGGGAGATGAGGGAACACACATGGGCAGATCAGTGGGGAGAGTATAGTGTGGGTCCTGGCTGGAACATGCTCACAAGGAACCTCTTCTTCCATAGAAGGTCTGGAGTCTCAGGTCAGGCTGGGATCCTGGTGGACAACCACTTACTGTATAGCATAGTTGCAGGGAAGCTTGGCTGACTGGGCGTCCAGCCTTCCAGTGGTCACTGTAGGAAGACTAATGAGTAGAGGGTGGGGAGAAGAGAAAGGCCACTGAGGGCTACCAGTTTTTGAGTCTCTAATGTACCTGACTCCAGGTAAACAGACTTTCTGGCTAGATTGGGCTATTTCAGCCAAAGATGGGGGAAAGACCTTTAAGGCCTGTCACACCAGCTAAGTGATCAGTTTCAGTGGAAACTGGGGGCAAACTCACCCAACCCAGCCACACACATTTGCACACCCCAGCCCAGGTGCAGCAGAGATTAAAGACTCTTCTGGAAGCTGCAGGGCCTCACTGTCCACCTGGGGATTTGAGTGAATCTCCTCAGGTACCAGTCCAGGAACCAGAAACAAACTGCAGCTTATTCTCTCTTGCAGGCACCAAGAGAGGGTGACAAGGAGGCTCACTCAACTTAGTCATAAACTTCCTTGCTCCTCCCTCACTTTGGTGGTCCTAGAGGTCAAGAGACACCCTGGGAGATACAGGGTCCCTTCTAAGTTTGGAGCACCATAGTACTCTATTTGGGGAGCATGGTCACAAAAGAATATCTTGGAAGCTGGTTCATTCATACCATCATCAAACACTAACTGAGAGAACAATGATATAGACCTTTAAAGTGACCACCAACTCAAGCAAACAGGGTGTGACTAATTTACACTTAAAAATACCACTCATCATTACTGAGAGTAAACCGGGGGTGGGGGGCTAACTCACTATATTCTGTCAGAATGAGGTGAAGACAGCAAGCAGTTCTCAGGTAACCCAAGAGGTTCATTAAACCTACTAGGGAAACCCACAGGAAAATTGGAACCAGTACTCTTTCCCCTGATACAATCAGGGACTGATTTTCAGGGTCTCAGAGATAAGCCCTTAAGCCAAACTCAACACCCTTGCCTTTCAATAGGCCAGATAAGAAGGATCCAGTGGAAAAACTCAGAAAATATAAAAAATCAAAATCAAAGGTCATCTCCTAAAGAAATAACAACATCTTGCCAATATATACCAACCTAAGCAAGAAGAGTAAAATGACAGATGAAGAATTTGGAACATGGGTTGTAAGTAAGCTCATGGAAATACAAGAGAAAATGGAAACCCAAAACAAAGAAATCACAAGGACAATAAAATAAATTACTAAAAAAGTATAAAATAAACAGAACTGGAAATGAAAAATTCATTCAAGGAATTGCAAAGCATAGTAGAAAGCCTAGAGAATAGGCTTAATCAGGCAGAAGAAAGATTTTCAGAACTTGAAGATAATGCCTCTGTGCTAAACAAGTTATTCAAAGAGAAATAACATAGAAACAAGAGGAACGAACAATGTCTGTAAGAAATGTGGGACTATGTAAAGAGAGCAAACACAGAAATCACAGGCAGCTCTGAGGGCAAAGAAAAAATTCACAAAGGTTGGATAATTTATTTGAGTGAATTAGTAAGGAAAATTTCCCAGGGCTTGCTAGAAATAAAGATATCCAGGTACAAGAAGCATTCAGGACTCCTGCTGGATTCATCATAAAGAGGAAGTCACCACAATACATAATCATCAGGCTGGAAGAGCCCAGGTAAACATAAAAGAGGCACTCCTGTGAGCCATAAGGCAAAAACAAGAGGTAACTTACAAAAGTAAACCAACCAGACTAACTGTTAACTTCATGACTGAAACTCCACAAGAAAGAAGGGAGTGGGGACTGATCCAGAGCCTTCTAAAACAGAATAATGGCCAGCCTAGAATCTTGTTTCCTGCAAAACAAAGTTTCTTATACGAGGAAGAAAT
This sequence comes from Nycticebus coucang, assembly GCF_027406575.1. NCBI lineage: Eukaryota > Metazoa > Chordata > Mammalia > Primates > Lorisidae > Nycticebus > Nycticebus coucang. The sequence continues at coordinate 53,009,610 of NC_069794.1, read as the reverse complement.
AAAGATTTTCTTAGACAATCACTGAGAGAATTTGTGAAGACCAGATCTGCCTTTAGGAAGTACTCTGACCTGCAAATACAAGGATTAAAACAATAGATACCCACCCATGTAAAAGTATCCAAAAGTTAAAATTTAAAGCCTAGTACCACAATGGCTGATAATGGCTTACCTTTAGAGGTAAAGCAAAATAACAAGAATCCACCCAATAGGATCAACAAAAGTCTACCACACTTATCAATGCTTTCAATAAATGAGAATGACTTGAAGTTACCAATGAAGAGACACAAACTGGCTAAATGGATTAAAAAAAAAATACAAGCTAAATATCTTCTGTCTCCAGGAAACACATCTACCCCACAAGGTGTTATTCAGACTCAAGGTGAAAGGTTAGAAAATAGTATTTCATGCAAAAAAAAACAAAAAGCCAAAATAAAGCTGATGGAGCCATTCTCTAATCAAATGACTTTGATTTCAAATAAATAAAAGTAAGAAAGACAAAGATGGTCACTATATATAATGGTGAAGGGAAGAATTCAATGAGAGGACTTAACAGCGCTAAATATTTATGAATACAGCATAGGAGCACCCAAATTTATAAACCAAAGGCTACTCAATTTAAGCAAAATAATAAACACCAGCACCATAATTGCTAAAGACTTCAATACCCCACTGACAGAAGAGGACTGATCCTTCAAACAGAAAAAAAGGAAAGAAAAAGGGGTCTTAAACAAAACTGTCAAACAAATGAACCTTACATATTTATAGGACATTCTACCCCCAAACTACTACATATGTGTTTTTCCCATTGGCTTATGGAACATTCTCTAAGATTAATCACACCTTAAACCATAAGACATGGCTGAAACAAGTTTTTAAAAATAGAAATTATACCATGTGCCTTCTCAGAGCACCGTGGAATAAAACTAAAAATTAATTCCCACTGAAACACTCATTCCTACACAAAGTCATGGAAACTAAACTACCTATTACTGAATGATACTTGAGTCAATGATGAGATAAAGATGGAAACCAAAAGATCTTTGAATTAAATGATAAGAAGGACACAAATTATCAAAACCTGTGAGATTGAACAAAGCAGTCCTAAGAGGAAAATTCAGAGCCCTAAATGTCCACATCCAAAAGATATAAAGATCACAAATTGTCAATCTAATGAATCATCTCAAAAGACTGGAAAAGAAAGAGCAAAAAATCCCATACTCAGCAGAATTTAAAAAATATGTAAGATTAGAGCAGAACTAAAGAAAATTGAAATCAAAGGAACTATACAGATAATGCTTCATGAAGCAAAAAGTTTGTTCTTTGAAAAGATAAACAACATATACCACAATTTATTAATCCATTCGTGGATTGATGGGCACTTGGGCTTTTTCCATGACTTAGCAATTATGAATAGGGCTGCAATAAACATTCTACACCATGGAATATTATGCAGCCTTAAAGAAAGATGGAGACTTTACCTCTTTCATGTTTACATGGATGGAGCTGGAACATATTCTTCTTAGTAAAGTATCTCAAGAAAGGAAGAAAAAATACCCAATGTACTCAGCCCTACTATGAAACTAATTTAGGGTTTTCACATGAAAGCTATAACCCAGTTATAACCTAAGAATAGGGGGAAGGGGGAAAGGGAGGGGAGGTGGGTAGAAGGAAGGGGCTTGGTGGGATTACACCAGCGGTGCATCTTACAAGGGTATACGTGAAACTTGGTAAATGTGGAATGTGCGTCTTGGCACAGTAACTGAGAGAATGCCAGGAAGGCTATGTTAACCAGTGTGATGAAAGTGTGTCAAACGGTCTGTGAAGCTAGTGAATGATGCTCCATGATCATATCAATGTACACAGCTATGATTTAATAAAAAAAAAGAAAAGATAAACAAAATTGACAAGCCTCTAGTTAGATTAATCAGAAACAGAAAATAAAAGAATCTAATAAAAATGATTAAAAATGAAAAAGGGGAAATTATAGTATATAACACAGATATACAAAATATCATCTTAGAATACTATAAAAATCTATACACTTACAAATTTAAAAGCATGGAGGATATGGACACATTTTTAGAAACACACAACCTTCCTAGGCTCAGTCATGAAGATACAGAACTCAACAGATAATCTCAAGCTCCAAAATTGAAGCAGCAATAAAAAATATTCCAACAACAAAAATGTCCCAGACCACATGGTTTCACATCTGAATTTCATCAAATTTACAAAGAAGAGCTTGCACCTCTACTGCAGAAATTATTCCTTAATATTTAGAAAGAAAAAACCCTCCCTCACTCATTCTCTAAAAGCAATATAACCTTGATACTAAAGCCAGAAAAGGATACAACTAAAAAAGAATCTATAGACCAATATCTCTTATTAATACAGCTGCCAAAATTCTCAATAAAATCTTAACAAACAGAATTCAGCTGCACATCAAAAAAACAAATCATCTCAACAAAGTGGGCTTTCTTCCAGAGATGCAATGATGGTTCAACATATGCCAACCCTTAAATGTAATCTACCACATAAATAATGCAAAAACAAGAGCCAGATGATCCTTTCAATAAACACAGAGAAAGCATTTGACAAAATGTAGCACTATTTTATGTTAAGAATGTTTAACAAAATAAGCATGGGCCGGACTTATCTCTAAATTATAAAGGCCATATATTGCAAACGCACAGCCAACAACATGTTGTACAGGGAAGAATTATAAGGATTCCAGTTAGTACTGGAATCAGACAAGGTTGCCCACTATCTTCACTTCTGTTCGACATAGCACTGTAAGTTGTAGCCAGAGCAATCAAGCAAGGGAAGGAAATCAAAGATGTACAAATGGTAAAAGAAGAGGTTAGATTATCACTCTTGGCTGACAATATGATCTTATATTGAGAAAACTTCAAATATTCAACCAAGAGACTTCTGGAATTGATCAATAAATTCAGTAAAGTCTCAGACTACAGAACAAATGTATGCAAATGTATGCAAATCAGAGGTTTCATATAGGCCAACAACAATCAAGCTGTTAATCAAATAAAAGACAAAATACCTTTCTCAGTAGCAACAAAGAAAATAAACCTAGGAATACACTTAACAAAGGAGGTGATATACAGAATTATGAAACACCGAGGAAAGACATTACAGAGGTTGTAAACAGAAGGAAAAATATACCGTACGAAGAACCAACATTCTTAAAATAGCTATACTACACAAGTGATTTATAGATTCAATGCCATTCCCATGAATATACCAACACCATTTTTTGCTTAAAAAATAGTTTTGTGCTTCATATGGAACCATAAAAGACCCTGCATAGCCAAGGCAATCTTGTGTAATAAGAACAAAGTAGAAGGCATCTCTTTACCAGACACCAAGATATATTACAAGTCTATAGTAATATAGACCAATACTGCATGGTACTGTGACAAAAACAGAGACATAGACCTATGGATCAGAACAGAGAATTCAGAGAAGAAATCGTCCTCATATTCCCATCTGTGTTTTATTTTTTTTACAAAACAGATAAAAGCATACATTTGAGAAAATATCTTTTTAATAAATGGTGCTGGGAAAATGGGATAGAAGAATAAAGCAGGACCTTCACGTTTAAGCTTCTGCAAAGCCAAGGACACAATCAAGACCAAATAGACAACCCACAGAATGGAAGAGAATATTCACATGCTGTACATCTGATAAAGGACTGATAACAAGAATCTACAAAGAACTCAAGAAAATTAGTAAGAAACAACCAAACAACCCCATTAAAAAGTGACAAAAACACAAACAGAAACTTTTCAAATGAAGATATCTTAATGGCCAAGAAACACATGAAAAAAGTGCTGAACATATCTACTCATTAGAGATATGCAAATCAAAACCACAATGAGATATTACCTAACTCCAGTGAAAATGGCTCATACTAAAAGCTCCCCAACCGAAAGATGCTGCCATGAATGTGGAGAGAAAGGGACTCTTACACACTATTGGTGAAACTACAAACTTGAGCAACCTCTATGGACAATTGTACGGAGATTCCACACACAACTAAAAGTAGACCTACCATTTGATCCAGCAATCCCACTTGTCATTTTATGAAAAGGACACCTGCACTTGAATGTTTATCACAGCAAATTCATCATTACAAGGACATGGAAACAACCCAAATGTGTACTAATACATGAATGGATTAATAAAATATGGTACATGCAGACTACAGAGTACTGCTCAGCCTTAAAACAAATGGGGATCTAGTGTCTTTGGTGACAATTTGGATGGAGCTAGAAACCGTTCTTCTAAATGAAACATCACAAGAATGGAGAAACAAACACATGTGCTTAATACCAAATTGGAACTAACTAACCAACACTTAAGTGCACATATGGAAGTAAATCTCAATGAAAATCAAGCTTGGGGAAGGGCAGAGGGGAGATTGTATAAATTCACACCTACTGGGAATTGTGCACCCCATCCGGATGAAGGGCACATTTATAACTTTGATTCAATCTGTTCATAACAAAATATGTAAACAAAACATGTGTACCCCCTAATAAAATAAAAAGTGACTAAATAAACATATAAACAGATATATATTAGGATTTCAAATAGTGCTAAGTGCTATGAAGAAATTAAAACAGTAAAAATGATGGAAGATACGAATTTTGATAAAGTAGCCTGGGATGTCCTGAGAATGTGATATTTTAACAATAAAAAGCCTGTATCAAAATTAAAAGGAAAACACTCTTCTTCATACCTAATGAACGTAAACTAACTAGTGGTTGCTTCCGTATTTAACAGGGATATTAAGTAATAAAAAGAAACTGAACATTGAAGTGGAAAAAAAAAAGGAAAGGAAAAGCAAGTGCAGCAATCCAGAATGCAATGGGCCACGAAACCCATAGGTGCAGTGCGTAATGCCCATGGTGTCAGCAGCTCCCAACCATCCATTCTGATGAATAGGAAAAAAACCAGTCACATACTGTTTTCCAAAGCAATCCTAAGCAGGTACATGGAGCAATAGCTGTAGAATGGAGTCCCAACAGACTTATTCAAACATGCAAATTAACAGCATTGAAAAGCAATGTACAGTAATCGGGTCCCATTTTGTATTGTAACATCAGCTGGGACACAATAGCTGCCTGTGTATCCTGTAGACAGTTTGTATTGGTAATAGCCACCACGTGGGTAATTAAGCACTTTAAACAAGTCAACCATTTAAGCTGTCTTACAAGTTAGAAGTAAAAAGCAAAGCTGGAACAAAGAGCAATAACAAGGAGCCATTAGCCTTGATGACACTGGTCTACCCAAAAGCATATGTTCCCCCAAATGAGAGCAGATTGTAGGTTTCACCTGCACTTCTGATGTCTGCTTTACACATTTGTGTTCTACATATTTAAGAAATTTAGATCTTCGTATGTTTTTGTGTAACTAAAAGCAGTAATAAATGGTTATTTTTAAAATTTATTTTTATTATTTAAATATTGAAGTAATTTTAATAACTAATTAAAATAATCATCTAATTACTATTTCCAGGCTTGCTCCATTTTTCTAACAGTATAATTAACTTTTTAAAGATCTTTAGTATGATGTTACTTGACATTTCACACCCACAGGAGATAAGGCCAGTGTTTTGGGAATCTCTGCTTCCCGGTGTAACCACAGCATGAGCTTTGGAGAATTAGACTTAATCTGTTTCAACTTCTGAAAACTAACTGGGATAGATTAGTGGAAATGATATTTTTATACATAGACTACAAAAGACCACATTTAAAGTGTCTCTCATACCATACAGAGACTATACAACAAATTTTCTAATTTATACCCAATGATAAAATTATGCACCCTTGATTACAACAGAACTAAAAGAGGGATAGTTGCTTCACTAAAAATAGTTATGCAATGAATCCTCAGCTTTCGATCCTCAAGGCTAAATAATTTAGTTTCCTTTACTCTTTTTACATAAATCTGTTTTTAAAGAGATTCATCATTTTTGTGCCTGTCCTCTGAACCCTTTGTAATTTATTCATATTTTGGAGCTGCATTGATATTTTGGTATGGCCTTTGTCTCATAGCAATCCTGCCAGGTCACTGTGGTCAGTGTTCCCTCTAATTTTTTCCAACCATGTATAGGATGGGTGACAAGGGACCTGCTGAGAGGGTTATGTGAAGTCAGAGTGTCAGCAGGGTTACTGACTCACCTGGATGTGATAGCTGGGACAAGAATGTGGACCGGTTGAACCTCCTGAGGGCTCAGACCTACTATCAATGATGCATGAGACTTTCATACAGACACTTTTGATTTACCCCCAGGAGAGGGAGACTTTATCTACTATTGTATGGATGTTCAACTTAAAGAATATGGTGACCTAGAGGACTTTGCAAATGTCAACCGTCACAAAAATTATTTAACTAAATTTTAACCTCACTATTAAGCATTCAGCCTCCTGCTAAGCAGCCTGAAATTTAGCTTTGGAGATTTGACTTGTAATACTTAACAGTTGGAGACTTTTCAGGTGTCTTCCTACAGAAGCAAGAGAATGCTCATTAATGTAAGTTCTTCCAATGCCCTCTACTGTTGTTTGATGAGTCAGGTTAAAAGTAATAGAAGTCATTTTCACATTATCTCACTCAACTGCTTTGAGCTTCAAGATCTACTATCTTCTCCCTGTCAGTAGGTAGTGCAAAGCAGCTTAGCAAATGATTCAAAGCAAATAGTCTTCTTTTCATCAGACTATAGGTAGCTTAATGTTGTATCATATTAGGATAGCGAGAAAACAGGATGTGGTGGAGATAAGTTTCAAAACTGATGATTTAGAAAATAAATATTTGAGGGCACTGTGAAGTGGAGAAGAGATACAGCAGGATTCCAGTAAGGAAGAAGCCAAGACAACAGGCAAGAGGTAATCTGTACCGTGGAATCAGGGGGAAACATGCATTTAGAACACAAGTGTTAAGGAAAAAAAAAGAGTATGGTGAAACAGTAGGTAGATGAAGTCTATGGAATATTTGAAAATCATACTGAACATTATTGCATGACACATAAAGGATATTATGTCACTTGGAACATATTCAAAGGTTACCATTTAATGGAAAAGAATTGCTCCTTCTGGGATGGTACAAATTCTTTCTTATATGTGCTACCTGGGACAGGGCCAATTGGTTTCTGGGCAATCAATTTAAAACGTTTTGTAGTAATCCAAGTGGAACTGCATGCTTTTGCTAATTTGTAAACGTTAATATATCTGGAACAAGGCTCTAGAAATTCCCTTTATAATATCCATTAAACGTATACAACACATATTATTTATTTAGATCCCCAATTTTCAATAGTGTTATCACATTAGCTGAGAATATGGGAAATGCAGTGGAAAATGAATGAAGTAGAATTGTATGTAAAAAATCCAAATGATTCAACAGGAAGGGATTGTATTGGCATCAGAGATATTTCCCATCACTAGGCAATAAAAGTCAAAATAATTGTTTAATAGCAACTGTAAAAGCCTTGCTTAGCAATAGATTAAAATTTGCTATGCCTCTTGACTCATTTTTGTGAGATAATTAAATTAAATAGTAAACATCTAAACTTTTTGGGTGAAAAGAATTGCAAGTTCACTTCTCTTTTGTTTCTAATTATTTTTAATGCAGATTGTATTTTCTACATTATATCTAACTTCATTCTATACATAAAAACCTAGTCACACCTGTATCTTTTTAGTAATTGGAGGGGAAAAAACTTTGAATGTGGTATTTTTCCTTTACAAGGCAATTTCTATCTTCTTAACCAACATAGGACATCTTAATTAGATTAGATGGCAAGGTTATTTTTATACATAAAGCTATACTAAAAGCTATGATCTCTATTAGTCCATAAAGATTACTGGGTAGCATCTTCCTAATAAAACCAAGATGATTTGAAAAAATTAAAGCAACTTTTCAAGGTAATTTGCTTCAATTTTCATTCTATAATAAAAATATTAAAATTCTAATGAATAGGAAATTGAGATATTTTATATATTTTCTACACTATTTCACCTATGCTTTTTGTAAAATATTTATCTTGTTTCTACTCTTGAGTCATTTAAGTACATTACAATGAAACTTCACTAGCTTTTACGAAAGTAAGAATAATATATTAGATTGTGACTATATGTTATCCAAAGAAGATTCAGAATTAAGATACACAGAGCTTCAATTTTTGTTGTTGTTGTTGCTGTTGTTAAAGTAAGTGTTTTGAGATCAAAGCAAAATAATAGTCTCTAACACGGAAACATAAAAAGTACCCAATGTACTCGCCCTTATTATGAAACTAATGTAGGACCTTCACATGAAAGCTATAACCCAGTTACAACCTAAGAATAGGGAGAAAGGGGAAAGGGAGGGGAGGGAGGGGGGAGATAGGTAGAGGGAGGGGGATTAATGGGATTACACCTGCGGTGCATCTTACAAGGGTATATGTGAATCCTAGTAAATGTGGAATGTAAAGGTCTTAGCAAAATAACTAAGAAAATGCTACGAAAGCTATGTTAACTAGTGTGATGAAAATGTGTCAAATGATCTGTGAACCAAGTGTATGGTGCCCCATGATCATACTAATGTACACAGCTATGATTTAATATAAAAAAAAACAAAGGGGAGAAAAGTTAGTCTGAGGTTCTGGTCTAAAAGAATGACTTTTTAGTTTATTTAAGACAATCCACAAATGGATTAATAAATTGTGGTATATGTATACCATGGAATATTATGCAGCCTTAAAGAAAGATGGAGACTTTACCTCTTTCATGTTTACATGCATGGAGCTGGAACATATTCTTCTTAGTAAAGTACCTCAAGAATGGAAGAAAAAGTATCCAATGTACTCAGCCCTACTATGAAACTAATTTATGGCTTTCACATGAAAGCTATACCCCTAAGAATATGGGGAAGGGGGCAGGGAGGAAAGGGAGAGGGGAGGATTTGAGGAGGGAGGGTGATTGGTGGGATTACACCTATGGTGCATCTTACAAGGGTACATGTGAAACTTAGTAAATGTAGAATATAAATGTCTTAACACAATAACTAAGAAAATGCCAGGAAGGCTATATTAACCAGTGTGATGAAAATATGTCAAATGGTCTATAAAACCAGTGTATGGTGCTCCATGATCACATTAATGTACACAGCTATGATTTAATAATAATAATAAAAAAAGACTAAATGGGGAGAAATTCAACCAAACTGGGAAAAAAATAGGTTTTTCAATGTAATATAATTTATCTGGTGGAAAGTGGTTATTATGGTGATAGGAAACAGTTTCATCTGGTAGTCATTTTTTAAAGATTTAACTATTCATTAATTATTGTTTGAAAGTACTCTTTATCAGAGTTGTTAAGAAGCATTCAGAATTTGAAGTGTTCTGAAGTTCTGACTCCTTGAGTGAACACACAAGAGTTTTTGTGGTTTCACTTTTTTTGTTGTTGTTGTTGAGACAGAGTCTCATTCTATTGCCCAGGATAGAATATTATTGTGTCATAGCTCAACAGCAACCTCAAACCTCTGGGTTTAAGCGATCCTCCTGTGTCAGCCTCCTGAGTAGCTGGGACTTCAGGAGCCCACCACAACCCCCAGCTAATTTTTCTATAGTAGAGATGGGTTCTCACTCTTTTTTTTTTTTTTGGAAACAGAGTCTCACTTTGGCCACCTGTGGTATAGTGCCATGGCATCATATTCACAGCAACAAAACTCTTGGGCTCAAGCAATTCTCTTGCCTCACTCTCCAGAGTAGCTGGGAGTAGAGGCACCCACCACAATATCTGGCTATTTTTAGAGATGCGGTCTCACTCTGGTTCAGTCTGGTCTCGACCCAGGAACTCAGGCATTCGAGCCACTGCAGCCTCCCAGAGTGCCAGGATTACTGAGCTTGGGGTCTCACTCTTGCTCAACTTGCTCAGGCTGGTCTTGAACTCTTGAGTTCAAGTGATCCACCCACCTGGGCATCCCGGAGTGCCAGGCTTACAGGCCCAAGCCACTGCACAAGCTCTGTGGTTTCACTTCCTCCTGCTACTTGTCTCCTTTACTCCATCTCCCATATTGATTCAGTTCTGGCCACTCAAGCTCTCTGCAGGTACTGGACTGGCTCCTGTTGTTTATCTGTTCATGCTTCTGCACATGCACATCCACGAAGTTAAAACACATTTCTTTCTCCATCCTTCATTTAGAAGTTATTTATTCATATTTGCCAGAACTTGCACCTTCTCTCATAAACCTGGTCAGGTCCCAGGTCTCTGGCAAGGTTATCATAGTATCCGGTATAACCACTATCATAGTGATTATTATTACCATTATTCCCTCCTAATTCAAGTGTCATTCTTAAATATTAAAGGCGATGTAATACCTGTTTTTGAGTCCAAAGAAAGCAGTATAAAGGTTTATTGAATAAATAAACGTTAAAGCTATAGGCCCTAACTTTCCCAAGGATCAAAAGACAACAAAATTGAAATCATATTGTTGTGAAATGTAGTAAAATATTTTCATTGTAACTAATGTATTTATTCACTTATTTATACTCAGAGTAACTATTTGAAATCTTACAAGTTTGCTACTTAAGAAATAAAAATTGAGAATCTGCTGTTCAAACTCCTGCCTGTTTTTTTACCACATATCCACAATGTATGTGGGATTAGTAGCTGACTCACAAGAATAACAAAGGCTTCAGAGCATTTCAAATTTTGAATGTTTTTGAAAAATCATGAGAATATGAAATGTAAAATGGAGGTGTCAAGTTCATCCTTGTTCATTGGCAGGAAGGCAATAAGGGGCATACTCATTTTTAATTTTGAATATCATACTAGGACACCTAGAAATATAGAATTAAACTAAAATAGAACTTATATAAAAATAAGAATACCAATTATAAAACTTAATATACTGAGGTCTTGTATTGATCTGGATGTCTCCCAGAACTTATATGTTGAAACTTAATCACCAATATGATAGTATTAACGGATGGGCTTTTAGGAAATGATTAAGTGAAGATAGTAAAGGCCTTTTAGATAGGACTAGGTAGCCTTTCTATAATAGAAGGTCTTGAGAGAGTGGATTCACTATCTTCTTCTCTGCTACCACGTGGGGACACAACATTTATGTGCTTTCTTTGTCTTTCTGTCCTTTTCACCTTTGAGAGTATAGTGTTTCTCCCTTCCAGATGATGCAGCCACAGGTGCAGTCTCGGAAGCAGAGAGCAGCCCACTCTGTGTCCTAGTGAAACAATGCAATACAATGAAAGCAGAGGTGAAAGAAAAAAGAATAAAAATGAATGCAGAAGTCCGTCCTTTGGGGTTTTAACCAACACAAGAAATGTACACACACAATACCTCCAGTAAAAATCCTTGCATTAACTGAACTGACCTAGCTTTTATAAACTTTACCCAGAACATAGGGGGGTGTTCGTTTTGGGGGATTTCAGTGTGCAAGCACCCTTCACTTTTCCATTTCCTTATTATATATTTTTTTCTTGTTTATCTCCTTCTTTACCGTGTGTTCTCTATTTCATTACCTACCATCTTCTAGGTTTTCTTAATTAAAAAAATCTACTAAGTCGTATATAGCATGACTTTTTTTGGAGGGGGTGACGAGTTTTCACTCTGTAACCAGGTTAGAGTGCAACTGCATAATTATAGCTCACTGCAGCCTTGAACTCCTGGGCTCAAGCAATCTTCTTGCCTTGGCCTCCTACCTCCTGAGTAGTTGGGACTACAGGCATGACAGCCACTGCACCCAACTTCCTACAGTATGACTTTTTATAACTTTTTTTACACATGCTTATGTAACCTTCCACAAAACAAGTAGATATTTTTATAAATCCATGAAATAATAACTTTTGATTATTTTCTGGTTACATATCTATTACCAATGCATATGTAAAAATCCCAGCTAGAGATTGTTGCATATTTGTGCTTATTGATTTCTTGGTTGATTTGACATCCTTTTATCAAATTTTTTTTAACATATTCTGCCTTTATGGTCCAGGTCTTCCTAAATTTTTCTTATTGCAAGATCCTATCCACACTCACATTAACTTCTACTTTTCTCCTTAATTTTTCCTCCCCAAAGCAGAAAGAATTTTGAAAAATACAAGGTGAAAAAAATATTGTTTTCACTGCTAGTTCACTTGATTGTCTACGTTTGATTTAAATACAAATGTATCTAGAGAAACACATTTTGTCTGAATGCTAAATGGGTGAATGTAACAATTAATATGTAATACCAAGCAGAAGACAAGTATCATCAGTGTACAATGAACCCAGAGACTGAAGAATAAATTTAATGTTATACAAAACATAACTATTATTAACATTAGTAATCTATTATTAGCACAGTAATAGTTGATTGCTTTTTTAAAAATTTGACATTATAATGGAGAGACAATCATTTCTCACATCTATTAGCTGCTAGAATGTTAAGTCTTTCCAAAAAGGATGTTTGCAATTCCAAACAGATGATGCCTTTCACTTGAGGTCGGTTGTGAAACAAATTATGCTTTCTATTAGTTATGGCTAGACAGACTACTACTCATGGCTGTTATCATCAAAGCCTAGTGATCTCCATTCACTATCATAGGTATCTGACTTAGGGAAGGGGTATTTTCTTTAATGGTAATAACACTAAAACAGCAATTCCTATATAAAAATATATATATTATCACCTTGATGTTCTTGCTTTAAAAAAGTTCACATGTCCTTCCCAAATTTATTGAGCATTAATATGCTCTTTAAGTTCATTATTAATATTTATTGTATATAAGATTATCAGTGAGTGATGCCATAATAAATTATTTCAAGGTTTTACTGCTTTATTACAAAATACACATTTAGACTTCAACTGACCGATAGAATTTTAATACAGGCATGATAATTTCTTTTATTCTATCATGAATCCTTACTTATATTTGGAATGGATATGCAGATTTTACAATAAACTTGAATGATGGCAAGCTTTGTTTTTACCACTGACATTGTTATGCTAGTTACATGATGAGGAGTACTTATTTCAAAAGGTCAAAGGCTAAGACCAAGTAAAGAATCATAGCTAATCCTCAACATTTGTAATTTTTCTATGTTACCAATGTCATGGTCACTAGACAATGAGCAAAACATGTATTCATGTTGTGGTTGTGCTTTAAAGGAAAAAGGCAGAAAGTCATGCAGTAGAATTATAACTCCCCCTCCACCCTAATGTTTTCTATTCACACAGAGTATTTTCTCTTCGCTCTTCTTCTCTTTTACTACAACGTAGCAGAAAGGAATTTCTACCTTTTTACTGACTAAAATATTCCGAAAGCCATTCCCTCCTCTGTGTATATGTAGAGATAACTTTCTATTTCTTTTCTGCTAAATCATTTCATTTCTTTCTAATAAAAATACTTGCACTAGGCTGTATATCACAGCTCAATTTACAATCTCAAAAATGTGGAAACGGCCAAAATGCCCACCAAACCAGGAATGGATTAACAAGCTGTGGTATATGTATAACATGGAATACTATTCAGCCATTAAAAAGATGGAGATTGGGCGGTGCCTGTGGCTCAAGGAGTAGGGCGCCAGTCCCATATGCCAGAGGTGGTGGGTTCAAACCCTGCCCTGGCCAAAAAAAAAAAAAAAAAATGGAGATTTTTATATCTTCTGTATTAACCTGGATGGAAGCAGAACACATTATTCTTAGTAAAGCATCAAAAGAATGGAAAAGCAAGAATCCTATGAACTCAATTCTGATATGAGGACAATTAATGACACAGTGGGGAATGGGGTAAGAGGAAAGCCAACAGAGGGAAGGGGGGAGGGTGTGGGGGAGGTCACAGCTTGTGACACACATTTTGAGGGCAGAACACAATAATAAGAGGACTTTACCTACTGAACACAGTCAATGTGGTAACCTGGTTTCTTATACCCTCAATGAATCCCCAACAATTAAAAAAAAGTGCTTCTAAGAGTTTTGTAGGAGAATCCCTGGTGTTTTCCAGATATACAATCATACCATGTGTGAAGAGCGAAAGTTTGATCTCTTCTGACCCTATATGGATACCCTTAATCGTCTTTCTCTATAAACAAAACTATGAAACTCTAAGAAAAGAAATAGTTGAAAATGTTAACAAATGGAAAAACATACCATGCTCATGGCTAGGAACAATCAATATTGTTAAAAAGTCTATACTACCCAAAGCAATATACAAGTTTAAAGCAATCCCTATTGCAGCTCCATTGTTATACTTTAAAGGTCTCTAAAAATAATACTTTGTTTTATATGGAATCATAAAATACCTCGAATAGCCAAGACATTACTCAGAAATAAAAACAAAGCAGGAAGAATCACGCTACCAGACCTCAGACTATACTATAAATCAATAGTGATCAAAACAGCATGGTATTGGCACAAACACAGAGAGGAAGATGTATGGAACAGAATAGAGAACCAAGGCATGAACCCAGCTACTTACCATTATTTGATCTTTAATGAGCCAATTAAAAACATTCAGTGGGGAAAAGATTCCCTATTTAACAAATGGTGCTGGGTGAACTGGCTGGTGATCTGTAGAAGACAGGACCCACTCCTTTCACCATTAACTAAGACTCTCACTGGAGTAAAGATTTAAACTTAAGGGCAGCGCCAGTGGCTCAAGGAGTAGGGCACTGGCCCCAAACCGGAGGTGGTGGGTTCAAACCCGGCCCCGGCAAAAAACCACAAAAAAAAAAAAAAAATTAAACTTAAGACATGAAAGTATAAAAATACTAGAAGAAAGTGCAGGGAAAACTCTTGAAGAAATTGGCCTGAGTGAATATTTTATGAGAAGGACTCCCCCCCCCCCCCGGGCAATTGAAGCAACATCAAAAATACCCTACTGATCAAACTAAAAAGCTGCTGCACAGCTAAGAACACAGTAAGTAAAGCAAGCAAACACCCCTCAGATAGGAGAAGATATTTGCAGGTTATGTCTCCAACAAAGGATTAATAACCAGAATCCACAAAGAACTCAAATGTATTAGCAAGAAAAGAACAAGTGGTCCCATCTCAGGCTGGGCAAGGGACTAAAAGAGACACTTCTGTGAAGAAGATAGGCACATGGCCTACAGACACATGAAAAAATTCTCATTATCCTTAATCATCAGAGAAATGCAGATCAAAACTACTTTGAGATATCATCTAACTCCAGTAAGATTAGCCCACATCACAAAATTACAAAACCAGAGATGTTGGTGTGGATGGGGAGAAAAAGGAACACTTCTACATTGCTGGTGGGAATGCAAACTAATATGTTCCTTTTGGAAAGATGTTTGGAGAACACTTAGAGATCTAAAAATAGACCTGCCATTCGATCCTACAATTCCTCTACTAGGTATATATCCAGAAGACCAAAAATCACATTATAACAAAGATATTTGTACCAGAATGTTTATTGCAGCCCAATTCATAATTGCTAAGTCATGGAAGAAGCCCAAGTGCCCATAGACCCATGAATGGATTAATAAATTGTGGTACATGTACACCATGGGATATTATGCAGCCTTAAAGAAAGATGGGGACTTTACCTCTTTAATGTTTACATGGATGGAGCTGGAACATATTCTTCATAGCAAAGTATCTCAAGAATGGAAGAAAAACTATCCAGTATACTCAGTTTTACTATGAAATCAATTTATAGCTTTCTTATGAAAGCTATAACCCAATTACAGCCCAAGAAGAAGGGGAAGGGGAGAACGAGGGGAGGGGTTGGGGAGAAGATAGGTGGAGGGAGGGTAATTGGTGGGACCACACTGGTTCATCTTACAAGGGTACATGTGAAATTTATTAGGTGTAGAACATAAATGTCTTAACACAATAACTAAGAAAATGCTGTGAAAGCTATGTTCACCAGTTTGATGAAAACATTTCAAATTGCATATAAAACCAGCACATTGTACCCCATGATTGCATTAATGTACACAGCTATGATTTAATAAAAAATAAAATAAAATAAAAAATGTGTACTCAAAGGCCAAAAAAAAAGCAGAAATCACCAATTACATAACATTTTCTTTGAGTTGTTAAATTTAAAATTTCTTTTATAACTTTCAATTTTCTCCCTTTGTTGTCTTCTCTCCTCTTTTGATTTTGTATATTCTTCTTGAATTAATTCTACAGTATTTTCATTAACATGTTTTCAATTTGTAACCTATTAGAAATTTAATTTAATATCCTACGTGAGATGGTTATCAAACTTTTTTTCCCAGATTATTACCAAGATAATTCACTGAATAAATCATGCTTTATTTTCCATTCACCTCAAATATTTCTTCTATTATTTATGTAAGTTTCACATTTTTGTGAACTCCCTATTTCATTAATCTATGTGTTTATTCCTCTGCTTATCCTAAAATAATCAAATCAATTTTATTAGAGTAGCTCTATAGTTTTTTTAAGGTATTTATTTATTTATTTTTATTTTTTTTATTATTCCTTTTCTTTTTTTTATTGTTGGGGATTCATTGAGGTACAATAAGCCAGGTTACACTGATTGCATTTGTTAGGTGAAGTCCCTCTTGCAATCATGTCTTGCCCCCATAAAGTGTGACACACACCAAGGCCCCACCCACCTCCCTCCATCCCTCTTTCTGCTTTTCCTCCCCCCCATAACCTTAATTGTCATTAATTGTCCTCATATCAAAATTGAGTACATAGGATTCATGCTTCTCCACTCTTGTGATGCTTTACTAAGAATAATGTCTTCCACTTCCATCCAGGTTAATACGAAGGATGTAAAGTCTCCATTTTTTTTAATGGCTGAATAGTATTCCATGGTATACATATACCACAGCTTGTTAATCCCTTCCTGGGTTGGTGGGCATTTAGGCTGTTTCCCCATGTAAATTAAGCTGCAATAAACAGTCTAGTACAAGTGTCCTTATGATAAAAGGATTTTTTTCCTTCTGGGTAGATGCCCAGTAATGGGATTGCAGGATCAAATGGGAGGTCTAGCTTGAGTGCTTTGAGGGTTCTCCATACTTCCTTCCAGAAAGGTTGTACTAGTTTGCAGTCCCACCAGCAGTGTAAAAGTGTTCCCTTCTCCCCACATCCGCGCCAGCATCTGCAGTTTTGAGATTTTGTGATGTGGGCCATTCTCACTGGGGTTAGATGATATCTCAGGGTTGTTTTGATTTGCATTTCTCTAATATATAGAGATGATGAACATTTTTTCATGTGTTTGTTAGACATTCGTCTGTCATCTTTAGAGAAGGTTCTATTCATGTCTCTTGCCCATTGATATATGAGATTGTTGGCTTTTTTCACGTGGATTAATATGAGTTCTCTATAGATCCTAGTTATCAAGCTTTTGTCTGATTAAAAATATGCAAATATCCTTTTTTTGGATAATATATAGTAAGTTAATCCCGTTCTTCTTTTTCTGGTACTGTTGGAATAGTCATAAGCTTACGCATTTTTTAGTATAACTAGTATTTTTATTATATTAAAACATTACTTCTAAAAGTAGGGATTTCTTTCCACATGTTAATACCTTATTTTCAATCTTACATAAGGTTGTATATTATTATATATACATTTATATTTCTTATTAAACTTATCCCTGTATGTTTTATACTTACTACTAAGAATGAACTAATGTAAAATGCTAGTTTTTATAAAATTGCCTTGTGTCCTTGTACACTTCAACACATTCTCTTGTTAATTGTAGTAACTTTTACTGATATTTTCGAAATTGTCCAGGTATATTTTCATTGTGTCTGAAATTAAAAAGCAAAAACAGTAGTTATAGTTTGGTTTGTTTGAACATTTTATATCTCATGGTGAAATTTGATCTCCAGTGTTGGAGATGGGGCTTAATGGGAATGTCAATGGGGATAGATCTTTTATGGATACATTAAATGCCTTTCCTTGGGGGAGGTGGTGAGTGGGTTCTGGCTCTATTAGGTCCTGCCAGAGACTGGCAACTTTCTCCCTTCTCTTGCCGTGCGATCTCACACACCAGATCCCCTTTGCCTACTACCAAAGCACTTAACCAGATATAGCTACTGAGACCAGCCCTTTTTTTACAGCCACTGAGACCATGCTTTTTTAACAGCCTGCAAAACTGTGAGCCAAAGAAACCTTTTTTGTTTATGAACTACCCACCCCTATGTATTCCTTTATAGCAACACAAACAGACCAGTCTCTCTTCTTTCCCCAGTGTTTCCACAAAGTCCTTCATTTTCTTGTCTTCTTGGCTTCTCTTTCAATCACTTTGCAACTCTATTTGCATCAACTGAAATTCTAATTTCATTATGACTCAATTAAAACTGTATGAACGTATAATATCAAAAATGTATTTCTTTGCCCATCTCCTTATATTTAATCAATATGACATTAGTGATTTTTCTAATTGCAATAATCCTTATTGTATTTTGCCATAAGCAGGGATAATATTTAAGTAATTTTTTTCACCAAATCCCTTGCAACGAAAACCACACTGGTGACTTGAAGTCTAGTAACGAGAAGCACCTGTAGGAGAATGAAATTTATGAGTGTTTAATATGAGGTAATGACTTCTTGGAGGGTTGTTGATCTTAAAAAATTGTAATGGCTGAGTTCTGTCCATGGTGGTAAGGGAAGTGCTTGTGATCCACAGTTCTGAAGTTCATGTTTGCTTAGAAGCAGTAGCAGTGTCATTTTTCCTTAGAAAGAACTTGAAGTGGTTGACATGAACCCTGATAGGGAGGCCTTGTACTCTGGCTCTCTGGTCTTTTCCAGAGACATACAAACAACTTATTCTTAATGCATTTGTTTCCTGTTTAAACTGACCAGAAAGAATGTCTCTGCTCATACCTCCCAATTTTGTGAAATATAATGATTGTTCACAATACAGGATGTAGTCAAGAAGCCTGAAGGAAATGTGATCTTTAGATTGATTTTTTGAATTGATTGGATTGGAAGTATTAAGTGTATACTCTACACTGAAGTATGGGGACCCTGTAGTCTTTGAATGCAGTGACTATTCAGTAAATTTTCACTTTCTTATGAAAAGCAAAGTTTTTGGCTTATTGAATGGCTGAAAGCATCCACCATTTTGAAGGAGGAGATGGGAAATGCATATGGACCACTGGATGGACCAAATGTTTCAAAATATCAGTAAGTTTAAAAGACATAAGGTCAAAGTTTGAAATTCCTGGTTTCAAAATGGTACAAAATCTGTAAAATAGCATCTTTAAAACTTAAAATTGTAAGGATTATTTACCTGAAAATAAAAATATTGAAATAAAAATAAAAATTAAATTAAATTAAATCCATAGTTATAAACTCTTGATTGCTGAGTTGTGGTGATTTAATTCGGAATTTTATGACGTCTCTATGTAATAATTAAGGTTTTTACTGTGGAAAAGTGGGGAATAAGACTGGAAAGAAGGATAATAGGTGACTCAAATAATCCCCAAATCTCTTGGGCTTCCCCTCCTTTTCTAACTTGTGATTTTTGTTTTGCTTTCAAATCTCTATAATGACTTTCCCCAAGGCAGGTATCTTGTAAGGAAAAGTCAATTCTCATATATCATTTTCTCTAATCCTCATTTCCATTAGCTCTTTGAGATCAATTACCTGATCAAACTCTGAACAAGACTTATATGTCAAATTGAATTGTTAGCGTATTTTTCTTTATATTTGTCTTGACCTTAGAAATATATATATATATATATATGGGAATGAATATAATAAGTTCAGGACCAGGAAAAGAGAAACAGGCCTATAGATTGCTCTAAATTTTCTACTCCGTACACACCAGAGTCTCTGCATTTAATGAATGCTTTTGAATAACTAGGAATGATTTTAAGTTCTGTCATTACTACCTGATACAAAGTATCTCAATTAAATATTAAATGAAGTTAAGATGCCCAGAATTTTATGTTATTATGCAAGTAAAAGACTCCCAGGACTTTGAGCTAGAAATGTTGGAATGAATTGCTTTTTGTATAATCTCTCTGCTCCTCCCTTCTATAGGCTTCAGAATGCCTGAGGGACAACTCTTCACCAAGAAATGGGGACATACATCTGTGAGAAGGGTGTCCACAAACTTGAACAATTCTATAAACATGGCCCTCTGAGGGCCTCGGAGGCAAGTAGGAAACCCAGCTTCTGAATGATTTTCTCTCATTTCAGTGTTGATATTGAGATCCTGTAGCAAAGGGTACACTAGCGATACTGAATTCCAGGAGAAAATTAAAAAGTGGTTGGAGACAAAACAAAATAAAGCAAACCCAAACTAACTGAGTGACAACCTTCACAGAGTCCATTACTCACGTCCTGCTTTGAAGCACCACATTGAGTGCCATTCTGGAAAGGAGTCCATGGTATTGTAGTAAAATTAAGAAACTAGGACAGGGTTCAGTCACTTCCACTCAACCATAGGCCATCTCTGCCTCCTGGTTGGCAGCCAACTGCTTTGCCCTGGATCCTCCTCAGCTAAATCAGTTGCTTGGCAGAGGGCTCAAATTGGGGGTTACATTAAAAATTCTGCTGGTTTTTCAAACAGAAATTACAAGTTGCCTCCCAGCACAGAGCTGCTCTTCCTCTCGAGGGAAGAAGCTTGCAATACATCTTTAGGGGTGAGCAGGATTACATGTCAAAAAAAAGATAGTGTTTTTTGTCTAATAATTCTCAGCCCTTACCAAAACCATAAGGAATCCAGAAAGTATCTACAAAGAGAGGGGTGGGTGGATCTCAGATGATGAACATCAGCCTAGCTTTCTGCCCTGCTAATCTGAAGCATTGGACACTTCTTGGGGATGAGAAATATCTAACGGTGGATAAGAAAATAAAGTCTTGATATTACTTCAGATTGGGCCTTTTCATACCTAAATATAAAGTGTTATACCAAAAAGGCAACTGAAGATTATATGGTGTACATAATGTGTCATCCAGAAATAAGTTTGAATGCAGTATTGTAAAAAAGTTGCTGTTAGAATTCTATTTCTTCCAGCCCATTCATGCAAATTCGTGATATTTTTTTCCAATTTTCTTTCAATATACTTAGTGTTGTATGTTTTCAAAATTCATGAAAATATATAGTAATACAAAAAACTTTGGAATCTGAAAATCATAGTTCTGGATTCTAGGATATGAGAGGAGGAAAAAGTGAGGTAAGGATGGAAGGCTTAAAGAAGGGTTAATAAGAAATGCCGTGGGATAGCTGCCTTCAGGACTAGTTTTTGTAACTTTGTCTTAAGGTAAGGTTGAATGAATTAGAATTTCTTTTCTATGTGTTTCTGCCTAGGTATAAGATGAGTTGGACATAATTGGAACATACTATTTTATCCAAGTCTATAAAAGCTAAAGGTGATAAATAGTAAAAAGGTGCTCTATTTGAAATTAGAAAAAAATCTGAAATTCAGAACTGCTTTTCTCTAAATGCTATAATTTATGTATGAACATATTTAAAATTATCAAAAGTAGAAGAATTCAGTCTCTGAATGTAACATGAAAATTATTATGTTCATCATTTGGGGGAATTTATATGAAGCCACTCATATAAATTGTAAATGAGGATGGACCTTATTGAGGAAATGTGGAAAGGAGTTACACACACACACACACACACCACACACATATTTTAGTCTACAGTTCTATGATGGTGCATGTATTATAATTTATGTACGTAAGTGCTTAATATCTGTACTCCAACTGAAAAGTAGCTTCTTTACAATGTTAAAATTTGTTACTCCGTAATTTTCTTTTTATATATATATATATTTTTTTTCCTTTGGAAAATACAATAAAATGTTGCCAGGAATCATTGAAAATTGTTTTGTTTTGTTTTGTTTTGTTTTGTTTGAAACAGAGTGTCAAGCTGTCACCCTTGGTAAGGTGCCGTGGTGTCACAGCTCACAGCAACATCAAACTCTTGGGCTTAAGTGATTCTTTTGCCTCTGCCTCCCAAGTAGCTGGGATCACAGGCGCCTGCCACAGCACCTGGCTATTTTGGTGTTGGTGTTGTTGTAGTTGTTGTCATTGTTGTTTAGCTGGCCCAGGCTGGGTTGGAACCTGCCAACTTTAGTGTATGTGGCTGGCACTGTAACCACCATGCTACAGGAGCCGCGCCGCATTGAAAATTGTTTTTAAAAGAATTAGGGAACAACTGAACATAGTACAAATATGTACTCTCAAGAAGATTTTAAAAACATCAATGAAGTTAATGAAGATATGGTGTTAATTTTTTATTATTACAATGTAATGGATCCTAATTATTTAGAGCTTTTACTTTTTAAACAGAGAACCTTCAATTTCAATATTGGGTGAAAGTTATTTAATTGCATTATGCACATATTTAATATACTTTTCTCTATTTGAAATTACCCTTCAATATTTGATAAGTTCTCTTGAGAAATTATCTATAATTTTCTAGCAGTCTATGTATGTTTTAGAAACAAGGTCTCCTTTGTTGCCCAGGCTGGAGTGCAGTAATGACTGTAGCTAACTGCTGTGGGTAAATTCTGGGCTCAAGCAATCCTCTCACCTCAACCTCCTAAGGAGCTGGGACTCCAGGTACATCCCACCGCTCCTAGCTGCCTGTGTTTTAGTGTTAGGAAATAAATGTATACATGGACACTAAGACTCTCAAAGAATATTTCTTTCACTGATAAACCCTCATTTACTTAATTACTTCCATAATCAATGATTAGATAGTGGTTTTCAAACCTGATTGTCTATTAGAATCATTTTGGAAGTTTTTAAAAAATAAATGGTCTGGGACGAGACCAGAGGAATGTCATTGTTAAAAACCTCTCTAAGTTTTCTTAACTTGTAAACATTAGAAAGTGAAACTTCAAGCTTTACCTGTTACTATTACTAATATTAATGGTTGTTATTTGTTAGAGTTCATTCCTCTGCTCCAAAGAAGCCTCCTGGAATCTCCTGGAACATCTACTTGTTTTCTTCAGGGATTTTTAAACTGCCCCTCCAAAATTGTTTCCAGCATAACATTCTACTATTGAAAAAGTAGAATAATGGATAATGACATGCAGAAAAATTGTGTTATGGAAAATGTTTACTCTGGTTCAGTAATATGGAGTATGAATAAGAGATTTTGATGGAAAGTATTGGAAAAGATTATCAGACTGACCCGAGAACGTAAAAGAGATTAAAGATGGATTACCTGGGATAAGTAGATGAAATTGGCATTAATGAAGAAAAATATGAAAAAGAAGAAAAAATTAAGGTTAGAAAACAGGCAACTCCTTTTAAATAATATATTTTTCTCTGTATCATATTTCGTATCCAACTCTAAAATTTCTTTCACTTTTAGGTTGAGTATGCGGGTCCTTAACTGCCCCTTGTTTGAGGAAGGCTGTATTTTTCTTTTCTTTGTGCATTCTCTGTACTTCTGTGTCTTTATTTATCAAATCATCAGAGCTTTATAATCTGAAGCCAGTTCCAGAAATCTCATTCCAAGATTTAATCAAAATCATCACCACTTTCTTTTTTTTTTTTTTTGTGCTATATATTTTACTTACATGATTTTAACTATGACCCATTTTAATCTTTTTTTTTTTTTTTTTTTGTAGAGACAGAGTCTCATTATACTGCCCTCGGGTAGAGTGCCGGGGTAGAGTGCCGTGGCGTCACACGGCTCACAGCAACCTCTAACTCTTGGGCTTACGCGATTCTCTTGCCTCAGCCTCCCAAGCAGCTGGGACTACAGGCGCCCGCCACAACGCCCGGCTATTTTTGGTTGCAGTTTGGCCGGGGCTGGGTTTGAACCCGCCACCCTGGGCATATGGGGCCGGCGCCCTACTCACTGAGCCACAGGCGCCGCCCCATTTTAATCTTCTTTAAAGCTCAGTGAAGACACACTGTTAGAGTCTTAGTAATTTGGAGAAAATCAACTGGAAATTAAAGAAAAATAAAGCTTGTGTCTATTATAAGAGAGATTAAGAGTTGTAACAGTAACAAGGCAAAGAAGGCCAAGACATCACGTACAAAATGCTAAACTGTAATCTCTTATAAGTAAAAATGGTTAAAGAAATAGGCCAACTGCTTGCACTGTGTTCAAGATATGACTTGAATTGTGTCTGACAGCTTTGCTTAAGATATAAATTGAGCAGACACTGTCAAAGGAGGAAAGCGCCTTGGCAGGATGATGACTGAGGCCGTGAGAAGAAACTACATGGATGAAATTTTAACAAACTATTTAACCAAAGAAAATATGCCATACCTGGTAAATTTCTCCCCCTGGTAGGTAAGAAGACATAATTTCAACCATAATATAAAGCATAAATTTGGTGGATACTGATATGGAATGTACAGACCTTCAAATCCATAAACTCACATGGTTTGGGTAAAAATATTTCTAAATTCTTGTAAGGAAAATAAAAAACTCAAAAAATATGCTTAAAATACAGTGACAGCTAAGGAGCTGTTTTTCACCTATAAAGAACTCATAAAAATCAATACATTGCATCCCTCAGATGGAGATTCATAGAATAAAATGTGCAAGTGACACAGAAACATCAAGCATTCAGAATTACCAACAGAGAAAAACACAGCAATTTTCAAATAACATTTTAATGTATCATTTAAAAGAAGATTGAAAGTGGCTCAGTGCCCATAGCTCGTGGTTAAGGCGCCAGCCACATACAAAAAGGCTGGCAGGTTTGAACTCAACCCAGGCCGGCTAAACAACAATGACAACTGCAACAAAAAAATAGCCGAGTATTGTGGCGGGCACCTGTAGTCCCAACTACTTGGGAGGCTGAGGCAAGAGAATTGCTTAAGCCCAAGAGTTTGAGGTTGCTGTGAGCTGTGATGCTACAGTACTCTATTGAGGGCAACATAGACTCCATCTCAAAAAAAAAAAAAAAAAATAAGGAAGATTGAAAGTATTTCTAATTCTTAGTACTGTATGGTAAAGAAAAAAATGCTTAGATAGAATAGTGAAAACGTGTAATTTACTTTCATTTCAATGTCCATTGGTATTTTAATTTATGATATATTTTTTCAATTTATGATATTTTTACATGACTAAAATGGGTCCTTTTATATAATTTAACTATCACTTTAATTATATCTGTCGTAAAGTAATTGGTATATGAAACTTATTTCATCTCAGTATCATTGATGCTTCTTTATTTTCTTACGTTTCTCTTTGGCATATGTGTTTTAAGCTAAGATTAAGATATTTTAACTCCCCTACCCAACAACAAAGAAACCTTTTAAAATTTCAATTGAAGCATTAAAAAATCCTCTCATGTGAAAATAACTGTCAAAATACCTGAAAAAATGATCTCCTAATAAGACTAAAGGAAATAGTTGACAGGTGTCAATGATTATTGATAATGGTAGTTAGTTAAGATAATCCGCTCAGTCCTGAAGTTCTGCTCTCATGTACTAAGCACACACCCTGTGCCACATCTGACATGGCAAAGGTCATGAGTCCAGTAACAGGTGTAAGAACATGATAAGTTTTCGTTCAAAATCACAAACGTGAGCATAAAATACAGACATAAGGCTCAGTGAATTTGCTCCACTGATTTTTGAACATAGTGAATAAGGAAATGTATGGTATGTGGACCGTAAAAGAAATCTAAAGTAAAGCTTTTTTAATTACACATCTTTCAATGTTGTTAAATTCAGGAAAAATGTTTACATCCTGATGAGTCCAACTTCAAGAAATATAAAAGTTATTCAATGCTATCATTTTTTTTAGAATAGTCTTTTTCAATAATGTAAGTATTTTTTCACCATCTTTTCTTCATTCTATTGTCCTCTTAAAATTTCTCACAAGCCCTATACTGTTATAATACACAAGACTGATTTGATAAATTCATCTTGAGATATGAACATCACTTTGTAGTATTCTGACTATCCAGAAGGGTTCCTACTAGGAAAAAAAAAGAGAGAATAACATTAATACAAATGAATGATTTTCTAGTAAGAGGATTTAGAGACATTTGGCTAGATATAAAAATATATTCTGAGATGAATACATTTTCATTTGATGAAATCAATGATGCTGATGCATCCCCAATCCTGCTAAGTCTTCTGTTTCCAACTCAGTAAATGGTCATCGTCACCCTTGCTGTTATGTAAGGTAAACTTCTTGAAGTCATCCCTGACAACTCTCTTCACTATGACAAATTCAACACCAAGTAGTATTGATTTCTGTCTCCCAAAGGTGTCTCAACATAATTTCAATTCTATCCATCTCCCCTCCCTCTACCCTCGTCCAGGCTGTGTATTTTCTCTGATTGACTGAGTAAACACGTTCAGACTACTTGTAGGAGCAAATGGGCACCTTTAGCATAATTTGAGGTAATGTTTTGAAAGAAAAAAAAATCAGAGAGAACTGAGAAAAGCTGGTGCATCCAGACTCCGCTAGTATGAAGATCTGCCCAGCTTGCTTAGAGGTGTTAAACCCTAAGTACAAGGCTTCTTTTTAATACATCAAAAGGGGATAAGTATTTCAGACCATAATTTGATAAACCTAATAAAACCAAGCTTTTTATGTTGTGTCCATCTAACTAAAGTGTCGAGAAAGGGCTTTTTGAAATCTAATTATGTTTGCCCAAAGCCTTCTAAGAGAATTTATGATCCACAAAATATCTGTCGAGTAGGTAGTAAACTGGCAGCTTTTCTAATTGTTTTCCAAAGATCTTTTTACCCAAGTGATTAGGAAGTGTTTTACCTGGTATACTGCCTCCATTCGTACGGCCAGGTATAATAACCTCTGAAATTTTCATGGATTAATTGTGTCTTCACTTAGACAAAAATTTATTTTAAGTCTTAGAATTTTAATTGCTTCAAAGTAATAATTTTAAGCACAGTATTACATGAGTACACACTTATATATAAGCATATAGGAGAATACTTTTGGAATTTGTGCCAGGGAGGCATGCGTGTACATTGCTTTCTGTTTGATCCCCTAGAAGCTGTTTGGTATAGGTAGGTAGGATAGTAGAGATTATTATAGCTCTCTATTTATATATAATAAAATTAAGATATTGAGAAATGTCTTAACTCGCCCTAGAATACTGTAGAAGATATTAGGGTCAAACTAGAAGAAAATAAAGGGCCAAGTGAGCTCAAACTTGCAAAAAAATTCAACATGGGCAATTCTTAGAGTTCAGTTATCCTATAAAAGGTTTTAAATAAAGTCTCTGAAAGCTTAAATACAATAAATCCAAGTATTAACAGAACAAATCAGTGTAACTTCTATTTTGCTCTTCAGAAGGCATTTTTAAGTATGTTTCTTCACATACAGTAAATTTCGATTTGTACATGTGTGATATGATTTCTAGATAGTCACAGGCCCAGGGGAGTAAATACTAACTTCTAATTTAGAAATTTTAACATCTGTCCCAATATCTTACAATTTAATAAGTCTATGATTCATATTCCTTTGGGGTCAACTAATAGCATAATTAGTTTGTTATACAAATCAAGGAACACAAATCTAGGCAGGAAAAGTAGAGCAGCATATGTTGCAGGGAGATATGTTGGGATGATCCAAATGACAAATAATTATGTGATTTTTAAATAAACACAGTTTTACTTGATAAAGTGTATAAAGTTTATGCCAGATACTAGGGGGGTAAATAATAAAATACATGTATTTTTCTTAAGCATAATACTTAAAAAATGATGGACATAAGGTTAAATAAGTATTCTAACAGTTCAAAAAAATTATAAAAGTTCTATGAAAAAAGATGAATCAATTCTGACAAGGTGGTAGTCAGAAATCAGAGTGGCATTTGAATTTTGTTAAATGTTGTATATAGAATTTTTCTAAGAACAAAATGTGTGACAAAAAGTTGAGTCAATAATTATTTGAAGACCTCTGCATATGTCTTTATGGCTTAATTTTGGAACCTATAGGAGTGTGGTAGAACTGAAGACTGGAAAATTAATTTGGGGGAAGGATGAAAAAGGTTTGAATAGGATGCCAAGAAATTAAGATTTTATCTCCCCAAGGTTAGGGATTGAGACAATGTTGAGATGTGCATGCCAACCTCTGACTGATTGGTAGTGACTGCACAGACCCTGCTTTTGGGAGGCATTCTGAGCACCAGTGTGAGCTTAGTCCCATCTTTTCTCAGCAATCTAAAGGAGGAGTTCAAATGGAATTAGGACCATATCTAAACAATGAGTTCATTCAACAGTCTGAATCAGGCGAGAGAGACGAGCGTGAAATTGTATTGTTTCCTTCTTATCATTGCCTTCTCTATCAACCCTTTCTTCTGTACTCTTAGAAACTTATGAGTAAATCTTACAGTTTTCCAGAAACTTTCCATGATAAGAATTTTGAGAATTTTTTCTCATTCAGATTTTTAGCGATCAATTCCAGTCAAAATCACAACTTTAGTTTTATATCTAATTCAACATACTTTCTCACTTCTTTGTCTTCTCTTAGGGTCAGTCTCTTTGGGTTGTCCTGCCAAAATTGCTTAAACAATTAACTTTCCTGGCCCACCAATTCTGGTCCACAGGAAGCTGACACATGCCAACCACAGTGAATGCTGACTGAATGAGGCATCCTATCCTATCGCAAATCTTGTCTCCCAGCTCTACTTTCTCTTAGGAAATTGTCCATCCCTTTGCTAAAATAAAGGTAAATAATTCACTTGCTGATTATATTTTTCAATTTGAATTACTTTGTCTGCAGCCCTCAAACTGGGATTTAGTGGACATATCAATAGACCACTAAGAAAGTGAAGGTTCGGCAGTGTAATTGTGAACCTGTAAAGGGAGAAAGCTCACAAAGGGTGCTTCATCAAGCTGTTTGCTGCTTTGGTCAGTGAGCCATAGTCCCTCCCACAGGGGCAATTCAAGGAGCCAGTATAAACCCACACGGAAGACATATTCCATAAGAAGAGCTTAGAAGCTAATGTATTTATATAACAACTCTCATTAGTCATTATTAGCACAGTTCATGACAAAGATGAGTCCTGGCTGGCTGGGTATGCTAGTGGTGAAGCAACATCTAGCAGCAGTTCCCAACCTGTGGGTCACGACTCACAGGAACTGTATTAAAGGGCCCCAGCATTAGAAAGGTTGAGAACCACTGAAAGGGCAAGCAAAAGCACTCGGAAAATGAAATACAGGTGCTATCAATGAGACATCCAGCGTGTGCTCTCCAAAGAAAAAATAGAAAGGAGTATTGACAGATCAGCAATAGCATCTGCTATCCTGTTTAAATCAACACCCAATGCCTATAAGAGGCTCCCTTGGAGGTCTTGTTTCTTGTCTTGGGGAATATTCCTCATGAAAAAAAGAACAAGAATGCTCAGAAAAAATCTCCCCTGAACTCTGTAGCTTCTAAAATGTCTCTAGCTTCAATAAATTCTTTCCTTTAAATTCCTAGTTCTTTACTCACATTGACTCATAAGGTGACAGGTACAGGACATTTTTGGCCACACTTTTTTTCTTTCTTTCCTTTTAAAAAATAATTAGAATAGATTTAGGGGCACAAGTTGAATTATGTTACATGTATATTACACAGTGGTAGAGTATGGGCTTTTGGTTTATCCATTACCCAAGTACATTGTATCTTATAGGTAAATTTTCATTCCTCTTTCCTTGTGAGTCTCCAAAGTCCATTATACCAATTTCTGTATCCTTACATAGACATAATTTTTCTATGACTTATAAGTAAGAACATGCAACAGTTATTTTTCTGT
Organism: Nycticebus coucang; assembly: GCF_027406575.1. Classification (NCBI taxonomy): domain Eukaryota; kingdom Metazoa; phylum Chordata; class Mammalia; order Primates; family Lorisidae; genus Nycticebus; species Nycticebus coucang. The sequence continues at coordinate 52,979,944 of NC_069794.1, read as the reverse complement.
TTCTGAGTTACTTCTCTTAGGATAATGATCTCAAGTTCCATCTTAGTTGCTGTAAAAGCCTTTTGATTCATTCTCATTACTGAATGGTACTCCACTGTGTGTGTGTGCGTATATGATATATACCTGTATAGATATTCACATTTTCTTTGACCAGTCATCAGTTGATGGGCACTTAGGTTGATTCCACATCTTTTGGGAACGTGAATTGTGCCACAATAAACATGTAAGTGCAGGTATCTTTTTAAAATAATTATTTCTTTTCCTCTGTGTAGATATTGGTAGTGGGATTCCAGAATCACATGGTATATCTACTTTTATGTCTTTGAAAAATATCCATACAGCTCTTCATAAAAGTTTTATTCATATACATTCCCACCAACAATATATATGTGTCCCCTTTTTACTGCATCTCATCAACATCTATTGTTTCTTATTTTTTTAAGCAACAGTCATTTTAACAAGGGTATGATGGTACTGTGCATCTCTTTGTGATTTTAATTTATAAGTTCCTGTCGATTAGTGATGTTGAGAATTTTTTTCATATGTTTTTTGGCCATTTGCTTATCTTCTTTTGAAAAGTATCTTTTTATGTCATTTGCCCAGTTTTTAATGTGGTTGTTTGGTATTTGCTTACTGAATTGTTTGAGTTTCTAATAGATTCTAGATATTGATCTTTTATTGGACACATAGTTTACAAATATTTTCTTCCATTATGTAGTTTGTCAATTTATTTTTTTATTATTTCTTTTGCTTTGGAGTAGCTTTTTTGTTTATTTAAGTCCCATTTGCCTATTTTTGTTTTTCTTGCATTTGCCTTTGGAGTCTTCGTCATAAATTCTTTGCATAGGACAGTGTCTGAAAGAGATTTTTCTAGGATTCTTGATGTTTCAGGTCTTTAATTTAAGTCTTTATCTAGCTTGAGTTAGTTTTGTATATAGGTGGGAGATGGGGATCCAGTTTCATTCTGCATGTAGTTCTCCAAATTTCTCAATACCATTTATTGAATAATGTATCTTTCCCCAAGGTAGGTTTGGAGCCTGTAGGTGGCTGTTTCAGAAACAAATAGTTGGAGCAGAGGAACAAATATGGGCAAGTTCTCAGGCCCTAGGGAGCTGAGGTTATGTAAGAGCTGGCAGTAGCAGTGGTAGACTCACAGAAGGACTCAGATGGTTCATGTTGAGTTGAAGTCACTGGTAGCAGCAGTGGATTTGGCAGACTAGTCCCCAGTCTTAAAGCTGTTTGTAACAGGGCAGTGGGTATTGCCCTAAGTATACTTGGAAGAGCTTTATTTGTCCTGTCTCTTTCTTGCCAGGAAGCTGTTGCAAATCATTTAAACACGACCTGAGGGTGGGCCAATGCCTAACCAACTGTCAAAAGGCTCCTGGCTGTGGGATTGTAACCAAAGATAGATGAGTCCCTTTCAGGCAAGTTGCATGGGCAAGAAACTGTGGGCACTGCTGTTCACCATGTCTAAGTCTCACTGGAGTCATGGAAGGACTGGGGATTGTCCAAGATGTGTGTAGGAGATGCTGGGTTCCCTTGTCTTTCCTCAGCTGAGCAGGGCTGCAGCTGCATTCACCCAGATTCAACCTGAGGCTGGGATGCTGCTTAGTTTAAAAATCCAAACATGGTACTTTGGGCCTATGCCAGGAGAGGGTATTGCTCTTTAGAAGCATGCTTCCCTGGCAGGAAACTATGGAGATTTCCGTTCACTTGAGTCTCAGCCCTGTGGTAGCCAGCTGCAGTATAGTGGCCACTATCCCAGATGTGTTCCTGGTTTCCTTGCTCCACACCAGCCAAGTGGAGGATGAGGCCATGTCAGCTCAAAATCATCCTGTTGGTGAGGCATAGCCCAAAGTCTCAAAATGGTACCCTGAATCCAAGAATGGAAAGGCTGTGGCCCCACCCTGCTAGGCAGTGTAGGTGAAAACAGTGAAGAATGCTGTCTGCCTATTGTTCTGTCTGCACAGAAGCCCACAGTATGGCAGTGGGAACCTTCCCAGGGGTGCATGGGAAAGGTTAGGTTTCTCCAAGCTTCCCAGTAGCTTCAGGGTACCTCTGAAATTCTATAGAGTGGTTGAAATGATAAGTAACCTGACTGGTGTCACTGATCAGGTTAGCAACAGAGCTGAGAGTTGAACCTAGGTGACGTGAGGGCAGAGCCCATCCTCTAAAACAGACCTCTATATTGTCTCAAAGAGAAACAGTAACATTACTTGCAAATTGTATGCATGGATTTCTACTAGAAAAAAGAGTATAAATCCTGCATATGTTTATTTTTAAGAAAGGCAAAATTTGTAGTGTAACAATTATATATAATTCCCTGGCTAAAAATTACATTGGCTACAATATTTGTTTTGCACATTATTGAACGAGGGTGGTTCTTGCTGTTAAGTCAAGGATAGTTTCTTTGCTATGCTGTATTTAGTTCATAGATTAATTTCCTCTACACAGAGATTTCTAGCTCTATGAGGCAATACTATCCAGTCAAAGAAATAACTTTTTCACTGGCTGGTTGTCTGTGGTTACCTGCAAAACACTGGGCCAGCTATATATCTGACCATTACAAAGTTTGGACCCTAGTATAATATCTCCAAATGTCAAAAGCAATAAAAACATAGGCTCAGTGTATGTTTTGAGATGCTTCTATGAAAATGTTTTGCATTGAAAATATCTTGGTATGATCTTTGCTCTAGGAAGATCGTCTTTGACTCTTCTGATTCTCTTCCTCTTTCTCCTCGGTGTCTCTTCCCCACCTTGTTCCTTCCTCCTTGCTCTCCCTCTCTCACCATCTACAACATTTCTGCCTCATCTCTTCGTAGCATCTGGATGCAGTTTCCATTTATTTTCTTTCACTCTCATTTACAGTTCAGTCGTGCTTATTATTTTAAGAAGTAGTAGAAGGAAATATATTTGTTCCATCTCTAGAAAAAGAGCCAACTACAAATTTTATTACATGTGTTTCTGCCCCTTGTGCTAAAATGCCTTGAAGATGAGTCATTGGAGCAGAAAAGCAAAAACTTATAATCTTTAATGTGCATACTATTTTCCACCTGTTTCTGATACAAAGGTTTTATGTTTATTTGTGTTATATAGCCAGAATTTTAAATGGTTTCTGAAAGCCTACATACAATAACAGATGATAAAATTGGTTTGATACTGTATCTATCTGTTTTATTTACTTTAGTATATCACAGTGTTTTGTTTTTATTTTTCAATGAAAATTTATTTTTATTTTTGGTTTCTGTAAGTCAGCAATTCAGACAAGGAAATCAGGAACCACTGTCCTCTACGATGACCAGGCCTCAGAAGGCTGATGTGGAGGATGAGGCTGCAGTCATCTGAGGACTCATTTACTCACCTGTCTTATGGCTTATGCTGCCTAGGGATCTTAGTTCTTTCCTCGGAGAGGCTTCTCCCTGTGGTCTCTCTGAGTTTCTTCCCAGCAATGTGACTGAATGCAAAAGTGAAATTCCCTTCCAGGGAGCCTGGGGGAACCACATCACCATTCATGACCCAGCCTTAGAAGGCGTACAGCTTCCTGCTCACCTTGGGTTCTTGGTTGAGGCAATCACAAATCTCCCTCAGATTCAAGGAGATTGCATTCCGCCTCTTAATAGGAAGTGGCAAGGTTCTTGAGGGGCGTCATGGGACCAGAAATATTGCTGTGCCATTTTTGGAAAACACAATGTGTCGGTGGATTGTTTTATGTTCTCCGTGTACATATAAACCACACAGAGCAATATGCTAACAAGTTCTTTCTTTGACATGAGGAATTCTTACCTGAATTTTATGTTCTTTGTATTTTTTTAAACTATAGGTTTCAAATATTCATTCATGAATGACTTTCGTAATGGAAAAAGAGAATGAAAAAAAGAAAACAGAAGATGCTTTCTTCTCCTCTTAAAAATAGAAAAAGAAAAACGCATAGACGAAACTCAGGTTCAGAGAGGAGTGCTTTGCACCAACTGCACATCGTGCCCTCATCGCATCCTGTCTTACCATTCCCTTGGACTGCTGCTAGACTAAGCCTAGCTTCCTTTGTAACCACTGACTCCAATGTTTCTAAAGCATCTGATGTATTATTTCATGTGTATTCATCACTGCCTTCCTGCTCAGGAAGGGAAAAGAAGGAATATTGCAAAAGTAAAGATTCTGGAAGTAAGCACAGAAGGCAGGCCAGTCCTTAACAGTTATTTATTACCAAGATACCACAGAAAAATTTTGAAAACATTATGGAGAATAAATATATTCAAAAAAAATAAAAGATAAATGTACTAACCTACCTTTCATTATTTTTAGTTATCTAATATTATTTTAAGGGATTTAAAAATTTTATTTGGTAACATATAAAGATGAAACATATCTTTTAATTTTTTCTAGCTTAAAAGTTGTTCTCTGATCATAAAAATGATGACAACTGCTAACATCTATGTAGTACTTGCCTGTGTAGAAAGTGTTTCACATTCACTAAGAAATTTTGTTTCTTTTAGAAACTCTGCCATAAGAAAAGCAGTGTAAAGTTAAGCATTTTTTTGTCTTTGGAGAAGGGAAATACATCTTAAAAGACTTGCCCAGGTTATAAGTAAAAATACTAACAAAATAATCTCTCTCCCCACAAATGACACAAGACCCTTTATTGTCCTTTGCAGTGCTAGAGGAGAAAGAATTATTTTAGATTGAAAAAAAGCTTTTCCCCCACCCCCATTCAGGACATAATGAGCAGGGTAGAAAGCATAGAAGTGGTATGTTTTCTTACCCTAGATGAATAATTTCAAAAATGAATACTCTCGAGAGGGCAAGTCTGTGTCATTTCTCATGGCACGTTTGTCGTTAACATTAGAAAGTCTTGGTTTTCCAATCTCATGCTTGACTGACTCAGAGAATCTTGGAATATGGACATGTGTCACACACCATATAACTGTCTCCTCATGCTGCATTTTGGTATCAGACAAAATATCCCATATTAGGAAAGACTGATTCAGGTGAATATTGCAGGTAGAAACTTGTCAATTGCTCAAACTACTTCTCACCTTCAAAACTCCCCTGGCGGAGGGGGGGTACCCTGGGATCACTAATTAAGCATAATCATTATTAGTATAGTGTTTGCTTTAAGACTATTTCTAAGCCTACCAGCTATTTTCAGGTTCTGTGTTCCCCTTCTCCTGCCCACTTGATTGATTTTAAATTGCAACTGTGGACTGCAGTTTTCTGTAGCACTTAGTCATGACTGCTCCAGCTTTCAACTTTCTCTTTCCATTCAGACCGCTAAATTAGAAGTGTATAGTGCTTGATTTATATTTAGATGCATTTTTTAAATGAAGAGTTAAAAGTTAAAATTCTGCACAGCTACAGGAAACATTATTGAAAGTCCTTTAAAACCATTATGTAGACTCCCTCAAATCGCTGCTACAAATGCACATTATAAACTTGGCCTTTTAGTTGTCAGAGTCTCATTTGAGTTTGTACTATTTTCCTTTGCTATTGTCAGTATTTAATGGTAATCATTTAGTATCATAAAGCTAGACATGTTTCTCTACATAAGAATAATAATAGCACATATAGAAAAATAAGTGGGCAAAGCAGGAAATTTAAAAATGTGGTAGAGGATTAAGGTTAAGGAGTGCATCAAAATTAGTTTGCATCAACGCTGGAACAAACTGGCTCAAAGATTAAGTACATTTATCGTTTGAAGAAAGTGGAAATCTACATGCAGTATAGGATTTAGGGTTGATGGCATGCTGGATCCCAATTCTTCCTTTCATCTCTGTCACCTTCAGCTTTGGCTTTACTCAGGGCTTGCCCTTTTTGTAAACAAAAAAGGTGATAGGCATTGTCAAAGCTGGTCAACTTCTTGCTGAGTTTCTCATATTCAGCAGGAGAGGTAGGAATGAAGGCAAGGTGCAGAGGTGGGAGAAAGGCTGAGAGGAAAAAGAGAAGAGTTGAGAAGAGAAAAGAGAGAGGTAGAGGGAGGGAGGGAGAGAGGGAGGTGGGAGGTGGGAGAAGACAACAGAGAGGATCTCTTTTAAAAATTACTCTGGTTGAGTGCATGAGGACTTCTGGGCTATGGTTCAATCAGATCGTTTAACCAATCAGGTGAGAGTGATGGCAAGTCATTATTGGAATAGACCATCAGCAAACAGCTTTTCCCTGGAGCTGGGACTTAACTCAGCTTCTCCTGTGTCGCTTACCATCCATGAAAACACAGTGGATTCCTGAACAAGTTTAGCATTCTTTTCAAAGGAAAGATGAAGAAATAGGTATTGATTAGACTTCACTAGTGTCTGCTATACGTAGGCGGGGTTAGAGATCATGAAGTAAAAGTTAGCAACACGCACAGAAGAACTTGGCCTTTTCTGAAATGCTCAGTTCATGTTTCATTTATTACTATAGCATTGTAACTAACTCAAATAAATTACAGAACTATGCATGAAGACACAGTAAAGTGACATATTTTAAATCACTATGGCATTCTTATTCTTTTTTTCTTTTTTTTGAATTTAAAAAGAAGGGAAGTTTGTTTGGCTCACAGTTCTTCAGACTGTGTAAGAAGCATGGTGCCAGCTCCTGGCTAAGGTTTCAGGGAGCTTCCAATACAGTGGAAGGAGAGGGGGGAGCAGGTGTGTAACAGGAGAAGAGCTGGGACAAAGAGAGGGAAGAGGTGGTGCCAGGCTCTTTTTAACATGAGCTCTCAGGGGGAACTAACAAAATGAGAATTCACTTATTATTGCAGGAAGGACTTCAAGCCATTCATGAGGGACCCACCCCCATGACCCAGATACCTCCCACTAGGCCCCACCTCCAACACTAGAGATCACATTTCCACATGAGATCTGGTGGGTAAACGTTAAAAATCTATCAAACACCAGTTACTTCCTCCTTCCTAGGCTTGGATAACCTCACTTCTGTTCTCTCTGCCTCAGCACCGCTATAACAAAGGCAGTTTTTTTCTCCCCTGTCTTCTCAGTGAGTTCAGGCTTTAAAAACAGAGACTAACAAAGTGTGTTAACAAAACAGTATACTCCCTAATATACACTCCCTAATATACTCTAGAGTATACTCCCTAATATTCTGAAATAAAAATGATAATAATGATTTTAAAAAACAGTGGCTAAACAGGGTATTGTCCTCATATACCACCTGTATTGAGGCCAGGAAATAGGTTCTATTTGATTCTTCTAAAAACAAAACTTACTATTTTTTTCACTTTTTTTTACTTGAGAACCTCGGAGGAACTGTTGTAATTTACAAATTTTATTGAAAGAGAAAACCAGAACATTTTCTTTTTCTCCAGGAAAGATTACAACTATTTTATTATTATTTCCACTTTCTGTTATAGCAAATACAATTCCAATCTTGTCATAATATAAATGTTTTAATTCATTTAAGCCATACTTAGTACATGTCTACTATCATGACCAGGGTATAAGAAATAAGTGTCTTGGAAACTATAGAAATGAAGCCAAAAAGAATTTGCTCGTCTGTCTGTTTATGGTGTAAATAACTCCAGTACGAGATAGAAAATGTGTCCCATTAGAGAAACAGAGATAGAGGGTAATGGAAAATGAGTCTCTTTCCACAGAAGATTATCTGTTACATGAATTTTCTAAAGCAAATCTCAATTTCCAGTTCTTGGAGAAATTATTACTGGCTCTTCTGATTTTATCATTACTTATGTCATTATCAGCAGCTCTGCTCATTCTTATCATATGCTAGCTTTACCTGCTTAGGAGTCACAATAGAAGGACTTTTACAACAAAGCATTTAATTACTTCTTTGCCGCTGGGGATGTTATGAGCTCAGATATTAAGCTAAGATGCTGCCTATGTGCTCAGCTTCAAAAATAGTCCTCATCCCTACTTTACTCATAACTTTTAAAATAAAAAATATAGTCTCTTAATGTGGCATAGTGATCCAATCACTATTTTAGGACTTGGGCAGTGATTTTTTTTTGTTTGTTTAAAATTATGATACCACATATTTTGAAATAGCTATAACAGTAATTTTTTTTCTTTTGGGGGGGTTGTAGTTGTTATTGTTTGGCAGGCCTGAGCTGAGTTCAAACCCACCAGTTGTGGTGCATATGGCTGGCACCCTAGCCCCTTAGCTATAGGCACGGAGCCTATAACAGTAACTATGTTTTGTTTTTTTTTCTGAGACAGAGCCTCAAGCTGTCACCCTGGGAGGAGTGCTATGGCATCACATCTCACAGCAACCTCCAACTTTGGGGCTCGAGCAAGTTTCCTGCCTCTGCCTTCCAAGTAGCTGGGACTACAGGTGCCCGCCACAACGCCTGGCTAAAATTAACTTTTTAAAATCCATAATTGTCCTAAATAGCCCAAAGTTTAGACTAAACTAACTCAAAATTTCTACACGAATTAGTCATGAATTTTTATATCCCTGTTTGCTGCTTTAGACTGAGGTCAGCAATTAAGATACACACCTGCAGATGGAAATTCTCAGACAGGACAGCATTACCAGCATGGTCATTGTTGAAAGTGGGCCATCGAGACCATTTTAAACATAGTTTGATTATTTTATTTGAAGTAGTATAAAATCACAGAATGGAGAAAAAAAGATTTGATCTTCAGTCCCCGTTCTATGACTAACTAGCTGTATTACATTTACGGCTGTATTTGTTATCTCTGTCAGAAGTTTTTCATCTGTAAAATGAGAGGGTTGAACCACTCAATACCTAATATCCTCCTTTCGTGCGCAAATTCTATAGTGAAATATTAGAACATTATAAAACATAAAAATATTTCTCAAAGCTATGTGTAAAAATTAGGTTCACATTATTTTTATTTATCTGCATAGGAATTTCCATATATTAACATGGGTAATTGAGAGTTGGCTGCTTTCAGTTTGGCAATAATAATGTATTTATGTGGGAGGGAATTAACCGGTTTTCAGCTTTTTCAATGTGTCAGATACCGGGAACGTTGCCTGCACTATGCCATTTAATTTTCAAGTAACCCTTTAAGGTAGACATTGCATCTCATATGAAATGACGAAGAACAAAAAAGGAAAGAGTAAAAATTGTCGGAGTCATGCAACTAATAAATAGTGGTGGTAGCAAATGAGGCGAGGTCTGTCCATGCTTGTTTTTCTTGCAGTCAAATGATTCTGCATATTTTAATGAGGAGTCCTTGTTTAACATGCAACACTTTTCAAAGGAAGTTTTTTTTAAAAGTATCTATTTTTAGAGTCCTATAATTACAAGTCATAGAAACAGACGCCCTGCTAAAGGGTGAGCAATTTTACATTGCCAAACATTTTCAGGAGGGCAGGTTTGGACAGTGGAAATATCCAGTCTTCTCCTTCCTTTATAAAAGAGATAGAAGAAATTTCTCCTCTCCAACACTCCAGAGAGTGCTTTGAAGTGCTCTTCTGGGTATAATGGGGGAAAATCTGGCTATAGCTTCCATTTATATAAAGAGAGTTTTTATTTTAAAAGCACTTTCACATGCATTATGTAAATATTCAGTAATGAATATTTAATCCAAAGGCATCTGAGCCTCATCTATATTTTTATGGGGCATAATTTAAGCAACTTTCAGTCTCCTGATATCTCTGCCCTCTGAAGAACCCCACTTACGACAGCCTGTTAAAAAACAGATTTAATAAATGTCCAATATCAATTCACCTTCTATCTAAATGAACCACTTCATTTCAAAACACAACTTATTACAAATAGTGTTTGAAGAGTCAGTGGGCAGCTCTGTAGTACAATGCAGAGAGGCACTGTAGGACGTGGAGCAACCTACTCTGTAGGGCTGAAAGTGCTCAAGATTAAAATTAAAACAATAAACTTCAGCTTAGATGTGTCTTCATTACTAAAGCATCGGGTCATTTACTTTAACAATGCCGACTTACTCTTGCTCTCACATTCCGTTTAATTAGTAAAGGAAGTAATATGCAAGAGCACACCTCATGGCGTCCCATTACCTTGGAGAAATGTCTTTTTTCTCTACCTAAAAATAACATGTCCAACTTGCATACTCTCTGTTGAATGAAAAGGTATTTAAAGGGAAAAACACCATATGAAAGTTAAAATAAAATGATTCCCAATTTCTAAAAAGAAAGAATAAAACATATGTGGCATATTTTGTATGTGACATTGTATAGAAAAATGCATAGTCTCAAACAGTTATATAAAAGTAATATTGTCTGGCTGGGCACGGTGGCCACACCTGTAATGTTAGCACTCTGGGAGGCCAAAGCAGGTGGATTGCTTGAGCTCAGGAGTTCAAGACCAGCCTGAGCAAGAGTGAGGCCTCATCTCTAAAAAAAGACAACATAGCCAGGCGTTGTGGCAGGTGCTTGTAGTTCCAGCTACTCAGGAGGCTGAAGCAAGAGGATGGCTTGGGCCCAAGAATTTGAAGTTGCTATGAGCTATGACACCATAACCATGGCACTCTGCCAAGGCTGACAAAGTGAGATTCTGTCTCAAAGAAAAAAGTAATAGTGTACAAAAATACTTTTTTTTTTTTTTTTTTTACCATGCAACAAAACTTTTAATAACATTTTGAACAGGTTCAGCTATTACTGAAACTGGTAATTTCTAACTTAAATCGGGGCAAATGGCTATAGTGAACAGTAATGTCATCACTGGGAATTGTGAATGTAAGACTGAATAATTAACAGCCACCCCTCAGACGGAGGACCAGGTGCAGGGTTGACTCTTTCTGGATATTGAAGAATACTCAATAATTTAAAAAGAAATCATACAAGCCTTATGATGTATCATTCAAATTCCCATTATATAATGCTAAGGCCAAATCTTTACAAAATTTATATTTATTTTTTTAATTTTTTTATTAAATCATAGCTGTGTACATTAATACAATCATGGGGTACAATGCGCTGGTTTTATATACAATTTGAAATATTTTAATCAAACTGGTTAACATAGCCTTCACGGCATTTTCTTCGTTATTGTGACAAAATGAGTTACAGCATTTTTACCCTGTGATTTTTCTTGAAAATAACAAAAATAGTATGTGTCCAGTCTGGTAAACTGTCATGTTAGTTAATGCCAGATATAACAATTTGGCATATATTTTACTTCCAAATATTTTGAGATTGTAATAGGAAGGCAATCTCACCTTTATTATATGTGTTTAGCAAACACCTGGCATGAACTGGCAAGACTGGCAGCAATTATATATCATTTTTATAATAAATAATGAGGTAAATACACAATTTTTCCTGAGGTAAATATACAATTCTTTTTAGGCTAATACAATGGGGAGTTTAAACAGTGTATTGTTAGAAGCAGAATGCATTAATTGTAATCATAAAGCAAGTTTATTTGCTTTATGTTTATTCCCAGGTGTGAACTTTTTCCTTTGCTACAGATCATAGCACAGATAGTCTCATAATTATTGACACATAGGTAATAAAGAGTTCTATGATCATGGTAATTTAGCAAACAAGCTTCCTCCCACAGAAATTGGAATGTTCAGTCTAGTCTGTATAATCTTTCACTCCTCTCTCAGCTAAAGTTTGTTTTATGTAGAGAGTAGAAGACCATAGATGGGGCTCAGGCAATGCTTCTACCACTTCTCCCTCAGGTTGCTAATGCTGTAGTTTGGTTCCTTTGGTTTTTGAGTGAGGATCAGGAAAAAGAAGAAAAGGGAACAGGAAAGTGCTATTTTTCCACGTTCACAAGATCCTTTGCGCTCTCCAGATGTCACAGGTGTTTAAAGTTGATTTGCTGAAGAAAGAGCCCCCCCCACCCACTGCTACCATTTGCTTTCCATCTCTTACCCATCAGATGAACGCATTCTTACACTCCACTCCACACCCTTTCTGTAACTACTGGGAGTCTAGAGATTTCAGTAACTCTTCTTTGTAGAATCACAAGGTGAAGCTCATTCAGACTTTTGGTGCTTTTGATACAACAGTGAACAAAGGGAACATGCACAGAAATGTGCACTCATTCTTTGCCTCTGCATAATGCAGGCTGATTGCAAAGCCTTCTCCCGAGCATTTGCTTTGCGGAGCTCCAACCTGCCACACTTCTGATTTCTCAAATTTAATTCAGATCACTGTCCATTGCATCACTACCCATCCCAATGTTACCCATCCCAACATTAAGTTCCTTATGTATTGTTCAAAGTTCTATATTTAACTTGAAAGGACAGGAGAAGTAATTACCATTCAATCTCACTTAGTGGGAGGTTGATGATGCCTGGGGGACTAAATATCAAACTGTGTCTCTCTCCAAGAAAATCTCTATCTTCATATTTGTTCTAGTCTCTACTCTCTGGGTAATTTTTTTTTTTTAATACTCCCAGTTTGAGTGAAAGTTTTAAGAGTCAACAGGTTTATTTTCAGCCTCTGACTTTTAAATGTTTCCAGGTTACATTCCTCTAGAATTAACTTTGACTGTCCTCAGTCTGAGCCAAAAGTCAGATAAGAAGGTTATCTGTTATAGCACACTGTTACAAGAATCCTAGTAGTTCCCTCTTTGAAGCTACCTGTGCAACAATAAGAGGAAGTTGCTTAAAGAAATGACAATGTCGACTATGATTTGGTCCACTGAGGATTAGAAAAAGACATTTAGAAACTAATTACACATTGAGAAACACAATGGAATATTATTCAGCCTTAAAAAGAATGAAATCCTGTCATTGTCACAACTTGAATGGAACTAGAGAACACTATTTTAAGTGAAATCAGCGGAGCACAGAAAGACAAATCTTGCATTATGCACCCATATGTGCAAGCTACAAATTAAAACAATTGTTCTCATAGAGACACAGAGTTGAACGATGGTCCATAGGCTGTGAAGTGAGGAGGGTGTGATCAAGTAAGTGTGGTTAATGAGTATGAAAATGCATTTAGATAGAATGAACAAGATTTAATATTTGGTACTGCAACAGAGTGACAGTAGTTAACAATAAGTTAGGGTACACTTTAAAATAACCAAAGAAATGAAATTGGCATGTGCCTCACACGAAGAATGATAAACATGAGGTGATGGACGTCTCAATCATACTGATTTGATTATCGCACATTGAATGGCTGTATTAAACATCACATGTACCCCATAAATATACATACCTATTATGCATTCATAATAATTGAAATTAAAAAAAAAATCATCTCAGTATTTGGCTTTTGGTAGGTGAGTACTGACCACAGATTGAACCCTTGCTCTAATTTCTGCATCAATGCTGCCCAGCTAGATGTGTCCCATCAATGATACAAAATTCCAACTACAAATGCATGCATTTTAATTTGTGGTAAAATTTTCTGGGAAGACTTAAGTTGTTTCTACATATTTTTGTTGAAATATCAAATTAGAAATTTGAAACAAAATATCAGAAATATGTCACTGCAGAAATCTCTCTATTTATAGTTAATTTTTGGTTGTGTGTAGTTGCATGACACCAAACCAATGTATTAGCTTTGTTTCTTTCCTCAAGGATTCCAAAGAGACAGAAAGGCAAAATTCAAGGGAAGACTTTAATATTTTAGATCACAAAAGACGAATCATGTGTAAACATTCCTACATTAAAGGTTGGATTTTTATCATGATCCTTTGGTCAAGGTATTATACTTATTATTCACATTTTTATTAACTATCTTCTCATGAAATGCTATATTGTGTGTTGCATTGTTAAGAAAATACTTCTGGGGGCAGCGCCTGTGGCTCAGTGAGTAGGGCACCGGCCCCATATGACGAGGGTGGCGGGTTCGAACCCAGCCCCAGCCAAACCGCAACAAAAAAATAGCCGGGCGTTGTGGCGGGCGCCTGTAGTCCCAGCTACTCGGGAGGCTGAGGCAAGAGAATCGCGTAAGCCCAAGAGTTAGAGGTTGCTGTGAGCTGTGTGACGCTACGACACTCTACCCGAGGGCGGTACAGTGAGACTCTGTCTCTACAAAAAAAAAAAAAAAAAAAGAAAAGAAAATACTTCTGAAAATTGTCAGTAGTATAGTCTCTAGGACCTTCCTAATGCTACGGCCCTTTAATACTGTTCCTGTGGATTGTGACTCACAGGTTGAGAACAGCTGCTCTAGGAAAAGCAGAAATAGAAAAATTTGAGTAACTTTGTAGAGCGATGACAGAAGAGTTGCTAAAATACTTACTAGGATTAAGCTGAAAATGAAAAGAAATACAAATAAGAGGAAATTTTCAACACGCTAGTACATTCTATAGAAAAAAGAAATAAAATAAAATGCTATCAATAGCTATGGGATTTAGAAATGTAGAACAAATTTCTTACAATATTAGAACCAAGGCACTTGTATCTTCAAACACTCTAATCATATCCTTAAATTTCTAGTAAGAGACAAGCAAGTTTAAGACCCTAATTAAATTGTGTAACTTCTTTATTCAGGCTAAGTTTTGAAAGGTACAAGTGGACAACTTATTTCTCCAACTTCCACTTTCAGGACAAAGCTGTGTGATTATATTCCCTGGGGAATCTCACCAGCTTGAGATTATTAGAATCATCATTCTGGTCCTGTAAGGAAAGGGAGGCACTACCCTATACTGTCTGGCTTAGGTCTCCAATACAGTCCTCCTTCCCCTAATTGTAAGGTCAGTTACCCATTTCTTGATCTTGAATTGCAACCTCCACTCATGTCAGAAGCAGTAGAAGTCACTGTTAACAAAATGTTTATTATATACTTGGTATTATGTAAACTGTTTAATATGTATTTTCTAATTAAGACCCACTGAACAAATTTAGAACTATCCTCTATAATTCCTGTTAATATTTAGGGAAAATCAAGAAGAGAGAGACTCAATTTCTTCCTCACATTATCATAGCTAGTTAGCAAAAAGGGTCAACAGGCAAATCAAGAATGCCTTGGCTTAAGAGTTCCTTTGTGCTGTGTGATACTACTTCTCTGTAAATGAAGACTTCATACAAATGAGATATTGTGTGTAATGTACTAAGCATGGTACCGACCACACAGCACAGTTACAAAACCCTTGCTTCTGACTCTTGGAACTAGATGTCCTTTTTTGTTATGCAGTCAGGTGAGAAACAGCCTCCTGATTTATTATCTTGCTATATCATCTTTCCGATAGAGCTTGTGTTTGATCCATGTTCTATATACGTAAGTCTGTGTGCGTGTATGTATGGCTATCCATGCATTTGCGTGCACACACACACACACATCTGACTATCTGCTCTTGGTAAGCAGTGACACAAACACACAGCATGAATGTGGGTAAGACATGATTCCTGCTCTAGTTTAATTTCGAAGACACGATGAATTACAACACTATCGGGTAAATGCTGTGATAGAAATACGAAAAAACAAAATACAATATTGGGTGACAAAAGGATAGAATTGTTTCCTTTGTTCTGTGTTGGAATTGTAGAACAAAGTGGTATTTTTTACACATCCAACATTTTCTCCAGGTTGTAACTTTCATCACATTTAATCATATTCATTACTCCATCTTTATTATATACTTTTCCATGTACTCTATTTAAACAGGTACACCAGTACGAATTATTACCTCCCCTCAGGTGTCAAATGTCCTAGAATTCTCCAGTTACTGGCATTTTGAAGCTTACTTTTAAGTAAGAGTAAAACATAAGGCAAACAACTGAAAACAGTGAAGTATGCCAAGAAGTAAGTATCTTAAGTATTGTGATAAGTGTATAAGAAATGAAGGCAAATGTCTAGTTTTATGTCGCAATGGGTTTCGTTGAACTGTAAGCCTATATTAAAACGAGCACCCTTCTCTTTTACTGTCTTGATTTTTCTCCACTGCATAATTGATGATAGAGTGAGCTTATTGTTATTCAGATAGGTACCAAAAATTAATGTTTAGAATCAGAGTCATTTCTCAAATGAGACTGAAAGAGGTTTGTAATGACCATTACTTCATCAGCATTGAGTGTCTCTTCTGAAGGACAGGAGAACATGGAAGAGATGAATCAGATTTAGAAAGAGTGGAGACAAAAGAAAGGCCACAGAAAAGGAATTTTTTTCATTATACTGTAGACTTTAATGGATCTCTATTGTCAGTCTAATTTGTAAAGATCAATGCTTTCTCTTAAACTTGCACTCCAGGCTTCCCTGTCTTCCTTTAATTCATCTCAGCACACACTTTCCATTTTGAAAAATAAGAGCATAAGGGAGTTTTCAGGTATTTTTACCAGTCCTTCCTTTCTTTGAGCTATTAAATAACCTAAAATGTGTATGGTAATAAAAACCTATCAAGGCATAGAATTTGAAAGCCATCAATTTAAATAATGTCAAAATACAAGCAAGCTGCAGTATATCAGATTGCATTAAAGTTGGGTTTATAAGTTGCCAAATGTGAAGGGAAAATAGGAAATGAAGTCAAATTTCAAACTTTTTCAGTATGTAGCTATAAAAAGCTAAATAAAGTAGTACCAACTCAATTTTCACAATTTATCCAGTCTTTGTGTGTAAAGGAAACAAACTTTTTATGTACAAACCTATTTTAGATATTTCATAGGGTGCATTAGTCATGATACATAGCACAGACGTGATGTTCCTTCTTTTTATTTCCTTTCTTCTTATCTACTTATATTTTTATCCCTCTATTCTAATAAAAAACACCTCATTTTCCAAAAGTATGATATCTCAATTAATGCTATTTTATTGAAAACCTTTAGAATATAGAATCTTACAAGGGTACATGTGAAACTTACTAAATGTAGAATGTAAATGTCTTAACACAATAACTAAGAAAATACCAGGAAAGCTGTGTTAACCAGTGTGATGAAAATATGTCAAATGGTCTATAAAACCAGTGTAGGGTGCCCCATGATTGAATTAATGTACACAGCTATGATTTAATAATTTTTTTTTTTTTTTTGTAGAGACAGAGTCTCACTTTATGGCCCTAGGTGGAGTGCCGTGGCCTCACACAGCTCACAGCAACTGGGCTTAAGTGATTCTCTTGCCTCAGCCTCCCGAGTAGCTGGGACTACAGGCACCCGCCACAACGCCCAGCATGGTTTAATAATTTAAAAAAAAGAATATAGAACGTGTTTAAATATTTGGTCACAGATAACCAATACCTACTACACACCGTTGAGGTTCAATTATTTGGCCGAGCTTCTCAACCAAGGCATGGCAAAAATCTAAACCAAAAGTATCTAGAAACCAAAAGTAAAACTGGAGCGTGAATGGAACGTGAAAGCACCCTGCAGAAGTTTCGAGGAAGAAAAATTTAAGAACAAAGAGAAAGCTTAGAGCTCTTCCAAAGAGAGGTGGAATTAAGTCCCTCCCCGAATGAGAAGACATGAGAGAGATGGAGGTGCAAAGGCCTTACAGAAATGGTCTTTCTCTCCATTTGAAATTGGTTGACACTATTTCTTTGGTCTCTCTGTGCCTCCAGGTGTTATTGCCTTTTCTATCGGCCATTACCTGGGTTACCTCATACTCACATTCTTTTCCCCTTTTGGGGGAGAACAGCCGAGTAGCCAGTGTTCCTATGGGCCTCCAGACTTCCTCCAGCAGCCAGGCTTTCCTCCCATAACCCTTTCTTTTGTGTCCCCTCTCAACCCCATTTCTTTGCATCCCTTCTCAAGTTTTAAAGTCACAGGCTATAATATTAGCATTGAGATCCTTCAAAGATCCAAAGAAGAATAAATTACCTTTTTATAATGTACTATAAAGGTCAAGGAAGTTAGCTAATATATTTTAAAAGAGTTTTCAATAATATATTTTTAAATCAAAGGGTTTCCTGTTTGTCTCAGTTAAACTGAAATCTAATTGACCACAATATTCCATTTCCCAAGTATCTTAGTTAGCTGACATTATTTGCCTCATGATTTCCTTTCAAAGAATTTTGGCGTCCAAGACAAAAAGGTGATATGGGATGATGGAAACGCATTATAGCATGAGTTAAGCAAACCTGGGTTCAAATCATATCTTTATGATGATCCAGTCATTGCCAAAGAACTGCAAAAGTGAATCTAAAAGAAAATACACACTCGGAGGTTTTGTTTTTCTATTATCTTGGCTTGCCAAGAAAGAACCCCACAGAGTCTAATACCTAGGGCACCAAGCTCAAAGGTATGTCATTAGAAGCCATACTTATACCTTCATTGCAGAAACCAACTGATTGGACCTATGTCCCCTGGGCAAGGAGCACAGGCCTCCAAGACAACAAACCCAAATCAAAGCTACAGTGGCACACAGGCTTATTCATCCTTTGTCTCCCATTTCCCATTCTATTGTTCATCAATTCACTATGTCCTTTGAAAATAAATCATGAACGAGACATACGTAGATAACAAAAAACCAGGAAAGGATCTTAAGCAAAAGGCTTGTGAAAAACAGTAATAAATTATTTGAAAGGACAAGAAAAGTTATAATCAAAGTATTCACATAAATAGTGCTGCTTGGCCTAAAACCAATTACAGAAAATATGACATTTTAAAATAAGTTCACAGCTCAGATATGAGAAATGGAGCTGTTAGGAAGTTGTTATAAGACAAAGGAGCTGCTAAAAGGAAAACTGGAAGATGAAACCAAAGATATTACAGGGATGAAAGCATCATTCAGTGTCACAGAAAAACAACAAATGGCAACAACTTCAAGGAAAGAGTGGATCACTGTGAAAAGACCACAGGCATGAAGGTACATCAAGGTTATGGCAGGTAAAAGGGAGGACAGAAGACCATCATAAGTGATCCTAACAAGAACATATACAGAGCAAACAGAGTAAATTTGGTTTATAAAATATACATATACAGAGCAAACAGAGTAAATTTGGTTTATAAAATATACATTATATCTGAAATTTTTTTTAAGAAAGAAAAGCTTAAATTTTCTAACTAAGAGGAAACAGTTCCTTAAAGGAATTTTGAACAATTCTAATAAAACAATTAAAACTAATCTGATGAAGCTGTTTCATTTCGATAATAAAGAAAGTAAAATGAATGAATTAAAAAGTCAGGTAGAAACTGAGAATGACTTAGATTATTTCCTAAAAATAATCAGTAGCAGAAAGTACTAATGATGTGTCTCAATAGTTTGTGAGTGAGAAACAAACAAAAACGTGAGTCACTTTGTGCTCAGAAACAAAAAAAAAGCAAAGGAAATCTTTTCAGTCTGCATAAACACAAGGAATGCAAACCTAAGAGGGCTGGGAAGGAGTGGAAGGGTTGGAGGAAGAAGTTTCAGGTGAAATGAAATGGGAGAAAAGCCAAACAAGTCCAGCCCCTAAAGAGATTATTTAAATAAAATAACTCAGGAATGGAGAAGCTGTGTTTAAATGACTCAGAAAATGACCCAGTGAAATGATTCAATTACAGGGTAAGGCTTAAAATGATTGGAAGTATGTTTAATAGAATAGAATGTAAATTAACAAAGGAGGAGCAATAGGATTAAATGAGTCTGTATTTCCTTAGCTCTTAAAGCAAGAAATAAATAATTACACGTTGCAGCTAAAGGACTCATGGTGACGTTGGCACCATTTTCACTAGTTTTCTTAATTTTGAAGGCATATTTTTAAGTACCATTTTATTGCATGTATGTACAAATATTTAACTTAAAGTCATCGATTTCTTTTCTGATACATCAGTACCACTAGTTATTGAGTTTTATTGAAATTCATACTTTTTTGTAAAGTAGTATGTATAATATAATCAATTTTTATAAAATCATAGTAATCCCTTTTTCAATATGCATATTTCATGAGGAATGTCAGGAATCATGTTCACCATATGTTAATAAGGGAAATTTCTGGGAGGTCAGATGTCCTTTGATTTTTTTTCTTATTCTTTGTATTTTCCAGTGTTCTTAAAATTATTACGTATCATTTAAATGCTTCCTATTTTAGTTTTCAAAAGTGTCAGTAAATTTCTTTGATTTCTAAAATTCTATCGTACTACATTATCTTAAAATAATATAAGACATTTTCTAAGATGTTTAATTACTATTTGCATAAAAATGATTCATATTTAGATTAAAAATTAATTATAGCCACACATTTATAAAGATTTTTAGAGTTGGACTTCCCAGATGATATTCTGGAAAAAGAAAAAAAAAAAAAAACTAGATACTAGGCTATTCTTTTGCTGTAGTAGCTTAAAGTTTTATACAGATATTGGAACAAAAACAAAATCAAAAATAGGTTACTACTTTATGCAACTGAAGGCCCAAAATACTTTTTTAGGTGCATACATTTATCACCACCTCCACCCAAACCACTCAAAAACCCCCACCAAGAAAAAGCAATACCCTATTCCTTTTCCTCATCTTGTCTTATTTATTTTTTTATTTCAGAATATTACAGGGGTACAAATATCTTGGTTACATGAATTTATTTTGTACAATTGGAGCCAAAGTTATAAGTGTGCCCCTCACTTGGATAGTGTGAATTGTAGAGACTAGGTATGAATTTACTGAACTCCTGCCCACCCCCAAACCTGCTTACTTTCTCTTGAGTTTTACTATCACAGGTGCATGTGGGTGTGGATTGATTAGTTCCAGTTTAACAGTGAGTGTATGAGGCATTAGTTTTTCCATTTTGTAAAACTTCACTTCACTTAGCAGAATGGTCTCCAGTTCCGTACAGGTTGTTGCAAGAGATATTAGTTCACCATTTTTTATGGCTGAGTAGTACTCCATGGAATACATATACCACACTTTCTTAATCCACTCATTTATGAAGGACACTTGGGTTGACTCCATATCTTTGCCATTGTGAATTGTGTTGTAATAAACATTTGAGTGTGTGTGTCTTTTTGAAAAAAATAACTTTTTTTCTTTGCGAAAATAATTCCAATAGTGGGATTGCTGGATTCAATAGTGGGATTGCTAGATTTTGAGGTGTCTCCACACTACTTTCTACAGAGGTTGCACTAGTTTGCAGTCCCACTAACAATGTATAAATGTGCCTTTCTTTCTGCATCCTCATCAACTTCTGTTGTTGTTTTATGACTTCTGGCAAAATCCATTCTTATTGTGATTTTGATTTGTGTTTCCCTGATGATTAGATACATTGAGCATTTTTCATGTTTATTGGGCATTAGTCTATCTTCCTTTGAAAAGCTTCTGTTCATATCTTTGCCCACATTTTTATGGAGTTGTTTGGCTTTTTCCTGCTCATTTGTTTGACTTCTTTATAGATTCTGGTTATTAGCTCTTTATCAGATGTATAACAAGAAAATATTTTCTATAATTCTGTTGGTTGTCTATTTTCCCTATTGAGTATTTCCTTGGATGTGCAAAAGCTTTTTAGTTTAACTAAGTCCCATTTGTTAATTTTTGTTGTTGCTGTGATTGCCTTTGGAGTCTTCTTTATAAAGTCTATGCCTAAGCTAATACCTGTAAGAGTTTTTACAACATTTTCTTCTAGAATTCTTATAGTTTCATGCCTTTGGTTTAACTCAGTTATCCATTGAGAGTTAATATTTGTGAGTGGGTAGAGGGGTAGATCCTGTTTAATCTTCTACCTGTGGCTATTCTAATTTCCTAGCTACCTTTATTGAATAGCCCTTATTTTCCATGGCATCTGTTGTCTGCTTTTCTATCTGGATTTCCATTCCACTCAAATCTTAAGACTTATGTTTTCCAAATGATCGAGGTATGTGCACCCCAAATCAATGTCAGCTTTACACATTCCATCTGAGTTAAGTATTTTTGGTTCATTTTGGTCTGGGTTGCTCTGTCTGAGGGCCTTTATGATACTTTAATCTAGAAAGAAATGAATAATGCTCTACAGTCCCATTCAGATAATTATAAATGGAGAAATTTTTTTGAGTTGTTAGTGCGGGAGTCAGCGCTCTTCATCCTTGCCTATGCTTCCTTGCGAGTAGAGATACATCCATTAATGCAACACTCTATTATTTTAAAATTAAAATAATTTTTATCCATCCCTTTTTATCCATCCACTAACCCCTTCCTAAGTAAGTGAAATATGCTTAGTAAATTTGGAAAAAGAAACTGGTCGTGTAGGGTTGAGTCTTTCGTTTCCTCTTTCCTCTCGAGAGAAGCTGTCTGAAGGGAGCCCTTCTCTATTTGTCCAAGGGACATAAGAACTTCCAAGTCAGTCCACCCTCCTGGTTGAATAGGTCTATCTAAATGTGGGGTCTGGCTATTATACGTAAGTGACATTCTATAAGAATTAGCTTCTTAAGGTGATAATATCTGCCATTAGTCTTATGCTATTTATTTCTCAGTGAGTTTATAACTTTGGTAGAAAGAAATCATTGCCCTAATATTGGGACCCATCGATGTGTGCTGTCGTAGGAAAACATCATGAAATAGAAAAATCTTCAACCCCTGGGCTGTAAGAATCTGTGAAACACTGTATCCAAATTTTAATTCATCTGCTAAATCTCTTTATATGTGGTGATATTCATGCTTTAAAAATAATTAAGGTATACATTTAATTGATAACATGGATAACTATTATTACAACATATGGAACAAAGACAGCAAGAAACAAGTTTTTCATTTCAAAGATAGCTTTTAACAGTATCTTCACAAATTCAAAGATTCACATTTTTCTTAAAATTTGTGACATCAAGATGGCATATCATACTTTAATTGTTAGCAATATTCTTTTTTCTCCATAATATTAAAATAATGACATGTTCTTATACTCAATGTGTCCCAGATTTGGTGAAATGTGGCATTTTGACTTTTTTGTTCACCTGTTTTTGACCTATATCTTGAAAAGAATGACAACTCTTAGAATTTTTATTAATATCAATATAAGTAAAAAAATAATAAGCCATTTAAAATGTGGTTTCCCTAAAATAAAAAAAAAAAAGATTTTACTTCTCTTTTTTGAGACTTTACTTTGAAGGAATAGCCATATCTGTAGGAATTAAAGACCTTTGAAAATAGGTACGGGGATTAACCTAAAGGTTAATTTGATCTGGGCTAGTTAGACTTTAGAGATGCCTAGAAACGCCATGTGTTAAAAGAAAAGTTGCTGTGTTTGCTTGGTAATATGCAGTTATTGGCTTGTGACCTGATAAAATAAAAAGACAAAGGATGTGAATGATGTCAGGGCAAGAGTCTTGTTTATTGCTTCAGAAGACTCATGCTTCACAGATGGCAGCATTACACAAAAGCCCACGATACAGCTTAAAATACTTCACGCTTCACAAGGATGACCATAGAGAATTAAAGACATCCTTCTCTCCTTTAGAAGACTAAAAATGAGAATTTGAATGGTCCATACATGTTCCTCACCCAAAACAGGGATTAAAAATTTACAGTACCTCCGTCGAGACTTGAAACAAGAATGCTCGTTTCTCCAATGGCAAGAATAATGCTGCATCGATTGATGGGTGCAATTATCATTATATAGTTTAGATCTTACATCTTTTGTATAAATTAAAGGTATTCCTCTCCTTTATGTTTGCTATTAAACCCCTTCCATCAATGAAAATAAATTAAAGTAAGTCCTTCATTTAAGTCAAAAGTAGGGTAGTTATAAGATATAAGTTATATAAGATATAAGATATAACTTATATATCTTATATAACTAAGATATAAGTTATAACTTAAGTTATATCTTATTGATACAAAATATTTTACATATTTATGGTACACATGTGTTTATCACATGCATGTAATGTGTAATGATCAAATCAGGGTATTTGGGGTAGCCATCATTTGAGTAATTTATCATTTCTATGCCTTGGCAACATTTCAAGCCTGTTCAAGTCTTCCAGCTATTTTGAAATATACAGTACATTGTTGCTAACTCTAGTCACCCTCCTTTGCTCTAGATTATTGAGGTTTATTTGTTCTATCTAATTCTATATTTGTACCCAGTAACCACTTTCTCTTTTTCTTCCCTTCACACCCACATAGGTGTCCCAGCCTCTGTTATCTTACCATGCTGTTCTCCATTCGTGAGGTCAGTATTTCATTTCACACAAAGGAATAATAACATACAGAATTTTTCTTTCTGTGTTAGGCTTATTTCCCTTAACATAATGACCTCACATTCCATCCACGTTGCTGCAAATGAAATGATTTCACTCTTCTTTATGGCCAAATAGTATTCAATTATGTGTATGTATGTATATAGCACATTTTCTTCATTCATTGATGGACACTTAGGTTGATTTCCTATATTTGCTACTGTGAATAAACCTGGCAATGCAGCTATTTGATATATAGATTTCTTTGAAAAAGTACTTTGAATAGTGGTGGAATTGTTAGATCACATGATACTCTTATTTTATCTCATTGGGAAATCTCCATATGGTTTTCATAGTGATTGTACTAATTTTTACTTAGGGATATAATATTTTCAGTAGAATATAAGGAAGAATGTAAATTCTTGGAAATATTTTTCTGTGGCTTTATCTTTAAAGGGAGCTTGTTTCTTCTGTTTCTTAAATTGGCAGTAAAACGGAGAATAACTTGGGTGTATGTAAACTTAGCAAACTTGCAGGGACATTACTTTGCATCACATGCATAAATTGAGATTTAATTCCTCACAGAATTGTTAACAGATGAGAGAAAACAAATCATATGTGGTGGAACCCAGTTTTACTGAGGTTCTAGAGTGAGCTAAAGTCACAACCTTGCACACTCACAGCAATTGCATTAACTATTTACCTACATGGCAGGTAATAAATTTGTCCCCTGTTTCAAGGCAATGGATCTCTAATGCATTTTTCAGTAATTTTTATTTTTATTTCTACGTTAGGTTATGATTGATATGCTTTTTGATTTAGCCTAAGAAAAAATGGAGTTGAGCTAATTTTCAACCAGACTTGCAGCATGTGTACATATCTGCACAGTAAGCCTGATTCCTCGTGTTGACCACCTCTCTATGTTGACCAGTTGTCCCAAAGGACAGTCAACTTACAGAGGTTCTATTGTAAATACCTTGAGGGTTGTGATATGTTAGATATAAATGGTCACTTTTTCTAAATATTGAATGACATTAGAAATTATGTGAATATTTCTATCATGTTAAGAACTTCTAAAATTTTCATTAGACAATTATGTGCCATTTATTTGCAATTACTTGGCATGAAATTATATGTGTTTTTTATATGTAGGTAAATATACTTCTTAAAATATTCAACTGAAAATAAAGGAGGCCGATGCATTTCCATACTGGATGAATCCTGGTTCTGCTACTAAATGATAGTGACTTTTTATTATTTTTTTTGTATGTGATAGTCACTTTTAAAGGATATAACAGGTCTTCTTATAAGACCTTACTTTTTATAAGAAAATAAATTTAACCATAAAAATAGAAGTGCAAGGAAAACATGAAATCCTTTTTGAAATGAAGCATAAAATTTTCTCTCTACTTTTTTTTTTCCTCTCTTCTTGTCTCTGCTGTCTAGGGTAAATTTTATTTAAATATTTCATAATAAATGAAGATAGCAAATTCACATAACAGATTGAACACAACTATTTATTAACTCTGAAATTGTTCTTATCATCCTTATATTTTTTTTAAGAGGAAGGAGGATAAATTACATTCTTTGATAGCCTTTAAAACTTCCTGGTAGAGCAGGACAGTTTCCTCACACTCAAAGTCTTTGAGAATTTATTATCTTTTGTACTCTACTGCCAACCTATGAGTATATACCCAGTACTATTTAAAAATATAAATTTTATAGAGATAACTATGTAAAATTTTTCTATTTCTCTCCCATGATTTTGAAATATAACTAGTATTCAAATATTGTTTCCCAAGGTAATTAGTTACAAAAACTATTGTTAATATTTAACCTTCCCAAATGTAGTTTATTGTCCTAAAACTTTAAATATTATAATGTACCAGCTTCCATTCTGTAATTTCTAGTATTTCTGTTTTGCTTTTTTATTTTAGATAATCTCTTGTAAGAAAAGTTATGTATTTTTTCTATTTCAGATTAATATGAAAAGCTATTTTTAAGAAATGGAAAAGAAAATTCTAGTTTAAGTGATATTCGCAAGTGACAGATTCTTGAAGTTTGAAATTTTAACCTTTTTGATTAGAATATGTTCAAGCAACAGTGAAAGTTCATGACATGCACCAATTTATAATTTTTTTAAGCACACATTTGAATTGCCTGCTATTAGGTAGGTATCCAAAGGTGAGTCATTTAACGTGTCAGATTTGCTGACGATTCAGCATCAGCTTGTCTATATGGCATTCATGTTTTTCTCTTCTTGTGATTCAATGGTGTCAGGGATCAATAATATTTGTAATCTTGGTCACTCCTTGATGTCTGAGTATCCCCAAAATGATAGATAATGTGGCACAGAGAATTTTATGAACATTCATTGACCTCTTGTCATCATCGTTTTGGTGATGCAGAAACCAAGAGGTTTTCATATTGTAAATTTTCCTCACCATTTATCTAATTTCAAAAAAAACAGACATAAAATAAGTTATTAAATATTATTTAGGATTCCAAAGAATTTTTTCTATTCTCCTTTCTCTTAAAACACTACTAAATGTAACCAACCAACCATATTTAATTTTCTAGAAGACTTCCGGGTAGTCTTAGCACTCTTAGCCCTCTTACCTTAATAGAAAGCAAGGTAATTCAATTAAAAAAATGTGTACAAGTCAAAGTTCGCGTATCTATTATGTTATCTAATACCATGTTGTACAAGCAGAAAAGAGAATAAATACAAACATATTTCAAGAATACTCCAGCCACTGGGTAGGTAATTATTAAGTGAGACATAAAACTTCAGTGGAGCATAAAAAGTCAGCAAATGTATGATGTGAAAATATGTACAAGGAGGAACTATCCTTTCTTTCTCTTGCTTTGTTTTTAAATTCCCTGCTAGGTCATAGATTTTCTGAAGGCAAGGCAGGTTAGACATTTTAGACTATCCACAGTACTTCCAACACCATGGTTTTATTAACATGGTGGACCCTTGGTGGAGGCCCTCCTCCTCCTTCTCCTGGTCTTCCCTTTCCTTCTTCTTCAAAACAACGAGTAAATGAAGAGTCTCCAGTATGGTGTTCTATTTATACGGGCAACTGGTATAGCAACTCATAGTGACTAACAAACTTTAGAGTACACTGAACATTTTTTTTCAAAGAGTTTTTACTAATTGACACCCCTGCCAGCAAGGTAGGAGTATTTTAGTAGCTCCCCTCCTTTTCAATCCTTATTACTGTCAGTGTTTTACATCTTAAACTTACTTTATTCTAATGAGTGCTTAGTTATATATTATTGTAATTTTCAAAAATTTATTGCTTGTGTGGACATCATCTTATGTGAATGGATTTTTAAGACTTTTTCTTGCTATTTAATAATTTTATTAATTTTTTAGAATTCTTTATAGATTCTTCACACAAGTCTTTTATTGAATATGCATGTTACATGTATCTTCTGCCAACCTGGCTTTTATTCTCACCCTTTGAAGAGAATCTTTCTATAAATGAAAGTCTTAATTTTATGAGTTTTAACATATAAATCTTTCTCTTTATTATGAGTACCTTTTTGGTCATACTTAATACATCTTTAAAATTCTCAAGGTCATAAAGATGCATTATAATGTGCTGCTGTAGTTTTATTGCTTCAGCTTCTAATTAAGGTTTACAATTTATCTGTGATAGCTACAGTTGTAGAGTAGATATTTATTTTTTCCAAATTAGCCACTTTCCCCCCCAAAAGACATTCAGTTATCCATCACAGCACCATTGATCAAGGGTGCTTTATGCACTACAGTGCTGTCACCTCGGTCCCAGTGCAAATGATTGTGTATAACTGAAAATTTCCGTGTGATTCTCTCCCATAGGTTGGTCTATTCTTGTGGGAACACCACACTATTTTACTAATCTTTACTTACTACTGAATATATTAACATTTTAAAATTCTCACTAGTGTCCTTGAGTCTAAAAACTTTACTCATTTCACTTATGGACATAATGGTTCATCTGTAGATTGTGTCTATGCCAGGTTCAAAATCTTTGTGAATGGTTAACAGCTATATTTCTTCATGGTTAATTATCATAGCATTATTGATTTTACTTAGTTTATTTTACTGGCTAATCATAGAATGTTTAAGACTGGTAAAAGAACACAACCTTAAATTATCACTAATATCTAGGGAAATCTTCAAATATTTCAAATCTATAAAAAAGCCTGTGAGCATATTATGCTATTTATCACACAGAAGAAATCTTTTATGTTTTAATTTATTAAGGGCCTTTATATTTTTATTTAAAATGTGTCTAATTTGTCAAATGCTTTTTCTAAATCTACTTAATTTTTCACGTCTATTTTTTCTTCATACCCTCAAAATGTTTAAAATAATTAACCATTTTGTAAAAAAATTATTTACAGAAATAACTTTGAATTATTAATATGCATAATTAGTAAATTTAGAATAATGTTGCTTTATTTTTAGTTGTTTTTCCTGAAATTTCTAAATTATGCATTTTTGATTTATCCAAGTCTATCTTTAAAAGATACTATCCACTTTTGTGTAAAAATCTCAAACAATGTACATTTTTTATCCTTGCATAGATATGAATTTCCTTTTCTATAGCCGGGCGTTGTGGCGGGCGACTGTAGTCCCAGCTACTCGGGAGGCTGAGGCAAGAGAATCGCGTAAGCCCAAGAGTTAGAGGTTGCTGTGAGCCGTGTGACACCACGGCACTCTACCCGAGGGCGGTACAGTGAGACTCTGTCTCTACAAGAAAAAAAAAAAAAAAGAATTTCCTTTTCTGTGTGTATGTGAGAATATTTTTAGCTTTAAGAATTTTCTTTTATATTTCTTATTGTGAGAGGTTTGCTGTGGTGAATTTTTTGAACTTCTATGTAAAGATATCATTGATTTGCCACCATTTAAAAATGTATGTATTTATAAATGAAATTTTTCTTTTTGTAAAATTTTTTGACATATGATTTTAGATTGACTTTTTCTTTATTTCAGTATTTTAAGGTGCCATTTCATTATTCTGAAGCATGCGTTATTTCTTTTTTAAATGTTTAAATTAACAAAATTACCATGTGCACCATACTGTTTTACAGAATATATGCATTGTACAATGATTTAATCTAGCTAATTAACATATGCATTACTTCACATAGTCATCATTTGTGTGGTAAGAACACTTTATATCCACTGTCTCAGCATCTTTCAAAAATGCGATGTAATTGTTAATTCTAGTAACTGTAGTGCAACATTTCTCTTATCTAACTAAAATTCTGTATTCTTTGAATGACATCTCCTCCCCAATACCTCCACCATAATTCTACCCCCTACATCTTTGAGATCATAAAACCACAAATATCATATGCTCTCATTCATACATTCATAAGTGACACACTTTATTTCTCCTGATGAGTCAGTGGTTTTTATCTTGGCTTTCCTGTATGCAATGCATGTTTTCTTTTTCTAGAGTGTTTTTCCTCTTTACTTTTGGTTTGCAGAAATTTTATTACAATATGCTCTGGCATAGCTTTCTCTGTGTTTATCTTTCTTGGATATTGTTGAACCTCTTCAATCTATATCGTACTATTTGCATCAAAACTGATAGACTCCATTTATTATTTCTTAACATATTTTTCACACAGATACACCCCCATTACCCTTGAGTTCCAATATTTCTACAGACCAGTAAGTCTATATTAATTTTTTTTTAGCCTTCCTTCTTTTTGTTCCTCAGTTTCAAAAGTGTCTATGTCTATGGGTTTAAGTTCATTGACCTTTTCTCCACACTGTTTGGTTTGCATATAATCTCATTATTACGTATCAAATAATTCCCTCATCTCTATACCCAGGGGCTATTATATTCCCATGTTTTTCTTCATTGTGTTTATTGTGTTTTAAGTTCTTGAATATATTTGTAATAGCTGTTTCAATATTATTCTTTTCTTAGTCCATTATTTCTATAATTTCTGGATGTGTTTTAGTAACTGGTTTTTCTCCCAGTGGCAGATTGCGTTTGTCGTGTTCTTTACATGTCCACTAATTGTTATGTAAGCCTGAACGTTGTGGTTTGTATCTTTGATTCCGTGTTATCTATTAATTTTCTCAGGGAGGACAGTAAATTTTCTTGATTCTTTTGAGGCTTCCTTTTTAACCTTGGCCAGAATGACTCTGGAGTGGCCTCTTGTGTAGATACTGTTGAGCCCTACTTGGGTAGCTTTCTGGCATCTCTATTGAATGCTTGAAAGGTTTCACGAAGTCTCCTCCCTCTGGCTAATTAGAATTTATGTTTTCTGATATGGAAATTTTCCAATTTTCCAGATTCTTCATTGTTCTAATACTTGGCAGTTGTTAATCTGAGGGGCCT
Source organism: Nycticebus coucang (assembly GCF_027406575.1). NCBI lineage: Eukaryota > Metazoa > Chordata > Mammalia > Primates > Lorisidae > Nycticebus > Nycticebus coucang. The sequence goes on along the minus strand of NC_069794.1, from coordinate 52,949,742 downwards.
TAAGGACCCTCACTCTATACAAATCAGATATATTAATTAGCCAAAAACTCAAGGAGACCCTTGTGCTTGCTTCTGACACTCTTTCTTTGCAAAGTTTCATTATTTTGAATACCCAGCCCCCCAAATTCCAGATGCTTCTCAAATCCAAAAATGCACCACAGAGAAACTACTTGGGGATACTGAGTTTCTCTTTTCTGAGTTTTGTTCTGAAAAGTTCTTACAGGGAGAAGATAATAGCAACTCTAAGCTTAGCTTAATATTGCCATTTTCTAATATTTACTATAGCGATTTCACATGATTTTTCCAGGTTTCTAGTTGTTTATACCTAAAGGCTAACCTGGTACAGTTATATCATGTGGCAGAAAGAAAAATTCATCAAATCTATTTTGTCACTATAGTCTTGGTCTTCCCTTAGAAGCGTGTTTAGTTTACATTGTTTATCATTCCATAAGCTACTTTAGAGATGAAAATGTGTTTACCTGATTTTTTTAGTCTTTTTTAGTTCCACTATTTGCCATGCAATGCAGAGAACTTCATAGTGCCTTCATTTTATGATTACCAACACTTTGTATGATAATCATCATATATTTTGATTTTGTACAATTTACTACAATTTATATTTACTACTATTGTTTATAGCTGATTATTAATTCTTGCATGTGCTCTTTCTTGTGTTTTCTTTCTTGTTGGGCTTGTAACTTATGTCTTTTGTTATGTCTAAAGCAATCTTTTGAGGTTACTGTTAATGAAAATTAGAATATAAGGAGTTCTCATGGTTTTTGTTTTTCTCCTGAAATTATTTTTATTTCTCACACATATATTTTGGAGGCATATTTTAGCTGACTGTGGAATTATGGGGTAGTGCTAATTTTTTTAATATGCTATTCAAAAAAACAGCATTTACTTTTCTTTGATTTAGCATCGTTTCTGTTGAAAGGTCAGAGCCTATCTTATTATTGCTCTTTTTTCATTTTCTGGCTGTTGTCAAGACTTTCTCTCTGTCTTTGGCTTTGTTTGTGTTTAAAGATTTTATTATATGTTTTATTTTTAGGTTTGTCAAGCTTCTTCATCTGGGGATTGATGACTTTTCCACTAATTTGAAAAATTGTTATCAGATATCTCCTAAAACAACAACAATAACAACAACAACAACAATCCCTTCCTCTCTTTCTTCCTCTCAGCATTTCCAGTACAGAAACCATCATTCCCTCTCACCTCTTTTCACTTCAAAGCATGTGTTGCATATCATCAACTTTGCTATCTACCAATTTAATAATCTTTCTTCCTTTAATCCTTTTCTTTCCTGAAATAGTTTTAAATCCATTTTAGTTCTTGATTTTACTCGTAATACATTTTCAATTGTTAAATTTTCTTATAGTTTATTATAGAAACATTCCTTGGCAAAATTCTCCTCCTTTAAATGTAGGTTCTTGCGTTTATCATTCATCATTATTTTTTCAAAATTTATACCTAATAACTTCTATGTCTTGTTCATTTCTGTTTCAGTCTCATTAATCTCTTTTTTTCCCTTAGGTTTTCCATCCTTCTTCTTGTCTCTTAGTATGGCTGTATATATTTAAATTTAATTCAGAAATTATTTATTAAATTCTTCAATAATTAAAATTGTTGAAGTACTCAGTGATGTCACTTTGCTTCATAAAGGATGTAATTTCGGACAGCCCATTAAAAAGTGTCATGTCCCCTTAATAAAATCATATAGTACTATTATTTAAGGCTAGGTGTGAGTTTTGTGAATGCTCTTCTATTTCTTTCCTCTATTTCTAGATGTATTTCTAGGGTATAGCATTTCAGGGTTCTCAACTAAAATTTCAAAATTTAATCCCCACCTCTATGAGGCTCATCAGAACTCTGCTAATGTCTTTAGTCTCTTCACTATTGCTGTTGGTTACCTTCCCATCCTCTCATACTATCTAGTGTAGGAATCAACAATTCTTTCCAAAGAAAAGTGATGAATATTGTCAAACTCAGCTCACCTCCACATGTTATCTTTCACTTTGGGGTCTTTATTCTCTTGGCTCTTTGGTTTCTGGCTGTTTGGGTTGATTTTGAAGCTGTTAGAAGAATAGCTTTAAAAAATATTTCTCATTGAAATTTGTTTTTGTTAGAATTATTATTCTGATAAAATGCTCCATCGGATCCAGAAACAGAAGTGAGATGTTTATGTTTTAGCAGTATTAACAAGTTAAATATTCTCTAAATGCAAATCCATTATCATCATCCTTAATGTATACCTCATTAAAGAGATGACTTATTTAAATGTTGGTCTCTAAATTGATGGATCTAAAATTTAATCTATACTGAGAATGGCCCACAAATTAGTATGTTGAAGGGTGATGTTATTAGAAAACACAAAAACTGTGGCCGTCAGATTACTTCCTTTCCTTTCATGATTATTGGTTCTAAACATTAAATAGATTGAGCTCTCAAACTGAATTTTCAGTGAAAATTTGTATAATGATTCCATTTAAATTCTTGAATGTATGCATATATTATAATGCCTAAACTTTGTTTGTAAGAGAGTACATTTACATAATTTATGAATAAAAATTATTTAAGGTATGTACTCTTTTTAAAAAATAAAACTACTCGAAGGTTGAGTCAAAAAAGAGCATGTAAAAATTGACATAACAGAAAACAGACACTTAAAAAATGTGAACTTGAGATTTTCGTCTTCAGGAACTACTTTCTACTGGTTTTTGGCATCCTGGAAAAGAGCCGAGAGCTCTAGTCTTCCTTAGGAAAATGTTAAATTATAACAGTGATATACTGTGTAAATAACAATTAGTCTCTTTTTTCTATACTGACAACAACCAACCAGATATATCTTTCATTCTTGATTAGCTTCATTTAATAATTAGAACATGTAAGTAGGAATCCATATTCTTTTAAAAACCTCCAAATCCATAAAAGAACCTTTTAATTAGGTAGTCTTATTGATCAATCGAAGAAATATTTTAGGGCACTAAGTAAGCCGCTAAATTCATTTTCAGAACTGGCACATCCTTTCAATTTTTATTTACTTGAATTGTCAGAACTATTGAGAAAATGAAGGCTTATAACAGGGCTACTATTAATTCAGTCTGATTACCATTGAATCTTATAATCAGCTTCATATTTTATCTTGAATAACATGCAATTTTGCAGCTTCAGAAACAACATTTGGATTTTACATCTTTGTCAACATCAGTCCAAGGCTGCAAGTTCCTTATTAAACAGCAGAATTTGGTTTATATTCAGCTCATAAAATGTGAGTTTCTTATCTCTTTATTTAAAATAATTTGGCATTCAGGAGGAAAAAAACTTCATGTTGATATTGTACAATTCATTAATAAAAAATAAGCAGCTACATTTCACTATACCTTGTGCAACCATTGATTGCCAAAAACTTTTGTAATTTCTACGTTGTAATAATAAACTCTACCTGTATTTATATAAGGAAGGCAATATTTATGTATTTCCTCTATGGCAGATAACAGATTTAATATTTCTATACATCTTTAGGAAGGAGGTAGAAAGCCTAGCTTTTCCATACATGGAAATCATCTTTTTGAACTGGCAGCATTTGTGACTGAATAAACTCCATTAACTTGTTCTATTAGTGCTCTGTGCAGTCAGCAAGATCAATGCTGCACAGAATGATGAAATGACTAACAGACTTCCTCAGAGCCCTGCCGACTGCTTTCTGCCACCCAGAATATATAATTACTGCTCACATAAACAGGTAGAATTTGATATTCTATTGCTCAGGCAATTCCTGGAAATTCAAAGAGATTCTTAATGGGAAAAATAAAAATCAAGTCTGTTCTCTCTGTACATCAGAGTCATTTATTATGTTTTATTATGGAATCACTATATTAAAGATAAAACTGTAGAGTAAAATACCATCCTCTTCCCCCATATTAGCTCATAGGGTGACCAAACAACTTGGCACACCTAAAGAGATTCAAAGAGAAGAGATTTCCTGACCAGATGCCTCCCCAAGGCCCATTAGTTTCTTGTCAACAGCAGAACACAAGGTGAGCCAAACACAGAGTAAATGGGAGCTAATGAAGCTAGCAGACCTTTGGATACTTCACTGAATATAAGTAAACAAGAGACAGATATCACACCATTAAAAATAATCCAAGTGGCATGTTTCAAAACAGGTATCTAGTTCTGCAGATGGCACAGCTGCCAGTAATTATATAAAAGAGAAATATTCTCTTCTAGCATAACGTGTGAAACAAGGGACACTAGCCACTTAAGAAATATATATACGCATAAATGTTTCATTTTTTTCCCACTGCCTCCATTTCTGCTGCCTGCCTTCTCCCCTCTGCAATCCTCTCCTGCCTTGCCCATTTGAGAAGAAATCTGGCTTTAAAGCCGACCAGCTGCATGGGCCTGCCAACATAAACCTTGAGCACATTACATTTTTGTCTAACAAAATATAGGATGCGTGAAGCTCAGCAATCACAAAGGAAATGATTGAAAGGAAAAGTCAGAACTGATGTAGAATGAAGAGAAGCATGAAAAAAAAATCAACGTTCAAATCAAATCCAATCCATTTTTTGCCAGCAAGAATGAGTTTATGATTTGCAAATTGAATATAACAAAGAAGAAAGGTATTTTTCGTAACAATGATTTATATATTCAGAAAAGGATTCCTTTTGTATTGCAGCAGTATCTCTTCTTGCTCTTATATTTGAAGGTATTCCTGCATTTTCATTATAAGCCCCTAGATTGAGTGTTTTGTAACTTAGCCACAGATAAAAATTCACTGCAGATAGAAATTTTAAATTCAAGATATTATTCTTGTGGTGCTTTTTTAGGCTATGAGCATTTTTCATTTGTCCATTTGTGAGTTAATAGGACTATATAACATGTTTAAATGTTCTAATTATAGAGAATTGTTAATGCTTCCCTACTTAAGCATCTTTCTTTGGAAATAAAATAAAAAATCAAATGATGTAATATTCTCTTCTGAATCAGTAATTTCGTGTTTATAACTTCCATATTATCAGTAAGTGACAGAAGTTACCTTTGGCTTCACAGAGTCACTGAATCTTAGAGTGCTAAAGAATTTAAAAATAATTTAATTTAGTTAGTATCTAATAATTACTTCAGGCAATAAGGAAAGTATACGAGCCTACTTTTCAATATAGTTATAGAAATCACCTTGCATTTTTTTCAGGATGAAGTCAAGGGTTTTTGTCTGTGCACAATGGAGGAAGGCCATAATTTCCCGTAAGGTAAGTTCATATGTCATAGTGTATCTCTTCTGATTTCCATTTCCATTCAGAGGAGTTGCCAAAAAATGAGCAGGTTGTATTTATATATCTCTGTTTGATAACAAGCTGTATGTCATCCTTCATATTTTATTTCTTCATAGACTGCTCTTAGAAATCCGTTTATGAGAACTGATAGAACTGTGGTCTAAAAACAGCATGTTTGGTTAATTACGTGTAGCTAAACCTCTTATACTTTAAGCATATTTAGCAAAGTGTCAAAGATTCCTCATTTCTATAATTCTAGTAAGACATAAATACTGACTAGTCACAAATAATAGAAATTATTCTAGATCCTGGGGATATGAATATTAATAAAAATATGATCTTATCTTTTAAGTAATTCATACTCCAACAGAGGAGAAAGAAATACAAATAGTGATCATCCAGGTAGACTGTGACATATTCCATCACAGATATATGTACTTGGTGCCCCAAGAAAACAGAATGGGGGTGTCTTGTCTGGTATGGAGATCCCAAAATCATCTCCACAAAACTACCTTTTTACCAAATAATCAAGTTAAGAAAAGCATAAATCTGGTAAAAAAATGATTAAAAATGAACTAAAGACATCTTTAACACACATACTCACAAAGGGCTCATACAGATAGTAACAGGAGGAGAAAGTTTCTGAAGATTGAAAATGAAATTTAAGTAAGAAGACAAAGAAAGCCAAAGGCAATGATCACAAAAAGATAAAATTACAAAAATAGAAATAATTGTGGGAGTTAGGTAATCATGGCTTTTCTGTCATGCTAAGAGTTTGATACATAGACAATAAGTGATGTGAAACTTTTGAAACTGTTGAAACTTTTAAGTGGTATTCTGTTGTGATAAAATACAAATTTCAAGTAGGATACGCTGGTGACAGAGCTATCCTAGCTGGGAGATAACTCAAATAATCTTGCTTTAGGATGTTTGCACTAAATGTACAAACACACAAGTCATAACTAGAAATAAAAATGAACAAAGTGAAGATGTCTCTCTCTCAGGGAGAAGAGAAAATATAGTGAATTTATTTGAAAGCATTTGGAATTTGAAGTGATTCAGAGGTCTAAGGGTAGGCAGACATCCATTTTCAATAGAGGATCTTATATTAGTTAACAGGTGAAGCAAATTCACTCCAAGTGCAACCCTCCTCTCCAATATGGCGGTTCTCCAGCAGTGGGGGGGTGGGGGAGGGCACGCTCACAGATGCCTGCTCCTCGACACCTCTCCACACATTCACACTGGATATGTCCCTACTGGCTTCTTTGCCACCCAGGTCCGGAACCAAGACCTCTCCCTAATGACTCTGCCACTGCTCATGCATCTGTGGGGAACCGGGTTCTGCCTGCCTATGTAAGCTGCCAGTGTGCAATCCTATGAAATGCTGGTGGGCTTGAAGCTCTCAGATTATGGTGACCCTGATCTCCATGGCAGGTTCAGCTAGGAATGTGTGCCCACCCTAGAGAAGCAACTTTCAATTCACAATACTCTCCCTGTTGCAATGGAGGGAGTAGGGGGTCATGGCTACCAGCCAGCGAGAGCTAATGTCCATGAACAGAGGGAGTCCAGAGGAGGTACCTCAGTAGACTGCTAGATTAACAAAAAAGACCCTAATAGCACAATTAGAAATGAAAAGGAGATGTTACTACTGATACTACAGAAATATGAAATATCATCTCTGAATATGTCTATGTACATAAACTGGAAAACACTGAGGAAATTGATAAATTCTTAGGAACACACGAACTTCTTAGGCTCAATCAGGATGAAATAGAACTCCTAAACAGACCAATATCAACTAATTTAATTGAAGCAGCAATAAAATACATTTCAATGAAAAAAGTTCCAGACCAGTTTGTTTTGCAGCAAAATATTACCAGACCTACAGAGAAGAGTTGGTACCTATTTGCAGAAATTATTTTGTAACAATGAGAAAGATGGAATCCTCCCCAACGTGTTCTTTGAAGTCAGTATCACTTTGATTCTAAAGCCAGAAAAGGATACAACAAAATAAGACAACTACAGACAAATATTCTTTATAAACATAGATGCAAAATTCTCGATAAAATTCTGGCAAACCTAATTCAGCAGCAAATCAAAAAATAATCCACTGCAACTAAGTGAGCTTCATCCCAGGGATGCAAAGATGGTTCAAGAGAGGCAAATCTATAAATGTGATTCACCACATAAACAGAAGCAAAGACAAAGTCTATATCATCATCTCAATAGACACAGAGAAAGGATTTGGCAAAATACAGCACTGTTTTATGGGAAGAACTTTTAACAAAAGAGGAATAAATGAAACATACCTCAAAACTATAAAAACTAATGCCAACATTATACTGAATGCAGAAGAATTGAAAGCACTTCCAGTTAGAAGTGGAATGAGACAAGGTTGCCCACTGTCACAACTTCTATTGAAGAGATAGAGGAAGTCCTAGGCAGAGATATCAGACAACAAAAGAAAATCACAGGTATCTAACTAGAGACAAAAGAGATCAAATCATCACTCTGCTGATGATATATTTTTATCTCTAGATAATTACAAAGAATCTGCCAAAATACTTCTGCAATTGATAAATAAATTCAGGAAAATCTCAGGTTACAAAATAAATGTACACGAATCAATAGCATTCCTATACACTAACAACAGTCAAGCTGAAAATCCAATACCTGTCACAATATCAACAAAGAAAAGAAAATAGGAATATATTTAACCAAGGAGGTGAAAGACCTCTACAGGGAGAGCCACAAGTCACCAAGGAAGGATTGGGAGGATGTAAAGAAATGGAAAAATGTATCATGCTCATGGATCACTATAATCAACATTTTTAAAATGTCTATACTACCTAAAGTGATTTACAGATTCAGTACAAATTCAGTACAATCCCTACTAAAATGCCAATGTCATTTTTCAAAGACCTAGAGGAAATAATTCTACTCTATGTGTTGAAATAGAAAACAGCCCAAATAGCCAAAACAACCTTAAGCAAAAATGACAAGTCAGGAGGTGTCACTTTACCAGATTCAAGCTCTGTATAAGGCTATAGTAACCAAAGCAACATTGTACGGGCACAAGAACAGAGAGATAGGCCAGTAGATCAGAACAGAAAACTCAGATATAAAACCATCCTCATTTTGCCATCTGGTCATTGACAAAGCAGACAATAACATAAATTGGAGCAAGAAATCTCTGTTCAATAAATGGTTTTTGGAAAATTGGATGGTAACATGTAGAAGATTGAAACAGAATTCTCACCTCTCACAACTCACAAAAATTACCTCACGATGGATAACAGACTTAAACATAATTAATGAAACTATAAAAATCCTAGAAGAAAGTGTTAGAAAAATTCTTACAGACATCATGCTAGGCAAAGAATTTATGAAAAAGACCTCAAAGGCAATCATAGCAATCTTAAACATTAACAAATAGTCTTTGATTAAATTAAAAAGCTTCTGCACAACCAAATAAACTATTAGTAAATCAAATAAAAACAATCTACAGCATGGGAGAAAATATTTACATTCTATACATCTGATAAAGGGCTGATAACCAGAATCTATAAAGAACTCAAGCAAATCATCAAGAAAAAAATCTTACAACCCCATAAAAAAGTGAGCAAAAGAATCAAACAGAAGTTTTTTGAAAGAAAACAGACTAACGGCCAATAAACGTATAAAATTTATCAATGTCTCTAATTATCAGGATAATGCAAATTAGAACCACAATGAGATACAAGTATCATCTAACTGTAATGAGAATGGCTTTATCAAAAACTCCCCAAATAACAGCTGCTGGCATAGATGTGGAAAGAAAGGGTCACTTACACATTCTTGGTGAGACAGTAAACTAGTATAGCCTCTGGGGAAAGTAGTGTGGAGATACTTCAAAGAACTAAAAGTAGATCTAACATTTGATCCAGAAATTTCACTACTGGATATTTATGTAAAGGAATAAAAAGTCAGGGCAGCCCCTGTGGCTCTAAGGGGTAGAGCGCCAGTCCCATATGCCGAAGGTGGCGGGTTCAAACCCAGCCCTGGCCAAAAAAAAAAAGGAATAAAAAGTCATTTTATTGAAAAGACACATGGACTGGAATGTTTTTGCAGCACAACTTAACGATCACAAAAATGTGGATTCAATCCAAGTGATCATTGATAGATGAGTAAATTAATACAGTGTGATATATGTATACCATGGAGTATTATTTAGCCACGAATACAAACATGGTGATATACCTTTCATGGCAACTTGGATCGAAGTGGAGATCATTCTTGTAACTGAAGTATCATAAGAATGGAAAAAAAAATACCATATATACTCACTATTAAATGAGTAGTAACTGATCAACACTCATATGCACATACTGTAGTAAAACTCAATGGATATCAAGCAGGTCCTGGGGAGGAGGAGATGAGAAAATTCACATATGATGGATAAAAAACGCACACTATCCCAGTGACCGGCACACTTATAACTTCGACTCAAAATGCTCAATAACAGTTCATGTGACCAAACCTATGATTTCATAATATTCCCTGTAATATTATGAAATAAATAAAATAGGCGGAGCTTTAAGATCATGAAAGGAGAAGTGATGTGTGGATGGTACCAACAACTTGAGGAAAGTCATCCTTTAACTTATGGACTAAGACAAAAGAGCCAAAAAAAGACACTGAGAAAGTCAGAAACAGAGCAAGTTTTGGTTTTCCTAAATGTAAAGGACAAGAAGTTAGGAGGTTAATGTAACACACTGAAGAAACAGATAAGATAAATACTAAAAAGTCTAGTTGATTTGTTGATGAAGAGGTCAAGAGTGACAGGGATTCAGTGGAGTTGTTGGTAGAAACATAATTACAGTCGGTTAAAGACTGATGGGAAGTGAGGAAATAGAGCTGGAAGGTCCATGAATGCAGGACCTGGTGTATCTTGTTTTTCTTAGTATCCCCAGGCGTTGCACAGAATCCGACACAAGGAAGGTTTTCAATAATTGTGTGTTGACAGACAGGAGGAGATTGACTGATTCATCCCTATTCTTTACCAGAAATGGAGCTGAAGGGAAAAGCAAAAAAATCAAGCAGTAGCTAGAGGGGAGTGTAATAATGACAATTTTTTTCTTTTGTTTTTTGGCATTTCTGTATAGAAATTGAAAAGCAGTTTCCAGTACTTGAAATAAAGATCGGAATATATACATTAGTGTATAGCTAAATTACCCAACAAAGTGTAAAAGATGAAAATGTTTAAGATAAAGAGTGAAAGTGTGGCAGTCTTATCCCCTGAGCCTGGAGGGAGAAATCATGGCTGTGATAAACTGAAAAATTCCTGTTATGGTCTGTTAGAATATAATGTAGATTTTATATCTCTTAATATATAAGGCATGATACTTTTTTGAGGGTAAAAATAGGGGATTAACCAAAGAAGAAAAACTATGAGGAACAATTATAAGTTAACAGACAGGAAAAAAAAAATTGATGTGCAGCACTTAAGTTCAATCTAAGGTTAGAAACATCAATTTAGAATATCACCCATTCATAACGCTGAGTAATTTCAAGAACTAAATATACCAGAGAGAATTAATTTTAGATAATTATAGGGTTAGGTACTTGGGGTAAAAGAGTGAAGAAAACAAGTGTGCAAAATAATTAAGCAGTTCCGATGATCATCTGCTATGATGCTCAAGTAGGGGGAAAAAGCAGGTGCAGAAGCCCTTTGGCCGTGTAAGAGGGAAAGAATCAATAAATTGGAGACTTTTAGGGGTTAAAGAGCAACTGTTGATAAGAACTGTGGATATGAAAGGGAAGGGATGTAATTGGATCAGGAAGTGATAGGAGTGTTTTATCTGTCTGAGGTGGAGAAAGATGTTATAATTCACAGGCTGTAGCTATGGAGAGTCAGTGAGTAAAAGGCACAAGGGTGACAATTACTGGAAATACATTTATCAAGCTTTTTTTAAAGGCAAGATGTTGTAGGGGTTCTCCACATAGTTATTACATTACCCAAAATGGTGGCACAGCTTGAAATAGACAAAAGAAAAAAAAAAGACAGTAAGTTGGGTGTAAAGTGTTGTTGGTAAGCCAGGTTTGTGATTTGTCACCGGTAGTAATGGAATCACCCAGGAAGCAGTTCTGGCAGTGTCAATCTCATTACCTAATCTTCAAAGTGGTTGTTTTTGTATGGAAGTAGAATCTCAGAGATAAGAAAGATATGGAAACAACAACAGTAAAACTCAATGTGATTGTTTTTGAAAGATTGGCGGGTACTCAGTTACAAGACTATTCAGAGAGGACTGGGAGCAGTAAAGGGTCAGGACAAGTTTAATGAGAGACCCACCTGAGCAGAGCCAAAGACGGCATCCAGCCCAGAGCACATTTAGAGACCTCTCTGTGAGGGGCCTGCGTGGTGGAAAGATTCCACTGCTGGCTGGAGGATTCTAGTGGGCTGGGGATCTTGTGGTGTGAATGGGCAAGGCTAGTTAAGACCTCTGTGGTCTTTGTTCTGAGAGGGGAGAAGGATGAGGCGGGAAAAGCTTTGTGTGTGACCACCTTAGCCTGCCTAACAGTTTTTAACACAAAACTCCATTGTTAATTGAGATCAGGCATTATTTTTTTTCCCTTAAGTGTATAACTTACTCTTCAGTAAAGTGGAAAATTAATGTGATATGTCACATAAATGATAAAGAAAGGACATATTTCAGGAGTGGAATAAGGAACCAGTGTATGTTATCTCATTTTCCTATAAACCTCAAAAATGTCTTCCTCAATAATCACCACTTTGCTACTGATTTTAATAATTTAATAAGTGGAGTGAAAAGCTCCGTTTGTGTCCTCAGATGTTCTAGAGGGGATTTATAGAAAACAGAGCAGCATCTGAAATTTCTCCTTCCCTGTTGGATCTGCCTCAGGGAATAAAGATAATTATGATAATGAGCTGTATCATGATTATTTTAATTTATTGAGTGCTAATGACCCACTCAGCACAGGAGTAAATAAAGAAAAGGAAGTGGTCCCTACTAGCCTCAGGACAGAGGCAGAACACGGTAAGGAACAGTGATATAGATGGGGCGGGTAAATGCAACACTTAGGGGCATTTCCGAAAATCGAGACATGGAAGAGATTGGTTAAAGCTGAGAACTAACAAATAAGGGGGAGATGAATAGGAGAAAAAAAGTGGGGAAGATAGAGCTCCAGGTTTGGTAGAAGATGAAATAGAAAGTGCTATTGTGAGATAATAAGGGATCTAATCAACAAGAGGTTAGAAGATAGTCATAATTTCAAAAAGGCAGCCCCATTGTCAGATCATTTGATATAGTGGTTGCTACTATGAAAATGAACTATTCTGCATGTTGAATTATCCAAAGTCCTCCATTAGACAGAAGGAAAAATGAAATAGGGTTATAATTACAGAGGAGACAAAAGGTATGGGTGCTATATATAGGGACAAGAGTCACGAGATGTGTGTGTGGTTTTGGTTTTGGTTCTGCTTTGTAGATTGGGATACAGTGGAAATTGGTCCAGAAAGAAATAAATTCAGGACGAAAGAGAGAAAGAAAGAGAGAGAAGTGGAGAAGTGGGACCTGAGAGTAGAAATGGCTTGAGATATAAAAGCTTTTTAGTTTTTGTCTGCATTATTTCCTGAAGCCCATATGCACTCTACCTTTATTTTCATTAAATAGCCCAGTATGCCTATGGTACATCTCTTTTGTATTTTTAGGGTTTTGTTAATTACAAAGAACTCTAATCTTTGTAATGCACCAATATCCACTGACACTAGAAAACTGTTAAAGTCTAGCAATAATTAGGGTCAATCACTTACATTTTAACACATGGGTGCATTACGTAACAGTATGTTAGTAAATTTTTGAATTTATTATTTTGGGAGCAATGAAAACTAAAGGATGAAAGTTCACAGAATAGGTATAATAAACTAAATAATTTCTAATGGAAGCCAGGACTCATTTTCTATAATTTTTGTATTACCAGAATTTATCTTTTCTATTTAATATGTAGGAGTATGAAGCCAACTAATTTTAAAATGGAACTTAAATATCTTATGTTTTCATTTTAAAAATTGTATTTTGGCTGAAAAAATTTCTTCTTTGATGTCATAAATACTGACATATAGGGAAGCAGCTCCTGTGGCTCAAAGGAGTAGGGCGCCAGCCCCATATACTGGAGGTGGCGGGTTTGAACCCAGCCCCACCCAAAAACTGCAAAAAAAAAAACTGACATATAGTTTGTTTTCTTCCAGTGATCCTATTTTCAGTAGCTGATTAAACAAAATCTTTGCCAAATCTACATATATGAAGATTTTCTCTGTTTTCTTCTATGCATTTTATAATTTGCATTTCACATTTAGGTTTATAAATCATCTTGAGTTAGCTTTCTTTTCAGGGCAGTGATCATGCTATGGTATGCCACTAAATGCCAAATCTATTCCTTGGACTTTCAGCAAAATCAGAACTTATTTCAGGATGTCAAAGCAAAAAATGCACCAGAAAAATTTAAATAAGCAGGCAAGGAAGGAAGACTTTAGTTGATGCAATTACAATAAAATGCAGAGGCCAGAACTCAATGGTAGCACAACACTATTGAAACAAAAGGCTAGAGAATTGTTAAGAGCTTCTGGGCTACATGGTGTGTGTGTGGTGGGGGATATAGGCTGTGTATGTTTGTTCATTGGCTGAATACAAGGGAAAAGTCAACTTCATCATACCTTCCTGACAGGAGGTAGCATTACATTTTAGAGCAAGGTACCCACTTAAGTTAGTCTCCTGCCATCCCTCAGAGAGATAAAATCTCTATCTTCCTTACTGGTCGCATTTCAAATGGATTACTCCCAGATTCTTTATAAAGACATTCTTGAGTGGTAAAATGTCAAGAAGTGTTTTTAAAAGTGTGTATCTCAAAGGGACAGAATAAGCAAATGCTCTAAGAAAAGGGAAGGTAGGGTCTGGAGTTGAGAGGGGTTGGGGAAGAAGCCTGTGGAAAGCCTGTTTAAGCTGAGGGTAATAAGGTCACCTTCATTAGCGAAAACATTGTACGTGTGTCTTTATCAAGGTGCTTAGTACATGAAAGTATTTCTTTCATATTTTGCAAAATATTGTTTTGGAAGTTCATTGGTTAATATTTCAGTGTGTTTTAGTTTTTTTATTCATTCCTGAAAAGATCTTCAAATATTAGGATATCGCAATTGATAAAACTACACAATTTTAAGTTCTATAATGACTTTTTATGTTTCTTGAAAAGCAATCAATATTTGATGATAATCAGGCCTGCATTCTAACACAAAGGACCACTAATTCCATATTGCAAGGTGTCTGGAACTTAGAGGACAGTGTGCAGATACATTTGATTCAGTCTAGCTACAGCATGATTTCTATATTGCATAATTTGAGAGCTTTCTTCCATGTCACTCAGGTGAAGGATACATTAAAACTCTGAGATTAGGTTATAGTACTATTAATTAATAATGTCCTATATTACATGTTTGTGTTTCCACATGTTATAATGCTGTCTAAATCTTCCCCCAAAAGACTATAGACTATTCAACTCTACTGTGAACATAGTAAACATCACATTCGTAAGGAGAGAGAAAAACCACTATTTTTGAATTAGAGTTTTCCTACTGATCCTATCTGTTAAAAATTGATTATTCTTGGATTTAATTTTAGCAATCCTATGAATACACATAAGTTAAAGTGGATACCGTGGACCCCAAAAGTTGTGTTCATGCTGTTTTTCCAAAAACAATTGAAGGGAATTTTTATTACTTTGGGGGAGCACATTTAAATAAAACTATATCCTCCATTTTAATTAGTTAAGGCCTGCTAAGGAGTTAGTGGACTATGTCTTCCATGGTGATAAAAGTCATTGATCCTTACTCTTGAGGAGAAAATTGGAAAGTCAAATCATTATCAGACAGAAGAAATTATAATAATAATCTGTAATCATGGATAGAATGTTCACCCTAGGCCAAGGAATCCGTTTTTGTTCATTTGTTTTTTTTTTTTTTTTTTTTCCTAGCCATTTGAATTGAGGAAAAATAATCAAAAGTTTGCATCTCCAAAGAATTGGGATCACCAGTCTCTGATAAGATTTAGGGAAAGTACAATTATATATTCCCAGTCAGAGTCAGGTGGGAAATCTTATTTATGTTCTGCATTATGAAAGAAGTACCACACAGAGGACCTAGATGGGATCAAAGATAATTCTAGAGACATGAAAATTTACAAGCAAGAATACAGCAAGTTCATTATTAAGAATATTCTGATGATATGGTTTGGATGTTTGGTCCCTCCAAACCTGTTGTTGACTTTTCACTCCTACTGTTGGTAGTGGGATTTGTTGGGGGTGGGGATGGGGTCATGGAAGTGGATCTCCCATGAATGGCATGGTCTCCTCCTAGCAGTAATGAGTTCTCAGTTTATTAGTTTAAGCGAAAGCTGTATGTTCAAAAAGCCTAGCACCACCTCCTCCCTTTCTTGCTTCATCTTTCCACAAGTGACACACCAGCTCCTCCTCCTGCCTTCCAGCTTGTTTGGAAGCTCCCTAAAGCCCTCACAGAAGAGCCATGTATAGCCCACAGACCTGGGAGCCAAATAAACCTCTTTTGTTTATACATTAGTCAGCCTCAGGCCTTCCTTTATAGTAGTGAAAAATGGACTAACATCCTGTGTCTTTCTTTATTTGTCATATTTTCTAGCTTATGAGCTTTTTCTTTTATTAGACATAGCCACACTGGAGCTAAGTATATTAAGACTGTTGTAATTTCAAGAGAAAAACAGGTCATGGCCACCTATTGGACCTTCACAATGGGTTGTTCAGAATCAAAAAATAAATCTCTGAAAGGAACTGAAATTGAGAATGATGTCATAGGAAGATCTTGGAAGATGGTTCAGAGAAGGCCAAGTGGGCCCTACTCTTGGCTTGAATGAGAAAAGAACGGATTTCCTTCACAGGAGGACAGGGTCTGCGAGGAGGGCACCAGTCTTGGGTGCTCTTGGTGAGCTCCAGGGAAGGAAAAGAGTTTGCAATGAGAGGACCCACAGAGACCTCTTTGCTCAACACCAGAGAGACCTGAGTGTCTAAGCCAGTGCGCCTGTATCACTGTGTGGCATTTTAATGAGAATCACACAGCCAAGGCCAAGGAGTCACACTGCTGTTTTTATAACCTTGGGGAGACAAACTTCCATCTGCTGTTGATTTTTTTTAAATCTAAATAAGATATCCAGTTGTTACCTCAAAAATTCTCAACCTCTACTGTGTTTTGTGGAATAAACTACTCTTACTTCCTAATGTCCTAGGATACTCATTACTCCAAAGGAAATTGTGGTTCTTGACAGAAAAATGTCCTAAGAAAAAGTACAAATTAATGTTTAAGAATGAGGGATTTAGATTCATATTTCATCTTCTTAATCCTTACTTGTTCCTCATTTTCCATCATTAATATCATCATTCTTTTATATTAGCTATATAATAACCAAACACATGAAGATTACTTTGGCCTAAAAAAAAAAAAAATAGAAAAGGCTTTATTGAGTACCATCAACAGCATGATTGAACAATGACTGAATTTACATCTTCATATTTATGAAATCTGACTAGGTCCTACAGTCCCACATAATTTAAATGGCGGGATGTTTTCTTTGTTGAAAGCACATTTTAAAAATTGCATATTATGTGCCTGGTGCCTTAGCTGCTTGAGCCACATACACCTGAGCTGGCGGGTTTGAATCCAGCCTGGGCCCACCCTACAACAATGAGGGCTGCAATCAAACATAGCCAGGTGTTGTGGCAGGCACCTGTACTCCCAGCTACTTGGGAGGCAGAGGCAGGAGAATCACTTGGGTCCAGGTGTTGGAGGTTGCTGTGAGCTGTGATGCCACAGCACTCTACACAGGGCGATAGCTTGAGGCTCTGTCCCCCCCCAAAAAAAATTGCATATTATAATAGATATCATCCTGGATTTGATGGAGTATAGTAGACTCTGTGGCAGGTGAAGAGAGGGACTAGAACTCTAAGATCACTTACAGAGAATATGATCAACAAACAAAAAAAAGAATAAAAAAAAAGAAACACAATTACCAACAGTGAAGGATTCTGACTGTTAAAACGTAAGAAGCAAATATTCTAAAAATTGAGAGATTTAGTGTTAAAGCATTGGGGTCTCAAGTAATCACTGTAACAGTGAAAAAGTTGTTTTAACTTTTCTGAGATTCAATTCTTTTTAATAAATTGAAACATATCTATAAAGCTACTGTGAGGCACACACACATACACATACATATGATCAACACCTCTGACACCTATGATATATTCCAAAAAAAGATAATTCCTCTGTTAAAAAATTTTTAGAAGCGTGATGTTGGTGTTTGTGCTTCTGTCATTCTATTTTTTAATTAAATGCTTAATTTTTTAGAGCAGTTTTAGAGGAAGGTACAGAGATCTTCCACATGCTCCCTGTCCCCAGACATACCCAGCCTTCTCCATTATCAACATCCTCCAACAGAGAGGTATACTGGCTACAATTAATCCACCCACATTGACACGTTATAATCACCCAAAGTTTATAGTTTACGTTAGGGTTCGCTCTGCTATTCTCTCTTTATTTGGGGGCGGGACTGGCTGTGGTTCTGTTAGCGACTCACACTTTGCTGTATCAGCAGTGATGCTTCACAGAGACCTTCTCCTCCCTCAGTGTTTACCTGTTCTAAAATCTCCTGAACATATGTAATTTTTTCCTTAATTCCAGTATAACCACTGTAACCACATAATTTTCTGGCAAATGTTTTTTCGTTGAAAGCAAGGTTACTTGAACTGAACTTGGTTTAATTGATTTATTCAATGGAGACACTAAGAATAGCACTTGAAAGGTTCAAATTAGTCTAAAACTAGTAAAGGAGCTGAGGGCTGGAATAATGCCTCACGCAAGACCCTGCCTGTCAAAGCATTTCCACTGAAGAAGTCTTTTAAATAAACTCTATTTCTGGTTCCCAGGACTACAGAGCCTCTAAATGACAATTGCTCACTGCCTTACACGTGCCAAGGTATTTATTTCATATTCCGTAAGCACCGTAATATTAGAGAATAACTAGTATGCATGGAATGGAAAATAAGATGAATAATTTCAGCAATTATAAAAAGAACACTGAGTTATTAAAATTAGTCTGATCTTTAAGAAATTTCAGGCTAGCAGTACTAATGTTATTAAAAATAGTAAGATCATAACAAGTAGTCATTAGGATTTGCATATGTGAGTGAGAATGTTCTTAATTACAAATTACATTCTCTAAATTATTTAGAAGCTGTAAATCAGAACAACAAAGAATAATATGTTTAAAGAATAAAGTGTTTTAGGGGATTTTCAAATGCAAATGATGGCAGCAACAATGGCAAAACACGAAGTTTGCTCTTTTTCAAATCAAATATTTCATTCAAATAAAATATTATGACAGAAACTATAAAGGTTTAAAAAAATTCAGTGATACTTCCTTTAACCTAGAATGTTGTTTTCTGTAAACCCCAAACACCCACAATATCATCCTGAAACAGAAGTGAAACTGTTTCTAGGATTCCCATAAACATAGACATAAAATTCTGCTAATAAGTCATTTGCTCAACAATGATTTATCAAATATTTATTACCTGGTAGCCAGTATGTAATAAGACAATTATGGGTGGACATATATTAAGATAACTTCCCTTTCCAGAAAGACAAAACAGATATACTTTTCTCTAACTCTCCCACTAAATACAACTAACAGGTCTTGATATAAGAAAGGAAGATAAAACCACCCTGAAAACTGTAAAGAATAAGTCAGGTTAGTTAAAGATCTTGAGATGCAAGGAACTAAGTTTTGCCTCATCTATTGCAGACTAGTTACTATAGAAGCTGACAATCTACAAATACCAACAAGTGCAGCCAAAAATCTTCAAGTGAAGACTACTCTGCGTGGCCAAAACCCAGGAAGGAGGCACCCTAGCAAGTCTGAAAACTTTTTAGATATTAAACATGCAATTTCAGTATAGCAACATAGACAAAATTAGAGCCCCACCCCAGAGGAAGTGAATGGTGATCCCGTCAAGGTTGTGTCAGAAAAGACTGAGTGGGAAGCTAGAACTTTCTTCTCAGCTTGAAGTAGAAAGTCTGCCACCCACAGTATCAGTGGAGACCAGTAGGGACCACTGACATGGTACCACTCTCCCTCCCAATTAGGCAGATATCAGCAGACACCTAATGGGTAGCCCTAATTCCCTCTTCAGCCCAGAAGCAGGAAATAGCCCTAGTCCTTGTTGGTCAAAAAAGACCAAGTCGAAAACCTGGACTTCCACCCCACACAGCAGTAGCAAGGTTGCCTCTCTCCGGTCAACTGCAAGAGCAGTACCAGAGAAAGTCAACTAATATTTAAGACTTACATGAGATCTGGGTATTAAAACATAATGCTGAAAATGTCCGGGTGTTATAATCTGAATGTGTGTATCCCCCTAAAGAAATTAATATGCCGTACATATACCACAATTTATTAATCCATTTGTGGATCGATGGGCACTTGGGCTTTTTCCACGACTTAGCAATTATGAATTGGGCTGCAATAAACATTCTGGTACAAATACCTTTGTTATGTTGTGATTTTTGGTCTTCTGGGTATATGCCCAGTAGAGGGATTACAGGATTGAATGGCAGATCTATTTTTAGATCTCTGAGTGTTCTCCATATCTCTTTCCAAAAGGAATGTATTAATTTGCATTCCCACCAGCAGTGCAGAAGTGTTCCCTTTTCTCCACATCCACGCCAACATCTCTGGTCTTGAGATTTTGTGATATAGGCTAGTCTCACTGGAGTTAGATGATATCTCAAAGTAGTTTTGATTTGCATTTCTCTGATGATTAAAGATGATGAGCATTTTTTCATATGTCTGAAGGCCGTGCCCCTGTCTTCTTCAGAGAAGTTCCTCTTCAAATCCCTTGCCCAGCCTGCGATGGGATCCCTTGTTTTTTTCTTGCTGATGCGTTTGAGTTCTCTGTGGATTCTGGTTATTAAACCTTTGTCAGAGATATACCCTGCAAATATCTTCTCCCATTCTGAGGGCTGTTTGTTTACTTACTGTGTTCTTGGCTGTGCAGAAGCTTTTTAGTTTGATCAGGTCCCAGTAGTGCATTTTTGAAGCTGCTTCAATTGCCCGGGGGGTTCTCCTCATAAAATACTTGCCCAGACCAATTTCTTCAAGGGTTTTCCCTGCATTCTCCTCTAGTATTTTTATAGTTTCATGTCTTAAGTTTAAATCTTTAATCCAATGAGAGTCTATCTTAGTTAATGGTGAAAGGTGTGGGTCCAATTTCAGTCTTCTACAGGTTGCCAGCCAGTTCACCCAGCACCATTTGTTAAATAGGGAATCTTTTCCCCACTGAATGTTGGGGAAAACATTCCCCACTAATTGGCTTGTCAAAGATCAAATAGCGGTAAGTAGCTGGATTCATCTCTTGGTTCTCTATTCTGTTCCAGATATCTACTTCTCTGTTTTTGTGCCAGTACCATGCTGTTTTTATCACTATCGATTTGTAGTAAAGTCTGAGGTCTGGTAGTGTGATTCCTTCTGTTTTGTTTTTATTTCTGAGTAATGTCTTGGCTATTCAAGGTTTTTTCTGATTCCATATAAAATGAAGTATTGTTTTTTCAAGATCTTTAAAATATGACAGTGGAGCTTTAATAGGGAGTGCATTGAAATTATATATTGCTTTGGGTAGTATGGACATTTTGATAATGTTGATTCTTCCCAGCCATGAGCATGGTATGTTTTTCCATTTGTTAACATTTTCAGCTATTTCTTTTCTTAGAGTTTCATAGTTCTCTTTATAGAGATCTTTCACGTCTTTTGTTAGGTAAATTCCCAAATATTTCATCTTCTTTGGCACTACTGTGAATGGGATAGAGTCCTTGACGGCTTTTTTCAACTTGACTGTTGTTGGTGTATATAAAGGCTACCGATTTATGGATGTTGATTTTGTAACCTGAGACGCTGCTGTATTCCTTGATCACTTCTAGGAGTTTTGTAGTAGAGTCCCTAGTGTTTTCCAGATACACAATCATATCATCTGCGAAGAGCGAAAGTTTGATCTCTTCTGACCCTATATGGATACCCTTGATCGCCTTTTCTTCCCTAATTGCAGGGACTAAAACTTCCATTACAATGTTGAAAAGCAATGGAGACAATGGGCAGCCTTGTCTGGTTCCTGATCTGAGTGGAAATGATTCCAATTTAACTCCATTCAATATGATATTGGCTATGGGTTTGCTGTAGATGGCCTCTATCAGTTTAAGAAAAGTCCCTTCTATACCAATTTTCTTGAGTGTTCTGATCATGAAGGGATGCTGGATATTATCAAAAAGTTTTTTTGCATCAATTGAGAGAATCATATGGTCTTTGTTTTTTAATTTGTTTATGTGCTGAATTACATTTATAGATTTATGTATATTGAACCAGCCTTGAATATTATGCAGCCTTAAAGAAAGATGGAGACTTTACCTCTTTCATGTTTACATGGATGGAGCTGGAACATATTCTTCTTAGTAAAGTATCTCAAGAATGGAAGAAAAAGTATCCAATGTACTCAGCCCTACTATGAAACTAATTTGGGGCTCTCATATGAAAGCTATAACCCAGTTACAACTTAACAATAGGGGGAAGTGGGAAAAGGGGGGGGTGGGTAGAGGGAGGGGGATTGGTGGGATCATCCCTGTGGTGCATCTTACAGGGATATTTGCGAAACTTGGTAAATGTAGAATGTAAATGTTTTGGCACAGTAACTGAGATAATGCCAGGAAGGCTATGTTAACCATTGTGATGAAAATGTGTCAAATGGTCTATGAAGCGAATGTATAATGCCCCATGATCATATCAATATATACAGTTATGATTTAATAAAATAATAATAATAATTAAAAAAAAGAAATTAATATGCCAAAATCTAATGCCCAATGTGTTAGTATTGCAAGTGAGGACAGATTAGCCCTCATGAATGAGATTAGAACCCTTATTAAAGGGACCCAAGGAGGCAGCTAACCCATGCTGTCATGTTGAGACACAGCTGGAAGGTGCAATCTACAAAGAGGTTCTCCCCAGACAGGGATTCTGTCAGGGCCCTGATTGTGGACTTCTCAGTTTCCAGAACTGTATGAACTAAATTTCTACTGTGTATAAATCACCCCGTATAAGGCATTTTTGTAAAGGTAGCATGAATGGATTCAGATGCTGAGTTTTAATTGAATATCACTCATTCACCACACACCTGGAAGGATTTAAACTGAATTTAAAAAGACTACTAATAGAAAGCAACATTGAAATGATATTAGAATTAGATAATGATAATTAAAACACTCATCATAAAAAAAAAATGCCTCTGTGGTCATTATGAACATGATTGAGACAAAAAGAAATGCTTAGCAAATAAATGAAAAATATAAAGATGAATTAAATGACGATTTTAAAACTACAATTTCAATAACTGAAGGATGTTGCCTGTAGCCACTTCTGTTCAACAGTGTACTTGAGGTTCTGACCACAACAGTTAGGCAACAAAAGAAATAAAAGTCATCCAGATTAGGGGAAAAAGTATGTTTATTTCTGGATAGCCTAATCTTTTATGTACAAAATCCAAAAATTACACTAATTAAAAATATTTTTTAATAAGAAATTAGTTCGGCACTGAAGCAGAACACCTGGCCATAGCAATTGACGGTATTTCTACATATTGCAATGCATAATCCAAAAATGAAATCAAGAAACAATCTTATTTACAGTAACAACAGAATGATTAAAGTGCCTAGTATACATTTAACAAAGTAAATGTAAGATTTGCACACTGAAGACTATAAAGAAATATTGAAATAAATTAAATAATATTTAAGAAAATAAAAATACATCTCATCTTCATGGATCTAAAAACATCATATTGTTAAGATAGCAAATATTCTCTGAATTTATGAATGGATCGAACACTTTCCCTATCAAAGTTCCAGCTTTTTTTTGCAGAAATTGACAAGGTGATTCTAAAATTAACATGGGATTTAACACAATAGCCAAAACAATCTTGAAAATAAGAATAATGTTGGAACGCTCACACTTTCCAATTTCAAACCCTACTACAAACTTAATTAGCCAAGAGTGTGTGCTATTGGTGTAAGAGTGCACATGTGTATGTATGCATATATATTTTAATAGATAAAGAATCTAGTAATAAATCTTTATATTTATGGTCAAATGATTTGTTGATAAACTAGCAGTCCACTCCAAGTGGAGAAAAATAGTCTTTACACAAATTGTTCTGGGACAACTGAATAGTCACATGCAAAATGATGAAATTGGACGTGTAATTTACACCATAAACAAAAATGATCTCTACTGTGTCATAAACATAAACATAAACCACTTACCATAAGCACTTACACCATTAATTTCCTGATAATAAAACATAGTAGTAACTCTTTGTGGACTGAAGTTATGCTGGGTTTCTTGGTTACAGCACAAAAAGCACAAACAACAAAACAGAAATTGATAAATAATCAAAATTTAAAAATTTTCCATTGAAGGACATCATCAAACAATAAAAAAATCCTATATAATGGGAGAAATTTTTAGAAATTATTGACAAAAGGCTTGAAGTCAGAATAATATACAAAGAACTTTTACCATCCAATAAAAAAAGATAGATAACTCAATTAAAGAATGAGCAACAATTCTAAATAGACATTTCTCTAACAGACATAAGCAAATGGTCAATGAATTTGTACATAGAAAAGTACTCAATGTCCTTAGTCATTAAAGATGGTGCTCTTCCCCCATGTAAACTGTATTACAGTAAGTGTAGAGTATCTCATTCAAAACGATTAGAGTAGCAAAAATTATAAAGACAAAAATAGTAAGTGTTGGTGAGAATGCAATGGAGCTCAAACACTCATACATTGTCCTTGGGGATGTGAAATGGCATATTCATCTTCAAAAACAATTTACAGTTTTTCAGATTTCTAAAATAGAGCTGCCATATGAACCACCAAGTCCAGTTCTAGGCATATCCAAGAGAATTGGAAACACATGAACACACGATTACTTATACACAAGTTTTCATAGCAATATTATACATAACAGTCGAAATATAAAATGATGCCTTTAATTCCAGTATCTTAGAGGTCAAGGCAGGAGGATCACATGAGGCTGGCAGGTCAAGACCAGCCTGGGTAACCAAGTAAGATCTACAAAAAATAAAAATATTAGTTGAGTGAGGTGACACATGCCTTTAGTCTCAGCTGCTGAGGCTGAAGCAGAAGAATCACTTGAACACTAGAGATCCTGGTTGCAATGAGCTGTGATTGCGCCATTTCACTCCAGCCTGGGTAACAGATGCAAGCCTGTCTCTAAAAAATAAAAACAAAAATAAAGGCAACCTAAATATCCATCATCTGATAAATAGATAAACATATGTAGCGTGATCATAGTATTTGCAATAATAAATTGGATAACTTCTAGCAAGAAAGAACTGATGATGCATGCTAGCTAGACAGACGAGCCTTGGAAATATTTGCTAAGTGAAAAAAGCCACCAAAAAATTCCACATGTTGCATAACTTCATGAAAATACATAACAAGTAAACTCATTGAGAATTCCAGATAATAGTTATATTATCACACATACTTCATGGAGATTCTGTACTATAGAATATAGTTTTAAGGTAAGGTATTTATTTATTCAAAAGAATAGCAATGATTTATAAAAAGCCAATGCCAATTAATTGAATAACTGGAAAATTAATTCAGAGACCTATTTTATGGATAATTCAATTCCTCATAGTCCAAATATCTAATATCAGTTCAGTAGAGATAGCCTGAGATATGTGAAATAAATATTCTGGTTTACCCTGCATATAATTAGAATGTCACAGAAAGAAGCAAGGAAAAGGAAATATACCTAACTTTAAAAATACTGGATATCATTTTAGGGTGTTTTGGATATATACTTCCTCTTGTCCAGAGAAGAAATTCAAAATATGTTACTTAAAATTAACAATGATGTTTGTCTATGATGTTTGCTATACCTATGAATCAATTCTAACAGCTGTTTAGATCTCAAGCAGGACGTTGGTGAAGGGAAAGCTGTAATTGATCAAACTAGTTCCATGTTTTGATATAATCAAATCTAGAATATTCACTAGTGATGAAAAATAGAACTTTTATGATTTAAATAGCTATCACACACATAAACACAGAGATTATTTGCTAATGATACACACCATTCTTTTTCATTTTTTAGAGAGATGCTTTTCCTCTGGGACACTTAGCCCATATATGATAAAATTGATATTGTGTTACTAGAACTCCATTGATTAAAGGTGGTGCTCTTCCCCCATGTGACCTGTATGACTGTAAGTCATCACTTATCCCCAAACATACACTTTCAAAATTGCTTCCAAATTCTCTTCCTCAAAACTTTGGGCTGAAAATGTGTCCTTTCAATACAAATTATTTATATTTCCTTTCTTTACCATCCTGTTGAGCACTTTTATACAGGACAATCACAATTTGAACTAATAAAATATTTACATTTCTAACTTATGTTCTCTTATATTAATCCCACATAATGGAAGTAGAATATTTGTCTTAGATGAAGCATCAATTATTTTGCATCCCCTTTGATAATTACTAGAGGAGATTCTTGGGTCATTTAAGTAATTTATTCTCAGTTTGGTCAAATTTGGTGCTGTGCTTGTTGCTATGAGATAACTAAATGAAATGTTTGTGTAGTAAGATTTTTTTCCTTATTTCTAGGTCCAAAGGTATCACTCAGGATTATTCTGCTGTGGTTTAATGATAATATTTTAAAGCTTAGCTCTTATACTCACAGGAGTCTTTTGCTCTTTTACATGGTCCTATTTATCCATCATCACTCATTTGTGTGACACGCCTTATTATTATTTTTTTTGCTTTCACTCATTCTCATCTCCAATGATAATATAACTTACTTAATATCTAAAATATCTCCCTTACATTTCAGAGCAGGCCTTTAATTTCACCTCCTTCATCAAGCTTTATAAATTGATTGGCTTGATTTCAAATAAAAGCAATGAGTGGAAACGATTTGGGCTTTGCCTCTATCCCAAACGCCTTGAAGGAAATCAGCTATTTATTAAAAATCAAATATAGGGTGGTTTTGATTATAGTGATAGTTGTTCTTCTCTTAGTTTAGAACTTTTAATTTAGAAAGGCAAGAACACCCACCTAGCTACTTCTCTTGGTAGAATGTTATAACATGCATCCCATAGCTACTTTGACAAGTGTTATACGAGAGAAGTGCAGAAAAAGAAGAGAGAATAATTTTCTCTGAAGACCAGTGTGATGTGATATTGAAGGTTATCTATGCACTAAAGAGCAATTTTTAGAATTTTCATTGAAAGGAAATGTCATAACCTACAGTCCATTCTTATCGGCTCTAATAAAAAAAGGCAGTGAATGGCAGAACGCTTTGATATCTCTTATAAATTTTAAACATGTCAGAATTGCATACTATTATTGCCATAAAAATTCCATGAGGTAAGAAGTCCAGATATATGAATCCACAAAACTATGTAAGATATTTGGGGGCATTTAAAATTATATTTTATGTGATTTTAAAAACATAATAATTTTCCTTTTCTTATGGATATGTCTTTTGGACCTACCCTTCAACTTCCTTTATTTTGGCAGTTGCCTCATAAATAGCTTTCTTGTCATAGTGCTATATAAATAAAGAATCACATAACCATTATTGTCATGATTATTATTATTTTCGATTGACATTTATATACTTTTCAAGCTCAAAAAACATACATCTGTAGATATCTATTGATATAAAGCTTCTGAGATGTGGTATCTAGACACTTGAGCAAGATGATATTTTAATAAAACATAATACAAGAGGGAAGAATAGCCGTATAAATCTCAGCATGATATTATATTAAAGGTTATCTAGGAACTTAAGAATGGGTTTTAGAGGTTTCCTTGAACAGAAATATTGTAACCTATACATCAAATAGAAAAGAAAGAAGAAAAAGTAAATAGGATGCCAGGTAGTGAAGAAAATTATGCTTTGTGGAAGTTTGGCACCAAATTTCATCATAAACTAAATTTACATGCATTTTGAATTAAAATACCAAAATTAATGTAAGTTATTTATAAAATAGAACACTTGTGCTGTGATCTGTACAGATTCACTATGCAAATAATAACTAAATAATACATCACTAAGTTCGGTATAGAAACCTTTCTTATGCAATAGATACATTGACAGAAAATCAGATATTTGTATTTGGTAAATCAAGTTTTAGTTTTGAACACAGGCAAAACCTTTGATACTTTAAAGGACAGATTCTGGTAAATCTTTTATTAAAATTATTTATTTTTTTAAATAAAAATATTCTTGTATCTATTTTTATATGCTGTTCTAAAGCAGGTTGCTCCAAATAATTCACAAAAATTAATATTATAAAAGATAATTAATCATCACTATAAAAGAAGCGATAAAAAAGCACTCATTTATTTTAATAAATATTTAATATTCAGTGTCAGTAAACATGTAAGAGTCTTAGACACAATCATAAATGACACTAAATCATCCTAAAGAAGTTTGAAGTTTAAAAACAAAACTGAAAAAATTACATGATGTGTATTTGGACCATATTTTACTATTAATTTTTTTTCATGATATTCACTGATTAGAAAAAGCAAAGGCCTCATACATTTTTAAACTTTCTGTTTTATGCTGACAGGTACCCTAAGCCTAACTCAAGTTTCTTGCAATTTTAGGAGGCAAAATAAAATCTTCTCACTTGCATTAACAGCCTCCACTACACCCAGTCCCAGGGATTTCATTTTGATTTGACATCTGGAATTAGTATGTCAGATTTTGTGATGGTTTTTTGGGTGACAACCCAAGAATAGATGTTAAGAAGATTAAGTTTAAGGCTCATAGTTTAGAATGGAGGTTGAGATTGGCTTAAAGATCTGATCACTATATATTGATCCCATCTTGTCTGTGAATTTTATTTTACATGGCTGACACATCTCACAGACCTATCTTTTCTTTGATTTCCTGTAGCCTGTGCCTATTCATTTAATGCCTTCTTGTCTATTTTCTTTCTCATCAATCAGTTCATGAGAGCCTTGAGGAGAAGTCCTTTCCTCTTTGTCTCCCATATTCATTGTAATGAAGCCATGGATTGACGATGAAAACTCTCAGATTCATGATATCAGTATATCTTAATGGAAATTGTGCTAAGTGAAAAAGGACTACATTTTTTTTCAGAGTTTTGCACATTCCTGGCATCGTGACAGAAGGTATGACCTGTTGATGAAGTGAGTCTGAGGAGAGAGGCTGGTCTGCTCACTTCTAGTCCTCTCATAGAGCACACTCCGCGTCTGGTACATGGAAATAAATATTAAATTGAATTGTTCACTCTGACAAAAAGATACATGTTACCTGCCTTCAGTGAAAAATTTATCTCTATCCTATAAGCGAGGGTGTAGGAGCTCACAATACATAGAATTCTGCCTTAAGTCACAAGGTAAAACATGAAGATGAGAAAAAGTGTTGGGAAGAAACTATGTTAGGCTTCGTTTAGTCCCCAGACATCAAAGGCTTCCACATTCTCTCCAAGGTCATTTTCCTTCAGTGAATTGTGGCTTGCACATCATGCTTCCTCTCTTCTTCCCAGGGTGTTGTAAGAATTAATGAGATACTCAGCCCAATGCACATATTTCTCCACACCTTTGTGGAGCTGTTCCACGCCCCCAGGAGTACTTCATAGGCATCCTTTACTGGAATTTCAGTATGCTCAATTAAGGAAAATTTAATTAAAAATTTATTTTAAAAATAACATCAAACTCCCCAATGCTTTCAAACTTACAACCATTTCTCTCTGTAAAACACATATTAATTAGGGATCCCAGCTACATTTGGTGTTCTTTGGGTGTCTTGAACTATTTAACTAAGCACGTCTCCCCTTTAATTTAAAAAAAAATATATAATTGGGGGAAATGCTGTACAAAATTAATATGCATCTTGCACCCTATTCATTGCTTCTGTACATGGAGTTCTCATTGCAATTAGTTGGAACTCTGCACACTGATGAAATGAGGCGGTGCGCAGGGAAAGGCAATCTGGCCCTTCACCTCTACTTTTCTGATTAATTTAAACTTAAATCATCAAGATGTAACTTTGGAGGATCAGTTGATTTTTCAAGACAACCCTTTGGTGTTTTATAGCTATTCAAAATTTTTTTCCTCCCTAATAGTTTCTCGTATACATGGGGAAAAAAGGAAAGGAAAATATTTAAGTTTATGAAAATAAGCAAAATGGGAAAGGCGGAGCAAGAAATAAAAGTAAAGCAACCAAGAATTAACTTGAACTCTTTAGGGTTAAATTAATTTGCCAACTCCTGAATCAAATGGTTTTCATATTGCTAGTGTACATGTCAAATATATCAATAGTAGACTATAAATGTCTAAACACAACAATTAAACAAGTGAGGTGAATGATATGTTAACCAGTTTGATAGAAACATTCCAAATTGTATATAAAATCAGCACATTGTACCCAATAAATGCAGTAATGTACACAGTTATGATCTAACAAAAAAATAAAATAAATGGTTTTCATGTTAAAGGAGAGACTGCAGTGGCTCTGTGGTTAAAACAAACAAAAAAAAATTCTTTATTCTACTCTCACCGATTGCCCCTTTACCATCTTACTAGGTGACTTTGGGCAAATCACTTAACTGTGTTGCTCCTCAGATTTCTCATCTTTCTAAAGAGGAAAAGAGAAAATCCCTCAGGCCCATACTAGCCTGAATTTCTGTGTGTATATGGACACATCGAACACATATGCCCATTGTCCACAGAAAGAACTGGCCCTGTACCTCAGGAATCATATTTCATTTTCCACATTTTCTTCTAAGTGTTGGTAATAGGATTTATGACATGGCCCCTCCCCCCCTTTTTTTCTATCCACAGCTCCTAACACAAGGTTTGGATCTTGAATATAAGTTTGCTTAAGTTTCACAGTTGAAACAGTAAAAATAAATAAATAACATTAAAATCAAGAGGCCACATAAATATTTTTTCCTCCCAATGCAAACATTTATACAGCCAATAGTTATAGCCTTATAAATTTCACATTCTAAAAAATAAAGAAAATAAAAAACATAAGACAGGTTACTAAAACAGGTTTTACTGAAAGGTAAAATCAAGAAAAGTTGGAGGAACTGTACGACAAAGTCTGTGAGAAAAACAGAAAATTTTATTTAAAATAAAAGCAAACAAAAATAACTGGTCTACAATGACCATTGTCCCCAACTGCAGACTATATATATAGTCTGTTTAATGGTCCATGAGTAGCAAATTATCATTTTTCATTTGTTTTTATTTCTTCTCAGTAATTGTAAAATAATATAACTGCATCAAAAATAGTATTTATGACTTCTAACAATAAGGACCTAACATTAAAAAAAAACTATTTTGAGACTTAATGAAATATCCATGTGTGGTTCTAAGAAGGAGTTAATTACTAAGCAATGCTATCTGATAAAATATCACATTTTATTTGTCAGAGATATTATCTCCTGCCATATCAAGTGCAGATTTTCATACAAAATGATTAATCAGCGTTAGTCTTGGCTGCTCAATTATTCTGACCTTCCAGCTTTTTGCTGTTGATTTTATGAATGGCAGCTGGGACAACATAACTTATCTACATTAAAGACCTATTTCAATATTCTTTTCCTAACTCTTCAACATCTGCATTTTTTTTCTTGTAATTTACTTTTATCTGGTTACTTTATTCCCTGTATTCAAAATAGTTTCTTCCTATTTTCTGTTTTCCTGTTACTTATGTTCACTTTATTCCTCCCACTAAGCCAATTTATTCTCTACTATTTGTATCTGGCATCCAATGCTCATGGATTTGATCTTAATAAAATAACAGAGAATCAATTTTCCAAATGTGGTTAAAGCATAATTCTCAATCTGCTGTTAAAATGCCATTTCAAAAGACATTGTATTGTAAAAAGATTATGTAAAGGACAAGCTAAATCCTATGACTGTATGAAGTTAGGTAACCACATCTTTATACAAAATCATATTGCATTTATTTGTCATATGACACAATCACTTTTTCTGAGCTGAGGTCCAATGTTAACCTTTGACTATTATTTAAAGATTCAGGAAGAAAAAACTGTTGGCAAATTCTAGAGTCAAAATCCTCTAAATACATTCACTTCTGAGAGAGAAGAACAATAAGAAATGATTGCTAACTTCAAGAATGGGTATTTTGTTTTTCATTTTTCCTGTTCTTTTTTCCCTTTGACAGCTAGAAAACTCAATACCAAATATTATATTCAATTCTAGCTACTGGTATCAAAACAACATAACTTGATAAAGCCGTAAAAGTAGCCTGTAGGTTCAAATATATCTATTTCTATTATCTATCTTTATACAGTGGCTTCTAATCCACATAAGTGTGTAATACAGATTGTATTCAAAGTCTGAGGAAATATACTATGTAATTATTTTGTAAAGATATCATGTCCTGCTTTATCAAATATTTTTTTTTTCAATGTTTGGCTGGGGCCGGGTTTGAACCCACCACCTCCAGTATATGGGGCCGATGCCCTACTCCTTGAAATAGGCGCTGACCTATCAGAGGTTCTCATACAAAATGATCAATCAGAATTAAATATATATACAGCTTATATGTGTAACATTTGCAATATGGGATAGTACTGTACGTTAAAGAATTGATTCTGTTCTGGAGATATGTAAGCTGTAATTTTACTCATAAATTCAGAATACTATCTCATTGCAATCAAATATTCAATTGAGGTTGTAATAGTGAATTTATACATTTTATTTAAAATAAAATCATAAGGAAAAAAACAATACATAGCAGTTACCAACTGAATTTCCAAATTATGCTATCATCATAAATACATTTAACCATATTGAGTTGTATTGGAAATATATTCCAGCAAGGAACTTCATGGGGGGGGAGGTTATATAGGACTTTGAGATTCTCTTTGACAAATATCTTGTTCCGTAATACAAATGATGGTTTCAGTACGTTTATTATGGGCTTTAGTTTTCTGTTTTTATAGAATAAACATGCCTGCATTTTAGGCAACTTTCTTCCTAATGTTTCAAGTAATGGTGATCTAACTCCTTCACATTTAGTGAAAAGATAGGCTTCAGAAGACAAATATGTAGATATTTTTTATGTATCACTTTAAGTCTTTTACATAAGTAATGTAAGAAGAAATGTCTGATCCTAGAAACTGTTATTATCTTACTTGTTAGGTATTATTAACATTATTGCAATCAGAAACTTCATGGATTATACACAACTTCTTTCTTTAACAGGATTACATTTTATTGCTGGAAAATGAATGGCCGGGGACTCTCATTTGTGCTATAGTACAATGATTCATACTTCAATCTCATCTTGATTTCTTTAACCCTATTTCATAAATCTTGATAAAAATACAGGAAGAAAGTGAACAATTACCAGCCTGTCTGTTTAGCAGATAAAGAGTAGAGTTTTGGGAAAAGTAAATGAGGATAAGAGGTTAATATGACAGTTCTGACCATCACATTGGTCAGATGGTCTACTTAGTGAGGCCATTTTTTGCTCCAGCCAACGTCAGGGGATTAATGTCTTTCTCATTTAGATGCAAGCCAAACCCTGCAAGATGCTGACTGTTTAAAAATAAGTTATTTGTAAATAGTGTGAAATTGCATCAAATAATATTTAGAAAAATATAAGGAAAAGGCCAAAGAAACCAAGTTTCTCTGCTTCTTCCAGATCAAGTTAGAATACATAAAAGCAAATCAGTAGTTGGGACAATCTCAAGTTTGCTGACATTTAATTTAAATCCAACATCCTTGCATTTCACTTTTTATTTATAATCCAGTCCCTGTTACACATCTCACAAGCATTTGTTACACTGTGTGTAACCACTGTTACATGGAAGCAATGTAGAGTTAATGACGACTGTTCTCTTGGAAAGTTTTCTCACCTTTCACAGGTGAAAATAATTTATTAAGCATCGCTTCACCTTTATCTCTCATACCTAAATATCTGGTATTTCCCAAAAGGCCTAGGTGACAGAAAACAGTCTCTTGGTGCAGGTATTTAGTTGAAAGTTTCTCCTTGCATGCTCCTTCTTACTGAGGATACAAGAGTAGCGTGAAAAAAGAAGAGTGTACCAACAGCTAGGTAAGAAGGGAATTAGTTTACTAGACCCGCATTCACCTTTTGTACTTTTTTAAAAAATAAATACTTAGAATATTTTTTCAGAATTTAATAAATAATTTTTGTTGCCTCTGAATCAGATTTGAGTCTCAAAATTATATAGTATGACTAAAGCCAATATGCTGTTTTTCCTTATGACCTGGGTTAAGTGGCAAATGAACAGATTTGAATTTAACCCAAGGCAGATTAATTCAAACAGAAGGCTAATTCTTACCAATTTGAGGAATAAGGACAAGAAGACAAAGAGGAGGTGGCAGGAACAGGAGGAAGAGGAAGGACAACAACCCTGCCCTCCCTGCACCCCTGAAAGTCAACCTGTTGAACTCACTGTCATGGCAGGTCACCACCATGGCTGTATAGTTTTATAGCTTTTGGTAACATTTGTTGTATGCAAAGCATTGGTAATGAATATGAAACCAAACTCTATGCTTCAGTCACACACTCCTTTTCTTTGTGGTTCATGAAGAATAAAACAACATACTAAAAGCCGCAGCTAGCTTCCAAAAGAAGGACTTAAAAAATGATATTCATGGATTTCATTTTTGTTAATTTTTTAAGCAAGATGATCAATCATAATCTATTTTGCTACACTCTAATGCCTCTGTGTTTTGCAAAAGAAATGTTAAGATGTACTAGTTAAGGAATGTGTGAATCGGTGCCAAAACTATACAAAAAGAAAATTTTAAAAAATATTTTCAGTTTAGCCTTTTTTGGCCCTTTCTTTCTTTAACTAGCAAGGTTCTCCACAAAATAGAAAACATATACCCAGGGTGGCGGGTTCAAACCCAGCCCCGGCCAAACTGCAACCAAAAATTAGCCGGGCGTTGTGGCGGGCGCCTGTAGTCCCAGCTGCTCGGGAGGCTGAAGCAAGAGAATCGCTTCAGCCCAGGAGTTGGAGGTTGCTGTGAGCTGTGTGAGGCCATGGCACTCTACAGAGGGCCATAGAGACTCTGTCTCTACAAAAAAAAAAAAAAAAATTCAAAAAAAATGCAAAAAGAAACTCATATTAGATATGGATTATTTGATACATTTAAATTATTTGATACATTTACCTATCACAGGATAAACCCTATGAATATTAAGATCAGGTTTGAAAGGACAAAAACATACATGGGAGAAAAGAAGCTCCATTCAGAAAACGATGTGGGAAAATCAGATAGCCACACTTAGAAGACTGAAATAGGATGTGCACTACTCACCACTCACAAAAATTAATTCATAATGGATAACAGTCTACACACTAAGGAATGAAACTGTGAGAATTCTAGAAGAGGAGGTTGGAAAAACTTACAGATAATGGCCTAGGACAAGAATTTATGAAGACCCCAAAGGCAATCGTGGCAACAACAAAAATAAATAAATAGGGCTGATTAACTTAAAAAGCTTCTCACCCCCCAGGAAACAATCAATAAAGCAAATAGACAACCTACAGAATGGGAGAAAGTAGGTAGTATTTGAATGCTCTGCATATGATAAAGGGCTAGTAACCAGAATCTACAAACAAATCAAGCAAATTAGCAAGAAAACAGCAAACAATGCTGTTAAAAAGTGGGCAAAAGACATGAACAGAAGTTTTTCAAAAGAAGATAGACTAATGGCCAGGAAACATTTGAAAAAATGCTCAACATCTCTACTCACCAGGGAAATGCAAATCAAAACTACAATGAGGTATCATTTAACTCCAGTGAGAATTGCTTTTGTCCAAAAGTCCCAAAACAACAGATGCTGGCATGGATACGGAGAGAAAAGAACACTTAGACACTGTTGGTGGGGCTGCAAACTACTACAACCTCTAGGAATGTAGTAGGCAAATAACTGAAAGAAAGTCTTCCATTCAATCCAGCAATCCCACTAGCGGATATTTACCCAAAGGTATAAAAGACATTCTATTAACAAGTCATTTGCACTTGAATGTGCATAGTTGCACAATTCACAGTCACAAAGATGTGGCGATGACCCAGTGCCCATCAATACATGAGTGCATTAATAAAATGCAG
Source organism: Nycticebus coucang (assembly GCF_027406575.1). Taxonomy (NCBI): domain Eukaryota; kingdom Metazoa; phylum Chordata; class Mammalia; order Primates; family Lorisidae; genus Nycticebus; species Nycticebus coucang. Next base: position 52,914,144 of record NC_069794.1, on the reverse strand, counting down.
TATCTATACGATGGAGCACACATCAGCCGTTTAAAAAAAAAATGATGCCCTAATACCTTCTGTAGCAACCTGGACAGAACTTAAAAAATGATATTCCTGGATTTAATTTTAGTTAATTTTCTAAGCAAGATGACCTATCATAATCATTTTTGCTACACTCTAATGCCTCTGTGTTTTGCAAAGGAAATGTTAAGATCTACTAGTTAAAGAATTCTTCTAAGTAAAGTATCACAATAATAGAAGAACAAACACCACATTAAATTGGAGTTAATTGATAAACACTCATGTACACATATGGTAGTAAAACTCAGCAGAAAGCAAGCAGTTGGGAAGGGGCAGGAAGAAGGTGAATTTATACCTAACCAGTACAATGCACATTATCCAGGTAATTAGAGTACCTATAACTTAGACACAAACTGCACAAAGCAATTCAGGCAACCAAAATATCTGTGCCCATGTAATATTTTGAAACTCTTTCTCTAAAAAGGAACTTCGGGAATTTTTAGAGACTTTCTATATAGGACAGTTTTCCTTTTTTTTTTTTTTTTTTATTGTTGGGGATTCATTGAGGATACAATAAGCCAGGTTACACTGATTCCAATTGTTAGGTAAAGTCCCTCTTGCAATCATGTCTTGCCCCCATAAAGTGTGACACACACCAAGGCCCCACCCCCCTCCCTCCGTCCCTCTTTCTGCTTCCCCCCCCATAACCTTAATTGTCATTAATTGTCCTCATATCAAAATTGAGTACATAGGATTCATGCTTCTCCATTCTTGTGATGCTTTACTAAGAAAAGCTGAGGGTGGCGGGTTCAAACCCAGCCCCGGCCAAACTGCAACAAAAAAATAGCCGGGCATTGTGGCTGGTGCCTGTAGTCCCAGCTACTTGGGAGGCTGAGTCAAGAGAATCGCCTAAGCCCAAGGATTTGGAGGTTGCTGTGAGCTGTGTGACGCCACAGCACTCTACCGAGGGCGATCAGGTGAGACTCTGTCTCTACAAAAAAAAAAAAAAAAAGAATAATGTCTTCCATAAATAGGGACTCTGTAAAGAACTTTTTCGTATGTGTCTCTCTTTTTTTTTTTTTTTTGTAGAGACAGAGTCTCACTTTATGGCCCTTGGTAGAGTGCCATGGCCTCACACAACTCACAGCAACCTCCAACTCCTGGGCTTAAGCGATTCTCTTGCCTCAGCCTCCCGAGCAGCTGGGACTACAGGCGCCCGCTACAACGCCCGGCTATCGTATGTGTCTCTTAATTTGTTCAGAATATATTTTCATTAGATGATGATGGTTTACTAAACCCTTTTGAGATGGAATAAATTTTAATTGGAAAATTTCTTTTATAAATGATTGAAAACTCTTCCTATATATATCAGAACTAGCAAATGATAAAGCTAATACTAAAAATCAGCTCCTGTGATGATTAAGAAGGAGGTTTGGAAAACAAAATTGTTCTTCAAAAGAAATATGTATCTTGTGGTGTCATAGCTAGGATTAACTGTGAATTTACTTTGCACAATCTTTGTAAGTTTACACAAATGCAGCTCAAAGAAAAAGCAAACCTACACTGGAAAACCCATTGCCCCAGGACACATTGTCTAACCTCTTGTCACTTAAGGTTATAAAGGAAAAGAACACACCTCCCCGAATTGTCTGTGGAGTATGCTCATTTATAACACACACACAAAATATTTAAATGCTATGCAAATTGATGAAGTTTTTTTGGTGTGTATAATTGCGCTTATTAATTGCCTTCTTCAGATAATTAAAGCATTTGGTACTCAAAATAATTGGAACCATTGAAAATAAAAGATTTAAATTTGACAGTAATTTCAATCTGATTGCTAAATTTCCTTCCCATAAGTAAAAGTATTCACTTACAAAAGGTGGAAAAAAATTATTCTTCTGGTTGATGGAAGTTGCAGTTGTGAGAAGCTCCATCCTTTACACATCAAGAGATGGACAAAAAGTGCAATCACTCCTTTTTTACAGGAGAAATCTCATGAGTAATGTGAGGAACAGAAATTCAAGAAAGAGGGGAAGACCATCATCTAATTATACTGAGGAAGAGCTAAATGGGAAGATGCATTTTGTTAAAAAAAATCAACAAAGGATTGCATGATTTGCAGCAGAAGAAATGAGAAAGGGTGAAGGAGAGAAACCATTTTCTACTGTGGGACAGGGAAGAGACGTGCAGTCTTCATCCTGGAGATTGTTTCAGGAACTGTCATACTCCAGAAATATATATAAACAGCAGTAAACAGAAACACTTTATTTTATGCAACCTATAATAGATAATAAAATCATCAAGTGAGTTCATATTTATCTTTTCCTCTTTTAAAACTGTAGGATAATTACAAGTAATCCGCCAACCTCTTTCCCATCCCCAAATCAATAAGAGCTGGGGAGTATGCAGGTGGCAGAAAAATTGGATTTTTGGTTTGGATTTAAGGTTTTGAGCTTCAACTTTGTAAATTTGTGACATTCCCAAGTCAATTAACTTGTCTTATTTCTACCATATGGAAACTGAGAATAATTGAATCTACCTACCTGTAACACATATTATGAAGACCAGACTACGTTACTGGCCAGTAAAGTGCTATAAGAATTAACAATAGAAATGTTATTTATTATTTTTTAATGCAAGGAGAAAGATAATAATAAATTAGAATATGACTTGAATATGAGAGAGGACGTTGTATAGGAACAATTCTTTATATAGTAAACTCTCCGCAAAGTAAAACAGAGAAAACTACCGAAAACAGTATAGTACAGACACATATTCAACAGAGTGCCTATTGTAGCTGCATTTATTTTTTATTGTTTACAGTGCATTCTACTGTCTTGTGTTATTCAGACTCTATATAGAAAGGTGCTTTGAATCGTTTTTCTGTGTTTTTTCAAAGGCAATCTAGAGAGAGTTTCTTTGAATCCTTCTCTGCTGTTTTTCAAAGACAATTCTTGGTTAAAAATAAAGATATAAATAAATAAAGGGCTTTGATCCTCCTTCTCTGGTTTCTTCATCTTTTATTCCTTTCTTTCACTTGCCTGCTTATTTCCTGGGTCTCTATCATGAAATGATTTGAAGCAGGATCGGTAAATGGAGCTTAGATCCCCAAAGACACATGTTCTCAAAGTCTCTGACCAAGCTTACTACATAGAATGTGCACTGTGGAACTTTACCATTCAAAAAGAAAGTTTCGGTCAAAGAAAGTTTAAATGTGGTGCTTCCTTTATAGGGGAAGTGGCCTTTCTCTACCACGACTGTGTGCTCTCATTTCTTTTCACATTGATTTAGGAGAAGAGTTATAGATTTGATTTTTAAAGTGCTGAAATTTATTTTAATAAGACTATTTTAGTCTCAAGACAAGAGTTTTACTACACATGGTCGAATGTCTTATAATTTACTTTAAAATACATGCAAAACAAAGTTCAATATTTTAGTACATGCTAGTGATTTACAATTTCATGTTCTCTGAGAATTTAGGACCCAAGGTATTGACTTGATTGATTTCCTCAACCTGCCTCTTTAGTGTTCTTGGAAAAATCAGGTAACTATTTCATAAATCTAGACTTCATAGGTAAAAATCAATCATGTTTATAGCCATCAGACTCGAAAGGATGATACCAACTAAATTTTTGGTCTATCTGCTTTTAATAGCTTTATTGGGGTATAATTTCCATGTCATAAAATTTACTCATTTTAGGGGTACAGTTCAATGATTCTTAGTAAATTTATACAGGTGTGCAACCACCAACACAATGTAATTTTAGAACATTTCTGTGACTTCAAAAAGGCCTTTCATTCTCATACATAATTACTCAGAGTTTTTTCCCCTGCAACGCCCGGTAACCACTAATGCACCTCATCTATTTTTTTTTTTTTTGAAGTTTGTAGACATTTAGTATAAATGGCAGCATATATTGTACATTGCATTTTGCTTCTTTCACTTGGAAAGATGTTTCTATGTCCATCTATGTCGTGTGTATTTTAATATTTTATCACTTTTTGTGGATGAGTAGTATTCTATTTTATGATACGCTTATTTTGCACATCTATTCACTTGTTGACAGAAATGTGGGTAGTTTATACTTTTTGGCTATTGTGAATAATTCCTCTGTGAACACGTGCGTACATTTTTTGTGTGTGTGTGGATGGATGTTTCCATTTCTCTAAAGTAGATAGCCAGAACTGGTATTGGGTGGATTGCATCAGTGTGTTTAAGTTTTTTAAGAAATGTATCTTTTTATCTAAGTAACTGCATAATTTCATATTTCCATGCCGAGTGTATGAGTTTCTAATTTATCCACATGCTCACTAACACTTCTTGTCTGTCTTTTTGATTAAAGCCTTTCTGGAGAGCATGAAGTGGTATCTCATTGTGCCTCAAAGTTGCGTTACTCTAACGCTGAGTACTGTCACTCATCTCATCGCACCGTGTGTTTATTTTCCACTCATATGTCTTTGATGAGAAGTTTTCTTTGGTAAAATGAGTTATTTGGCTTTTTATTAACAAGTAATAAGATGCATATTTATATTGTGGATACAAAATTTCTATTTATTTTTATTTACTTTTATCAGATCTATGATTTATATACTCTCTCCTAATCTGTAATTTGTAATTTCCTTTTATTCATGGTTTTGTTGGAAGGCAAAAAATTTTTATATTTACCATCTTATTGTTTGTTTTCACATATTTGACATAAAACAATAGAAAATTATGAAACAAAGTGAGAAATATTTGGAACATTTTATAACAAATTAAAAATAATAAATAAGATATAAAAACAGTGGCTACAATGTATACCATTTAGAATAAGTCACACTGCAAATGATGAATCAACAAATGGAAAATACATACAACCACATTAATATTCAAATAAATGTTTTATTTTACTTTCCAGATTGGAGGATTGTGAGAGTAAGCTGGACCCTCTGTGCTGGCATCTTTGCGATTCCTAACATTGTCTCAAATTGCATGATCTTCAAAAAGTAATGGTTTCTGATCCTAGTTTTCATTTCATTTAATACTTTTTTCACATGGGGGTGGGGAGGGAAGGGAGAGAGAGAGGGAGAGAGAGAGAGGGATGAAGAAACAGGGAGAGAGAGGTGATCCTAGTTTTCAAATTTAATACAAATTCTTAGTTGTACAACTCAAACTTGGAGTCACTTAGACAAGAATATTTTGGAAAATGTAATTCTAGTTTAAATAATTGACAGTCAACCCTTTCTATAAGACTAGATACTCCTGCATCCAAACTAGCCTCTCCCTATCCAGAAAAAAATAGTATAATGATTATTAGCACCAAAGTATTAATTTGCCATTCTGTGGGATAAAGTGAGGCACTGGAAAATACCAAAGGGCTTACAGAAAATTCCTTTAAGTGAACAACAGGGGTGAGCAAAATACACTTTGCCAAGAGATGCTTGACTATTTCTAGCGCTGGTGAGGCTAATTCACAAGAGGCATTCTCACACACCATTGGGGGAAATATATGTTAATATGTTTTTGAAATGCAGTTTGAAAATATCTAGTACATTTCTGAAACATGGATATTCCTTAATACACTATTCCCATTTTTTACCATGTATCTTCTAGAAGTAACTGGGAATGTGCAAAAACATACAGTTATTATTATTATTATTTTTTTTTTTGTAGAGAGAGTCTCACTTTATCACACTCGGTAGTGCCGCAGCGTCACACAGCTCACAGCAACCTCCAACTCCTGGGCTTAGGTGATTCTCTCGCCTCAGCCTCCCAAGTGGCTGGGACTACAGGCACCTGCCACAATGCCCGGCTATTTTTTTGTTCTAGTTTGGCGGGGGCTGGGTTTGAACCCACGGGCCGGCACTCTACCCACTGAGCCACAGGTGCCGCCCACAATTATATTATTTATAGCCTTGTTCATTAGGGGAAATTGAATACAACTTTAAGGTTCTTTAATATTGGATTGCTAAAAAAATAATGGTACTAGAGTGTTTGTTACTAAAACTTATTAAGTCTAAAATATGTAATTATATCTATAGCAAAAGAATATAATTGTACAATGACAATGTATAGTAAGTATGTGAATATGTTAGGGTTATTTGTAGGTGATCAGAATTCAGCTAATATTTACTTTCCCATATCTTTAAATGCATTTTGAATTTCTGTGATGGATATTCATCATATTTAATAGAATATAGTAGTATTTCTAACATTTGGGGAGTAAAAAAATACTCTTATGTGAAAAGTGACTATGTAAGCAAGTATTCTGAACACGTACCCACGCTATCAATGCTATGCTTCTTCAAAAAATTCCGTATACAAAAGTGAAAAGAATAAACACATTTAAACCCACGGAAGTTAAAATAAAGTTGAGAATGGTATTGTTCCTTTAAGCCAATTGAAATGGTTTCAATATAATTCTTTTCCTAAAACAGCTCACCGTGCTTCATGGGAGCATCAGAAACACTTTCACTTCCTTTTTATGTTAGTCAGTGAGAAGATGGAGGTTATTGTTTCTAGTCTAGTCTTCATTCTTCCTTGGCTCTGATTCTAAGGACAGAGTACCCTTGTCTTCTTGCTACACATATGACGCTGCATAAATCTCTTAGGAAAGGGGTCTCTAGGCAGGAAATGATATGAGGAAAAAATAAGTTCTTCCTTTTTTTCAATATAATTTTTCCTTCTGTGAGCCTGTGGTCTGACCCTGAGTTTTATTGTGAATCCCAGTTTCCACCCAACTTTCTTTTGTGAGTCATAATCCCAGCTTCTTGCTTTGTGAGAGGAATAGACATTTAAACTATAAGGGCTTTTTCATATAAGCATCCCTGCCATCCACCCTTGTCTTCTTTCAGCTCTTTTTTTTGATGAATAAAAGGACTTTTCAAGCTAAAAGTCATATTTGTGGAAAAACTATTTTCTCTGAATTGACTGAGGTTCAAACAATCTGATTTATATTGGTTAAAAACACAAGTCCATTACTTAGTATGAGAGAAGAATGCAAGTATGGAATTTTCCATAAATTCCCATAGAAATGAGTGAACAACAAAACACATGCTGTAGTGATCTGCAATGAAATGCACATTCTATCAACAAGAGTATGGCTTAATTTTACAAGCATAGATTCTGAAGCCAAGTTTCCTTAGTGGCAACACTCAGGTCTGCATACCTTTAGACAAGTTTCTTTCTGGGCTTCCATTTCTTATTTATAAAACAAACATGATTATAATGGCTACCACATAGCATAGGTATGACAATTAAGTGAATTAATATATGTAAAATATTTATCAAAGTTCTTTCTATTGCTACTACTAAATACTTTGTAATGTTTGTTCATTTCAATGTACTTTAATTTTTTCATTATTGACACATAATAATTACATTGTCTTGATATCTTTATAAGAGGAAGAAAAGAATCCTTACAAAAGGCTGGTTCATTCACTCCCCGAATATTAAAAGGCTACAGATTTCATGCTCTGTATTTAAAGCACTCTTTTCCATAATAAGTTTAAGGGCTACAAACAAGTTTAAGGATTTACTGTGAGAGGCTTTTACTGAAATGTTTTATATACATTATCTCATTTTTCTCACATAAAATCTTTAAGGCAGATTAAATTTATTTGTGAACAAACTGAGGCAAACACAGATCGCCTAAGATCAATGAGTCGCAAGGCTCATCTGCTTGATGCTAACAGTTTTGTTTTCAAACACTACCTCGTGAGCTTCTATAACAGAAATTGAAGGTAGCAGACAGCATTCTTTCTTATGCAGTGTCTCTAAATCTTTGTTTATATAATATTATTAAACTTTGTTTAAATATCCAGCCAGTAATATCTCCTCTTATCAAAGACATCATATATTTAGAACCCATTTCTTTATTTTTTAAATATATTTTCGGAATTCACTTGAGGTAATTATTATATTTCCAATGGGACTTTATCTTTTTGGATATCTACAAAGGCCATAGTTTCAAACACTTTAGTCTCCCTATTACCAGTTTCACTTTCTGCAGTTTTAGTTGCTCATGGTCAGCCCTAGACTGAAAACGTTTAATGGAATATTCCAGAAGTAATTTATAAATTTTATACCGCAGGTCATTCTGAGTAGCATTATAAAATCCCTCACCTCCCACTTTGCCCTACTCAGGACATGAATCGTCTCCTCACTAAGCGTATCCATGCTGACACTGCCTTCCCTATATCACGTGGTTGAAAAAACACTGAAGACAGGGTTCAGTATACACTGCTAGTTTTGTAGACAAAGTGTCCCAGGCCCTTGAGAGGAGGGCTACTGCAAGTGCACATTCTGAGAAACTGGGGGTTCAGAATTCAACAAACCTCCTTGGGAAACATAATTCAACTCATTATAGTAGGAAAAAGCCCCTGGGCTGCAGGGGCCTGACCAATAGCCAGCACGTTTTAGCAGTGTGGCATTGGCTAACGCATCTGTCCTTTCTGGATGTTTGTTTCCTTCCTTATAAAATGATTCCTAAGTGAAGAATTTTGAAGTTATTTCTGTCTGTGCTCTGTTTGCCTAATCGTGTGTCTTCAATTTCCGCTCTATCTCTCCATCTCTTCCCGCCTCAGTTTTCTAGGATGAAGATATAGTTTGACAATTATATTTGTATCTTCTTTACTTACTTTTTGTGCCCTTTTGGGTTGCTAGCAGAGCACTATAGAGGGGATGGTTTATAAAGAAATATTTATTTCTCACAGTAAGTCCACGATCAAAGAGAAGGTAGATTTGACATCTGCTGAGGACCCCTTTCTTTCCATGGGTACCCAACTTCTAGCTGTGTTCTCCCATGGCCGAAAAAGGGGATTTCCCAGGTTCTTTTTATAATCTAATTCCTGCATGGGGGCTTCATCCTCAGGACCTAATCACCTCGCAAAGATCCCCACCCCTTAATAATTTTACATTGAGTATTAACTTTCAACATAAGAATTTTAGGGAGATACAAATATCCCCTTTGTAGCATTATTATTTTGTACATTGTGTATCAAAATTAAGCAAAATTAAAACTACATAAACCGGGAGAATTTTGTGGATATCATGAATTCAGAGATGGACCATGTTCTGATAAATAATCCAACTGCTTTGTCCAGCTCTGTCTTTACAAAGTATGCTCTCCCTATTTTATTTTTGATATAGTTACTAAACAATAATTTTAATCATTTAAATAGCTATGAATGTGCTATGGCCTGAATGAGTCTCCTCTAAATTAACATTTTGAAATCCTACCACCCGAAGTGATTGTACTAGGAAGTAGGGTCTTTGGCAGGTAATTAAGTCACAAAGGTGTAACCTTTGTAAATAAAATGAGTTCCCTTATGAAAGCCCCCAGGGAAGTTCCTGTTCCTTCCACCATGGAAGAATACGGTGGGAAGGTGCCATCTATGAAACAGGAAAGGGGCCCTCATCAGATAGAAAATCCACCTGCTTCTTATCTGAACTTCCAACCTCCGGAACTTTGAGAAATGAATTTCTCTTGTTAAACCATTGAGTCTATGGCCTTTTGTTATAGCATCTGGAATAGATTAAGAAAGCCTCAAAGACCAGGAGCTTGGGCTCACACCTGTAATCCTACCATGGTTGGAGGTCCAGGCAGGTGGATTGCTTGATTGTTTGAAACCAGACTGAGCCAGAGCAAAACCCTGTCTCTACTAAAAACAGACAAGTTAGTCAGGCGTAGTAGCACATGCCTATAGTCTCAGCTACCTGGGAGGGTGATGCAAGAGAATTGCTCAAGTCCAAGAGTTTAGTTTGATGTGTGCTATGATACCATGACACAAGGTGACAGAGTATGACTCTGTCTCAAAAAAAAAAAGCATCAAAAATTCCATGCCAATTTAGTAAAAGTCATCATTCAAGTTTTATCAGCTTTAACATTTTCATTTAAATCTTAAAATGATTTCTGGTGTATTTTAAATTAACAAAAAGTTATTAGGACAATGAGTTTAATTTCAGATAAACACCTAAAGATAAACAGTGAAAACCTGGATTTCCTTCTAGATCTGGAGATGCTACTAATTTGCCATTGCGTAAGGTACCTACTTGTTTGGGAGACTTGGCGCTCCCTCTGTGCCCAATCTCCTTTCCTATCTGCACTTTTACGTTAACTTTCTGGGCTTTAGTTTCAGTTAATTCACTATTTCAGGAAGCTCCTCGCTTGATATTTCTCACATGTTTGATATAGCATGATCCTGTGTCTGACCTTGTTTTAGAAGTAGTTACTTAAAAGTTTTTTTTGGACAAATCTGAGCTAAATTCTTTCCCCCTAGGACTGCATTCTTTGTGTTAAGTAAGGCAAGCCCCCAAGCAAAGTTGTGTTCGTTCTCCAGGGTATATGACACACTGGCCTTCCTGCAGTGTGGGCTGAGGACCACTTCTTAGCCCTACCCAGCTTCCTCAAGCTCCTTTCAGCCTTGCCCCAGGCCACAGGGTTACATCTGCCTTCTCTCCTCTGCCAGCCCCTGGCTGCCTTCTGTGCTTATGGGCTTTATACGCAAAATCTCATTGAAACCTCCAGTACTATCTCCCTATATTGCCATTTCTTTTTGGCTCCCAATACAAATACTTTTTAGCATAATCGTTTTCTTGTTAACCTAATGTGGTGCTGGCAAAGTTTAAAGTATACAGAAAAGTTAAAAAAAAAAACAAAAACTGAAAACGGCTGAAATCCTGTTTGATTAGAAGCATCTGATCCACTCACTGCTAAAATCTGTAATGGGCATCAAATCTCTCTTCTTTCTGGTTCCTCCTATATTTTCTAAAATGCTGGGGAGAAGGGGTTTAGGATTTCAATTCAGATATAAGTGATGGCCAAGTTTTGATTGGACCTCAAACTGAGCTAGTTATTTAGTACTGTAGGAGGAAACCCAATTCAAATGCATTCAAGATGTGCAGCTAAGCAAAGACAGAGTGGGCATATTTTTCAGGTAAAGGGCCATCATTTCTGTATGAAAAAGATGGCAGATCTATTAAATGTTCTAGCACTTGCTTTTTGAAATAATATTCCTCCACACAAGCACACCTTGTTCTTCCCGCCCCCACCCCCAGAATTCTACACCTCATTTTTGTGAAAATGAAAACTGAGACCTACTTCCTCTATGCAAATGACCACTAAGCTATGCAACTTGTATCTTCAAGTGGTTCAGCTAACTATGAGACAGAGCCCATCAGTATTTTCTTTCCTTCCCGCTTTTCTTCCTCCATGCCTTTTATTATCCTTTTATCGTTCTACATTGTAACCCCGAAGTCCCCAACACTCAGGCCACAGACTGGTATTGGTTCAATGCTTTTTAAGAATCAGGCCATATGGCTGGAGGTGAGTGGAGGGTGAGCAAGGGAAGCTTGGTCTGTATTTACCACAGCTCTCCATGTGCTGCCTCCTGTCCCATCAGCGGAGGCATTAGATTCTCACGGGAGCATGAACCCTGCTGCCCACTGTGCTCCTTATGAGAAGTTAGTGCCCCACAAACACTGCCTCTGGAAAAACTGTCTGCCATGAAGTCAGTCCTCTGTGTCAAAAAGGTTGGGGACCCTTGGTGTAACAGAAATTCTAAACCGGAATTCTAAAATTCTAAATTTGATGTACTTTCCACATATTACCTGAAAAACCTTGGGAAGATCATTTAAAAATTTTAGTCATTTTCCTTATGTCTAAAATTAAAGTTAATGAAACAATGAATGTAGTAATGGGTAATAACAAATAACTCTTATAGTTTTTAAATTATTATGTGTTATATTTAGAATATTTAAGAATTAAGCTTTTTACTTCTTAGTTATTACAGAAAACTTCTTCCGTTATAAAATTCAATCAGACGGAAGTCAAGGTGTATGACCTTCGTACTTTGAAGCAACCTTACTAACAAACACCTTTTCCTCCTTCATCCAAGAAGTGTCATTGCACTACAGCTTGTACCTTAATTACTCACTCAGAATTTTGTCCAGTTCTAAACCCTACCCCCAATGCCAGAAACTACTTCTTCATTTCACAACAAGCCTAATTCTACAACTTACTGAGTATATGACTTTGGACAAATTGCTAAACCTTTTTGAACTTCGACTTCCATGAAAAGATGGAAATTGTAGACAAGATAAGGAGGAGTACAAGAATGGAAGAAGAAAGAGATTTGAATAAAAATCCAAAAGGATATAACTTTGGAAATACACAAAAAATATATAATTCAGTGTACTATTTATCTCCCTTTTTTAGCTCAAAATAAAAATAAAAAGTAAAGAATTATTTATGATTTTGGTTAAATAAATTACCCACTCAAAGAAATGGTCTGCAATTCTTTAGTAACATACACCTTTAAATGTGCAATAGTGAAAAAAATTTCCAGAGTAAAAATAATAAAATTAAAAATATAATGAATGGGATAACCCCACCAACATCTATTTATAGTTATAGATACAAAGATATAGATATATGTGTAGATAAAGCTCCAGGTGAATATACTACAACAACTTAATACCAGTAAAATGTGGTGTTATATATGTATAATTTGATTCCTTTAAAATTTTATTTATTTCTAAATAAACTATACTAATCCTGTAATAATAATTCACATATAGAACACAAAACTATTTCTGGAGAAACTAAACATAACAAAATATACTAACTTAAAAATAAGAGTTAAATAATGGTCCTATGAAATTAATCTCATAAAAAATAAAGGCAACCTAAATAGTCAGGTATTTTAAAGAGAATTGTTTAATTATTATTTGACAATCACTCTCTTTCCTTTTGGCTTTACACCTGCGAAGAGGGGAAAAATGATTCAGTTACAGGTGATTCATAATTCATATTAGTTCATTTTTTTGAAGGAGCTGAACCCTAGCTGTTATTAATTATTAGAAGATTTACAGTACATTTAGGAATGATGCATAGCCCTGACTGCTGGAAAAGAATGGATCCTATCCAAATAGCATGGAAATAAGTGTTGCATTTATACATAAGGAAAGAGGATTTAATTCCATCATTACTATTGCCATTTTTAATAGCAATACAACTCTGCAGCAGCCATCATAATTATTGTCATAGGCTGGGAGGTTGTGGGAGGGCAAGAACATTTTTATAGATTAATAATCTTTTGAGGTCGTGGAGTACCAAATGTGTTTCTTCTTTACCAGGGAGAGGCAGAGGAGAGGGAGCTGCCTGTGATTAAATCTAAGAACCCTAGATTTCTGTACAAAGATCTTAACAAGGAAGTGAGATTGAGCAGCTTTAAAACTCATTCGGTTCAACTATAGTAAATATTGCTTGATGGTAGTGAAATCTCAATTAGTATTTCCATCCTCTTAAAAAATTCTAATGATGAAAAGTCACTGAAATAGTGATATTTGCTTCTCTTAAAGATATTCCTTTTTAACTCTCTTTTATCGCATATTTTTTCATAGAACAAACAGTCTATACACTGCCATTTGGAATATGCTATTTGTCATTGCCTTCTATTCACTTGCTTATTTTTTCACTTACTATTTAAAGCTCATTTTGTTAAATACAGCAGAAGAAGATGTTTCTCTCAGGTCAGGTCAGTCACCTCAATTTTTATTGCAATAAAGATGTTTCCACATAAAAAAAAAAAAAAAACCTAAGCTGAAAAGAGACTATGTCCGTACAGAATCTATTCTTTGAGATATTAATATTTTCAGATGAAAATTTTGAAGATGCCTCTAAAATAATGTCATGATCTTTATACCTACAAATAAAGGTAATATAAGACTCAACATAATTTAAATCCCTGGATGTGGTCATTTGCATATCAATTCTCCTGAAATGGAGACTTATTTTTTCCAGATTTACTCCTAGATTTATCACAGAACTTGGACTCTCTCTAAATTCATCCCCATTTACATATTTTGTATTTATTTAGAAGACATTAGTATGTTGAGAGTTATATTAAAGAGGTTTTGACATGAATTTTACCCTCAATGGACATGCAGATTAATATTTGGAGAAAATCTTCTATGTATAGGAGAAACAAATACCTGTCTGCCGTCCAAAGATCAATTGATTTATATTGTGAAACCATTTAGTTTTGACAAAACAAAATTCAATGAACTCATTAAACTAATTTTTGATGAGTACATCTTGCAATTGGTTAAATCTTTTATTTTGCTTCCCCTTTATTTTTCATAAATAGTTCAGAAAATTTTCTCTTTGAACACCTCAATCCCAATCAGTATCCTTGAATGAGGGACAGTAAATGCCATTATTAAAACTGCTGCAAACCAAGACTGTCTCCAATAAAACAGGACATAAGGTTATCTTACGTAAATGGAAAGATCAGAACAGTGCATTACTAATTGCTTTCTTAGTTACTTTTAGTAGAGTTAAAAATATTAATAACTCTCTGCTCTTTTCAACTGATGCTTGTTTCTACAGGGATTGGTGACAGAAGTATTTCATTCCTTACACATAATCTCAGCAGGTGAGAGAACTGAATGAGGGGCGTGCAGTTAAGATAGAGTCAGACAGTCTTTATAATTCAAGAAATGGTTGGAATATGGATACAATGGCAAGTTGAGATGAGGGTGGTTTCTTCTCCTGTTGTTCCAGTGTTTCAGCTCTCTTGTAACACTTCTGAGGACCTCAGTGTGAGTTGTGCAAATCACTAAGCAAATGAAGTAAAAACAGCTCTCTTCATCTTTGGTTTGTGTCCGCTCAAAGTTCTTCCATTGGGAGTCTGAAGAAAATTGTCCCAGAGTACATAAACTGATATAACCCTTTCTTCCCTAATACCAATTTTATTTGGTGGAATTGCTTGGCCACATGTTTTTAGTATAGAGAGAGGATCACCAAATTGCCACCCATGGTGCGTTCATATGTTGCAAGTCCTGCAGCTGCAGGAAATAGATAATCTTTGCTTATTTAAACCCTTTTTATGAAATGACTTAACAGAAGTTAATAGCTGCCAAAAGACATGAATTTGTAAAGTACATACTATTTTTAATATCTTCTTATATAGTTTCAGTTTTGATTCTTAAAAAAAAAAAACTCAAAAGGAAAGTAGGCACTTTTTCTGCATCTGAGGAATAAAATTCAAAAAAGGTCTCTGACTTTAACAAAAACGTCAACTCATACTCTTAGAATTGGAAGGGACATTTTAGGTACAGTAACCACATTTTATTGTATTTTATGGGAACTTTCAAAACTAAAGAGGGGCCCTATGATTAATTTTGCTCAAACAACAACTGAAAACTAGAATGTTCTTTGAAAACTGAGACATAGTGTCACCTTTTTAAAACATCTGGTCAATCACATCTTCCTAATTCCACCATAATAATTATTCAGTATTAGTTTGGACAATTCCAATGCTAGGAGAAAAATATTTTGTATAACAGGTTATTTATCTAATGGAATTTTTTTCTGATTAAATATGTTTATTTATATTCATCCAGAATCTGTACCCTTACAAATTTCAACCTCCGATCTTTGGTTTGAGCTTGAGAAGTAATTGATCTGTCACATAAATATCCTTTAAATATATGAATATACTACCCATATCTTCTTCACCTTATTTTTGTAGTTTTCATTTTCATTACCTTCTCATATTTCCCATCTATAATATAATCAGTTATATAATCTATAATCTATCAGTTAAAAGTAACCAGTGGAACTGGAACCAATTGCATCTGGGTATTGGCAGATTTAGGACCATTTCTATTCTGTTTGCTGATACCGGCTGGCATCTCACTCTTGCTAGGAAAGGCATCCAAAGTGGGGGAATTTTGCTTTTGTTTTCATTCGAGTTTTGGTTTTGTGGACTGGAGAGATCCACTCTCCACTGACACTCCTGCTGCTTTTTCCTCGGAGATGAAAAACACTCTTCCTGCTGCCACCTCACCCCCACTCTCCTCTTGACCCTCTGACAAAGCTTCTTACTTCTAGGATTCCTTTTCCTGTACAAGTCAAAAGCAAACTCTTCTCTGGCCAAGCTACACAGCTCCTGTAGTCTGACAAGACCCCCGGTATCTCCCATCCAAGTACTAACCAGGCCCAACCTTGCTTAGCTTCCGAGATCAGACGAGATCGGGCACGTTCAGGGTGGTATGGCCGGAGACAAGACCCCTGGTATCGTTGTTATAGCAATTGAGACATTTTTGGGATCTCCCATAGAGCCTTCCTACCTTCGTTGCTCCAGCCGAACTCCTGGCAAGGAAAAGCAGGCATCCGTCTCTATTTTCATTTCATAAGTGCATCAACCTCTACTGAGCCATGCTATTCTGTTTAAAGGACTGCCTGGAGGCAGCGCCTGTGGCTCAAAGGAGTAGGGCGCCAGCCTCCTCATATACCTGAGGTGGCAGGTTCAAGCCTAGCCCTGGCCAAAAACTGCCAAAAAAAAAAAAAAAAAGACTGCCTAGTGCAAAACCTCACAGGTTGCAATGCCCCAGCTTAATAAATATCCTGAAAGGCAGAGAGATGTCCGGCTCGTGCTTCTTGCAGGAAACCCCTGTTTCTACTCTAATAATTCACTTGAATAAATCCCTTTCACTTTTCTAGTCTAACATAACTTGTTTGGAGTAAGGTGCTTAACCAGTTTTGCCTTCTTTTAATAAATGCATGCTTCATGGGTTTGCTCCAACACAGTTATTTGGAATGAGGAAGTATTTAATACTTATTGTCTTCAGCTTTAAACTTGAGCTGGAATTCTAAAAGAAAATGCATTTCCATTTTGATACCTTGCTCTTTCCTCATACCTTTTTGGAACAGAATAGAAGCTATTAATCTTAATCTATATACAAATCATGGGAAAAATAGAGTTGTAGAAATAGCTACTGAAACAATCCTTTGTACCTCAAATCCCCACTGTTATGTAAAATATTTAACAGCATGAAAACAACTTAATAGTCATGGAGTTACTGGTCCCATCATTTCAACCCCTGGGTGCATCTATCCTAAATATGTTTATACAATTCATCTTTCTATAGGATTTTCAGTAAGAAAGAAAAATCAAACTGCATGACTAACCTAATGCTGTCAGTATTCGTGACACAGCGTAAATCTAATCCATGTTTTTGGAAAAAAATCAGCTTCTTTATTGTCCAACAGCTCTTAAATAATAAAGTTTACTTTGGATAATTAATCATAAGAATACTGCTTACACATCTCTATCCTGATCTTATAAATCATATCATATATTCTTTTCATTTAATAAGAATCTAGATGATTTGTAATATCTTTCTTTGATTTATAGTTTTGAAGTTGAGCTCGCAAAGGGCTCAGTTAACATGGAAATCAATAATGCTGATCTAAGAAGGCTCTTTGTAGGCATATTTTCCACTCTTCTCACAATGCTATTCAGTACACAGTTTTCTAATATGTTCCTTTAAAGATGCTGTTTGGGCATTGCTATGGAATCAGCAACCAAGATTTTCTCATCCTGAAGTCCAAATTGGGCTTTCATTCTTGCAATTAGCATTTTAAAGCCAATTATTAACAAGTATTTTGTTCCTATAAATTATCCCAAAGTCTAGCCTTATGAAATAAAAAAAAGTTTAGAATTGTAAATGCAAATTAAAAATTTATAGATTCTAGTTCTCCACTTGGTTCCTAGGTGTCCTAGATGAGGCACTAAATTTCAAATGTTGCTCATTATCTTTTATTTTTTGCAGTGTATTAACTCATATTCTCTACTGTCCATTAAGTAATTGAGATGGCTTACAAAGACATTTGCAATGCAGAAACATAACATTTATAGTTGCATAAATAATAGAAAAACCACCAAATTTAGCTAAT
Source organism: Nycticebus coucang (assembly GCF_027406575.1). Lineage (NCBI taxonomy): Eukaryota > Metazoa > Chordata > Mammalia > Primates > Lorisidae > Nycticebus > Nycticebus coucang. Next base: position 52,896,412 of record NC_069794.1, on the reverse strand, counting down.
TGAGGCCAGTTGATGAATGGACAGAAGATTAAGATTATTAAGTATCTTTTTAGAAGAGATATCTATAGTGATACAGTAGGTCCACTCCTAAGTTTTGGGAAGAATTTTGTTTATACCAGTGGAATAAAATGTATGTAAGTGACCAATATTTTTTAATGACAAAATGTTATAACTTTTCAGACAAATTCACTTGTTTCAAAATATGTTCCCTAAGTGTTTGAAACACTTAATATGCACATGTTTTAAAATTTTCACTACAAGAAAAATTTTAAAGGGCCAATATGAGGCAATTAATTATAATACACAATAAAGCTATGCCTTTCTTTTTATTTTCCTTACTAAAAAGACAATTACCTGTGATTCTAGACTTAATGTTAATCCTTACAAATTTCCAAGTTTATAATTACCTCTTCCTTGACCTCTCCTTAAAAAAAACAATGACTTTCAGTTTCTTTGAATTTTTTTAAATATATTATGTTTTTTTAAAGTCTTTGAATATTTTGAGTTTCTTCCCAATTATAAGTTTTCAATAAGCACGTTAATCTGTAGATCCAAGCTCGGACTCCTGGGATACCTCGGAAGAGCTGATGTGCTTCTTACTGGATGTTTTCCTGGGATATTGAATCATTCCTGTTCCTTGATCTATCCCTAGAGAATCTTTTTCAGGGTGAATAAACAGCCAATCTGTGCTTAATTCCACTATTTAGAGACTCTCGTAGTCAAGATTTTTCTTAAATTGCCCGTATCTGCCTTCATGTGTGAAGATGCCTTTGCTAGAGCTAAGGAAGTGTCAAAAGAGGCACAGAGACCCACAGCCCCCTCTGGTTGGCAGAGACATTAAGAGGCTTCTTTGAAAGAAGACACTCACTTAAAACTTGGCGATTTCCAAAAGTCTGTCTCCTTGTCCTAAATAGCTACTTGGCATCTTGCATCTGGGTTACCTTATTTTTAATACTGCTGAAATTTTATTTGCTTTTGGGTGCTGGCTATAAATTTTGTAATAATATATACCAGTAGTTTGGAAATCTTTCTTTTTTTTTTATTGTTGGGGATTCATTGAGGGTACAATAAGCCAGTTACACTGATTACAATTGTTAGGTAAAGTCCCTCTTGCAATCATGTCTTGCCCCCATAAAGTGTGACACACACCAAGGCCACACCCCCCTCCCTCCATCCCTCTTTCTGCTTCCCCCCCATAAACTTAATTGTCATTAATTGTCCTCATATCAAGATTGAGTACATAGGATTCATGCTTCTCCATTCTTGTGATGCTTTACTAAGAATAATGTCTTCCACTTCCATCCAGGTTAATACGAAGGATGTAAAGGCTCCATTTTTTTTAATGGCTGAATAGTATTCCATGGTATACATATACCACAGCTTGTTAATCCATTCCTGGGTTGGTGGACATTTAGGCTGTTTCCACATTTTGGCGATTGTAAATTGAGCTGCAATAAACAGTCTAGTATAAGTGTCCTTATGATAAAAGGATTTTTTTCCTTCTCGGTAGATGCCCAGTAATGGGACTGCAGGATCAAATGGGAGGTCTAGCTTGAGTGCTTTGAGGTTTCTCCATACTTCCTTCCAGAAGAGTTGTACTAGTTGGCAGTCCCACCAGCAGTGTAAAAGTGTTCCCTTCTCTCCACATACACGCCAGCATCTGCAGTTTTGAGATTTTGTGATGTGGGCCATTCTCACTGGGGTTAGATGATATCTCAGGGATGTTTTGATTTGCATTTCTCTAATATATAGAGATGATGAACACTTTTTCATGTGTTTGTTAGCCATTCGTCTGTCGTCTTTAGAGAAAGTTCTATTCATGTCTCTTGCCCATTGATATAAGGGATTGTCGGCTTTTTTCATGTGGATTAATTTGAGTTCTCTCTAGATCCTGGTTATCAAGCTTTTGTCTGATTGAAAATATGCAAATATCCTTTCCCATTGTGTGGGTTGTCTCTTTGCTTTGGTTATTGTGTCCTTAGCTGTACAGAAGCTTTTCAGTTTAAGGAAGTCCCATTTGTTTATTTTTGTTGTTGTTGCAATTGCCATGGCAGTCTTCTTCATGAAGTCTTCCCCCAGGCCAATATCTTCCAGTGTTTTTCCTATGCTTTCTTGGAGGATTTTTATTGTTCCATGCCTTAAATTTAAGTCCTTTATCCATCTTGAGTCAATTTTTGTGAGTGGGGAAAGGTGTGGGTCCAGTTTCAGTCTTTTACATGTAGACATCCAGTTCTCCCAACACCATTTATTGAATAGGGAGTCTTTCCCCCAAGGTAAGTTCTTGTTTGGTTTATCTAAGATTAGGTGGTTGTAAGATGTTAGTTTCATTTCTTGGTGTTCAATTCAATTCCAAGTGTCTATGTCTCTGTTTTTGTGCCAGTACCATGCTGTCTTGAGCACTATGGCTTTGTAGTACAGACTAAAATCTGGTATGCTGATGCCCCCAGCTTTATTTTTGTTACTAAGAACTGCCTTAGCTATACGGGGTTTTTTCCGGTTCCATACAAAACGCAGAATCATTTTTTCCAAATCTTGAAAGTACGATGTAGGTACTTTGATAGGAATGGCATTGAATAGGTAGATTGCTTTGGGAAGTATAGACATTTTAACAATGTTGATTCTTCCCATCCATGAGCATGGTATGTTCTTCCATTTGGTAATATCCTCTGCTATTTCCTTTCTGAGGAGTTCATAGTTTTCTTTATAGAGGTCCTTCACCTCCTTTGTTAGGTATATTCCTAGGTATTTAATTTTCTTTGAAACTATGGTGAAGGGAGTTGTGTCCTTAATTAGCTTCTCCTCTTGACTGTTATCAGTGTATACAAAGGCTACTGACTTGTGGACATTGATTTTATATCCTGAAACATTACTGTATTTTTTGATGACTTCTAGGAGTCTTCTGGTTGAGTCTTTGGGGTTCTCTAAGTATAAGATCATGTCATCAGCAAAGAGGGAGCGTTTGACCTCCTCTGCTCCCATTTGGATTCCCTTTATTTCCTTGTCTTGCCTAATTGTATTGGCTAGAACTTCCAGCACTATGTTGAATAGTAAAGGTGACAGAGGACAACCTTGTCTGGTTCCAGTTCTAAGAGGAAAAGCTTTCAGTTTTACTCTATTCAGTAAAATATTGGCTGTGGGTTTGTCATAGATACCTTCAGTGAGTTTTAGAAATATGCCACCTATGCCTATACTCTTCAGTGTTCTAATTAGAAAAGGATGCTGGATTTTATCAAATGCTTTTTCTGCATCTATTGAGAGGATCATGTGATCTTTATTTTTGACTCTGTTAATATGGTGGATAACGTTTATGAACTTGCGTATGTTAAACCAGCCTTGCATCCCTGGGATGAAGCCTACTTGATCATGATGAATGACTTTTTTGATGATAAGCTGTAATCTATTGGCTAGGATTTTGTTGAGAATTTTTCCATCTATATTCATGAGTGATATTGGTCTGAAATTCTCCTTTCTGTTTGGGTCTTTTCCTGGTTTTGGTATCAGGGTTATGTTTGCTTCATAGAATGTGTTGAGGAAGATTCCTTCTTCCTCAGTTTTTTGGAATAATTTCTGCAGTACAGGAATAAGCTCTTCCTTGAAGGTTTGATAGAATTCTGGAGTGAAGCCATCTGGACCAGAGCATTTTTTAGTTGGAAGCTTTTTTATTGTTTCTTTGATCTCAGTGCTTGAAATTGGTCTGTTCAGGAGCTCTATTTCTTCCTGGCTGAGTCTAGGAAGAGGGTGTGATTCCAAATATTGATCCATTTCCTTCACATTGTCAAATTTCTGGGCATAGAGTATCTGGTAGTATTCAGAGATGATCTCTTGTATCTCTGTGGGATCAGTTGTTATTTCCCCTTTATCGTTTCTGATTGAGGTTACTAGAGATTTTACTTTTCTATTCCTCGTTAGTCTGGCCAATGGTTTATCTATTTTATTTATTTTTTCAAAAAACCAACTCCTTGTTTCATTAATTTTCTGAATGATTCTTTTGTTTTCAATTTCATTGATCTCTGATTTGATTTTGGATATTTCTTTTCTTCTACTGAGTTTAGGCTTAGATTGTTCTTCTTTTTCCAATTCCATAAGATCTCTTGTGAGATTGTTGATGTGCTCTCTTTCTGTTTTTCGAATGTAGGCATCTAAAGCGATGAATTTTCCTCTCAAAACTGCTTTTGCAGTATCCCACAGGTTTTGGTAGCTTGTGTCTTCATTGTTGTTATGCTTAAGGAAGTTAGTGATTTCCTGTTTGATTTCTTCCTGCACCCATCTGTTATTCAACAGAAGATTGTTTAATTTCCATGCCTTTGGGTGGGGTCGAGCGTTTTTGTTAGAGTTGAGTTCCACCTTTAGTGCCTTATGGTCTGAGAAGATACAAGGTAAAATTTCAATTCTTTTGATTCTGTTGATATTTATTTTGTGTCCCAGGATATGATCAATTTTGGAGAATGTTCCATGGGGTGATGAGAAGAATGTATATTCTTTGTCTTTGGGGTGGAGTGTTCTATATGCATCTATCAAGCATAGTTGTTCTAGGGTCTCATTTAAATCTCTTATATCTTTGTTTAATTTCTGTTTAGAGGATCTGTCCAGCTCTGTAAGAGGTGTGTTAAAGTCCCCTGTTATGATGGTTTTATCAGATATCATATTGCTCAGACTAAGTAAGGTCTGCTTCAAGAATCTGGGAGCATTTAAATTGGGTGCATAAATATTTAGAATTGAAATGTCTTCTTGTTGTATTTTTCCCTTGACCAATATAAAGTGACCATCTTTGTCTTTTTTGACTTTAGTTGCTTTAAATCCACATGTATCTGAAAATAAGATTGCAACTCCTCTTTTCTTCTGAATTCCATTTGCCTGAAAAATTGTCTTCCAACACTTGATTCGGAGCTTTAATTTGTCTTTTGAAGCCAGGTGTGTTTCTTGCAGACAGCAAATGGATGGCTTGTGTTTTTTAATCCAGTCAGCCAATATGTCTCTTCAGTGGGAAATTCAAGACATTAACATTTATGGAGATAATTGATAAGTGTGGTAGTATTCTATTCGTCTTATTTGGTGAGAGTCCATTGCTTAGTTTTATCTTTTGCATCAGTGTGGAGGTTAGGTTCTATCCTTTGATTTCTGAGTTCTTACTTTGCTGCTGATCCATTGTGGTGGTCAGTGTGCAGAACAGGTTGAAGTATTTCCTGTAGAGCCGGTCTTGTTGTGGCGAATTTCCTCAATGTTTGTATATCCGTAAATGATTTGATTTCTCCATCAATTTTGAAGCTTAGCTTAGCAGGGTACAGAATTCTGGGCTGAAAATTGTTCTGTTTAAGTAGATTAAAGATAGATGACCATTGTCTTCTTGCTTGGAAAGTTTCATTAGAGAAGTCTGCGGTCACTCTGATGGATTTGCCCCTGTAGGTCAACTGGCGCTTACTCCTGGCAGCTTGCAGAATCTTTTCTTTTGTCTTGACTTTGGACAGGTTCATCACAATGTGTCTTGGAGAAGCTCGGTTAGAGTTGAGGCGACCTGGGGTCCGATATCCCTCTGAAAGCAGTGTGTCAGAATCTTTGGTGATGTTTGGGAAATTTTCTTTTATAATATTCTCTAGTATGGCTTCCATTCCTCTGGGGCATTCTTCTTCCCCTTCTGGGATTCCTATAACTCGTATGTTGGAACGTTTCATAAAGTCCCATAATTCTGACAGTGAACGTTCTGCTTTCTCTCTCTTCTTTTCTGCCTCTTTTACTATCTGAGTTATCTCAAAAACTTTGTCTTCTACCTCTGAAATTCTTTCTTCTGCATGGTCTAACCTGTTGCTGATACTTTCCATTGCATCTTTAAGTTCCCTGATTGACTGTTTCATTTCCTTCAGCTCTGCTATATCCTTTTTATATTCTTCATATCGTTCATCTCTGATTTGATTCTGTTTTTGGATTTCCTTTTGGTTATTTTCCACTTTATTAGCAGTTTCCTTCATTGTTTCCATCATTTCTTTCATTGTTTTCAACGTGTGTATTCTAAATTCCCTTTCTGTCATTCCTAACATTTCTGTATAGGTGGAATCCTCTGCAGTAGCTACCTCATGGTCCCTTGGCGGGGTTGTTCTGGACTGGTTCTTCATGTTGCCTGGAGTTTTCTGCTGATTCTTCCTCATGAGTGATTTCTTTTATCTGTTTCCTTGCCCTAATTTTCCTTTCACTTCCTCTTGCTCTTTAAGTTCTTGTGCAGTTATGGGCGGGTTTAGACGGATTGAACACACGCGACCACTTGCCGGTTTTCCACTGTTTTAGACCTCCTATTGGGGTCCAGAAGTCTCACGCTGCCTCCCTGTATCCTCATAGGAGTGATGCTAGGCAGTTCCCACCAGCCAGAGATGCCTGGAGTCCTATCTCCCCAGACTCACGGTGCCCAGATGCAAGGAAGCTGTTACTCGGCTGCCGTCTTGCTCCGCCTCCCTAGTTTGGAAATCTTTAATCTTCACCCACTGCATTGGAATCACTAGAAGGGCATGGATTATAATTTCTTTGTTCACTATTGTATGCTAGCACATAGCATTTATTTACTCATTTAGTATGTATTTATCACATACCTACTATGTGTCAGGGTTTTATGTTTCAGGGATAAAACAAAAAACAGAACAAGGATGAAAGGCCTCAAGGAGCTCACATTCCATTGCCTGCCACATGGGAAATGGGAACACTCAATAAACTTTAGATTGCTTTATTGAATGAGGAAATAAACAAAAGAATTAATGCCTCCAGAAATAATTCCTATATTTATAAAATGGTTCAGGAATAGCTATGTAAATTTTACCCTCCAGCAACAAATCACAAAGTAGTAGCATAAGTAGTATTTTATATAACATATCTCTCCCCTCTCCCATTTTTAAGTGTGTTTTCTCTCTTCACTTGTTTTTCACTCTTTACGCAGCCTTTAGGAAATATGATTGTTTATGATTTACCAATTCTTTCTAGAGGATGGCTACACTGAAAGGTAATCATTACTTTCACACAGTATAAAAAGTAACACAGTGAAAATATGTAGACTATACGCATGTATTACTGCTTAGAAAATACAATGATAATGATCAATTGTCTTGATTATGTATATTTTAAATAGAGAGAGAGACTAGAGGTCTAAAAAAGAAATAATATGTCAATGCATAGTGTAGGTCTAATAACACCTGGGTCTAGACCAACGGTTCTCAACCTGTGTGTCACAACCCACAGGAACTTTATTAAAGGGCTACGGCATTAGGAGGGTTGAGAACCAATGGTCTATACTTAAGAAACAAGTAGAACTTCTAATCCTGCTCCCCTCCAAAAAAAAAAACAAAAAAAGATAATAATATTTTCCCAACTTTTATTGGTTCCATAAATTTTGATTACAAGCAGCGCAGTGTAATTATATTTCTTTAAGCTGATATTCTTTGGTTTGGTTTTATACTTACTTTCATTCATTCATTTATTCTTTTCCTTTTTTTCAGTATCCATTTATTTTACATCTCTTCAGTTTCACATTAATGTCCATCGGCATATTGCTTACAAACATGAATGAGAAGATCCCATGGGTCACCATTGTTACTAGATAGACACTAAAGTAATAATTATTGTTAAATGGGACAGATGCAGTTTCCATCATCATGTAAGTGCTAAACTCAGTATAAATTATTCACTTTTATTATTTATTTATATTTGCTAATATTTTAGTATTGAGTATTCTATTTTAATATTTCTTTTAGTATTTATTTTTATATTATGAATTATTTAGTATTCATGTAAAATGTTTACTTAGTATATAGTATTATTAATGTATTCAAAAATAATTTAGAGCTGGTGGGATTCAAAAAGGCCATTGTTGAGTCCAGATCTCTTATTTTACAGGTGATATCTCACTTATTAATGTAGCTAGTTATCCTGTTTTTTTGTGTTACACAAGATTTAGTAACCTAATGGGTATATTTTGGCATCATTTCTATATAGCTCTTTATTTGTGTGAAAGTTAGAAATTTTGAAATATTGTGAATATCACTAATTTCTTTATCCTCTTTCTTTATTTAACAATTTAAATTTCAAATTACCCACATGTTGTATAGGGTTTTAGTGCTGCTCCCATTCCAGAGATCAAAGAAAGCACTTAAGTTGTCTTTCAATAGTTATCATGTGCTGCTCAGAATTATTTATAGCCTATGCTATATACAGCATGACAGTTAATTTAAGACAGAATTACAGACCTGTATTGAAGAACTGTCTTTGGAATAATAAAAAAGTTATCATGCTATCCAGTGTACATGAGTGTTCTCATATTCAACATATAATCTGTCATATGAATCATTTACCATGTATGCCACTGATGGATGAGTTACTCAGTTCTGCCTAATGGACCTCTTGGCATTTCAATTCAACAGTAACTAAGTATATTCTTTATAGTTTTCAATGTTCAAATACCTAGCATATTGCTAAGTCCATAGAGGTACTCAGTATCCCTTTGATTGTGATTTACTTATGACCTACTAGATTAGAAAAGCCAAAAATAGCAAAACGATCTAATTAATAAGATCTTACACATTTTGGTACCCTGTTTAATATAAACTTTAAAGGGGAAAATATCATCACCTACTATCTAGTCCTCTGGTGACTATAACAAAAAAAACATAGTTCAAACTTGATGAATTAATGTACTTATACATGTATATTATACATGCATTTTTATGCCAAATGAGTAGATAAGGTTAATAAAAGCCTTGTTAAAGATGTTTTATATTTATTTCAAGATATGTTTTATAACTTTATACTTATGTAGATATACCAATACTTACATATAAATATACTTACAGTTATATAAATATGTAAATATATATGTTTATAGGCATATGTACCTGCTATATTTTATATGTTAGTCTCTATGCCATTATTACAATAACAATGGTATACTGAGTCTCCACAATGTTCACAATACTTTGTATTTTGCAGTGTTTTTAATTAAAAATGTTCCTTTCTAATTTTTAAAAAAGGACATAATGAGCTCAGCACCCATAGCACAGTGGTTATGTTGTCAGTCATCAAGGGTGGAGGGTTCAAACCTCGCCCCGGCCAACTAAACAACTGCAACAAAGAAAAAAAATAGCCGGGCATTGTGGCGGGCACCTGTAGTCCCAGCTATTTGGGAGGTTGAGGCAAGAGAATCACTGAGGCCCAAGAGTTTGAGGTTGCTGTGAGCTGTGATGCCACGACATTCTACCGAGGGTGACATACTGAGACTCTGTCTTAAAAAAAAAAGGACATAAAGATTAAAATCAACAAAATGAATCTTATAAAATGGCTCAATTTTTATGCAATTTGTTAAACTACATTTTATTTGACATTTCAATAATTTTGTACAATCTATGTGTTTATTTGGTATCCATTATGATAAATTCTTAAGAAATTCTACAATTTATTTATAACAAATGTAAAAAATGAAGAGAAAGGGAAATGTCTCTTTCTTTCTTTCTTTGCAACTGGTATTTGCTGATAAATTAGTAACCACACTTACTACCTATTTTTACCCAGTGTGGAACTGATCATGCTGATAAGTATATGAATAATGTTATTTTTAATTATAAAATGTCATGTTTAAATAGAAAATGTGAAATTTCAAATATGTGACTATCTCTTTATATTCTTTTTTTTTTTTTTGAGACAGAGTCTCACTTTGTCACGCTCGGTAGAGTGCCGTGGCATCACACAGCTCACAGCAACCTCCAACTCCTGGGCTTAGGCGATTCTCTTGCCTCAGCCTCCCAAGTAGCTGGGACCACAAGCCCCCACCACAACACCCGGCTATCTTTTGTTGCAGTTTGGCCAGGGCCAGGTTTGAACTCGCCACTCTTGGTATATGGGTGTATGGGGCCAGCGCCCTACTTACTGAGCCACAGGCGCCACCCATCTCTCTTTATGTTCTTAATATTTACTGAGCCCTGTTTCTCACTGTGTATTCATTCAGATTAACACACAAGGCTTTATTTAGTTCATTCATTTCCATGAATTAGCTTATACATTTTGTATAAGTAAATATGGACCTAATTTCTATAGAATCAGAACTAATCTATGGTGAAATATACACTATTAGAGTGCAAATAAAATTAACTTTGCCAAGGAAACATCCCCTCCAATCTACTATTTGTGTAAATTAAGCCATATTGTGGACTGTAGAGTCTTGGCAGGGGGCAGAATGGCTACTCAAACTGTGCACGCGTCACATTTTTTTGATATCTGGAAGTTTTTATTTCTTAAAATACTATGATATAGTTATAATTTTTTTTTCTTGGTAATGACTAAGCTCAATACTGGAATGGGACTAACATAAACTTTCCACACAAATAACTAAAGCATATTTACATGCAGCAAACTATAAATGATGTAAAAATACAAGTTTGCTATTAATTTTTACTTTCTTCCATACTAGGCTAAGAAATAGATGAAAGCCTGCAGTCAGTGGAGAGAAGTGTCTCCATTATGAAATATCTTTCCCTACTTACTCACATTTTCTTTTAAATCTGTACTCTCTGAGCAAGGAGCTTTAGTTTGTGATGGAGTCCCATTGCTACATGCAAATTTGTCTCTGCTTGAGCAGATGGCAGTGTTTAAAGTACGACGCTTGCACCACACCAGCATGGGTTGCATCCTGCGCGGTGTCTTCCTGTACTGACAGCCTGAGTTACTTGCTATGTTGGTTTCCTACCACTGCACTAACAAAATTAAAAAAAAAAGGCAAGGAAAGAAAAAAAAAAATGTTTCTGAGCTCTGGAGGCAAGAAGCCCCTAATTACCAAATTAAGATGTTAGCAGGCAGGCACAGCCTCTCTGACTGTATACAGAATCCTTCCTCGTGTCTCTGTAGTTCCTGGTTGTGGTCAGTCCTTGGTGTTCCTTACCCCCATTCACTCTTCTTTATGCTTCTGTCATCGTATGGGCCATCTTCCCTCCTGTGTCTTTTCTCTTTTTGTTAAAAAGACACCAATCCCATTTAATTATGGCCACCCTATGACCTTTTCTTAACTTGATTATATGTGCAAAGACCTAATTCCACATAAGCTCAGGTTTATAGGTTCTGGGGGTAAGGACTTTGGAGCATCTTTTACGGGGGTAGAGTTCAATTTCTCAGACTTGCCAAATGGAGGACTATTGTGTTAGATCCACAAAGAGAGCCGTGCATCTTCTTTTTGCCTTCCATTTTGCTGAGTTATTTCCTGATTTGAGAACACTCTGAAGGTGCTGCCTGCCATCCTGGCTTTGCTTTTGTATTTCTTGGGAGATTTAGAGTCTGTCAGATTTGGGGGTGACACACTTCACTGGGCCAGACCACAGCTGGATTATTTTCTTTTTTGTAATTTACATTAAGATAGAAGGTCTACCTTGGAGACAGAGGATGGGCAGAAGAATTTGCTTGTCTTTTTTCTTCCATGAAAAGGAAAAATCTTAATAGTTGCCATTTATTGGCAGTTGGTCTATAGTGTGGTCCTAAAGTTGTCATATGTAGGAAAAATTATAACAACATATATTGGAATGTGTTCACCAGGAATGGTGCAGAAGACTTCTGTGTATGTAGAAAGAGGTTGCCAACACATAGAGAATCTTTGTAAATATTCTGTAAAATTTTATAATGAGTATTTTGTGAATAAAGGAACATTTAGCTACAATTTCCTACTTTCCCCTTCTGCATGGTGATCTTTGGGTCTACAGTGTCATGTCTTCAGATCTACAGTGCCATGATGCCTTAATGTCAGAAACTTCAGTGACTCAAAGAATCCTGAAAATGGGAGCTGATATAGCTAAGAAACTGGTAATGTTTAGAGAAGTAAATGCCATCAGCGAAGTTCCAATAGAACTCTAGTTATTACTCTAGCAAGAAAATATCTGAAATATCTGTCTTTCAACCCTGTTTATTATATTCTTAGGACAGAACTGTCAGCCCTTTTATTTTTTCCCTGGGGCAAGATGGTGGGCCCCTGATGAAATTTAATTATAAACCCTCCCTTATCATCATGAAAACCAGTCACTTGCCCTTATTGAAATGAGTTATTCTCTAATGGTTTTAGGAAGAAATACATATCAAAACACACACACACACACAAAAGTGCCTCAAGCAGGAAAGGTCTATGTTGTTCATTCTCCTTACTTTTGGCATCCATATATCTTAGAGTAAGAGGTCCTAGGTTTACATGCGTGCATTAGTTAAGAGAAGTAATGGTAAACTCTTTTCAGTTTGCTGAAATTTTTAATATGAATGAGTTGCTTCTAGGAGATTTTCATTGATGTTTTACCAAACATGGGCACCACACCTCTTAGACATAGGCATAGGAGCTGTTCCTATTTATGTATTTTAGTATAGACTAATAAAATTTACAGTCTATGGGAAAATGAGACACTATTATAAGAGCTTATAGATAAAGATTTTCACATTTGGAACTGACAAGTCTCATAATGAAAGCTAAATTGGTTTCAAGGCAACAAGTACCCTGTTTCCCTGAAAATAAGATATCCTCCGAAAATAAGACCTACTTACAGGAAAGATAAGACGTCCCCTGAAAATAAGACCTAGCGCATCTTTGGGAGCACAACTTAAAATAAGACACTGTCTTATTTTCAGGAAAACAGGGTAAGAACTGTATGGGTTTTGGAGTTGGACAGACTGGGTCAGAATTGTGGTTCTATTCTTAATTAGCAGAGAGATTTGTGACAGGTCAATAAAAGTGAATAAGAAAAGCACCTTTCATAGGCGTAAACTAATCTAGGTGGTCCAGTTATGAAGCTTGAATTCCATGCTAGAGACTGAATGCTTTCTCTCATCCCCCTAAATTCACATATTGAAAGCTAATCCACAGTGTGCTAATAGCTGGGTCTCTGGGATGTGATGGGGGCATCAGAATGGATCTGTCATGAACAAGATTAGTGCCCTTGTGAAAGATACATCAAGGCTAGGCACAATAGCTCAAGCCTATAATCCTAGCACTTTGGGAAGCCATGGCAGGAGGATTACTTAAGGCCAGAAGTTCTTTGAGAGTTGCCTGGGCAACATAGCAAGACCCCATATTTAAATAAATAAATAAATAAATAAAATCCCAGAGAGCTCCTTTGTCTCCTCTACCATATTAGCAAACAGCAAAAATATGCCCTCTGTGAACTAAGAAAGTGACCTTCACCAGACACTAAACCTGCCAGCACCTTAAACTTGGACTTTACAATTTTCAGAATGGTGAAAAATAAATGTTTGTCATTTAAGCCACCCAGTCTGTGGTATTTCTGTTATAGCATCTGAAAATGAATAAGACATTCATTTTTGGCAGTTGAATTTAACATCTTATGTAAAAATATAATTTTTGCTGTGAATTAATATTCTCAAGAAGATATGTATGAAGGAAAATCAGTTTTAGCAAAACTGTAAAGATAGAGTGAAAATAGAGTATGAGATCTGTAATCCAAAAAGCTACTTGCCATGCTGAATCTTTCTGTCTCTAGAAAACAAAATAAGAATAAGTCCTTCATTCTCTCCACATGCCAAAAGCTGTAGATCAATTGGCATAAACTGGCCCCAAATTAATTTAAAATATTTTAAAGGAGGAATTTCAAATTTTGAATATCTAAGTTTCAGTATTTTATATTGTATATACTAAAACCTATCAGAAAGTTGAAAAAAAGTTCCTTTTCTTTCTATTCAAAATGAGGCAAAATAATATGAATCTAGCACCTTATGCAACTATTTTTGATGTAAAATATAAGATTTTGGTTTTCTAAATTACATCGGTTTTAATTAAATGGTTTTAAAAATGGATATAACCAACATATGTAAAGCCAATAAATCAAATGTGTTTTATAGGTTATTAAAGCAGAAATAGAAGATTCCGAGCACCCTTACACACTTTACCAGGAACTATTGCTCTGCTCCTCAAAGTGAAACACCACTCTGACACCGTTCACTGTAGACGAAGTTTGCCTTTTTATGAAATGCATATAAATCGTCATTGTTTTGTTTCTGGTATTTTGTGTCAACGTTATGTTTCTGAAGAACAACCATGTAATTGTGCTTAATAACCTATTTTCATTGCTACATAGCTTTTCATTATATGTCTGCACTAATATTTAATGTATTTATGTGGTTATTTAGATTATCTCTATTTCAGTATGATTATGAATAAATAATGTACCAGTGATTTTTTTTAAATGTTTTTTGCTATTTATCTATGGGCATTTTGTTGTGTGTATAGAGATACTAGAGTTGATTGATTTTAGACATTACTGATGTTTTGGATATTACAAATAGTCTTACAATGGCCATTTGTTCACATATATTTATAAGCATTTGTGTTGGGAACATAATCAAGCATTATGAGTTATACCTATTTTCAACTGCCAGAGAGTGTTCCAAAGTGATCATTCTAATTCGTTTCGATCAGCAATTTTTGAGTGGTTTCAGTTATTCCACAGCCTCCCCATTGTACTTGATATTATCAGTCTTTTTCATTTTGACCATGTGGGTGACTAGCAAACTCTCATTGTAGTTTTAGTTTGTTATTTCCCTGTGTTAATGAGATTGAGAACATTTTCACATGGTTATTGGCCACTTGAACATTCTCTCCTATAAATAGCTTTCTTGAAGTAGATTTTGATAAGTATTTAATATCTGTTTTTGATATTATTTTGAAATAACAATATTTCAGGTACAGATTATTATTGATTGCAATAGTAACTGCATCAGTGCTCCACGCTTTATTTATTCTCCCTTAAGGGGCAATGCTTTGAAAGTCAACAGGTAGACTGGAATGGGCAACATAGAGAGTTTTCTCACATTATAGGAAAGGGACCCTGAAATTAGGAACCTAGGAGTACATATGTAGCCACCACTCAGGGATTCTCCATCTGAGAAATGAGAGGAATCTCGCCACCCTGATGTGAAGAAATTTTCTTTAGTAAAAGAAAGGAGAAATACTTGTGATTTTTATCTTTTGTAATATAAGTAAATATTTATTTATATGGGGTCAAGATAAAACAAGGGAGGTTTCCATGGTTTTAGGCTTTAGCTTACTTTGAAATGTAAATACATGCTTTCAGGCACTTTAATCGCTGGAATTCTCACTGTCCATGCTGAAATCTTTTATCTGTCAATGTCTTCTCACTAGCCCAACTTGCAGAGCTTTTGCTCAGAAAGCTCCAACTTCTAAAACATGAAAGTATTCTAATTGGTTCTCAGTTGTTTCCTATCCAATTTGTTATTGAATTTTCTTTCTTATTCTTGTGGATGTATAAAAGTTCATCATATATTTTGGATTCAAGTTTGATTATATTTTTGTTCTATACCTGATTTCTACATTTTTTAACCCACTTGTACTTCTACTATTGTACACTGACATTTTCTGATTTATTAAACCTCTGAACTGCTGTATCTAATTTGTAATTTAACCTGTTTACTGCATTCTTAATGAGAAATTTCAAATTTCATATTTAATTCTAGAATTTCCATTGAATTACTTTTCTCTATGCTGGAACTGGTGAATTTCACCTATTTTATCTTTTATTAGCAGTTAATTGAAAGACAGCATCTCATACTTTTTTTTTAATTAATTAATTTATTTTTTACCAGGGGAAAGTGCCAACACAGTCCCCCACTACCACAAATTATGCAGTCGAGTTTCCCACATTTGGGGAAATCTCAGGGGTCAGCACATCCGGAGTGC
Organism: Nycticebus coucang; assembly: GCF_027406575.1. Taxonomy (NCBI): domain Eukaryota; kingdom Metazoa; phylum Chordata; class Mammalia; order Primates; family Lorisidae; genus Nycticebus; species Nycticebus coucang. The sequence goes on along the minus strand of NC_069794.1, from coordinate 52,880,715 downwards.
AATGGCTAAGCCTCGCCCTGGGAAAACCACCTTCGTGATCATGGTATCTCCCCTGCCAGGTAAGTATTGATAGATGGATCCGTTATGGGCCTATTTCTTCTTGGTCTTGTTTCTTGATACTTTTTGACAAAATGCTATGAATTCTACATGGACATTGCAGATGTTCTATGTGATGTAACTTTTCCATAGACAATTTAATTTTGCTTTTGACAAAGTTAGATTAATGGGAAGATCGTCCTCCACCCTAATCCATTCTCAGACAGAAGTGATTTGATACTGAAATTTGGCCTGATTCCCTTGAACCTTATTCCTGGGGTTTAACACTTTAGTGTTTTCTTGTGAAATCCTTGAGTATATAAGGGTCTATCCTTCTTAAAGAGCACTGAAATACAGGTTTTTTTCCCTAGCATCCCTTGCCTTTAGAAAGCTTTCTTTGTGTTCTCAATCTCTAAGTATTAGTAAATAATTTAGGGGGAGAAATGACACTAGTTGTGTTTCATTTCTAGGTACTTTTTTTTTTTTTTTTTTATTGTTGGGGATTCATTGAGGGTACAATAAGCCAGTTACACTGATTACAATTGTTAGGTAAAGTCCCTCTTGCAATCATGTCTTGCCCCCATAAAGTGTGACACACACCAAGGCCACACCCCCCTCCCTCCATCCCTCTTTCTGCTCCCCCCCCCATAGCCTTAATTGTCATTAATTGTCCTCATATCAAGATTGCGTACATAGGATTCATGCTTCTCCATTCTTGTGATGCTTTACTAAGAATAATGTCTTCCACTTCCATCCAGGTTAATACAAAGGATGTAAAGTCTCCATTTTTTTTAATGGCTGAATAGTATTCCATGGTATACATATACCACAGCTTGTTAATCCATTCCTGGGTTGGTGGGCATTTAGGCTGTTTCCACATTTTGGCGATTGTAAATTGAGCTGCAATAAACAGTCTAGTACAAGTGTCCTTATGATAAAAGGATTTTTTTCCTTCTGGGTAGATGCCCAGTAATGGGATTGCAGGATCGAATGGGAGGTCTAGCTTGAGTGCTTTGAGGTTTCTCCATACTTCCTTCCAGAAAGGTTGTACTAGTTTGCAGTCCACCAGCAGTGTAAAAGTGTTGCCTTCTCTCCACATCCACTCCAGCATCTGCAGTTTTGAGATTTTGTGATGTGGGCCATTCTCACTGGGGTTAGATGATATCTCAGGGATGTTTTGATTTGCATTTCTCTAATATATAGAGATGATGAACATTTTTTCACGTGTTTGTTAGCCATTCGTCTGTCGTCTTTAGAGAAAGTTCTATTCATGTCTCTTGCCCATTGATATACGGGATTGTTGGCTTTTTTCATGTGGATTAATTTGAGTTCTCTCTAGATCCTGGTTATCAAGCTTTTGTCTGATTGAAAATATGCAAATATCCTTTCCCATTGTGTGGGTTGTCTCTTTGCTTTGGTTATTGTCTCCTTAGCTGTACAGAAGCTTTTCAGTTTAATGACGTCCCATTTGTTTATTTTTGTTGTTGTTGCAATTGCCATGGCAGTCTTCTTCATGAAGTCTTCCCCCAGGCCAATATCTTCCAGTGTTTTTCCTATGCTTTCTTGGAGGGTTTTTATTGTTTCATGCCTTAAATTTAAGTCCTTTATCCATCTTGAGTCAATTTTTGTGAGTGGGGAAAGGTGTGGGTCCAGTTTCAGTCTTTTACATGTAGACATCCAGTTCTCCCAACACCATTTATTGAATAGCGAGTCTTTCCCCCAAGGTAAGTTCTTGTTTGGTTTATCGAAGATTAGGTGGTTGTAAGATGTTAGTTTCATTTCTTGGTGTTCAATTCGATTCCAAGTGTCTATGTCTCTGTTTTTGTGCCAGTACCTTGCTGTCTAGAGCACTATGGCTTTGTAGTACAGACTAAAATCTGGTATGCTGATGCCCCCAGCTTTATTTTTGTTACTAAGAACTGCCTTAGCTATACGGGGTTTTTTCCGGTTCCATACAAAACGCAGAATCATTTTTTCCAAATCTTGAAAGTACGATGTAGGTACTTTGATAGGAATGGCATTGAATAGGTAGATTGCTTTGGGAAGTATAGACATTTTAACAATGTTGATTCTTCCCATCCGTGAGCATGGTATGTTCTTCCATTTGTTAATATCCTCTGCTATTTCCTTTCTGAGGAGTTCATAGTTTTCTTTATAGAGGTCCTTCACCTCCTTCGTTAGGTATATTCCTAGGTATTTAATTTTCTTTGAAACTATGGTGAAGGGAGTTGTGTCCTTAATTAGCTTCTCATCTTGACTGTTATCGGTGTACACAAAGGCTACTGACTTGTGGACATTGATTTTATATCCTGAAACATTACTGTATTTTTTGATGACTTCTAGGAGTCTTGTGGTTGAGTCTTTGGGGTTCTCTAAGTATAAGATCATATTGTCAGCAAAGAGGGAGCGTTTGACCTCCTCTGCTCCCATTTGGATTCCCTTTATTTCCTTGTCTTGCCTAATTGTATTGGCTAGAACTTCCAGCACTATGTTGAATAGTAAAGGTGACAGAGGACAACCTTGTCTGGTTCCAGTTCTAAGAGGAAAAGCTTTCAGTTTTACTCCATTCAGTAAAATATTGGCTGTGGGTTTGTCATAGATAGCCTCAATCAGTTTTAGAAATGTGCCACCTATGCCTATACTCTTCAGTGTTCTAATTAGAAAAGGATGCTGGATTTTATCAAATGCTTTTTCTGCATCTATTGAGAGGATCATGTGATCTTTATTTTTGCCTCTGTTAATATGGTGGATAACGTTTATGGACTTCCGTATGTTAAACCAGCCTTGCATCCCTGGGATGAAGCCTACTTGATCATGATGAATGACTGTTTTGATGATAAGCTGTAATCTATTGGCTAGGATTTTGTTGAGAATTTTTCCATCTATATTCATGAGTGAGATTGGTCTGAAATTCTCCTTTTTGTTTGGGTCTTTTCCTGGTTTTGGTATCAGGGTGATGTTTGCTTCATAGAATGTGTTGGGGGAAGATTCCTTCTTCCTCAGTTTTTTGGAATAATTTCTGCAGTACAGGAATAAGCTCTTCCTTGAAGGTTTGATAGAATTCTGGAGTGAAGCCATCTGGACCAGGGCATTTTTTAGTTGGAAGCTTTTTTATTGCTTCTTTGATCTCAGTGCTTGAAATTGGTCTGTTCAGGAGCTCTATTTCTTCCTGGCTAAGTCTAGGGAGAGGGTGTGATTCCAAATATTGATCCATTTCTTTCACATTGTCAAATTTCTGGGCATAGAGTTTCTGGTAGTATTCAGAGATGATCTCTTGTATCTCTGTGGGATCAGTTGTTAATTCCCCTTTATCGTTTCTGATTGAGGTTACTAGAGATTTTACTTTTCTATTTCTCTTTAGTCTGGCCAATGGTTTATCTATTTTATTTATTTTTTCAAAAAACCAACTCCTTGTTTCATTAATTTTCTGAATGATTCTTTTGTTTTCAATTTCATTGATCTCTGATTTGATTTTGGATATTTCTTTTCTTCTACTGAGTTTAGGCTTAGATTGTTCTTCTTTTTCCAATTCCATAAGATCTCTTGTGAGATTGTTGATGTGCTCTCTTTCTGTTTTTCGAATGTAGGCATCTAAAGCGATGAATTTTCCTCTCAAAACTGCTTTTGCAGTATCCCACAGGTTTTGGTAGCTTGTGTCTTCATTGTTGTTATGCTCAAGGAAGTTAATGATTTCCTGTTTTATTTCTTCCTGCACCCATCTGTTATTCAACAGAAGATTGTTTAATTTCCATGCCTTTGGGTGGGGTCGAGCGTTTTTGTTAGAGTTGAGTTCCACCTTTAGTGCCTTATGGTCTGAGAAGATACAAGGTAAAATTTCAATTCTTTTGATTCTGTTGATATTTGTTTTGTGTCCCAGGATATGATCAATTTTGGAGAATGTTCCATGGGGTGATGAGAAGAATGTATATTTTTTGTCTTTGGGGTGGAGTGTTCTATATGCGTCTATCAAGCATAGTTGGTCTAAGGTCTCATTTTAATCTCTTATAACTTTGTTTAATTTCTGTTTAGAGGATCTGTCCTGCTCTGTAAGAGGTGTGTTAAAGTCCCCTGTTATGATGGTTTTATCAGATATCATATTGCTCAGACTAAGTAAGGTCTGCTTCAAGAATCTGGGAGCATTTAAATTGGGTGCATAAATATTTAGAATTGAAATGTCTTCTTGTTGTAGTTTTTCCTTAACCAATATAAAGTGACCATCTTTGTCTTTTTTGACTTTAGTTGCTTTAAATCCACATGTATCTGAAAATAAGATTGCAACTCCTCTTTTCTTCTGAATTCCATTTGCCTGAAAAATTGTCTTCCAACCCTTGACTCGGAGCTTTAATTTGTCTTTTGAAGCCAGGTGTGTTTCTTGCAGACAGCAAATGGATGGCTTGTGTTTTTTAATCCAGTCAGGCAATCTATGTCTCTTCAGTGGGGTATTCAAGCCATTAACATTTATGGAGATAATTGATAATTGTGGTAGTATTCTATTCGTCTTATTTGGTGAGAGTCCATTGCTTAGTTTTATCTTTTGCATCAGTGTGGAGGTTAGGTTCTGTCCTTTGATTTCTGAGTTCTTACTTTGCTGTTGATCCATTGTGGTGGTCAGTGTGCAGAACAGGTTGAAGTATTTCCTGTAGAGCTGGTCTTGTTGTGGCGAATTTCCTCAATGTTTGTATATCCGTAAATGATTTGATTTCTCCATCAATTTTGAAGCTTAGCTAGCAGGGTACAGAATTCTGGCCTGAAAATTGTTCTGTTTAAGTAGATTAAAGGTAGATGACCATTGTCTTCTTGCTTGGAAAGTTTCATTAGAGAAGTCTGCAGTCACTCTGATGGATTTGCCCTTGTAGGTCAACTGCACTTACTCCTGGCAGCTTGCAGAATCTTTTCTTTTGTCTTGACTTTGGACAGGTTCATCACAATGTGTCTTGGAGAAGCTCGGTTAGAGTTGAGGCGACCTGGGGTCCGATATCCCTCTGAAAGCAGTGTGTCAGAATCTTTGGTGATGTTTGGGAAATTTTCTTTTATAATATTCTCTAGTATGGCTTCCATTCCTCTGGGGCATTCTTCTTCCCCTTCTGGGATTCCTATAACTGATATGTTGGAACGTTTCATAAAGTCCCATAATTCTGACAGTGAACATTCTGCTTTCTCTCTCTTCTTTTCTGCCTCTTTTACTATCTGAGTTATCTCAAAAACTTTGTCTTCTACCTCTGAAATTCTTTCTTCTGCATGGTCTAACCTGTTGCTGATACTTTCCATTGCATCTTTAAGTTCCCTGATTGACTGTTTCATTTCCTTCAGCTCTGCTATATCCTTTTTATATTCTTCATATCGTTCATCTCTGATTTGATTCTATTTTTGGATTTCCTTTTGGTTATTTTCCACTTTATTAGCAGTTTCCTTCATTGTTTCCATCATTTCTTTCATTGTTTTCAACATGTGTATTCTAAATTCCCTTTCTGTCATTCCTAACATTTCTGTATAGGTGGAATCCTCTGCAGTAGCTACCTCATGGTCCCTTGGCGGGGTTGTTCTGGACTGGTTCTTCATGTTGCCTGGAGTTTTCTGCTGATTCTTCCTCATGAGTGATTTCTTTTATCTGTTTCCTTGCCCTAATTTTCCTTTCACTTCCTCTTGCTCTTTAAGTTCTTGTGCCTGTGGAAGTTGTGGGCGGGTTTAGACGGATTGAACACACGCGACCACTTGCCGGTTTTCCACTGTTTTAGTCCTCCTCTTGGGGTCCAGAAGTCTCTCGCTGACTCCCTGTATCCTCATAGGAGTGATGATAGGCAGTTCCCACCAGCCAGAGATGCCTGGAATCCTATCTCCCCAGACTCACGGTGCCCAGATGTAAGGAAGCTGTTACTCGGCTGCCATCTTGCTCCGCCTCTCCCATTTCTGGGTATTTTCTAATTTTTCTGAGCTGATGGCCTTCTATGTTCTGCCTCTCTTAGTGGCTCCATGATACTTTTCAAAGAATAGTTGTTTTGCTTGTTTTACCCTTGTTTTCCGTATTTTGATATTTCCACTAGTTTTTCTAGCAAAAGACGTTCTTTACTAAAAGTTGTTTCAGTATAGATGGAAGGGAAAATCTTAAGTTGTAAGCATTCCTAACTTTTTACACATAATTTGATATTCAACAACTATTCTGTATTTTTCATAAAATATTTGTGGCATACCATATTATCATGTTTTATTGTTTCGTATTCTCAGAGCTCCTATATAGTTTTCACAGTATATAATTATTTTCTGATTAATTCTGTTTACATCTGTATTATCATTAGTAACAATAAATATTTTTAATTTCTGTGTAAACAAAGAAGTATACACTATACATATATGCAAAGAAATGTGTTTAATTCAGCTGGTTTTTAATGTAGTGTTAAATTTGGTCTAACTTCAATAGGTTATTTTAGGTTAGTCAAATAAATTTTATGGGAAAAGTTTCTTCAGAAATTAAAATAAAAATATTCTGAAAATTTTATTTGAGCTATTTTCTTTGTAATAATATTATTAAAAATACAAGTCCATATTGTACCCGCAATAATTTTAAAAATAACTTTGAATAAAAATAAACAGACCAGGGTGGTGCCTGTGGCTCAAGGAGTGGGGTGCTGGCCCCATGTACTGGAGGTGGTGGGTTCAAGCCTGGCCCTGGCCAAAAACCGTGGGAAAAAAATTATTTATTTATTTATTTATTTTCATTATGTTTCTAAAAATACCTGGAAGCCCCTGTCTGGAAAATAAACTTTAAAGTATATATAAAATAAGCATGATTGCATATAAGTGATGATAGAAATAAATATGATAAAGTCATTAAAATATTAGAAATGTAGTTAAATAAAACTTGTTTTTAAGAGATATGCTTAATGGTAGCATACTTTATGGATAGTCTTTTAATAAATGAATATAAAATAAAAGCGATCAATCTAAATTCTCAATTCCATAAACTATATTAATTCTCTTGTAAAATTCTCTTTTTGACTTATGACCGACACATCCTCAATAGGTTACTTTGCTCCATAAACAAATTTTTCTTTTCTTATATTCTTTTTAAACCTTAATATCTGATCATTCCTAAAACCTACTATTCCAAATTATGGTCTACTATTGCAAAATTAATCAAGGGGAAAAAAATCTATGAACACACCAACTTAAATTCTTCTATTCTTGTAATTTTTTCCATGGAAATTTTAAGCCCCAACTAGATACAAGAGTGCCAGAGACACATAGCTCCAGTAAGCAGCAAGATAGTAGAAATAGTAAATTTTAGAATAATATCACCATATGGCCAAGGAGAAATAACATTTGGTATTGGAAGTAAAATTAAGCCAGTTTTCTTAAACGACTGTGATTGTCTAATCTGTTTGCTGAGTTTAGTGTCAGATGTGTTATTGCTCCTATTTAAACTTTCTAGAAAAGTGAATGATATTGGTGTAAAGAATAATGCATCTGAAGTCAGACAATTTTGAGTTTGAATTGTAGCTCTACCACTTGCAAGCCATCATGTTTGTTTTCATACTATATTATAATTACCTACCAATCAGACATAAAATGAACAAGGTAAAACATCCACGCAGTGCCTGTCAGAGTTCCTGTCTCTGACTAAACATCTAAGATATGCCACGGTTCCTCTTCTGTAAAGATTTCTATCTATTGAATATTTTTTAGTCTCTTTAATGTTCACGTTGTTTATCTATAAGTTGAAACATTTTCTACAGATATTGTCATAAATTATTTCTCTTTCTCAATGCAACTGATTAAAGAGTTAAATTGTGTTGAAAAGTTGGAATGTAGGGCGGCTCCTGTGCGGGCCCCATATACTGAGGGTGGCTGGTTCGAACCTGGCCCCGGCCAAACTGCAACAAAGAAATAGCCGGACATTTTGGCGGGCGCCTATAGTCCCAGCTGCTTGGGAGGCTGAGGCAAGAGAATTGCCTAAACCGAAGAGCTGGAGGTTGCTGTGAGCTGTGACACCACAACACTCTTCAAGGTTGACAAAGTGAAACTCTGTCTTACAAAAAAAGAAAAGAAAGAAAAAGAAAAGTTAGAATGTAAATACAATATTTCACTGAGAAAAAATTTATAATAATGTGTTTGGCCAAGGACTAATTGTAACAATGTGGTACGAATAGGACTATGACTCAATATCTGAACCTTTTGAAGTCTCATTGACAAGTAATGAAAATGGAGCCAGGGTTGATTATTAAAATTTCAGGAAGCTTTATAATCAGGCAATTTACGCCATCCTAAACAAGTCTAACACTTCCAGTTCAAGGACATATTTTAAAATCCAGCAATCGTTTTGATGTCAGGATTCACTCTATACCTGCACTCTAGGACTCCCCTGCTGAGTATCCTCTTGTTGAGAGACCTTGACCACGTACACCCGTTTCAACATCTTTCTGGACTGGACAGCAGGGCAGGTTTATTGGGTCAGCGTCTTGGTGGGAATGGGCAGGGGTATCAGGGATGAAGTCAGAGAATGGAAAGAATGGTGAAGTGTTGCTTTGAAATCAGACATAGATTTAAAAAAAGGGGTAAATATGAGAACCTTAAAACGTTTCACCTTCTAGAATTCAACTAGAGAGCAGATAAAGGTGTCTAACCATTGGATCATATTTTCAAATCATTTTATCTTCTTTAATAATCAACCACAAATAATATTTTCCTCTGCAATTTTAAAATCCCTTATATTCAAATAGGGCTTCACCAAGTGTTCTTTCCTTTTCATTGAATACTACCCATGTGCCATGTGAAGGCTCATATCCAAATTGAAAAGCATGCCCCCTGCACAGGACTTTGGTTAAGCAGAAAAGCTGTAGGTGCTACACCCTCAATAGTCAGCTTCTGGAAAACACCAAAAGTCAGCTCTTATTTTCTAATAATACCTGAGTAATAAAATGGAGATGTAACCATTTCAGAACAGAAAACAACATGGAATCTTATAAATATTTCATTGGCCACCAAGGAAACACAATTCAAGAGAAACAACCAAAGTGAAAACACAGGCAAGGGTTGTTTGAAATGTCCTCAGAATTCTGACCTGGGCCCCTCAGGTTGTATATTGACAGAGCTCAATTTATTTTAACTTGAACCCAGACTTTTGAAATCTTCCTTCACAATATAGTATGCTTCTTTTTCTCCAATGAGAAGCTCAAGTTCAAGAAAACTTGGAAATGTAAAGAATTTGTCACATGAACTTTACAATGTAAAATCCTGGGTAGTTCTGGCCTCTGTAGTCAAATAATAAAAAGATTAATATAATTAAAAAAGGAAAAATGCCCATTTTTTGAGGGCTACCTTCTCTCATGTTTGTAAAAATCTTTTCATGATCCATTACTTAACTGTCCGAGTATTTCAGTAAGCTAGATACTACTTTTCTCCCTTTGCAGGCAAAGAAATTCAACCTCTGAGGTATTGAGCAAATTGTCTTTATTTCTTCTTTGGTTCACAGCATGGCACACAGCTGTAATTTGTTTGAAATGAAAGGTCATATTTCTGCAACAAAATTGTACTGGCAAATACAAGTTCAAATCGTCCCCTCGTGTTTTACAATTTGCTAAATACTTATTTTTGATCAATGCACCACTCAGTCCTATAAATCAAGTAGCAAAGGCATTATTACCATTTCTTACTCATTTTTGAAATTTTATTTGTGGTCAGAACACTTACCATGTGAGATCTACTTAACATGAGATCGACTCTCTTATCAATGTTTTAAACGTATGAAACATTTTTAACTATAGACAATATACGTATAGAATATGTCTAAATGTCTTCATCTTGTATTACGCCCATTAACTACCAACTCATTTCTACCTCCCCTGCCCATGGCAACCGCACATTCTGCTCTTGACCTCTGTGAGTTTGATAGTTTTAGATTCATTTTCTAAGTGGAATCTTAGAGTATTTATTTTTCTCTGACTGGCTTATTTCTCTTCGTTGAGTGTCCTTTGGGTTTATTTATGTTGTCACATGTGGCAGGATTTCCTTTTCTTATAGGCTGAATAGTGTTCTCTTGTGTATCTATATGCCACGTTTTCTCTATTTTTCTGTCCATGGCCTTTAGATTATTCTTACATCTTGACTATTATAAATAGTATATTAGCACACGAAAGATGAAAGTGCTAATATATTTCTGAGATCCTGATTTCAATTATTTTGCATGTACACCCAGAACTGGTATTCCTGGATCATATGGTAATTCTATTTTTTATTTTTTTAATCTGTTTTTTACCATTTTCTGCAGCAAGTATACAAAGTGCACAAAGGTTCCAATTTCTCAACATTCTTATCAGCACTTGTCTATTTTTAAAATACTTGTCATCTTAAGAAGTGGGAGGTGATACCTAATTAGGGTGTTGAGCTGCATCTCCCTGATGACTCGTGGCACTGAGTATCTTTTCATAGCCTTAGGCATTTGGACATTTCCTTGGTAAAATGTCTGTCTATTCAAGTAATTAGCCCATTTTTAAATTAGGCAATTAATAGTTTGGCTATTAAGTTACAGGAGTTCCTTACTCAAATGGTCCCTGACTTAGAATGGTTAAACTTACAATGTTTCAACTATACCATGGTAGGAAAGTGATACGCCTTCAGTTGAAACCATACTTTGAGTACCTATATAATCATTCTGTTTTGAGCTTTCAGTACAGTATACATTATGTGAGATACTCTACACTTTATTATAACATAGACTTTGTGTTAAATGATTTTATCCAACTGTAGTCCATTTGCCCAATTTAACGTAGTCTAGGCTGAATTCTGATCCTCGTATTATATTAAATGCATTTACAACTTAAGGTATTTTTAATCCAGGATGGGTTCATTGGGACATGATTACATAGTAAGTAGAGGAGCATCTGTATATTTGAAAATTTACCTTTTATATGATATATATTTTGCAAATATTAATATCTTCTACCATTCCACAGGCTGCCTTTTCATTCTGTCTATGTTTGCTTTGCTGTGCAGAAATTAAAAAAAAAAAAAAAAGAGACAGAGAAATCAAGGACTGAATGTATAACTGATTTTCCTAAGACCATAGAATTAGAAAAAGACAGAATCAGAGCTTAAACTTAATTATTCTGCATCATCGACACTTGTTTGAGCAAAATAAATCCTTACACTTTATTAAGGCTTTTCTAGAATTACTGATACAAAATGTTAACTACTTTAGAGAACTTTGAAGTTAGGCAAAAGACACCAGTAAGAATTCCTAGTAATGAAGCCCAGAAGGAAATAACAATATGTGACAGACCCTGTGACCAACATCTATTCTTTTAAATAACACATTTTCTGGGATGGCACCTGTAGTTCAAAGGAGTAGGGCTCGGGCCCCATATACCGGGGGTGGCGGGTTCAAGCCCGGCACTGGCCAAAACTGCAATAAATGAATAAATAAAAATAATAAATAAATAAATAAATAAAGTACATTTTCTATGTGCAACTGCTTTGTAAGAGGCTGCTAGCTTCTTTTATTCAAGTCAATTCCATACATGATATATAGTTTAGATCTACCATCTAAGAAGAAAAAGACCACTCAACAGTACCTTAATATATTTATTGAACCTGTTGGCTAAATGGCAGAAACAGTTTGTGGATTGATCTAAACATTTCTATTGTCACAGTGAACTGCTGAGTCAGAGATATTTGATATGATCTTTTATTGTAGTGGACTGCAATAATAATATCTCATTTTTTTAATTCCAATCTGCTATAGTTTTAATGTTTGTGTCTGCCCTAAATTAGTATGTTGACCCATAATCCCCAAGGCAGTAATATTGAGAGGGGAGGTTATGATCTTGAGGGTTCTGCCCTCATGAATGCTTATCTAAGAGGTCTGAGGAAGCCTATTTGCCCCTTCCACCATGACAGAAGATGAGGAGAAGGTGCCACCTATGAATCAGAAAACAGACCTCACCAGAACTAGATCATGCTGACACTGTGATCTTAAACGTTCAGCCTCCAGAACTGTGAAAAATAAACTTCCATTGTTTGCAATTTACCAAGCTTAGTATATTTTGTTGTAGCAGCCCAAATGGAATGCAACATTAATGTATAAGATTCAGCCCATTGCTTGGTAATTGAACAGAAAAAGATATCAAACTTTTATAGAATAGCTCTGGTGACAGTACTGTTTGCTTCAGCAGCATGCTGAGGAAATGGAAGGGCTCTTATATCCTTACTTTTTTCAAAGTAATAGATAACAATACAGAAACAAGGAAAAGGTTAACTAACATGTACATTGTAATTTCATTGATGAGAATAAACATACTCTTATATTTGAATTGACCAATGGTATATCTTTCTTGGCACAATATTAACAAGTATTCTATTTTGCATTCTGATTTCATAACACTGAGAAGCTCTTACTTGAATCATTCCCAATAGCAATTTGGAATGACAACAATCCTTTTTAAGGCAACCTGTTATCCTTCTTAAAGATAACACGATTATATAATTCTGTTGTGCAGAACTAGTTCTTTTCTGTCTTAGAAAACGTGAATGTTCTAATTACCCACTCATCTTGGTTCAAAGACTATTATGCTGCTCCAAATTGGATTCTGCTGCAGAATACAGAGGCTGGGAAATTATTTTTTGATTGAAAAATGTAAACAGTCAATTCACTAACTTTATACTCTTTCTTTGATGTCTAAATATTTACAGAAATGTTGAGTGATTCTACATAAAGGACTTAATATTAGCAGTGTTAAATGATTTTATGACATTTCAGTCATTATGAACTATTTAGAAATTGCAGGTATTTTATTAAACATCATTCCTAGGTAAATCAGTATTCAGACCACATTTCTATGCATCCCATAAAAATTAACCAAATGAGGGAAGCCTGTCAGTGTAGTTTATGGTCTATCTTTAGGATAGGTATGAGTAGCTGTAGCCATATCAAGCATATACAGTCTATCTAGATTTTTAAAACTGCTGCAGTTAGCAATACTGATGTTGAGTTACTGTGATCTTTTTTCTCTCGAGATGGATATAACATAGATAAGCTTTCCAAGAGGAGATTCTGGAGGTCAGGGGAAACCTAAAATATATCATCATTTTCTGGTGTCTTGCAAAAATCCTTATCCAAGGTGAGCTCTAAGCAAATATAAGTTTAATGAATGAATAAATGTTATGAATATCATTTTTACATGGAGTGGCCACATAAAATCAGTTCCAAAAGCTCTAATATAAAGTGGCAAGTCCATCCTGTCTATACAAATCTGATCTTGGTGGATTCAGACCTTTTAGGCTTGACTGACATCATCGGCTTCTCTGCAAGTGAGTAAATAATTATGCTGAGGTAGCACTTTTATACTGGAAGAACTGAGCAGGTTTATAGGAAAAATATCTCTTCTAATTTAGTATCAGAAGTGTTTAACAAAGTGCAGCAATGGCTAACACTGAGAGGCAGATGGGTCTGGAACTTTCTTAATAGCTTTTGCTTATAACTATAATTAGGTTGGGTGTAGCTTAGGGGGACCAAGAGTGAAAAAAGCAGAAGGAAGGAGAAAAAGAAAGGAAACTATAAGTAAGAAAGTGAAATGGCAGGAAAGAATGATAAGAAAAGAAGAGAAAAAGATAGATAAAGGTATTAACGTAACCTAACTTTTATATTTTTAGATGCTTCCTGGCCGTAGGTTAACTAGGATACTTTGCAGATATGGTCCTCAGAGTCCTGGGGTGCAGGGAAGGAACAGCAAGAGGAAGAGGATCCAGATGACCGGGTTTGTGTCTCCTTTCCCCTCTTCCTCTTTCAAATAAGATAATTCATCTTTACCTACAGTTTTAGGATATTCTACAAGGTATTTCATATAAAGAAGGAGTTCTGCTACTTTAAAAATTTTTGCTATTGTTGGGCGGCACCTGTGGCTCAGTGAGGAGGGGGTGCCGGCCACATGTGCCGAGGGTGGCGGGTTCAAACCCAGCCCCGGCCAAACTGCAACAAAAAAAATAGCTGGGTGCTGTGGCGGGCGCCAGTGGTTCCAGCTGCTCTGGAGGCTGAGGCAAGAGAATCGCTTAAGCCCAGGAGTTAGAGGTTGCTGTGAGCCGTGTGACGCCACGGCACTCTACCGAGGGCCATAAAGTGAGACTCTGTCTCTACAAAAAAAAAAAAAAAATTTTGCTATTGTTAGTTTTTTTTTATTGTTAAATCATAGCTGTGTACACTAGTGCAATCAAGGGGTAAAATGTGCTGGTTTCATATACAATCTGAAATATTCTCATCAAACTGTTCAACGTAGCCTTCATGGCATTTTCTTAGTTACTGTACTAAATGCAGAATACAAATGTCTGTCGTTAGTTTTTTTAAAATAATCACCCTGTCTAGGAGAAGAAATAATAGACAGGAAGTAAAGAAGTAAAGATTCAGGCAATCTTCACTGTGCAATTGACATGTCCATGTTTCCATCTGCAATCCACCACCCATTAGCTGTAGAAAACAGGTCTTCTGACATGGATCTGCTATGGTTCGCATTCATCTGTAAAATCAGCTCTCACTATGTCCTGTTTTACTTAGACTTTTCCTAAAGTGGAAAGTTTGTTTTCCCCTGACATGCCTTGTATTTTCCCCCTTCCATTACCTTCCTCATCTAGTCTCTCCTTTACCTAAAATACTCTTACGGAGATTTTTAACCTGTCTCCAGATCCTTCTTTCAAATCTCTCCTCAAATGGAAATATATTTCCATGCCTTTCTTGCAACTCCCAGCTGGATGGCAACTTTTTCTTCTTCACATTTTATACCATGAACATATTATAGGATATTACATATGTGCTTTGGATTTTTTTTTTTTTCATAATAGTCTTTTATTACTCTTATAATATCTATAGAATCTGCAGTGATATCACCTCTCTTTTTTTTTTTTTTATTGTTGGGGATTCATTGAGGGTACAATAAGCCAGTTACACTGATTGCAATTGTTAGGTAAAGTCCCTCTTGCAATCATGTCTTGCCCCCATAAAGTGTGACACACACTGAGGCCCCACCCTCCTCCCTCCATCCCTCTTTCTGCTTCCCCCCCCATAAACTTAATTGTCATTAATTGTCCTCATATCAAGATTGAGTACATAGGATTCATGCTTCTCCATTCTTGTGATGCTTTACTAAGAATAATGTCTTCCACTTCCATCCAGGTTAATACGAAGGATGTAAAGTCTCCATTTTTTTTAATAGCTGAATAGTATTCCATGGTATACATATACCACAGCTTGTTAATCCATTCCTGGGTTGGTGGGCATTTAGGCTCTTTCCACATTTTGGCAATGGTAAATTGAGCTGCAATAAACAGTCTAGTACAAGTGTCCTTATGATAAAAGGATTTTTTTCCTTCTGGGTAGATGCCCAGTAATGGGATTGCAGGATCAAATGGGAGGTCTAGGTTGAGTGCTTTGAGGTTTCTCCATACTTCCTTCCAGAAAGGTTGTACTAGTTTTCCCCACTCACAAAAATTGATTCAAGATGGATAAAGGACTTAAATTTAAGGCATGAAACAATAAAAATCCTCAAAGAAAGCATAGGAAAAACACTGGAAGATATTGGCCTGGGGGAAGACTTCATGAAGAAGACTGCCATGGCAATTGCAACAACAACAAAAATAAACAAATGGGACTTCATTAAACTGAAAAGCTTCTGTACAGCTAAGGACACAATAACCAAAGCAAAGAGACAACCTACACAATGGAAAGGATATTTGCATATTTTCAGTCAGACAAAAGCTTGATAACTAGGATCTATAGAGAACTCAAATTAATCCACATGAAAAAAGCCAACAATCCCTTATATCAATGGGCAAGAGACATGAATAGAACTTTCTCTAAAGATGACAGACGAATGGCTAACAAACATATGAAAAAATGTTCATCATCTCTATGTATTAGAGAAATGCAAATCAAAACAACCCTGAGATATCATCTAACCCCAGTGAGAATGGCCCACATCACAAAATCTCAAAACTGCAGATGCTGGCGTGGATGTGGAGAGAAGGGAACACTTTTACACTGCTGGTGGGACTGCAAACTAGTACAACCTTTCTGGATGGATTTTTTTTTTTAATGGGAGAAAAGGCATACAAATTTATTTAACATGTGTACATGGGAGACTTCAGGATGAAGACCCAAAGATAGAGGGCAAATTTTTTGTTTTTATGTTTAGGTTCAACAAAGTATGGAGAATGTAGAGAAATATCATGGGACAAAGAGGGAAGGTACAAAATAATGCCCAGCTAAGCCTGTCTCTCTAGATTCTTCTTGGCCTCTCCAAGCAGTATCCTTCCTTCTGGGGGTGAGGTGGGGCACTCTCTGGAAGGGGGTCTTAGGACACACGGTCAAACAAGGTAGGTCAGATGATTTCCTTGTGGCCTGTTTTTGCACAGAATGGTTTAAGGTTTTATAGCTGGCTTTCAAAAAGGGGTTCTGGTTTCCATGACTCGCCCTGGGGAAACAGGGATTCTAGTTTCTGTGGCTAGTCTCAAGGGGAATATGGGATTGAGGGTCAGGAGAACAGGAGGAGGTCAGAGAAAAAACTTCTGCTTCTGAGGCCTTCATTTTGGGGTATCATTTTCTGAGTCCCAACAATCCCACGTGCTCTTTACCCAGTATCCTCAAATGGTGAGCAGGACAAACAATATCCAGAGGGTGCCAAAAAATGTATACACATCTTAAGAAAGGAAAAGCTGCATTAAAATTATAATACTCAATATATACCAATGACAAGAGATGCATACAAACTACATTTGGCTTCCACAATTACAATTGGTACCAAGTAGTTCCTATCAACATCCAGACACTGCTGATTACGGTGAAATACTGCACGAGCAACGTTGACCGAAGTGTCCATAGAAAATGTACCACTGTGCATGCCATTTCAATTTTTCCTAAAGTATCACCAGTGTATCCATTTCCTATGGTACACACATTCTTTAAGGTCCCCCTACCTTCCTTACATCTTCATAGCCATTGTAGTTCACAAGACTCTTGAATTTCAAATACCACTTTAACCTGGTCTTGCACTCCTTGAACTACAGTTGTGCTTCTGCCATTTTCTTTGACTGTCCTGCCTATCTCAGGGTGATGCCAACATTCATTTCGTTAACACCGTCTTTTCACCAAATGTCGTACATTGTTACTATAATTCAACTCAACTTTGAAAAGTAATACATAGATAACATCTCTCCAATTGTGCATACATTTTTTCTGGCACCCCCTGTATTGGTGAAGAGAGAATGCACAGGGTCAGAATGCTCCAATCTCAGTTTTGCCACCAAACAGTTATATGAACTTAAGCTAGTTATTTAAGCATTTAGTATCTTAATTTTCTCATATGCAGAATGAGAAAAATAAATAGTTCCTTATTCATGGAAATTTTTGAAATTTAAATAAAAGAAATCAAGCAAAAGAATTAAAATAGTACTTTGTTCATAGTAAATGCCCCATGAAACTATATAATATTATTTCATTATTTGATAGTGATAGGAATATGCATTATTACCCCTCAAATATGGGAAAGGCTTTTCAGAGAATGCATGTTTTATTCTGCTCTTTATATATTATGTCATATAGCAAGGTAATTTGTACACAGTAGGTAAACATTAATTTATTATTGAATTGAAACAAATTAAATTAATGTCCACTGGAGAGTTTCTCTATAACAGAATCTTGCTTTCTTCTTTTTTTTCCTCCCATCTCTTTTCTGAGTTTCCTGATATAGTTCCAACTTTGGTGATTACATTTGTTTTATAACATTCCTGGTGTGCTTTAATTGGAAATGCTGTTTTCTTCTATCCCGTAAGGGTAGAAAGAATAGGCAGCATACCATGATTCCACCCATAAGTGGCTACATTCCATGTGATAAAAAGGAAACTAACTCCCTTCTCCACTGCCCTGCAGAGCTCCATGGAGGCGCCGCACACATTCTGTAAATGGAAACTCTTGATGAGGCGCCTCCATTCTCTTTTCTTGATGAAATGAGCACAATGGCTAATGTCGACTGAACGCTCACTGTGATAACATGTCCAGGATAAATATCTTGGGTGTATTTTGCATTTATCCCCTCTGCCACGCTAAAAGAGGTAACTGTGATTATTCTCTACTTTTCAGATATAGCAGAGCATTTATAAGATGTGCTCAAAGTTACACAGCTAATAAAATGCCAGTATATGGTTTGAAGACCATGCTACCTGATTCCAGACAAAGTAGTTCTTCAATTTCTTCTTTGGTTCTTTCTATACCAATAGCAAAAGTCTTGTTTTAATGTTTGTATCTATCATTATTAATAAGAATATTTTCAGAAACTCACCACTCATACCATCATAGAGAACAAATGTTATTAAGAAGAGCACAAACACCTTAAATGCTTTAGTAAGTGGATGAAAAAGTACACAAAGTATTTTGTAAGATAACAATGAACTATCAAGTGAAAGTTGTGTGCACCAGGATTTCATTTTGTTCTTTGCCCTTGCTCCCATCTACCAAAAGCTTTTGTGTACAAGAATCTGTGAATTTTAGTTTCAAAAATATAAATACTAAAGGAATTAGCACATAAAATGAATGCTATAAATAAAAATTTTCAAAAATGCATAAAACACCAAATGACTGTAATGAAGGCTAGATAAAATCTTTTCATTGGGCAAAGAAAAAGGGATAGAGAATCAGGGAGATAAAAGAGAGGACATTTAACAGGTTAATTCTTCACAAAAAGGCTTTGTGCCTTGTCCATGTTCTGTTCATGATTTAATGTGGTGGGTGCTAGGAAATTCAGAGCATTTGGGGAAGGGCCCATATAATAAGCCTCAGGGGAGCATGTTGGTAGCTGAAAATCCCTCCTGGTTTATACTCACTCAGGATGATACGAATTCAGAAGAAATGTTTGCCTAGTATGTTGGAACAAAGAAGGTAAATAGACTTCTATATGAAAAGGATTTTGCTGCATTCTGAGTTGAAGGAAATCCTGATGTAGCAAAAAAGGGAGTCATCAAGACTGAAAAAAGCAAGGAAAAGAAGGAAGACATGGAAGGTGAAGATTTAGAAGATGATGATGAATAAGTTGGTTCTAGTGCAGTTTTTTCTTATCTACAAGGCATTTAACCCCTCTGTACACAAGTCACTCCTTTTAAAGAAAAAAATAAAATGTAAAAAAAAGATCTTTCTATGCTTCATTTTATCATAGGCCATTGCAAAGTATTTTGCCTATTTCTAAGAGAAGTCATATATGTAATAGAGAACTGTAAGATAAGAGCAGAACTTTCATTCATAGCAAGGTTACTTAGGACACATTCCAGGGGATGAAATCCAAAGTCAATTGAGGATCAAAAGAGATTAGCAGATGTAGGATAGAAGAACGCTAAGACCAACTGACAGCAATTCCCAGAAATGGGTTCTGTGCCGACTCCTGAGGAACCCTGACAGGGCCCAGCATATGGGTAGTAGAAGAGCCTGAGCTTTAAGAGTTCAAGTTCTCCTCCCAGAGGAAAGGGAGCTTATAATAGAAACAACTTCACATGCAGGGAATAGAGTTATAGTCTCTGCACAATTCTGCTTATAATCTGATATCCATAGCCATATTATTTCCCATTTTAACTTCACTAGTTCAATTTAAACCATTAATGTATTTATTCATTTCATTTGAATAAATTAATTAAAAATTATAAATTATGTGCACAATTGGCATTAAATGCTAATTCTAAACTCTTGGGAGATACTTTTTTATGGTTCTCTTAGAAACGGTGTATCACCATGGATATTCTATTAGGAGAAATCGACACCTCTTTCTTCCTTGTCTACTCTTGGCATGAAATTATTACATGATCAAAATGTACAATATTTTATACATAGCAGTAAACAATTTAATATTTTTAACACTTTGTTCCATCTTTTCTTGGCACGTGTCCAAAGGATTAAATATCATGAATGTTCAGAAAACTTGTTGTGAAATCTTCTTTTTCCATCTTACTCTTTCAATTCTCTCAGTGGTCTTGTCAGTGTTTCAAAGTTTCTTCCTACAAACCAAGCTGTTAAAATACAACACCCCATGTTGACCAGGATGGCTTCTGTCTCCTCCTCCACTACCCACTTCCACTTCAGGATGTGTCTCGTGGGCTTTTGGCTTCTTGTGCATGCTCTTTCTTCAGTTTGTTTATCTATCGTTATATTATAGCCACTCCAAAGATCAGTATATTAAAAAGAAAACAATGAACATTTCTTTTCTTTTTTTAAATTAAATCATAAACACATAGATCATGTATACATGAATGCATTTATGGGGTACAATGTGCTGATTTCATATAGAATTAGGAATGCTTACATCGCACTGGTTAATATTTATTTTCACATCATTTTATAATCTGGGCAGCACTGGGGAGACACTAGCTGCTATACGCCTCACACGGTGTCAGCAAAGGAATTAGATGGAGCTGGAGAACTCACTTCTAAAATCCCTCACTCAAGTGTTTTCCAATTGTGCAGGCTGATGGAGAGGAGCTCTGCTACGGCTTTAGAGTTGGAGACCTGGGTTTTCTTCCCCCAAACCTCTCAATGAGGCTACATTAAATTTGCACAGTGGTAACCTCAGGATAATAGGATTTATTATAAGGAGGACAGATTCCCAAAAATACAAAAGTGAAAGTTGCCAGGCTTTCTTACATCTTAGTCTCAGAACTCATAAGCATTACTTCTAACACAATTTATTGATCATAAATACTACGGAAATGCCTGCACAAGATCATAAGGAGCAGAAGATACAGTTCACTGGGAGATATCACCATTCTCATGATCTCTTATCATGTAAATATCCAGACTCTCAGATATTTAAAAAAATTACCCATTACTTTCTTTTTTTCATAAACAAAACCAAAAGTGAAGAAAAATAGACATTAACCAAATAATCAAACAGCAGTTGTAAAATTACGAGAAGAGGTCAGGAATCAAGGGGTCCCAGGAAAGAGAGCAAAATCTTTTTGGTTATGAGAAAACATGTTAAATATGAAGAAAGCCCATCTGGCTGAAGTGCAGAGGGTAAGGCCATTGACTGAGACAAGGCCGGAGAGAGAGGTAAGTCTTGCTGGGTCTTTGGTATTTATAAGGGAGTTTTCTCTTATTCCAAGAACAATAAAAACTTATTCAACTGTTCTAAGCTAGTGAAATAGCATGGTGACTGGCTTTAAAATATAACTTTGGCTGATGTGTAAAGACCAATTTGAGGGAAGGTGGAAATAGTGCCTAAGAGCAGAACATCTCACAGCTGGATAATGTAGCTGATGAAAATAATGGCAGCAGAGATTAAAGATGGCGGCCGAGTAACAGCTTCCCTGCAACTGGGAACAGCGAGTCTGGGGAGACAAGAATCCAGGCATCTCTGGCCGGTGGAATCTGCCTATAATCATCCCTTTGAGGATACAGGGAGCCAGCAAGGGACTTCTGGACCCCAAGAGGAGGACAAAAACAGTGGAAAACTGGCAAGTGGTTGCGTGTGTTCGATTGACCTAATCCCGCTGGCACCCGTAAGTACAAGCAGCAGTGAGACTGCAAACTGGAAAGGCCTTACCTATGAACTGTTTCGGTGTTCTTAGACTTGGCACTCAGTTGAACTGGCTTGGGGAGAGCTTGAGCAGGAGTGTGGAGAACTTTGGGCATTATCTGGGGCCCCAGACTGAGCCACTGAGCTGGGCACAGGAAGCCATTGTGAAAGAACTGCCCCGGCAAGCTCCGCCCTCAGGGTCTCAGAGCAAGGATTGGGCGGGTCAAAGTAACCTACTGACTGAGCAGCCTAAAGGCGGGGACTGAGCTGCCTTACAGCCTTAATCATTAGGGGCAGAGTGAGACGGTTTTGGCACACTGGAGCCTTGGGCTGTTGCCCTGGGTAGAGTGCCGTGACGTCACAGCACATAGCAACCTCAAACTCCCGGGCTTGGTGCTGCCCAGACTCCATAAGAGCTGTGCAGCGACCCCCGACAGGTGACCTGCACCCACCGGGCCTCCACATTCCTGACCAGGAACTGCGGGAGCCACGCAACCTTGCATTCTCCCTCCTATGTCCTCCCAGCTTCCACACTAGCCTGTTCATCTGGACAGGGACTCTGGTAGCTTCATGACCTTCGGAGCCCTCCCTGCCTCTGTGCAGAGCTCTTCTAGCCAGAGACTGCTAGAGCCTTGGGCTCTTGTGCCAAAGTCGCTGGGCACCTGGCAGTCCCAGAACCGTGTGCACCACCCCCAGCCCTGTTGCTGGATCCAGATGTGTCACAAACCAGAACTGCTTCCACAACCAGAACCCCTAGCTAGAGCAACCCCAGAGGAACTATACAGGGTCACTCCCTACAAAGATCCAGCAACAATAGAGTGATCCCGCTAGTGTCTAATCTTGGAGAGACACC
Source organism: Nycticebus coucang (assembly GCF_027406575.1). Lineage (NCBI taxonomy): Eukaryota > Metazoa > Chordata > Mammalia > Primates > Lorisidae > Nycticebus > Nycticebus coucang. The sequence goes on along the minus strand of NC_069794.1, from coordinate 52,858,299 downwards.
TCCCCAACTCTGAGGACGGCCAGAGGCAATGGTAAAAAAAAATCATGAGGCAAAATCAACAGAAAAACTCTGGCAATATGAATAATCAGAGTAGATCAACTCCCCCAAGGATCAATGGGGCAGAAACAGCACAAGACCCCATGCAAAAACAAATAGCTGAGATGTCAGAAATTGAATTCGGGATCTGGATAGCAAATAAGATCGAATTAGAACTCCAAAAGTTATCTCAAGAATTCAACGGATTCAAAGACCAAATGACCAAAGATTTCAACACATTGAGACAAGAAGTTGCATCCCTCAAAGATCTGAGAAACACAGTAGAATCCCTCAGTAACAGAATGGAGCAAGCAGAAGAAAGGATTTCTAACATTGAAGACAAAGCTTTCGAACGCTCCAAACCCTCAAAGAAGAAGAGAAATGGAGAGCAAAAACAGACCACTCTCTCAGAGAGCTCTCGGATAATTTGAAGAAAACCAATATTCATCTTATAGGGATCCCCGAAAGTGATGAAGTGGCTTCACAAGGCACAGAGTCTCTTCTCCATCAGATTATGAAGGAGAACTTTCCAGACATGCCAAGAGATTCCGAAATTCAGATAGCAGATAGTTTCAGAACTCCAGCACAACTCAACCCAAATAAAACATCCCCCAGACACATCATAATCAATTTCACTAAAGTTAATATGAAGGAGAAAATTCTGAAAGCTGCCAGACAAAAGAAAACCATTACCTACAAGGGGGAGAATATCAGAATAACTGCAGATCTCTCTGCTGAAACCTTTCAAGCTAGAAGAGGATGGTCATCAACTTTTAATCTCCTAAAACAAAATAACTTTCAACCCAGGATCCTGTACCCAGCTAAACTGAGCTTAATTTATGACGGAGAAATTAAATACTTCAATGACATTCACATGTTGAAGAAATTTGCGATAACTAAACTAGCTCTCCAGGATATTCTCACACCTATCCTCCATAAAGACCAGCGTAATCCTCCACCACAAATGTAAACTCACCCAGAAAATTTTGATCAAATTCCAACTTCCACAGTCGCAAAAGGATTAAAAATGTCCACTGGACTCTCCAAAGGCTTATCAATACTCTCAATTAATGTGAATGGTTTAAACTGTCCTCTAAAGAGGCACAGGTTGGCTGACTGGATACAAAAACTCAAGCCAGATAACTGCTGCATCCAAGAATCGCATCTTGCATTAAAAGACAAATATAGACTCAAGGTGAAGGGATGGTCATCTATATTCTAGGCAAATGGAAAGCAGAAAAAACAGGCATTGCAATCCTGTTCGCAGATGCAATAGTCTTTAAACCAACCAAAATAATTAAGGATAAGGATGGACACTTCATATTTGCTAAAGGTAATACTCAATATAATGAGATCTCTATTATTAGTATTTATGCACCCAACCACAACACACCTCAATTTACAAAAGAAACTCTAACAGACATGAGCAACTCAATTTCCTCCACTTCCATAGTAGTTGGAGATTTTAACACCCCTTTAGCAGTGCCAGATAGATCCTCCAAAAAGTAGCTAAGCAAAGAAATTTTAGATTTAAACTCAACCATTCAACATCTGGACTTAACAGACATCTACAGAACATTTCATCCCAACAAAACTGAATACACATTCTTCTCATCAGAACACAGAACATACTCCAAAATCGACCACATCGTAGGCCACAAATCTAACCTCAGCAAATTTAAAAAAATTAAAGTTATTCCTTGCATCTTCTCAGACCATCATGGAATAAAAGTTGAACTCAATAACAACAGGAACCTGCATACCCATACAAAAACATGGAAGCTAAGCAACCTTATGCTGAAAGATAGATGGGTTATAGATGAGATTAAGAAGGAAATCACCAAATTTTTGGAACTAAACAAAAATCAAGAAACGAATTACCAGAACCTCTGGGATACTGCAAAGGCAGTCCTAAGAGGGAAATTTATAGCACTGCAAGCCCTCCTCAAGAAAAGAGAAAGAGAGGAAGTTAATAACTTAATGGGGCATCTCAAGCAACTTGAGAAAGAAGAACACTCCAACCCCAAACCCAGCAAAAGAAAAGAAATAACCAAAATCACAGCAGAATTAAATGAAACTGAAAACAAAAGAATTACACAACAGATCAATAAATCCAAAAGCTGGTTTTTTGAACAGATCAATAAAATAGATAAACCTTTGGCCAACCTAACCAGGAAAAAAAGAGTAAAATCTCTCATTTCATCAATCAGAAATGGTAATGATGAAATAACAACAGACCCCTCAGAAATTCAAAAAATCCTTAATGAATACTACAAGAAACTCTACTCTCACAAATATGAAAATCTGAAAGAAATTGACCAATACCTGGAAGCACGCCACCTACCAAGACTTAGCCAGAACGAAGTGGAAATGTTGAACAGGCCTATATCAAGTTCGGAAATAGCATCAACTATACAAAATCTCCCTAAAAACAAAAGCCCAGGACCAGACAGCTTTATGTCAGAATTATGCCAAACATTTAAAGAAGAACTAGTACCTATACTACTAAACCTCTTCTAAAACATAGAAAAAGAAGGAATATTACCCAGCACATTCTACAAAGCAAACATCACCTTGATCCCCAAACCAGGGAAAGACCCAACAAGAAAAGAAAATTATAGAACAATATCACTAATGAATATAGATGCTAAAATACTCAATAAGATCCTAACAAACAGAATCCAACAACACATCAAAAAATTATACACCATGACCAAGTTGGATTTATCCCAGGGTCTCAAGGCTGGTTCAATACATGTAAATCTATAAATGTAATTCAACACATAAGCAAACTTAAAAATAAAGACCATATGATTCTTTCAATTGATGCAGAAAAAGCTTTTGATAATATCCAGCATCCCTTCATGATCAGAGCACTTAAGAAAACTGGTATAGAAGGGACATTTCTTAAACTAATAGAAGCCATCTACAGCAAACCCACAGCCAATATCATATTGAATGGAGTTAAATTGAAATCATTTCCACTTAGATCAGGAACCAGGCAAGGTTGCCCATTGTCTCTATTGCTCTTTAACATTGTAATGGAAGTTTTAGCCATTGCAATTAGGGAAGAAAAGGCGATCAAGTTTATCCACATAGGGTCAGAAAAGATCAAACTTTCACTCTTCGCAGATAATATGATTGTATACCTGGAAAACACTAGGAATTCTACTACAAAACTTTTAGAAGTGATCAGGAATATAGCAATGTCTCAGGCTACAAAATCAACACCCATACATCTGTAGCCTTTATATATACCAACAATAACCAAGCCGAACAAACAGTCAAGGACTCTATTCCTTTCACAGTAGTGCCAAAAAAGATGAAATATTCGGGAGTATACCTAACAAAGGATGTGAAAGATCTCTACAAAGAGAACTATGAAACTCTAAGAAAAGAAATAGCCACAAAGATGTTAACAGATGGAAAAACATACCATGCTCATGGCTGGGAAGAATCAACATTGTTAAAATGTCCATACTGCCCAAAGCAATATATAAGTTTAATGCAATTCCTATTAAAGCTCCATTGTCACACTTTAAAGATCTTGAAAAAAATAATACTTCATTTTATATGAAATCAGAAAAAAACTCGAATAGCCAAAACATTACTTAGCAATAAAAACAAAGCAGGAGGAATCACGCTATCAGACCTGAGACTGTACTATAAATCCATAGTGATCAAAACAGCATGGTACTGGCACAAAAGCAGAGAAGTAGATATCTGGAACAGAATAGAGAACCAAGAGATGGATCCAGCTACTTACCGTTATTTGATCTTTGACAAGCCAATTAAAAACATTCAGTGGGGAAAAGATTCCCTATTTAACAAATGGTGCTGGGTAAACTGACTGGCAACCTGTAGAAGATTGGAACTGGACCCACACCTTTCACCATTAACTAAGATAGACTCTCACTGGATAAAAGATTTAAACTTAAGACATGAAACTATAAAAATACTTGAAGAAAGTGCAGGGAAAACTCTTGAAGGAATCGACGTGGGTGAATATTTTATGAGGAGGACTCCCCAGGCAATTGAAGCAGTATCAAAAATATACTACTGGGACCTGATCAAACTAAAAAGCTTCTGCACAGCCAAGAACATAGTGAGTAAAGCAAGCAGACAGCTCTCAGAATGGGAGAAAATATTTGCAGGTTATACCTCCAATAAAGGTCTAATAACCAGAATCCACAGACAACTCAAACATATTAACAAGAAAAGAACATGTGACCCCATCTCAGGTTGGGCAAGGGCCTTGAAGAGAAACTTCTCTAAAGAAGACCGATGCAAGATCTACAAACACATGAAAAAGAGCTCATCATCCTTAATCATCAGAGAAATGCAAATCAAAACTACTCTGAGATATCACCTAACCCCAGTAAGAGTAGCCCACATAACAAAATCCCCAAACCAGAAATGTTGACGTGGACGTGGAGGAAAGGGCACACTTCTACACTGCTGGTGGGAATGCCCACTAATACGTTCCTTCTGAAAGGATGTTTGGAGAACACTTAGAGACCTAAAAATAGACTTGCCATTCGATCCTGTAATTCCTTTACTAGGTTTATACCCAGAAGACCAAAAGTCACAATACAACAAAGACATCTGTACCAGAAGGTTTATTGCAGCCCAATTCATAATTGCTAAGTCATGGAAGAAGCCCAAGTGCCCATCGACCCACGAATGGACTAGCAAATTGTGGTACATGTATACCATGGAATATTATGCAGCCTTAAAGAAAGATGGAGACTTTACCTCTTTCATGTTTCCATGGATGGAACTGGAACATATTCTTCTTAGCAAAGTATCTCAGGAATGGAAGAAAAAGTATCCAATGTACTCAGCCCTACTATGAAGCTAAATTACAGCTTTCACATGAAGACTATAACCCAACTATAGCACAAGACTATGGGGAAAGGGCCAAGGAAGGCGAAGGGAGGGGGGTGGTTTTGGTGGAGGGAGGGTAATGGGTGGGGCCACATCTATGGTGCATCTTAGAATGGGTACAGGCGATTGCACTAATGTACATAGCTATGATTAGAAATAAAAAAAAGAATAAAAAAATAAAAGAAAAGAATGGCAGATTATACCAAATGGGTATGAGGGATTAAATGAAGAAATACAATGAAGAATAATAGGAAGAAATAGTGGACTGGATGTATTAAGGGTGAGATGTGAGGACAGTATGTCGAGGATGATGGGACAGATAATTGTTTCCATTTCCCGCAATAAGAAACCCAGGAAGAGATGGTTTTGATCCCTTTGGGACTTTAAAAAAGATTCCAAGATGACAGTTGGATAAATGGGACTGAAGCTGATAGAAGTTGTGAGCCATCTGTTTATAAGGATAATAGACATCATGGCATGAGTACAATTTCTTGAAGAAAATGCATAAGCAGAGTGAGAAGACATTCTCCATCTGTAAAACTGGAATAATAATATCACTTACTTCATGATGTTAAATTAGCATTTAGCATAGCACCCACCATGTATTAAATACTCAGTTAATGTTAGTTCTTAATATTACTGCTAGCATTGGCATTATTTGTGCTTTTTATTTTTAAGGGCTTAGAACAATATTTATATTAACAAAAAACAGAAAAGTTTTGCCAGAAAGTCACATGGTAAAAACTGTTGGTGGAGGTGCAGGAAAGGAAGAGAGGGAAGTTAGTCTCCTCTGACGCAAAAAATCTCTGCAGAAAGATCAAATGCCTCCTTTTAAATAATATGTTCACTCAAGCACAGGAAATTCTTGAAGTATGAATAAGGTGGAACAATATTATGTCTCACAGAGCCTGTCAAAGCAGACTTTTTGTGGGGAAACACTATTTAGACAAGATATAAAGTAAAAACTCTGGCTAGTACACAGCCTCACAGCACAAAACCATCTCAAATCAGCCACAGCCTGGTCTAGGTGACCTTTCAGCGTCTTCCATGAGTTGCGAGGAGACTGTCATTCCTCTGACATCAGCAGCCCAGACGTGTCTTGCTTTCACTTCATTGGTCTCTTCTTGCCTCTTGGCCTTGCTCAGAATTACTTTGGTTTACTTTTTTTTTTTTTGAGACAGTCTCACTTTGTCACCATCAGTAGCATGCCATGGCATCATAACTCACAGCAACCTTAGACTCTTGACTCAAGGCATCCTCTCATCTATCTAGGAGTGCAGGCATCTTCCACAATGCCTAGTTATTTTTTAGAGACAGAGTCTCATGTGTGCTCACACTGGTCTCAAACCTATGAGCGCAAGCAATCCACCGGCCTTGGCCGCCGTGAGTACTAGGATTATAGGTGTGAGCCACTGCGCCCCGCCCTGGTTTACCTTTCTGATCTTCCCCCAGTGAACTAAGTGACAGCATGAATAAAGGCACAAATGGAGGGGAAGATTCTTTTCATGTACCCTATGTCTGATACCTATTTATAAATTCACTAAAGGTATATTCATCAAACACTGATCAAGTGCAGGCACTTTTCCAGATTCTAGCAATCCAGAAAACTGGGACTCAGAAATTCTTGTCCTAATGATGAGAAACAGATCAGGAGAAAAACAGAAAAGTTTTGCCAGACTTCAGGCTATACTATAAATTTATAGTGATCAAAACAGCATGGTACTGGCACAAAAACAGAGAGGTATTTATGGAACAGAATAGACAACCAAGGGATGAACCCAGCTACTTATCATCATTTGATCTTCGACAAGCCTATCAAAAATATTCAGTGGCAGAAAGATTCCCTATTTAACAAATGATGCTGGGTGAACTCGCTGGCGACCTGTAGAAGACTGAAACTGGACCCCCATCTTTCACCATTAACTAAGATAGACTCTCACTGGATAAAAGATTTAAACTTAAGACACAAAACTATAAAAACACTAGAAGACAGTGAAGGGAAAATGCTTGAAGAAATCAGCCTGGGAGAATATTTTATGGGGAGGACCCCGTGGGCAATTGAAGCAACACCAAAAATACGTTACTGGGATCTGGCCAAACTAAAAAGCTTTTGCACAGCCAAGAGCATAGTGAGTAAAGCAAACAGACAACCTTCAGAATGGGAGAAGATTTTTGCAGGTTATGCTTCTGACAAAGGTCTGATAACTAGAATCCACAGAGAACTCAAACTAATCAATAAGAAAAGAGCAAATAACCCCATTTCTATGTGGTCAAGAGACTTGAACAGAAACTTCTCTGCTGAAGACAGGTGCATGGCCTACAAACATGCAAAAGTTCTCATCATCCTTAATCATCAGAGAAATGAAAATCAAAACCACTTTGAGATATCATCTAACTCCAATAAGATTAGCCCACATCACAGAATCCCAAAACTACAGATGTTGGCGTGGATGCAGAGAGAAGGGAACACTTCTATATTGCTGGTGGGAATGCAAGCTAATACGACCTTTTTGGAAATGTTTAGATAAAACTCAAGGAACTAAAAGTAGACCTACCATTGGATCCTGCAATTCCTATACTAGGTATATACCCAGATGATCAAAAATTATTTTACAACAAAGACATTTGCACCAGAATGCATTGTAGCCCAATTCATAATAGCCAAGACATGGAAATAGTCCAAGTGCCCATTGACCCATGAATGGGTTAATAAATTGTGGTATATGTACACCGTGGAATACCATGCAGCCATAAAAAAGATAGAGACCTCACGTCTTTTATGTGTACCTGGATGGAGCTGAAACATATTCTTCTTAGTAAAGTATCTAAAGAATGGGGGGGGGGGGTAAATATCTGATGTACTCAATACTACTATGAAATCAATATATAATCACCTACACATTCATATGAATGATAAAACATAACTATAGTCCAGAAAGTAGAAGGGAAGAGAAGACAGAGAGGAGGGGGGAGGAGGGAGGGTATTTGGGGGACCTCACCTAATCTGTATAATGCAATGGTACATTTCAAAACTATTAAGAAAAGAGAATAATTGTGATGGATGTGTTACTTAGTTCAATGTAAACATTTCACATTGTGTATCGAAGCAGTACCCTGAACCCCATGAATGCATCAAAGTACACAGTTATGATTTAATAAAAACAAACAAACAAAAAGAAATAAGTGAACAAAGAATTGATGGGAAAATAATTTCCCTTAATGACTAGTGCCATGATAAGAAAATTAGTTGAGGGCAGTGCCTGTGGCTCAGTGAGTAGGATACCAGCCCCATATAGAGAGGGTGGTGGCTTCAAACCCGGCCCTGGCCAAACTGCAACAAAAATAACAGCTGGGCATTGTGGTGGGTGCCTGTTTTTCTCAGCTTCTTGAAAGGCTGAGGCAAGAGAATCACCTATGCCCAAGAGCTGGGCATGGCTGTGAGCTGTGATGTCATGGCACTCTACCAAGGGTGACAAAGTGAGACTCTGTCTCTAAAAAAAAAAAAAAAAGGAAAGAAAAGAAAATTAGTTGATACAATGAACGATGACTAGGTGGAGAAAGTGAAAGGTATATACTTTTTACTGAGTAATAAAAAGAAGATACATTTGACTTTATAGAGCCTAGGGTTTCTAAAAGGATAAATGCTAATTTCAAAAGTTTTAAAGATGTAATTGATATTGGAGCATTGGATAAATAGAAAAATAACAGTATTGTTGGCTCAGGGTGTATCAGCAGAGAGTGGAAGGGGATGAAGGGAAGGAGATAGGTAAGAGTCATAATGTACCATTTTACCATTTTGTGCTCATGCTAAGGGGGGTGAAATTTTTTGTGGGTGCAATGAAAAGTCAAACAGTTTTTAGCAAGGGAAATATATGAGTATATCTGATTTATGTTTTGTAATTTTCACTCTGGGGTGCTTTTATTTGTTTTATTTCATTCTTCCTGGACTCAAATTTTCCTACCCCCATCACCTATTGTGTATCCTGTTAGTTAATAGCACTGTTGATAGATGGATCATCCCTTTAGGCAGAGCATTTATTCTTTTGTTAAATTTCAAGATAATAAGGGGGTAACAATTGTTTTTGTTACATGCAAACCTTTTGTAGTGTTTAAGTCAGGGCTCATAGTGTGTCCATCACCTGAATAGTGTTCATTGTACTCAGTAGGTAGGTTTTTACCCCCTCCCCCACTTCTTGATTTTCAATGACTTTTACTTTTCTTTGTGCCCATGAGTTGCCCTGAACTAACTCTCAAATATTAGACATGTGGTGTTTGTTTTTGCATTCCTGAGATACTTCATTTATGATAGCCTATACACACACGTACATGCCACATTTTCTTAATTCACCCACTAATTGACAGGCACTTAGATAGATATCACATCTTTGAGATTGTGAATTGTGCTGCAATAAACATTTGTGTGCAGGTTTCTTTTTGATAAAACAACTTCTTTTCCTTTGTGTAGATAATTACTAGGTCAATGTAAGTCCACATTTACCTCTTTGAGGCAGCTCCATACTGTTTTCTGTACAGGTTGTTCTAATTTTCAGTGCCACCAACAGTGTATATGCATTGCTTTCTTTCTTAATCCATGCTCCCATCTATTGTTTGTTGACTTTTCTTTCTTTTTCTTTTCTTTTCTTTTTTTTCTTTCTTTTCTTTTTTTTTTTTTTTTTTTTTTTAAGACAGAGTCTCACTTTGTCATCCTTGGTAGAGTACTGTGGCATCACAGCTCACAGCAACCTCAAACTCTTGGGCTTATTCAACTCTCTTGCCTAAGCTTCCCAAGTAGCTGGGACTACAGGCATCCACCACAATACCCAGCTATTTTTTGATTATAGTTGTCATGGTTGTTTGGCAGACCAGGGCTGGATTCAAACCCACCAGCTCCAGTGTATGTGGCTGGGCCCCTAGCCTCTGAGCTACAGGCACTGAGCCATGTTTGTTGACTTTTTAACAGAGGCAATCTGAGGGGGTAACGTGTCATCTCACTGTGGTTTTCATTTGCATTTCCCTGATGATTAGTGATGTTGAATGTTTCTTCATGTTTGTTTGGCCATTTGTCTATCTTCATTTGAAAAACTTCTGTTCATATCTTTTGGACACTTTTTAATGTTTTATTTTTATTTTGTATTTTTTTCATGCTGATTTGTTTGCATTCTTTGTAGACTATGGATATTCGCCCTTTATCAGATGTATAGCGAGTACTTTCTCCAATTCTGTAGTTGTCTATTTACTCTCTTACTAATTTCCTTTTATGTGCAGAATATTTTTTAAATTAATCAAGCCCCATTTATTTATTTAGGTTTTTGCTGTATTTGCCTTTTTGTGAACAGATGTGGGAGACTTCAGGGAGACCATTTGCGATACTGCTTGCAGAGAAAAATAATGGTTGTTTAGACGACAGTGATAAAACTGAAGAGAGAGACAATTAGACATTGGATGCAAGTTACACTCCTGATAGAATAAGTATAGACCTTGGATTTAAGGGCAATTTGGGAGGGGAAGACATCACTTGGGAAAAATGAAGTTTGTGATAATAAGACGAGTCAGTGCATGGGGATTGGCTGTGAACAAAAAGGATGAGATGGTATATGCACTTTGAATTTTTGAAGCTGCTTATATATGTTTAATAAATAGTTTTGGGGGGTAGAGTATCAGAGAATAAAGAAGACTTCTTAGCATTTTTTCCATATGAATTGGAAAACCTAGTAGTCTGATTTCAACTCTGTTTTTGCTAAAATATAGAAGTCTTTTTTGTCTTAGTCCATTTTGATGTAGAATGAGATGGATTGAGAAGGGGTTTATATGTTACTCATGCAAGAGGTGAAGTGGCAATAATTATTAGCCAAAAAAATACAAATCTGTAATTTTCATCTTGGAACACTGGATACAGTAAAAGGGCTATTCTTTGTCACCTGAGAGACAGACAATTCCTGATTCTGTGCTTCTTGTTTTCTTTAATGGAAAGGACTTCATGAAAAGAAAGTCAGACTGAAAGTCAACAAATTTTGGTTATGATGAGGATGTGGCTTGGGAGAGGTTTGTCGTTTACCAGTGACGTGATGGGCCACGTACACTAAGGATATTTCATTTCCACATTTACAGACACATGACATTCCTTCCTCCTCCATGATTCAAAGGTAATCATGCATGTCATGTACAAGACACATTGTAGGGTAAAGTGTATTTGAAACACAATCCCTAATATTCTAACTTTAGATGTGAAATTGAAGCACTAAGTGATTTAGAGACCTGTCCTAAGTATCATACATGCTTAGCAGCATAAACTGATTTTATATATTGAATTCTTAGCTAAAAATCCCTCACTCATGCCAGCAAATTACCTTTCAAAACACATGTTTTGATAACTAAATCTTAAACTATCTACCTTAAATACCAATGAGCATAGGCGCAAGCACTTTTTCATATCTAACGGTGAATGTGATAATTCTTAAAGATTGGAGCATTTAGGAACTATAAAGTAGTTAATATACCATTCAGCTAAAATGTGTACAGTCTTCAGAAGATTCATCTTCTCAAATCCTTTATTGAGTGTGTATAAAATTGGCTGTGAAAATTCTTTAGGACCAGAGTTACAAACATATGTTTAACTTCCAAATAGCATGTAGGTAAAATGTCAAAAATTTTAACATCAAGAATACGTAAGTATTGCTTAAGTGCAATGACTGATCTTTCTTATTACCTTTATTTGTGCATAAATCATTAAAATGACATGTAACCATTGTATGCATGCATATAATTTCAAAGCTCTTGGACTAGAGTGTGGTATATTTTGGTTTTTAAGTTATTATTCAGCGTATATTAATAGCCAGTTTTAATATGCTGTGTGCACTGAATCAGTTGCCATGTTTCTCCATAGTGATGTATTTGGTTACACTGTGGTGGGTGTTTACATGAATGTTATTGATGATTTAAGCAACTTGGCTCACAGGCTGTTTTAATAACTCCTGCTGAAGAAGAGGTAATAATACCAGACAATACTGTCATCTGTCATACAATACTTCAGAGTGTTCTCATTAAGAGAGAACCACTCAGCAGTTTTTTCAGGTGTTACCTATCAGCTACAAATACCTCTGTATTTTCTGTTTTACTCTGTGTCAACATAAACTAATGGTGGTTTTATAAGTTAATTTCTTTTACTATCCAAAGCCTTCTCCAAAAGCATGTCATGAATTCATGCATAGGAATGACACATCTCTCATCTCTGGAACAGAACTTTTATTTACTTATTCGTTTTGTAAGTTACTATGACATAGAATGATTTAGCACAACTCCAAGCAAAATCCTATAGGATATCTGTCCTCATGCATTAATACCACATAGAATATCAAGTTACAAATATACGTGAGGTGGTATAGTAGACAGAGTGTGGATGAAAAGAGAGTCTTTTAGAGTAGGAAGATCCTGGGAGGAATCATGTCTCACTCCTATTAGCAGGAGCACCCATTATCGTGGGTGCATAATGAGAACTTTTTAAATCTGTCTTTAAATTGAAAATAATATAGGTATCTATTTCAGAGCATATGTATAGAAAATATCCTTAATATACCTGGTAAATGTCAAACAATTGATAAAGCCATAATATCATAGATAGTATATATATATATATATTTTTTTTTTTTTTTTTGTAGAGACAGAGTCTCACTTTATGGCCCTCAGTAGAGTGCTGTGGCATCACACAGCTCACAGCAACCTCCAACTCCTGGGCTTACGCGATTCTCTTGCCTCAGCCTCCCGAGCAGCTGGGACTACAGGCGCCCGCCACAACGCCCAGCTATTTTTTGGTTGCAGTTCAGCCGGGGCTGGGTTTGAACCCACCACCCTTGGTATATGGGGCCAGCACCTTACCAACTGAGCCAGAGGCGCCACCCATAGATAGTATTATTAATGTTATTATTGTTATTTTAAATATTAGACATAGAAAATAAATAACACTTCTATTTGTGGCAGTTCTAAGACATGATAACTAATTTTTCAACACATCTCATATCAAAAGGTAAAATTTAATTGTCTCACTATTAAATCTGGGAAGTCTTAATAACTTTATGGTAATAAATAGGATGTCACAGCGGTAGTTGTGTGCCTTTTGACAACTGTCCTACAATGTGGCAGAATCCCCTTCTTGCTCACTCTGTCCTGTGGGCCACATGCATTTGGAATGCTGAACAGCCATGTAGCTACATAGAGGTAGAAAGCACACAGAGCTGGAGAGATGACTACCAAGGGCCAGCCCTTCCATTCCCCAGCTATTTGATGATTCCAGCCTGTAGCTGGTACCAACTGCTGATTATAGGATAATTTCAGCCCTCACATGTTCTTTGGTGACAGAGTTAGGAATCCTGAGCATGAGGCCATCATTTGACGTCACTCTTTGAGGGTCGCTTCTAGGCAGCAGTACGTTACCAACACACTATTACAGTTTATCCTATTCGATTTTTCTGCCTTTTGTTTTTTAAATCTCTTCTGCTAGCTATCTTGAGAGCTTAATTTTCTTTCCATGAACAGAATACAAATATTTCTTTTTAAATGATAGTGCTATATTTCTTACAGATTTGTCTTTAGAGGTCTAAGAAAGATGGTGAGGAAAAGATGGTGGACTATTGGCTAGGCCACAGGTGTGGATAAAACTAGGAAGCTTTTTATACAACACAGAATGGTTCATTGGGCACCCCCTGCAGTACGCTATGTTTCTTAGGATGTGCAGCTAGTAAAAGAAAGTGGATTTACAAGTGTTGGACATACAGTTGCCATCTGCGTAGCCATCGCAGAGCAGTTAGGAAGCCCACTGCTTTTAAAGTGCTCCGTAAACGCATCTGTGGATATCTCAGGTGTCACTGAGTTTCATACATGATGAAAGACACCTTCAAGTGTCTTGGACCATGTGTTAAATCATTTACATCATAGAACCTTAGAAATCAAATCCGACCCATGTGTTTGGGTTCCAGCAAAAATTTCATCAAAGATAATATGGGCAAAAATGGCCTCAGCAAGCCCAGCTCTCCAATCATTATCAATTTATTCTGATTTTCATCACCAGGATTTAATAATTTATTAATTAAAAGATGTAGCACATTGATGAGTTTGTCATATTTATGTCACAGAACAATTATTAAACATTGTACTGCGCCACATTAAAAGATGATACTTACACTTTTGCTTCAGGAAATTTCATATGAGAAATTTTCATAGCTTTTCTCACTTCATAATTTATAAATTAAACACTTCTGTGTCTCAAAATTGAGTTCAGAAGCAGAGTCATTATAAGCTCACATTATTGTTAGTTTGTGGCAGAAATCTAAGCTTGCCGTGGGTTCATTCTCAAGTCCCCAATTCTTCTCCAATATAACTGTGTAATGTTGGATGTACAGAAAAAGTGAGGCCTTCTGAGACTCAGAAAGGAGGTCAGTCTCCCATAGGAACCTCGCAGTTCGATGTTAATGTGAGATGGAATAAGGAGACATTTATATCAAACTTTTCTTTTTTACCTCATTTCTCTTTATCACTGCACCTTTCAACACCAGTCTCCAACTTGGAAAAAACATGAAGTGTCCCCTCCCTTTCTCTGTTCTGTCCATATGTTTTCTTGGTATGCCTCTCACAGGGGTCCTCAAACTGTAGCCTGTGGGCCACATGAGGCGGTGTGATTGTATTTGTTCCTGTTTTGTTTTTTTACTTCAAAATAAGGTATATGCAGTGTGCATAGGAATTTGTTCATAGTTTTTTTTTTTTTTTTTTTTAAACTATAGTCTGGCCCTCCAACGGTCTGAGGGACAGTGAATTGGCCCCCTGTTAAAAATGTTTGAGGACGTCTGCGTAATGTATGAGATTTTCAAGGTCCAACTATTCGGAGATAGGAAGAGAAAAAGCAGATTTTGTCAGCTCCTAATGTTCTCTGAAATATGTGACAAGCCCTGCAGGAAATAACATTTTGGACACCAAACTCTCATTACCACATTAATTGCCTCTGTCATGACAGTTTGGGCTTGAGTAAATGGCTGGAAACCTGCTGTGCTCCTCAAGAGAGCAACCCAGGCCACGGGAAAGTGGGTCTGAAGTTCCCAAAGCAGTCAGCTAAAAGGTGCTGTTATCAGAGCATGCTCTGGGTTCTTCTCTGCCCCTTGAGTCGCTGTCAAATTGGTGGAGGACTAGCTGTCAAAAGTCTGTGTGCCTTAAAACCTATACAACTATTCATGTAAACAAAGTAAGAACAGGGTCAAATTTCTGTTCTTACAGCAGGGCATATTCACAATAAGTGATTGTCCAATGACTGTATGTCAGAGCAACAAAAGGTGAAGGGGACGGGTCGATGGTCTCAAAGTAAAAGCTACAAATGGGCTTTCAGTGTCCCTTCAACTTGAAGCTGAATGAACACAGTGAAACCCCAGCAGCGAGCGCCTGAGAGGGCAATTTGAACATAGTGGATAGTAAGCAACATTTGAAGTGAAAGGAACATTCTAAAGAAAATTCCCTTTATGTTCCCTCCATATAATTAATCTTAAAGTAGTCTTTTAATTAATGTAATTAGAGGCTTAATTATTGAAATTCAGGTTAAAGATGAAAAGTACCAGGTAATTAAGATGATTATTTTCTTTCTTTAACCACCAAAGGTAAATCAAATGCAGGTTTTCTTTGGCAATCCTTTCAACTTCAATAATATTTCCCATATTTAAGGAATTATAAGGTTTAACCAAGACATTGGCCAAGGAGTGGAATGTATGAAGAGTGTGTGAAAACACCTATGAACACAAAGAGATTTTGCTCTGTCTCAGGTCACAGAAGAGTCCAAGTCTTTAGGTTTCTATGGCGTTACTTTAAAACCACAAGGCATATCAATATACATTGATGCAATCTTTTCACAAAGTAATTTAAAAGTAAAGCCTTACAAAATCATTCACCGGAGGGCTCTTGGGTTGATCCCACATCCTTGCGATTGAGAACTGTGCTGCTATAAACGTTTCAGTGCAGGTTCCTTTTTTATAAAATGATGTTTTTCCCTTTGCGTATGTATCCAGCAGTGGGATTGCTGGATCAAAAGATAGGTCTACACTAAGTTCTTTGAGGTATCTTCATGCAATTTTCCATAGAGGTTGCACTAGTTTTCAGTCCCAGCAATACGTGAATGGTTTAATAAAATGTAGTATATGCATACCAGGGAGTCTACTCAGTCACAAGAAAGGGTGGCGACCCAGTATCTTTTGGGTCAACTTGAAGGGAACTGAAAACCACTCTTCTAAGTACAACATCACAAGAATGGAGAGACAAACAGGCACCTAATACCAACCTGGAACAAACTGATACACACTGAAGTGCACAGATGGAAGGAAGTCGCAGTGAAATCAAGCTGGGGCGGGAGGTGCTGGGTAAATTCACACCTGTTCTGTACACATAGTGAATACTCTGTGGGTGAAGGGTACACTTAGCTGTATAACTTTGACTCAGTCTGTACAAAAATATATATATATATGTATGTATATATGTAAACAAAACATGTGTATCCCCTAACATTCTGAAAAAAAAAAAAAAAAGACCCAGTGGGGTAAAAGAAATCCAAAACACAGAAAAGAAAACTATGTACATATATGCATCACAGCATTATTTGTAATATGAAAATTTTATTTAAAGTGATATTGTCTATTATTGGAATAAAGACTGATATCATAGTAAAGAAGGCACCAAATAGGGTGTTAATAAGATAGTAGTTTATTCATATCTTACATAAGAATCAGGTTAATCCAGGATGACAGGGCAGCTCTATTCCATAAGATTTAAAGACACAGGTCTTTTCATTTTCTTTGTCCGTCATCTCCATTTGTAATTTCTTTGAGAGTCAAAGCCGGGCCACTACCACTCTGGCATTCAGCCTGAGGAACATGGAACCATAGTGAGCAGAGTACCCCATTTTAAAAAGTGCAGACTTGAATGTGTGCACATTATTGCTTACTGTTGCTAAAACTTAGTCCCCTGGAGATACATAGTTACAAGGGAATCTGGGAAATGTAGTCTTTTAAGTGAGTAGCCCTGTTCCCATGTAAAACTTGGTGATGCAATGACTTCTATACTAAAAACAAAAAAAGACACTATACACACATATATTATATATTAAATATTTCATTATAATATCCCCCAACATTTTAAAAATGCACACTCCTGATTTTCAGATTACCAAATGTGATAGAGACTAATCAGATATCTTTGTATGTTACGTTAACATTTTGCACATTTGAGCTTCATTTGTCCCACTTTATTTTGAATTTAAAGAGATTCACTAAAGCCTCATATATCCTTTTTTTCTTCCGCCTCCTGAATTTTTTGTGTGATGAAGTTATTTCCATGTTTTGTGATATACAGATATTTCATAATTGCTATCTTCATTATATATTATGAAGTATCCTTACTTATCTTCTTTATTGTTTTTTAGCTGAAAGTATTTTATTTTCAAACTTTAAATGATGTTTGTAGTAAATCACTTTTGTACTTTTATAAATTTGCATTTTTCTTAATAAAATTAGAAAATCTTTCTTTAATAGACACGATGTAATAATTTATTAATAAAAGAATACATTTATCTTAATTTTGGCATATTAGTTTATGTTGATCATCTTTGCAGGATTTTGTCTTTTTAAATATATTTTGTCGGTTATATGTTTTCTCCCTTACTGTTTGCCATTTTAACTATACTTACAAAGCTTAAATTACTGCTTTAGAGATTACCTTTATGTAGAGATTTCATAAAATACCCTTAGTTCCATAGGTTTATGTACAGTATTAATTTCCTACTATGAAAAATAATAGAAGTATGTCCTTTTCCTCTCTTCTCCAAAGCCTGTTTTCTATTGAGAGATTTAGCCCAGAGTATCTTTTTCCTTAGTGTTGGTTTTGTGCAATTAAACATGCTTATCTTTCTATTAATTCATTCGTCAGATTGTTTGATTCCTAGATGCAACTCATGAGATAATCTGTAAATCCTCAGATTCCCTCCTTTTTCCCTTCCCAATTATTTTAATTCTTTAGTTATGTTTAGGCCATACTTTGCTCTTCACAACTTTTACAGCTGAATATATTTGATGCTTGTTATTGTGCCTTGCCTTTGACTTAATTTTCAAACACTAACTCTTGGCAGGCTCTATTCCTTCCCTATTAGATTCCTCAAGAGATCCTGTGAAAAAAAACTATTTTCTGTACTTTTTATAAGAGAAAGATCATGGTTGGAAATAAAATCTTTTGCTCAACTTTTATCTTTAAGAATATGGTAAGTATGGTGCCTTCTGGAGTTGAATAATGGGGTAGAGTAGCCTGAGGAAGTTCTCATTTTACTTTCCCTACAAGTCACTTGATCATTTGCCTTGCTGACAAAATATTTATTTACTTTTAAACTCTAAGAAGTTTACAAGAATATATATATTTTCTTTTTTTATTTTTACATATACATGTGTTTATTAGGTTTCCATTTTTTTGCCTTCACAAAATTAAAAAGACTCTGTCTCTACAAAAAAAAACAAAAAAAAAACAAAAAGGCTTAAAATTTAATAACAGTAACAATGTTTAAGATAAGGACTAGAAACAAAGACCTCATAAGAACGAACGAACATAAATACATTCAGAAAAGGAATCAGACAATTGCCACATCAAAATATTCAGCAATAATAATAATAATAATAATATGCAAAGAAAGTAACATTCACATTGTCAAATAAGAGTATGCCTATTATAGAATACTTTGACTCGGAGATTCAGTAGGGAGTCATCAGTTAACTTCTTCTTATTATTTTTTTTAAGTATCAAAAAATAGACAACTAATATTTATAAAAAAAAGTTAAAGATAATTTCAAAAAACAGATTATGCCAAATCTTATAGACAATAAAAAAAGAAGAAATACTTCAAAATCATACTACCTGATCTTGGTACACCTAATATTAAAATTGGAGAGAATATAGTATTATAAAGGGGAAGTTACAGACATACGTCACTTATAAATGAGGATGCAATATCTTAAACAACATATTAACATGTTGAATTAAAAATTAATGTTTAAGTAATACACTTCGGTCAAAATTAAATCCAATTTATGTAAGAATGTATCTTAATATTGATCTTCTATTCCATTTTCTTTTGGTCCACAGTGTGACTTTCAACAGATAAATTCAAGATTTCTGGCTTTATTTTGAAACACTGATTTTGAAACACCCCTTTAACTACTAAATCTTTTATTTTCTTGGTAGTACTTCCTTAACTCCTTGACTATTTCAGCGTGTGTGTGCGTGTGTGTGTGTGTTCCTTAATTATTTCTATCCTCCAAATTTTTTACTGATTCCACATGATCTTTCGTATGTCACTCAATTTCAGCTTAAGTTCTAAAATAATTTCCTTTGTTTTCTTTCCTGAATTTTGTCGCTTTTCAATTTTGTCAGTTCACATACACTTCTCTTATTCTAGGTCATATCTTCCCTAAATTTTTGCATTTTTGTTTTGTGTACTTTCGCATATAAAATTCATTATTGTTCTAATCCACAACAATATATTTGCTAACAAGCGTTTTTCTTCTCTTTGTAGGATTTAGGATACTTTCTCACAACTTTTTTTTATGGGGTAGTGCTGGATCCCTATTAGGTAATAATTGTTGAAAGAGTTGGACTTTTCTGAGCCAGTTGTACTCTTTGGTCTATTTTCCTTTCTATTTTTGGGTGGTGGAAGATGATGCCATAAGATTACCTGCCATGTTTCCTGACTCAGAGACACCATCTCCCTACTAGGGTAATTTATAATACTTCACACTCTACCTTTCCTGGGTGATGGCACTGCCTGATCTGTTGTGCTACGTCTTAGTCCTCCAACATTTGCAATTCAGGATGAATAAATGGTCTTTGAGAACATATTTTTGAAGGCTTTCTCTAGCTTGGCATGCCATGAGAAAACTCCTAAGTATTTGCTTTACAATGTATTCCAGCTCTGCGTTCTCCTATGGGATAGAGATCATCAATAAATTTTTGCCTTACGTTGGCGTTCACAAATTTCCTATGTCTTAATGCTACAGTAAAGGGTAGTTTGGTTTTTTTCCCCTTTGTGCAGATTTCCCAGGGGATGAACAAGAGAGATTCTTATCTAACATATATATACCTGCACCATTTCAGTTTCAATGAGACAATCAAATTCACAGAACATAATTTATGCTTGCATTCCCATGGTGATTAGTGAAAGAACAGGTACTAGAATTCAGGTTCTTAAGTTTTACCCTATTGTGCACGGGTATTTTCTTTATCCCTCTGGTACACTGCACACAACCAGGAGTCATTAATGTTTTTGCTTTTTACATGCAATCTAATGTTAATAAAATTTTAGTAATATTACATAAATATTAAATTTTTTCACGATCATACTTCTTAAAAATTTACTTAAATTTTATTCTTCTTGATTATATCTTGGGTTGATGGTCAAAGCTAGAACATATCAGGGAAGACATATTGCTTATTGTTTCCATATAATCATTGTGATTGTTCTGACTTACCGGTTTTTAAATAATGAATGTTCTCTCTAGTTTAGTCTACGCAAATGGAAAATTAATGCAGTCTTGGTTCAAGGGAATAGAAATACAAATGCTTATATCAGATCTGGATAACATTAACATGTGTGTGTATATATCATATATATACAATTAATGTGAATGTATAATATAATTTTGTGTAGCTAATATTATTTTAATGTTTTTTCTCCATTGAGAAGGTAGAAAATAAAGAGATCAGTAAGATGGAACCACTGAGATGGCTATCAATTTAGAGGAGACTTTGACTGGTATAAATTCCCATTTTATTTTCCTATTTTTAAACAAACACAGAGTTATGAGAAACAAAGGTGGAAAGAATGAGAGCACACAGGCAAATTCCTCAGCAGATGGTGTTATCTGGTACTATAAGGAGCTTTTAGGAAAGAAGAAAATACCACAGAATTGTTTTCTAATCAGCATTCTAAACACAAATGTGTCCTGAATATCGTAGGAGACATTGTCCAGCCATTTTTAATTTCAGAGGTTGCAACATTTTCTCTGGGGAATACAGAAGTCTCAACAAATGTTCACAGAAGTAATTTCCAAGGCTCTGAGACCATAAAGTAAAGAGGATACAAACGATCATGAGCCTGTGGTGGAATCCACTAAGTCCTGTTTTTTCTGCAATGGTTGAGTATACTGAAGTTTTTCATTGCTTAAACCAGTTCAATTAGAAACTGTAATGATTCGTTCACCAACGAATATCTATTAATGAGTAGCAATGTCCGCGCTCAGAGTTTTGAAAATCTGGTGCTGTAATGAATGTGTGACAGAAGATGTACAATAAGATTATGAAGGATTTCATCCTGTAGTCTCTTTTACTCCTCCTGAGTTTTTCTTTCCAAATAAGGTCTGAGCAAGGAACATGCCACCTGAGATGGGCACATTTGTCACTAGGCCATGTTTGGTCCACGTATTTGATTGGCTAACAGGAGCTTTCTAAGTCAGCAAAGAGAATAAAGGAAACATTCAGAGGAGACTGTAATCAAAGCCTTCAGCAACTGTTTCCTACAGCTGCTCTATTTATGCAAATACAGTGTAGAACCAACAACTTGGTTAACTTTAAGAGGAATCTCACTGTTTCTATAATAGAGGATCCCTCTGGGTAATATCCACCTAACAGGAATGTTATTGGAATGCAAGCAGTTGCTTCTGCCAAGGACATCCTTGAAGGAACCATGTAAGCTCTGTCCTCCAGGAGATTGTATGAGGGGTCACCAGGCCACACCAGTCATGCCCTTCAGCAATCCATTTGTGTAAGCTGAAGAAGACCCTGTCTGCTATCCTTTAGCAGTTTGCTGAGCTGCCACATCTTCAGCATTTCATATAAATAAATCAAATCTTCATTTAAAGAAAGGCAAAACATTAGAGAATAAAATTTACCTAAAAGAACAGACGAGCAAGAGACTAATCTTTACAAAATAGAGTCACAAGATTTGAGGCTGTTTTCCCTTATTGGGACTTTTTTCTCCCTCTCAGGGAAAGTCAGCCCTCCAGCCATCCATTCACTCATTAGCAACAACAACAAGGAGAACAGAAATGCCTGTTGGTCTAGAACATACAAGGTATGCAAATAAAAACCAAATAATTCCCTTTTCCTCATTGTGAATTCTAATTGGCAAACATTTAGAGACTGAAGAATAAATATTTCAGGAAACTACAGATGCTCTCTTTCCTTGCTAGATGGAGACTTGACATATTGAGAGTATATGTATTCTAATTTTACAAACCCCAGAGGTAGCTGATTTATTATTATATAAAGTATAAAATAGCTGTCCTTTCTTCACCGAAGTTCTCAGAGTTAACTCATGAGATAGACTATTACCCACAGCAAGAACTTGGTAAAATACTACTTGATTAATCTTAATGAGGCCCTTACAAAGACAATAATCTGACAATAATCAGATTATGCTCTGATAATGGTTTGTGCTCTCAAACCATTTTATCTAAAGATTTTCAGGTATCTTTTTCCCCCTATTTTATTTTTTTATTTTTTATATTTTATCTTTTCTAGATAAAAGAGAGTGTTGGGATGGTCTCAGAAGATTTAAAGTGAATTCTGATTCTACTCATTACTAATCTCTAATCTTGACCAAGTTACATAATTTGCCATAATTCCATTTACTTACCTTCAAAGTCAGGAAAATAATCATGGCCTCCTAATTGCCTTATGAAGGTATTTTGGTAAACATAGCGATTATAAGTGTAAACACTTCATAAATTAACCTTTTCCTGTTTTTATGCTGGCCATTGTTGTGCCAACCCTTTTGATGCCTTCAGAAGGCTATAAGGAAGGAAAAAAGAAGACTCTTCTACTATTGGTTAATTTATTTGTTTGTCACTGGGTACAGTGACAAAGTGTGAGGTTATCATTTGCTCTTTAGACTGTTCTGAAGGGTAAATATTGAATTAAATAAGCAAAGTATTTCTTTCAGCTTAAGTGCAAAGACATCCAAAATCCAGTTCAGCAATATATCTTATTTCTAAAATATCAATGTATGTATTTTCTTTCCACCTCATTTAAGTCAGGTTAATGTGTATCATCGTGTTAGTGAGCATCTTGTTCACATTTTTATCATCCCTTAGAAAAATACTTGAAATTTTCCTCCATTAAAAAAATGCCTGATACATGTGCATAATTCATTTCTAATGAGCCCCAATTCTATGTCTATACTTCTCACCAGGCCCTGTAGCATGTATCATATTGAGTATTTGAATTTAGATATATTTCTTTCCTAGAAACAATGCTAGAGATGGTATCTCTTCTTCTTAATTCCAAATAGATGTTCTGAAAATATGAGTAAGTTTGTCTTCAATCCAGAATTATTTTCATAATACTAATTAAGTAGTAAGTTCTCTCTAAAACAGGAAATGGTTTTACACTCCTATACAAAGGCAAACCTAACTCGGAATTCCAAAGTACCTCATCCTCTTTTGGGATAATTTTCTTCTCAGGGCATTCTCAATCCATATGGGCTCCATTGAAGAGAAACTTACTCATATTTTCAGAACATCTATTTGGAATTAAGAAGAAGAGATACCATCTCTAGCATTCCAAAAGTCAGTTCTCCCTATTCTTGTCAAAACCTTCTTTTAATGTATCTATATACTTCAAATGATCAGAATATAAATTAATTATTAAAAGTGACTCAAGATAAGGGAACACTACTACTTATGTAAGAATGAAAGACTAATGGTAGTCTGTGGGTTTATAAAAGGTAGGATTAGTCCACTTAAATTTGAGACTGTACACTCCCTGTATATCCACCCAATTAGCAGTGACAGAATATTCTCTGTATATAGAAACTGCACAAAAGATAGTCATTGATTAGTTGGTGGGGTGATGAATGATTCTTACAAATAGGAAAAAAAGCAAACAAAAAAAACCTAAGAGGCAAACTACTTTAGCATATGTATAAGTATAAATTAGTCTAATAATAAGCAAAGGAAAAGGAAGTATATGGTGCTAATTCTAAGTAATAAAATAAAAGAGCTTAAAATTTGAATCAAAGATTGTGACAGAAGCAGACTATTACTTAATGTCTAACTTAAGGCAAGTGTCTAAATCTAAAATATTTTCAAAGTTATTAAACAGAAATGTGCCATTAGAGATAGAAAAAAAAGATATATTTTAAAAAGGCTGGACCTCTGATACAGAATTGATTTTCAATGTGTCTGTCAGAAATGAAGAAAAGATCAAAAAGTCCACAAAATAAAATGGCATTTGGTAATAATGGTGCTATGATTACATATAAATTGAATATTGAGACTCCATACAATCTACTCACAAACTAGATATGCAGACACCGAAATGAAATCTGTAATGAGCACATACAGTGAAGTACTACAGAAAAGAGGATTTCAACATCAAGTATGTGAGCATTTCCAGTGGAATACAAGAGTAAATTACATGAAGTGACTTCTATTCTCCCGGAAAAAGGTTAGAGTTAACAGCAG
The DNA here is from genome assembly GCF_027406575.1 of Nycticebus coucang. Classification (NCBI taxonomy): domain Eukaryota; kingdom Metazoa; phylum Chordata; class Mammalia; order Primates; family Lorisidae; genus Nycticebus; species Nycticebus coucang. The sequence goes on along the minus strand of NC_069794.1, from coordinate 52,833,856 downwards.
AATTCTCAACTTAGAAGGAACTGTTATATTTTAGATTAAGAAAATAGCTTTTTCTAGAGCAAGCAAAGATTTATCACTTACGTATATTCTTTCATTAGATTTTTTACCTTAATTTAAAAACTATAAAAATTACTGAAAAGATAACGGATGTTGTGTAGCTTGATTTTTAATAGCTACTGATGTTGAGCAAACCTCTGCATTTCTAATATAAGTTTTAAATAATATTGCAGGAATTAATGCAATTTAATCCATCAAATTTCATACTTAAAATTAAGCACCAACCTAGGCAGAAAAGCTCTGGGTTTGGCCATTTTTTAAATGCATCTCCTAATCCTTATTCAAAATTGGGAGAGTATCCAGAATTAAAAAAAGAAAAAAATTCAAGTCACTTCAAAAGAAAAGAATAACATGAGACAAGGAAAATTCTTGTTGGTGTGTTTAAATGGATGAGCACGCTTCCCTCTGACATGGTACATGCAGTGAAAAGAAAATGTAAAGGCAGTGATTCGTGCAATGGGCAACGTGCCTGTGTCACCAGAGTTGAGGCTGAAATGTGAAGTGGACTGAATTGTGAAGCCTAACATCATTTGTTAGTCCGATGAACTCTTTGGGTTCACACAAAAAGAAATCAATGGAAAAAGTATGATGACTGTTGAGATTGCATAGACACAGAACAAAAAAAAGAAAAAACATATCAAAATACTTTTAAGTGCTAGCTTAAAAGAGTAAGAAATATTAATTAAAAATTTAATTTGAGAATTAATTTCTTATAATGTTAGACACATGTGGACAATAGCATCATGGTTTCCACTTGACCCTCTGATTATATTTTTTAAAAAACCTAGTCAAAATTATAATTAAATAATTAGGTCATATTTCTTCACTTCCTACTTTGCCAAATGCCTCTGTCCTATCTACAAAATCACTATCTTAATCTTGGTCTCAGTATTTGAAAATAGAATGCCCATGGATAGTAGGTAGATTGACACTGAACAACTTTAGAAATAAAAAGCTACCCCAAAGTCAGGGTTAAGGAGACACCTGGGGAAAGGCTAGACAACTTTGTGGCAGATCCCTTGTGGAGGGATTTGAAATGAGAGCCCCACCCAGCCTGTGCTGCTGTCTTTCTAACATCTCTGACTGTTCCAGGGAAGCCCCACTAGGCCATTGTCCCAGAGGAGTTACAGGGGGACACAAACCTAGAACCATAGAGGTCTCTGATTTCTTTCCACTCTGGGCTTTTGCCTGTGCCATTCCTTCTGAAATGACTAGCTCTCCATTTGTGCCTGGTGCTATTTTGAACCATTCTTAAACACCAGTTCAAATTTTTCACCTGTCACCTGTTCCATAAATGATCTCCTCCCAAACCCTTCCATTTGTGCTTTTCCGTCTTACTGTGCTGACTTCCTTCTCCTGTTTTACACTTTTTCATGTACATGCTGAGCTCTTTACTAGGACAGAAACTTGTTATTCTATATCCCAGTGCAATGCCTTGAATTATAGTTGCTCAGTATCAAACACACAACATATACTTAGAAATACAGACAGACCTGATGCATAAAAGTTAAGAGATATTGGAAATTGTAGGAGTAGATATGCAGAACACTTTCTCAGAATGTGGTTTTACAATAATTTGTATTCAAATTAGGAAAACAACACCACCACCACAACCATGACCTCCTGAACGTAAGACTTTGGTTTGGATACGGGGACCAGGAATTCGAATTCATATCAAGCTCCTTCAGTAATACTTGAGTCCCCTAAGATTTGTGAAATACTATGAATTGTGAAGGAGATGAGGATGAGGATGGACGTGTTCTATAGACGTTGATCATGTGTGCTTGCCTCATTTTACCCTTATTTACTTTATTTTTCACAAGTATATAGATAATTCCCCGATTTACGATAGTGATGTTTAATGTCTCTAGAAATGAGAGATTCTGCATGGGATTTGCATTACTTCTCTATTGCTGCTGAAAGTAAAGAGTTTCAAAACACACCCATTGATTGTTTCACAGTTTCCGTGGGCCTGAAGTCTGGACACAGCGTGGATTCTTTGGGTGCATCCTTAGAGTCACACAAGATAGAAATCAATGTGTCAACCGTCTACATTTTCCCTTCAAAACTTAGAACTTGCTTCTAAAATCATTTAGCTTGTCGTTGGAACCCAGTTCTTTACAGTTATAGGACTAAAACTAGTTGTTTTGTTGAAGACTGTCAAATAGGAACTTCTCTTATTCCCTACAGGCCTCTCTCTTCTATTTGCAGGTCTCAGCGCCTAGAACAGTACTAAATCTTTCTCTGACTTGCAATCTGTCTAATTGATCCATCTGCTGCCTCTCTCCTGCCTTCCTCTTGAAGCAGCTCTTTTAACTCCAGGAAGAGAAAGTTCTCTGTTTTTAATGTTTGATTTTACTGGATTAAACTCATCCAGACAATTCAGTGTGATTCCTCTATTTTAAAGTAACATTGCAAACCTCTTTTTTCTCATGTCACATAACATCCACACGTTTCAGGCTGGAGGACAGGCAGCGTTCAGAGCCACTATTTGGCCTGCTACAGGATATAAATAAAGGTCTTCAGTTCAAGCATTCCTCAGCTTCCTACAGTTCATTCTGAAACATCTTCTTAAACTCCTACACACTGCATGTTATGCTTTGGAAAATACTTCAAACTCAGGGTCAATTATGGTCTTAGTTCAGCTCCTATCATTTCTGTATGTCTTGCAAAAAAAAAAAAAACCCTCTAATTTTTAATTCCAAATAATATAATTGTCTTGAACAAAATCAAATCTGTACTGAATTGAGTGAGTTTCTTAAAATATATTAGTCATTGGAGAAATATTAAATTTAATTTCTACCAAAGAATGTACAAATCAATATCATATGTATTAAATTATATATTTAAAACGAAAACTTGAAAAAAATTTAAAAATGCTCACTAATGCTACATATTAGGATAACAGCATTTCAAATATCTATATGCAAACATACCTGTAGGGCTTTTGACATACATATTTAAAATTTCCAAGTCCTCCTAGACATGCAGCCTCTATCACCTCATCAACCCTACACAGATGCAGTTATCGGTATTTGTGGAGTTTTGTTCCAGAAGATAGATATGGTCCCTTTTTTCACTAATTGTGCCACGCTATAGTTAGCTGTATTTGTTGGGAGGTCATTTTCTAAAATTATAGCAGAGAAGCAGTAATAGGTAATAGATTAATTTAGGAGTTTTTATAAAGGTAGAAACAATACACTATTTAGAGGATAAATAGCTAAAGAAGTGAGGCTGTTATGAAGAAAAAAAAATCTTTCCAGCTATTGGTATTAAAAATTAGGAAGGTGTATTGACTAACATTGGCCTACTTAGACTTGGTTTTTGGTGGAGTGGTTGCTTTTGTTTTTTATTCTTTTTTCTGTGGCAGGAAAAAAAATAGAATTTCAACAATTTAAGGAAGGTGAATTAAGTCTTTTCTGGGTTGATTGAGCCCAAGAAAAAGACTGTATTATTTGTGCTATTAATACCACAGTGGAGAGAAGCAAAGAGATGTGAACACAAAACAAAGACATTTTCATAAGTCAAAGACTTTTGAAACCCAAGAATCATGGAGATCATTTTAGGATTTCATAGGCTGCTAAGAACTTCACACAATTCAGTTCGTTTGATTTCATGTAACATTAAAAAAAAATTTAGGTGCCCATAAAGGATGCAGTGAGAATTAAATATATATTTTTTTGAGGTCACACAACTTCTACAGAACTATGATTTGTACACTGAGTGTAGAACTTCAAAACCCACAATCTCTTTCCTCTAAAATATCTTATTTTCATAGGAAAGAAAAAGATTTAAACTACTCTTTAAGGCTATGAAGAAAGGTTTAATATTTATAGCCAAAAGGGATATGAGATTGAGTCCCTAAAAGGCAGCTTGTTTTTTATTCTTTAATTCCTGCTCAAAATTGTTCATTATTCTTCTTTACTTATTACATTTCTTTATTGAAACAGTAATGAAATGTGTGGCAAAATAGTCAAAAAAAAGATGAAACATATCAAACAATACAAAATAAAATATTGCAAAAGTCAATATTCTTCCTGTAACCACCCCCAGCTCTCTTACATTCTCAGAGGCAACCAGCATCTTCTATTCATTTGCTGTATATTCTTTTGGAAATGCAATGTTTATGCCAGCAGCACAACTGTCTGTTTATATGTTTGTACACAGACTGTGTGTGTATACTTTTAGAAGCATAGCATACACAGGGATAAGCCTTCCTTTTTTTTCAGATGGTTAACTTGTTTTCTTACCTGAAATTATATCTTGAAGATCATTTTTCAGTATATATGTGAATCTATTGCCTCTGTCTTTTAAATAACCGTGTATTATTTTCATGTATATATCTTACTATTAATCAATCTCCTTTTAGTAAATATTTACTTTTATTTAGGCTTTAGCACAGAAAATGCAGTATTTTATATATTCTTACATGCATTTTATATACGCATGTCTATATATAACATCCTTAGAAATGTAATTCCCAAAGCCAGGCATGGTGGCTCATGCCTGTGATCCTAGCACTCTAGAAGGATGAGGAGGGAGGATTGCTTCAGTTCAAACTTCAAAACTAGCCTGAGCAAGAGCTAGACCCCCCACCTCTAAAAAAAAAACAGCCAGGCATTGTGATGGGGGCCTATCATCCCAGCTGCTTCAGAGGCTAAAGCAAGAGGATTGCTTGAGTCCAAGAGTTTGAGGTTCTGTAAGCTATGATGCCACGGCATTCTACTGAGGGTGACAAAGTGAAACTCTGTCTCAAAAAAAAAAAAAAATGTTATTTCAGTACACCAAGTGTGTGTGTTTAAAATTTTCATAGATCTGTATTGTTTTCCAAAAGATTTCATTAATTGCCACTCAGTATACAAAATGGCTTGTTTCCTCACACCTTTACCTATGCAGTGTGTAAAGTGAAAAATGACATCTCATTATTTGTTTAACTACATTTGACTACATCTAAGATTATGTTTTCATATGTTTAAAGGCCATTTATCTTTGTTTTTGGTTATTCTAATGAACAGCCTCTTTCTGGCCTATCCATTTTTCTCCTGTGTTTTGGTCACTTTTTTCAGTTGTTTACTGTTTTATAAATACCCTTTTTAGTATAATACTGGCCTACCCATTTTTCTCCTGTGTTTTGGTCACTTTTTTCAGTTGTTTACTGTTTTATAAATACCCTTTTTAGTATAATACAGAAATCAGGTTTTCATCCATCATTTGTGCTGCAAGTGTTTTTCCTTGTTTATCTTTAGATGTAGCTTTTATATCATTTTCTCTGCAGAAATTTATAAGAATCAAATTTGTCATCAATCTTTTTCTTCATTGCTTCTGTTATACTTACAAAGTTTGATTTTACTCCAAGTTTATTTAAAAGACTATGTCAATGGTTACTTTTGATGATGAAATGTCTTTTTTCTATTATAATTTTTGTTTCTCATGGAATTTATTTTAGTATAAAATTTTTATTTTCTTTTCTCCCATAGCTAACCAATTAGTCCAACATGAGTTTTGATTCAGAACCCCGTATAATGACATGTTAAACATTTTTAGACAGATGCACAGATAGATAAGGGAGTTTCTATTTTACAACATTAAAAGAGTCTCTCCCTTTAATAGCAAGAAGGCTAGAATGATATCTCCTCAATACAAAGACATATATTTTCATTAGTTTTCTTTCCAAATGTTCTTGACTATTCATGAAAGTTAAATTTTTATACAGGACATTGATATAACTGCTCTATATTTACAAGAAAGAAAGTCCTCTATCTATAATGTGGGATCACATTAAATTGAAAAATATTTAAGAATGTTAAACTATTGACATATTCTCTAAAGAACAGAATTTGTCTTTTCATGTATTCAAGTCTTTTTTTTCTTTCATACCTCCTACAAGAGTTTCATATAGTTTTTTTCATTCAAACCCTACATAGGGCTTATTCATTTTATACTTAGGTATTTTGATATTTTGGTCTTAGATCAGACAGTTGATGACTTAAGCAAAAATCATTTATTTCTTATAGTTCCAGAAAGTTATGAAGTCCCAGATGAAGGTGTTACATGATCCAGTATCCGGTGGAGATTTTCTCATATATAGACACAGATCATCGAAAAATAATTTTGCAACTTTTTAATAATTTTACTTCGTTTTTAGATTTTACCAAATTCTATTGACTTACACTTACAGAGAAATTTTAAACAATGCTAGTACTATTGAACACTTTTTTGGGTTCCTAACCTAAAAAAAATGGGAACTATCATTTTTATCCAGCTATGCACTGTTTTTTTAACGCCTTTTGAGGCATTGATAAAAGTATTTCATAAGCTATTGGCTGCATTTGTGACTTTTCTTCTTCCAATTATTTAAATAGACTTCTTGATATTGAACTATCTTGGGATTCCTGGAATAATTCTTCCTGTATTTAAATTCTTTTTAATTTTTGCTGAATTCTAGTAGTTGGCAGATTTTTAAAATAATTTCTTCATAAGTATTTATGAATGTAATTGCTTTTTGGGTTTCTTTAGTATAAATTGCAGTGTGTATTTGACATGTTTTGGTGTGTAGGTATAGCGGAATACTTGCTTTATATAAAAGTTTCGAAGATGTTTCTTATCTTATATACTCTAGAATTTTAAGTGTAATAAGATCTGTCTATTTCCTGAATGTTTGATATAAATCCACTATGAAAATATCTACTTCTGGTATTTTTTTTTTTTTGGTGGGTTTAGAGACTATTGGCCCTTGTGGTGGGGAAATAGACAAGAGAGGAGTTTTATTAATTTACTTTTTACTTTTTGTAGAGACAGAGTCTCACTATATTGCCTAGGCTGGTCTTGATCTCCCAGCATCAAGCAATCCGCCCACCTTGGCCTCCCAAAGCCCTGGGATTACAGGTTTGAACCATCCCACATGGCCACATTTTATCAAATTTCTCCACTTTAGTGGGCAGGATAATTGCATGCCAAATTGATATTTTTGAAGTGTTTTATATATAATTTAATAGGGCATTTTCTTACAACTAATTTAATTTCTTTTGTATTTATATCAATTATCAGTTTGATTTCTGAACTTGTAATTTTGTTTTACAATTTTACCATTGATTGGATGGAAGTTAACATATTTTATATTTGTTCTGTTTTTTCAGTGATTCCTCTCTTGAACTATAGGGAGTTTTAACTTTTGTTTGTTTGCATATTTATTAATTTCTGCCATTTACTATAACAATTATTTCCTTTTGCCCTTAAGTTAATGCTGATTTTTCCTTTTCTACCTTCTAGAGTTAATTCTTAAAAAGATCATTTTTGATAATATACATTTTATTATGAGCTTTATTTCTCCATATGACATATGATTGTGAAGTATCTTCATTTTGGCACTTTTCTAGGTATAATTTAATTATTTTACATGAATTTATTTCAATATTTTAAAAGATAATATTTTGTTAACATATAAGGGACATCAGATTATTAATTGCATATGTGTGGATCATTTAAATTTTATTTCCTGTAAATTAACTGTTTAACCATGGGATTCTTAGCTTTCCTTTGTCAGTATGTTAAAATTCCACATATGAAAGGAATTAATTTTTTTTAATCTCATTACCTATGATTTCATTTCAGTCTTTTAAAAAATTTTCTAAATTTAAATTTTCATGTGTATATCTTCATATATTGTTATGTCATAAATTTATAAGGTACATGTGATATTTTGATAGAGATACACAATGTTTATTAATTAAATCAGTGTAATTGTGGTATCCATCACCTCAGACACTTATCATTTCTTTGTATTAGGAAAATTTCAAGGCCACTCTTTTTGTTATTTTAAAGTATACCCTCATTTGTTGATTACAGTCACTTTCTTGTGCTAGTAAATACTGTTCATTCTATCTATATAATATTTTTACACCAATTAGCCATCTCCACCTTATCCTCTCCTTCCTGCTACCTTTCCCAGCCTCTGAAAACCATCACGCTATTCTCTGGATCCATGAGATCAGTTGTTTTAGCATTCAGCTCCCACATCATACAGGCTTTTTTGCCTGCAAAAATTATTAAATTTTTAATAGCTACATATTTGTCTATATTTTACCTATATTGTTATTTATAATTTATGAGTTTCATTCTTTTTAAGAAAAACCTATTTGGGTTAATTTTCTTCTTCTTTTTGCAGTTTTTGACAGGGTCTGGATTTGAACCCGCCACCTCTGGTATATGGAGCCAATGCCCTACTCCGTTGAGCCACAGGCGCTGCCCAGTAATTTTCTTCTTGTTAAATTTATTTAATAGTGCTTTTTAGAAAGAATGTTTTTGCCAAGTTTCTTATTGTTTTCACTCCTACAAATCCTACTGGTTTTCCATGCAGATGTTTATACCTTATACGAGTAATGAGTAATGATGCTTTTAGCTTATCTATCCCAATGTATATCATTCTTGTTTTTCTATTCTTCTCATGACTTTAACCAAGACCTATAATGTAGTATTATGTTAACTACCAAATAGTAATTTTATTAGTTAAGAATCCATTCATCTGCAATTAATTGAAAACTTAACTTTTAATGGATTATAAATGTAAATATTTATTACTTCCAGAAAAAGATACACAATTTAAAATATAGCTGATTTTGTTTCCTTTTGTATATTGATGAACACCATGTTGCAGTTGACAAATTGAAAATCAAGCCAATTAAATGGAAGAATCTATAAAACACTCAAGAATTTTCAGCTCTTACAGAGAGAATAAACAGAATCAAAGATAATTTCTTTAGAGTTCCTTATTTGTATGAACTCTTTCACCTGTGATATCTGATAGCATTTTGCCAATTTAAAATCTTTAATTTTGTTGTTTTTGTTCTAAATAAAATTTTTCATCAGTTTTCTCATTCAAAGTTTTCAAACTATGCGTAAGTCTTAAATCCTATAAAACATAGATATTTTTTTCCCCTTACAGCAAGTATATTTGGTCTTTGGGATAAAGGGTGGTATAAACTAAAGAGAGATATAAATTGTGTAAGAATCAGTTTGATCTTCACATCTATTTCCTCTTCCATTTCTGTGTCGCAGAATGACAATGGTACAGGCCAACCCAGGAGAAGGTAGGAGTTTACTCTCAGCTAAAGATGAACCAGAAAGTCTTCAAACTGTATCAGAAGTGATAACGTGGTAATCCTAACAAAAACTGGAGTATTCCCAAGAAGGATTCCAAAACACTGTCTCCAGATTTTTAACATTTGCTCAGATAATCAAAGAAACAACTGTGGATGATATGAGAATTCTAAAAAAGAAAACTGCAGACACTGACCTCAGGGTTGTTTATAAAGCATCTTAGTGAGGTCACATTACAGTGGAGCTCCATCTTAACTCTCAAAAACCTCCACTTAGCATTTGGTTCCTCATAATGAAAAGCCATCTACAGAGCATCTCTGACATGAAGATAAAACAAAGATCAGAGAAACAAAAGCAGTGAACAGTTGGGGAGTTGAAATCATTTAATAATAATAAAAAAGCAACAACTAAGTTTCTCAGAGAAAAAAATAGAAGATACTGCACTCAGGAAACAAGAACAGGACTTTCCAAAGTATCATATTCCAGAAATCAGATAGAGATTTTGAAAATTAAAACAATTATAAAGAATAGGAAAAACTCAGCAGATGGTTTAACAGATACATATGTATCTTATCTATTAATATATAATATATATTATGTAATGCATTAAAAATAGCTTAAAGCCAATGGGCAAAGATATATATATATATAATGTTTTATATACATATACAAAGGTTTTTTATATATAATGATTTTGTGTACATAAATAAGGATTTTACATACATATGTATGTATAGAGAGAATGAAAAAGAGTGAGAGAGAGAGAGAGACCGAGAGAGATAAGTGGACAAAAGGAAAGGCAGAGATTTGTCATAAGAAATTGATTCTGGCACTTTTGAGGGCTGCAAATACAAATTTGAAATTTATAAGGCAACCAGCCGTCTAGAATAGCACAATTTTATATTTATGCATAAATATGCATGAACACTACCCTACATGTCTTAGGGAAAGTTAAGGATACGTTTTGGATGTAAGTCCCCTCTAAATTTCATGTTGATATTTGAGCCCTTGGTGAATGTTGTTGGAGTCATGGGGATGCACATCTCAGGAATGCCTCAGTGTCCTCTGCCAAGAAACAAGACAGTTCTCCCTTTATTAGTTTACAGAGAACATGTTGTTTGAAAGAGCACCTCCATCTCCCTCCTTCCCTCTCTTGTTCCCTCTCTGGCATTGTAGCATGCTTGTTCCTCTTCCTGCATGAATGAAAGCTCCCCGGTGCCATGCTGCTTGTGCAGCCTGCAGAACTGTGAGCCACAAAACCTTTTCTCTTTAGAAATTACCCAGACTCAGGTATTTTATGTAGTGATGCAAAATGGACTAACATAGCTGGTTTATTCTGAAGTACCATAACATGGAATAAACATTATCAACACTCTAAATATGGTTATTTAATATTTGAAAAACATTATTTGGGTAGTCTCACTCTAGTACAGCCATTACAATTGCTTTAACTGATGCTAACTGCAGCTTCACTCAGAGTTTATTAATTAGCATGAGGGATGTTAGAAATCTTTTTTAACTAATAAAGTAAGTGGAATTCAAATTTTTAAATCTATACATATAGGCACTACCACAGTAGAATGATTGATGTATAAGATTCTGATGAGTACAGTCAACCAAGACTCTTGGAGTGATACCCTTAGGTTCCAGTCTAAGATTCCAACTCAGTCCTGCATTCTGTCAAATTAACTCAGTTATGTTCTCTGGTTTTCCCTAAGTAGCTAATCAATCTTAAAACTAGAATATCATAATACCTGATTTCAATTAACCTTTGTGAAGATATATGTTGAAGTGTCCAAAAGGCAGGATGTTTTGGATTTCATTGAGCTTACAAGAAAGGTTTGCATCCACTATGGAAAACAAGAGGGAGATTCCTCAAAAATTAAAAATATAACTAACAGATCATCCAGCAATTGTTCTTCTGAATGTATAGCCACAATAATTGAAATCTGAATCTCAAAGAGATACCTGCACTCCTGTGTTCACTGCAGTATTATTCAAAATAGCCAAAATATGGTATCAACCCAAGTTCACATGGACAGATAAATGGAAATAGAAATATGGAATATACATGCAATGTAATACTATTTTGCCTTATTAGAAAGAAGTGAAATCCTACCATTTGCCAAAACACGTTATATTAAGTGAAATAAGCCAGTAACACAAAGACGGAAACTTCATGTTTCCACTTTCATGGGGTATCTAAAATATTTAAATACATAGAAACAGAGAATACAACAGTAGTTGCCAAGGGATGGGAGATGAGAAAAATGGGGGAGTTGTTATTCGAAGCATATGAAGTTTCAGCTATGATAGGTGAATAAATTCTAGAGATCAGCTGTACAACATAGAAGCTATGTTAACAAGATGATATTGTGCTATACACTTCAAAGTTTGTTAAAGGATTTTTTCTTATGTTAAATGATCTCATCACACACACACATAGATGGAAACACAAGAAAACTTTGGGAGGTGCTGAATAGAATTATTAATTTGATTGTATCGAGGTGTTTGTTTTTCTGTTTCTCTGAACCCATCAAGTTTTACACATGAAATCTGTACAGGTTTTTGAGTATCAATGATAACTTCAGTAAAACTACTTAAACATTGTGAAAGAGGGAGGCAGAGAGAAAGGAGGGTGTGCTTGTTTTTTGCCTGTGTGCCAACAGATGTTTTCGTAGGAGTAAGCTGATGCAGTAATGTTACGTAGTTAGTTAGGAACAGCTCTCAGGGGGAAGGAGGACAAGGGCTGAGCTCCCAGCTGCCATCTTGGTGCTGCCCACCTTTATTTTGTCCCCAGTGATTGCTTACACTTGGGGGGAAAGGGATAACTCTACCAATCTACAAATCAGAAATTAGCATCCCAACTACAAAAAAAAAATAGAAAACTCTCTAATCTAACATGTGCAACAGAGTCTTGAAGGTGACCTAAATAGCTTTAAGACTAATTACCATATCTTGTGCTCATCCCACTTCAGTGGATTCTCACAAAGGCTCTTTGGAGGTCTGCTTGGGCAGTAAGATCTCCGCACCATGAGGAAGGCCTGACCCAGGCCGATATGTATGAGAACAGCTGGACATAACCCTGGTCTCATTGCCTCTTTGCCCACTTGCCCTGGCAATGGACTCCATTTACTGTCTATGGCAAATGTGTCTTGCTCTGTAATGGTGTTATCTTGCTCTTACTCTGTAAACCTACCTTTCTATTCCTCAATAAACTTTGTTCCATGCTTGCCTGACTTTGGAGTGTCCGGTCATTTTTCTATCAAGTGCACACCAAGAACTGAGGACCCAGGCAGCTCTCTGAAATCCCAACATTTTAAGAGACAGGAAGCTTCCTGAAACACAACAGTAGGAGACTTTCATCTGTTAATAAGATTGTTTTAGCATTCTTAGATTTCTTTCTTCTAATTGTAAAAGCTGGTGGTCAATAGCTATTAAAAAGAATTAAAGTCAAATTGTCATAGGTCAGTCCAAAATCTCTGCTATGTCTTAATAATAAATCTTCATGTTCTTATTAAGTTATAACAAGTCCTATTTACTATTTCCTGGCCTATTAAATTTCTTTTCTTATTTTTTTTTCTGCAAAGACCCTATTTTTATTTTTTTATTTATTTTATTTTATTTTATTTTATTTATTGTTGGGGATTCATTGAGGGTACAATAAGCCAGGTTACACTGATTGCAATTGTTAGGCAAAGTCCCTCTTGCAATCATGTTTTGCCCCCATAAAGTGTGACACACACCAAGGCCCCACCCCCTCCCTCTGTCCCTCTTTCTGCTTTTCCTCCCCCCCATAACGTTAATTGTTATTAATTGTCCTCATATCAAAATTGAGTACATAGGATTCATGCTTCTCCATTCTTGTGATGCTTTACTAAGAGTAAAGTCTTCCACTTCCATCCAGGTTAATACGAAGGATGTAAAGTCTCCATTTTTTTTAATAGCTGAATAGTATTCCATGGTATACATATACCACAGCTTATTAATCCATTCCTGGGTTGGTGGGCATTTAGGCTGTTTCCACATTTTGGCGATTGTAAATTAAGCTGCAATAAATAGTCTAGTACAAGTGTCCTTATGATAAAAGGATTTTTTTCCTTCTGGGTAGATGCCCAGTAATGGGATTGCAGGATCAAATGGGAGGTCTAGCTTGAGTGCTTTGAGGCTTCTCCATACTTCCTTCCAGAAAGGTTGTACTAGTTTGCAGTCCCACCTGCAGTGTAAAAGTGTTCCCTTCTCTCCACATCCACACCAGTATCTGCAGTTTTGAGATTTTGTGATGTAGGTCATTCTCACTGGGGTTGGATGATATCTCAGGGTTGTTTTGATTTGCATTTCTCTAATATATAGAGACGATGGACATTTTTTCATATGTTTGTTAGCCATTCGTCTGTCATCTTTAGAGAAGGTTCTATTCATGTCTCTTGCCCATTGATATATGGGATTGTTGGCTTTTTTCATGTGGATTAATTTGAGTTCTCTATAGATCCTAGTTATCAAGCTTTTGTCTGATTGAAAATATGCAAATATCCTTTCCTATTGTGTAGGTTGTCTCTTTGCTTTGGTTGTTGTCTCCTTAGCTGAACAGAAATTTAAATTTCTTATTGTAAGCTGGTATGCATACAGAGTCTTACAAAATGCAGTGTTTGCCAACATTGAACAAAATGCAGTGTTTGCCAACATTGAAAATACAGCCTCTAATGGAAAGAAGTATGGAAAATCCTCAAATACCTCAAAGTAGACCTTCCATTTGATCTCACAATCCCATTACTAGGTATCTACTCAGAAGAAAAAAAAAATCATTTTAACACATGGACTTTTACTAGAATGTTTATTGTAACTCAATTCACAACTGCCAAGATGTGGAAGCAACCCAAATACCCATCAACCCATGAATGGATTAATAAACTGTGGTATATGTATACCATAGAGTATTATTCCACATAAAAAAGATGGAGACTTTACATCTTTTGTATTAGCCTGGATAGAGTTGGAGCTCATTCTTCTTAGTAAAGTATCACAGGAATGGAAAATCAGGAATCCAATGTACTCAATGCTAATATGAAACCAATAGAAAACAGCTACACACCCTTACAAGAGAAAAGCACAAGTATATTCAAGTTGGGGGACGGGAGGAGGACAGAAGTGATGGGAAAGGGCAGCAGGGAGAGAGATTGATGACTCCCACATGACGTGCACCATGTTAGTGTGTGTAGCACACCCCTGGGTGAAGGGCTCAACTACATCTTGAAGTCCACCCTTAGAAACACAAACAATGTAACCTAATCATTTGTACCCCCATATTAACCTGAACTTTTTTTTTAAAGGAAATACACATCCTTCTTTTATTGTCATCCCCATTCTGTTGCACTTCCACAGAAGATTCTCAAGTTTATAAGACATTACAATTCTCACAGAGAAATTTTAACATAGAAACAATTTTTTCTATCCTCTCCACTCACTGAGGCCAGTTTCAAATTTATTAGGTGGTCAGTATTCAATTAGAAGGCTAATGCCCAGCCTTTCAGTTTTAGGTGTTGGTAATCCCCAAGGCTGACAAACACCTCAAAATAGTAGTGTAGAGTATGAAAATGTTTTCCGAAATATCTATATTTCTAAATAAAAGACTTCTGAAATTTCGAAGTATTTAGGTAACATCATGCCCCAAATTCTCACAGGTAGCATGACATAGCAGGTTCTGTCTTCTTTCATTCCTAAGTTCTACCTGTGTTCTCTCCATCTGTGGAGCATTAAAGGAAAATTGCTCCCACATCCTGTTGCAGAATTCACGATCGCACTCTAATTCCCATCATGCCTTTGACATGATATCATCATAGCCATAAATAGAAGCTGCATCTTCTCTTACATAAATAAGGTGAAGGTCAGTAGCAAGAACTAGGAAAAGGTAATTTTACACAGTTTGTACAAAATCTGTGATCACTCTAAAAAAATAAAACACTTGGTATGAATTATACTACAATGCTTCATAAGAAAACACATTTATATAATTTCCTCTCGTTAAATATGTAATTAACATATAACATAGCTATCCTCCTATTACGTTGTATGTATTTTATTGGGATATGTATTTACTTCTCTAATCAATACACTTTAAGTACTATTTAAAATTTCTGTTTCTAACATTTTCTGGAAGTATAATTATATGCATGTAAGATATTCTGCAGTGTGCATCACACAATAATTTACAATATTTCAGTAACACAGGAACTACAATAAAGTCAATGTATGCTATTTTAACAAAAGAAGGCCAGTAGGTAGTGAGTCACAGCAGAAATCGACAACTGCTTTAGTGAAAAAGGTTTCCGTTCCAGCTCCAGCAATTACTTGTTGGGTGTCCGGGAACATCTGACCATTGAAGGTCATTGTGAGAATTAAAGAAAAATAAAATGTAAAGGCAAATGACACCTTTTGTAGGAAGTAGTGACTATTTATAAGTGCACCTTTAGTATTGCACATTTTTAAAGACATTAATGATCTAAATGCATGCTTTAATACCAAAGAATTTTCTAAATGAATGCAAATTTTGGGGGAAAATTCTAGTATATTAATGGCTATGAATAGAAAAAAAATTGGCAATTGTATAGGAAGATATAACTACCAAATATACAGTGTCCATAATGTGAAACACGTTGAAAAAAAAAATAAGGTATTTAATCACAGAAAAAATTCAGTTAGAGGAAACAATTACCTCAAAGTGAATAAACATGACAATAAAAAATTAAGACCAATTCAAGAAATGGCAAAAGCACAAAAACTAAAATATGAGCCATGTCTGATGGAAATGATTAATTTTAGGGAAAATTCGCCTCTAACCAGATAAAATAACTTTCCACTGCTTAATGAGAACTAGGAAAGTACTTTTTCACTGTAAATCTGGTATTCAATTTCTAGTACTTCACAGTATAGAGATACATTTCTTTCAAATTTGGGTCATTTCAAGCCTCAGAATTGCAATAGTTTAATGCATATGAAATATATATGACTTTTTGAGAATGTTCAATATTTGAGTTTTTATGTAGAGAAGGGACAACAATGAAGAAATACCAGAGTGGCTTTTCTGAATTCAAACTATTTTGCAACGGGCTCTCACTTATTTTAATATGCCTATTGAAAATGTTAAATATTCCCGGCTAGGTGCCCATACCACAGCGGATATGGTGCCAGTCACATACACCAAGGGTGGCGGTTTCTAACCCAGCCAGGGCCAGTTAACAACTGCAACAACAACAACAACAAAAATAGCCAGGCATTGTGGCCAGCACCTGAAATACTAGCTACTTGGGAGGCTGAGGGAAGAGAATCCCTTAAGCCCAAGAGTCTGAGGTTGCTGTGAGCTGTGACCCCACAGCACTCAATGAGGGTGACATGGTGAGACTCAATCAAAAAAAAAAAAAAAACCTGTAAAATATTCCAAAGATAAAATAAAAACAAAATACTTTTTAATGTTTACATATGAACCTGGGCATTATTAACTTTTTTTGAAAAACATAGGATCTAAATACATGTTTCGCTGTCAAAGAACTTTTCAAAGGAATACAAATTCTGAGAGATTCCTACTTTATTTGTTGTTATGGTACAGGTTGGGTGCTGCCCCAGCCTGAGGGTAGGACCTGCCACTTTTGCCCTTGCGGTGTTGGTGCTGGGGCAGCCAGCAGAGGAGCTAGCAGGCTGGAAGGTAGGCAGGGGGGCGCGCCAGTAGTCGGAGGGGACAGAAAACCAATGGGGAGACACCAGCGCCTTAGTGTGTTCCTCCCCTTGTACTTGCAACTGAAAAGGGAACCCCTATTTCCTAGGCCTGGTCAATGCCATGTAAGTTTCCTAGGTCTGGGAATGAAAGGGATTGTATCCATTCCTTAATGCACTTGTTCATCTTACCTTGGAAAGGATTGTACCCATTAATTTGTTACCAAGTCCCGGCCTAATGTAAGTACAAAGGATCCATGTGTCTATATATACCCCTAGAACCTATCCGGCCTAATGTAAGTACAAAGGATCCATGTGTCTATATATACCCCTAGAACCTATCAGCGGTCCTAAAACGTTTTAAACAGGGGGGCAGTTCACTGTCCCTCAGAGCGTTGGAGGGCCGGACTATAGTTTAAAAAAAAAAAAACTATGAACAAATTCCTATGCACACTACATGTATATCTTATTCTGAAGTAAAAAAACAAAACGGGAACAAATACAATCACACCGCATCATGTGGCCCGCGGGCCGCAGTTTGAGGATCCCTGAATCCAGGCAGATAGAAAGAAAGAGACTGGACAGAGAGCTTTTCCCTCTGACTTGGGTCGTTTCTCTCTGCCAGGAGTTTGGTGTTTTTGTATTCTTTTCTGTAAAATAAATCCTGTCTTACCACTGATCTGAGGTCCATGGATTCATTCTTGTAATCACTGAGACCAAGAACTTATTGAAGACGAAATTCTGGTATCAGGTATGAATAGAAACATCAATTAGGTTAAAAATATTAAGTATTTTCAATAGATGTTAAGTCCACAGATTTTTTTTTTTCCCCTGGACATCCAAACACAGTGTTGAACAAGAATTTTCCCCAATTTGACTAAATTATAGACAGATTTCTTTCTGACTGTAGGCACCTGACCTTTTTACCTTAGAGAATTTACTTTAAAAAACTTGTAATTGGGGCGGCACCTGTGGCTCAGTCGGTAGGGTGCCGGCCCCATATACCGAGGGTGACGGGTTCAAACCCGGCCCCGGCCAAACTGCAACAAAAAAAAATAGCCGGGCATTGTGGCGGGCGCCTGTAGTCCCAGCTGCTCGGGAGGCTGAGGCAGGAGAATCGCTTAAGCCCAAGAGCTGGAGGTTGCTGTGAGCTGTGTGATGCCACGGCTCTCTACCCGAGGGCGGTACAGTGAGACTCTGTCTCTACAAAAAAAAAAAACAAAAAAACTTGTAATTGTAAATCCTTTCTCTGCCCCTTTGAGATTCAAGTGTTTTTTAAAAGCTGCCTGCCAGCTGTACCACCCAGGAAAGTAGGTAGCACCCCTACTCCCAGTTTCTATGGGAGGGAAGGGACCTAAGTTTTGAACTCCTACCCTCCCTCAGAGGGTGCTTTGCTCAAAGTTGTAAAACTATCTTTTGGTATAAGATAGGAGGAAGTTTACTTTTTATTTGGTTAAAGTCAATTTGCAAACAATCAGTCAAGATCTCATCCTCACTAACCCTTTTGATCATTCCTTCTGCCTATTGTTCCACCAAAGTTGAATTTAGACTAAGATCTGGTTTAACGCTTTACTGCAGTAGTAGTCTTCTCCTTTTTCTTTTTTTGCAATAGCTTTGAATCACATCTTACTTGATTATATAACTTGTCAAGTGCAATTTTTGCTTTGACAAGTGTTACTGCAGGAAACAAAAATAAAACAATACTTGGCTAGGTGCCTGTAGCACAGTGGTTACTGTGGCAGCCACACATAACAAGGCTGGCAGGTTTGAACCTGCACTAGGCCTGCTAAACAACAATGACAACTGAAACAAAAAATAGCCAGGTGCTGTGGCAGGCACCTGTAGTCCCAGCTACTTGGGAGGCTGGGGCAAGAGAATCTCTTAAGCTCAAGAGTTTGAGGTTGCTGTGAGCTGTGACACTATGGCACTCTACTGATGGTAAGACTCTGTCTCAAAAAAATAAATAAAATAAAATAGATAAAATATAAAATAAAACAATACAAGGGAACAATGAAAAGCTACACTACTTTTATATACAGTGGGTAAGTATGTCCTCTCTGATAAAAGATAATATCAGGAGGGCAAGACAAGATGGCGGACTGAAGCCAGCTTTCAACAGAGGCTCCCGTCCAGAAGGAGAGTTAAGGGACAGGAATTTAGTAAGTATCCTGGTGGACTTGAGCCTCACCAAGAGAGAAGGTTGAAGAACGCACATCAACACCGCTGAGGCAAGCTGTGATCACAAGGACACAAACAAAAGGTACAAAATCCACCACCAAGCGGACGGGAGTCCCCCTCCCCCATGAGACCGGCTCAAGAGCCCCACAATTGAACAAGCGGGCAGAAATTAAAGGCCCTCCCACTACACTCCAGGGAGAGACCTTTTAAAAACTGGACCTACCTCCCCTACTGGGGTTCCGTGGCATTCTCCTGCTGGGCATAAAACGGAATAAAACTTTGGGAATCCTTCGCCGGCAACACTCCCAGCGCTCCCCTCCCGCCCACTGAGGTCTGGAGGCCTGTCCCCCAGGAGTTCGGATCCTTGGGTGATTTCTCAAGGGGAGTGGACAGTCCCCGAGTTGCGACTGGTCAGCATTGACTCTGAGGCGCGCGAGTGAGGAGAGGGCACCGGGCTGAGGGGGAGTCATGCCTCGCGGCACTTCCCTGCGGTGCAGTGCAGCAACCCTCCCCAGGCAACATTACGGGGACAAGACTGAATAAGACTCTAGCCTCCCCGCTGAGAGCCCCTACTCTCACTCGGGGTCTGAGGGCCTA
The DNA here is from genome assembly GCF_027406575.1 of Nycticebus coucang. Taxonomy (NCBI): domain Eukaryota; kingdom Metazoa; phylum Chordata; class Mammalia; order Primates; family Lorisidae; genus Nycticebus; species Nycticebus coucang. The sequence continues at coordinate 52,814,221 of NC_069794.1, read as the reverse complement.
TCCCCCAGGAGTTCGGCTCCTTGGGTGATTTCTCGAGGGGAGTGCACAGTGCCTGAGCTGCGTCAGGTCAGCGCTGACTCTGGGACACATGAGCGAGGAGAGGGCACTCTGCTGAGGGGAAATCAAGTCTTGGTGGCACTTCCCTGCGGTGAAGTGCAGGAGCCCTCCCCAGGCCGTAGTGTTGCGTAAAACTGAATGAAACTCTAGCTTCCCCCCCCACTCCCAATTGGGGACTGGGGGCCCATCCCCCAAGAGTTCTGATTCTTGGGGGATCTCTTGAGGGGTGTGGACCCAGCACAAACTGCGGCCGCTCAGTGCTGACTCTGGGGCGCGGGACAGAGGAGAAAAGGGTCGCCTGAGTGCCCACACCAGAGCAGCAGTTCCCTGGAGGCAGATCAACAGCTGTTTTTTCTTTAACGGCAGAATGGCTCACTTCTGGATATTCTGAGGCCACACCCCCTGTCTCCCTGGGCAACCAGAGGAGGCCACCGGTGAGCAGGGGATTTCCTGACACGGCTCACAAACCCGGGAAGCTTCCAGGGTGGGGCCGACCCAGAGAGGTGTTCGGACGCAAATATCCAGCAGCAAAGACGTTTGAACTCAAAACAGCCCGTCTTCTGTAGGCGATTTCGACAGGAACAGAGAAAGAACCCAGCAAAGTTGTCTATTCTGTTCTGTTCTGTTCTGTTAGCAGCATCCATCAGGGACGGGGCTAAGCCTGAGTGAACACCTCCTTCCATCACCTGCATCAAACACTCAAAGATGTCAGGCCCCATCTCCTCCTGCTAGATAGCGGCAGTCTGCGGGAGCCTGGCAGCCTTCCTTGCGATTCAGGCAGGTGCAAACCCCTGGAGTGTCTGTTCACTGCAGGCAACTGGGTTAGCCATCTGCAGAGATACCAGTGACTGGGTCCGACGGAGGGGCAAAGTGGGAAAGGAGACGTCAACCTTCCTAGACTGCTCTGTTTGCTGGGTGGCTCCTCCTGACTCCACGCTGCACTGGGGTGAGCCATGTCAGAGGAGTCACCAGGCCCCTGTGATCCAGTTCCCAGAGACCTCTTGAACTCTCCCACCCGAGACAAGTGCTGATTGAGACAGTTGATTTGGACCTTTTGAACTGGGCTAATAGACTGAGGACTTTTCAGGTGGTGCCCTGGGTGTGCGATTGTAGGAAGGTTTGATTCTCCTTTTCCAACTGGGGCCAGAGGTGGGCAGGCGGGGTGACTTAATTGCTGATTTCTCCACACAGCTGAGACTTCAAGCCAGAGTAGAAGTTGCAATAGGATCAAACAGAAACCAGCTGAAAGCAAGACAGAACCACTTTGCTCCACCACACCAGACAGGGCCTCAGTTTCTCAGGCCACAACACTGTACGGGCCCTCGATAAAACCCCAGGGGAAAAACCAAAGGGAGTAAAATAACCATGGGGCAGAATCAGCGGAAAAACTCTGGTAACATGAATAACCAGAATAGATCAACCCCCCCAAGAAAAGATACGGCAGATGTGATTGAAGATCCCATTCATAAACAACTGGCTGAGATGTCAGAAATCGAATTCAGAATTTGGATTGCAGACAAGATTAATAAAATGGAATTAGGAATTCGAGGAGAAATTCAAAAATTGTCTCAAGAATTTAATGAATTTAAAGACAAAACCACCAAAGACTTAGACACACTGAAGCAAGAACTTACAGCCCTCAAAGATATGAAAAATACAGTAGAATCCCTCAGTAACAGAATGGAGCAAGCAGAAGAAAGGATTTCTGACATTGACGATAAAGTCTTCGAATGCTCCCAATCTCTCAAAGAGGACGAGAAATGGAGAGCAAAAACGGATCACTCACTCAGAGAACTCTCAGATAATTCGAAAAAAAGCAACATAAGGATTATAGGAATTTCTGAGAACGATGAAGTCGCCTCCGAGGGCACAGAGGCCCTTCTGCATGAAATTATGAAAGAAAATTTTCCAGACATGCCTAGAGAATCTGAAATTCAGATAGCAGACAGCTTCAGAACCCAGACATATCATAATTAGCTTCACTAAAGTTAACATGAAAGAGAAGATTCTCAAAGCAGCCCAGCGAAAGAAAACTATGACGTACAAAGGTAAGAATATTAGAATAACTGCAGATCTCTGTGCTGAAACTTTTCAAGCCAGAAAAGGCTGGTCATCAACTTTTAATCTCCTAAAGCAAAAAAACTTTCAACCCAGGATCTTGTATCCAGCTAAACTGAGTTTCATCTATGATGGAGAAATTAAATACTTCAATGACATTCATATGTTGAAAAAATTTGCCATAAGTAAACCAGCTCTTCAGGATGTTCTCAGACCTATCCTCCACAGTGACCAACCCAATCCTATACCACAAAAGTAAACTCACTCAGAAACTTCGGATCAAACTCCAACTTCCACACTGGCGAAAGGATTAAAAATGTCCACTGGACCTTTGAAAAACTCGATACCCAAAATTCCACCAGACTTATCAATACTCTCCATCAATGTGAATGGCTTAAACTGTCCTCTAAAGAGGCATAGGTTAGCTGACTGGATACAAAAACTCAAGCCAGATATTTGTTGCATACAAGAGTCACATCTCAACTTAAAAGACAAATACAGACTCAGGGTGAAAGGATGGTCATCCATATTTCAGGCAAATGGTAATCAGAAAAAAGCAGGTGTTGCAATTTTATTTGCAGATACAGTAGGCTTTAAACCATCAAAAGTAAGGAAGGACAAGAATGGTCACTTCATATTTGTTAAGGGTAATACTCAATATGATGAGATCTCAATTATTAATATCTATGCACCCAACCAGAATGCACCTCTATTTATAAGAGAAACTCTAACAGACATGAGTAACTTGATTTCCTCCAGCTCCATAATCGTCGGAGATTTCAACACTCCCTTGGCAGTGTTGGATCGATCCTCCAGAAAGAAGCTGAGCAAAGAAATCTTAGATTTAAACCTAACCATCCAATATTTAGATTTAGCAGACATCTACAGAACATTTCATCCCAACAAAACTGAATACACATACTTCTCATCAGCCCAAGGAACTTACTCCAAAATTGACCACATTTTAGGTCACGAGTCTAACCTCAGTAAATTTAAAGGAATAGAAATTATTCCATGCATCTTCTCGGACCATCATGGAATAAAACTTGAATTGAGTAACAACAGGAATCTGTATACCCATACAAAAACATGGAAGATAAATAACCTTATGCTGAATGATAGCTGGGTCAGAGACGAGATTAAGAAAAAAATCGCCAATTTTTTGGAACAAAACGACAATGAAGACACAAACTATCAGAACCTCTGGGACACCGCAAAGGCAGTTCTAAGAGGGAAATTTATAGCACTGCAAGCCTTCCTCAAGAGAACGGAAAGAGAGGAAGTTAACAACTTAATGGGACATCTCACGCAACTGGAAAAGGAAGAACATTCCAACCCCAAACCCAGTAGAAGAAAAGAAATCACCAAAATTAGAGCAGAATTAAATGAAATTGAAAACAAAAGAATAATACAACAGATCAATAAATCAAAAAGCTGGTTTTTTGAAAAGGTCAATAAAATAGATAAACCTCTGGCCAACCTAATCAAGAAAAAAAGAGTAAAATCTCTAATATCATCAATCAGAAACAACAAAGACGAAATAACCAGAGACTCATCAGAAATCCAAAAAATCCTTAATGAATATTACAAGAAACTTTATTCTCAGAAATATGAAAATCTGAAGGAAATAGACCGATACTTGGAAGCACGCCACCTTCCAAGACTTAACCAGAATCAAGTGGAAATGTTGAACAGACCCATATAAAGTTCAGAAATAGCATCAACTATACAAAACCTCCCTAAAAAGAAAAGCCCGAGACCAGATGGTTTCACGTCAGAATTCTACCAAACCTTTAAAGAGGAATTAGTACCTATATTACTCAACCTGTTCCAAAATGTAGAAAAAGAAGGAAGACTACCCAACACGTTCTATGAAGCAAACATCACCCTGATCCCCAAACCAGGAAAAGACCCAACATGAAAAGAAAATTATCGACCAATATCACTAATGAATATAGATGCAAAAATATTCAACAAGATCCTAACAAACAGAATCCAGCAACACATCAAACAAATTATACATCATGACCAAGTTGGTTTTATCCCAGGGTCTCAAGGCTGGTTCAACATACGTAAATCTATAAATGTAATTCAACACATAAACAAATTAAAAAACAAAGACCATATGATTCTCTCAATTGATGCAGAAAAAGCTTTTGATAATATCCAGCATCCCTTCATGATCAGAACACTCAAGAAAATTGGTCTAGAAGGGACTTTTCTTAAACTGATAGAGGCTATCTACAGCAAACCCACAGCCAATATCATATTGAATGGAGTTAAATTGGAATCATTTCCACTCAGATCAGGAACCAGACAAGGCTGCCCATTGTCTCCATTGCTTTTCAACATTGTAATGGAAGTTTTAGCCACCGCAATTAGGGAAGAAAAGGCGATCAAGGGTATCCATATAGGGTCAGAAGAGATCAAACTCTCACTCTTCGCAGATGATATGATTGTGTATCTGGAAAACACTAGGGACTCTACTACAAAACTCCTAGAAGTGATCAAGGAATACAGCAGCGTCTCAGGTTACAAAATCAACATTCATAAATCGGTAGCCTTTATATACAGCAACAACAGTCAAATTGAAAAAGCAGTTAAGGACTCTATCCCATTCACAGTAGTGCCAAAGAAGATGAAATATTTGGGAATTTACCTAACAAAAGACGTGAAAGATCTCTATAAAGAGAACTATGAAACTCTAAGAAAAGAAATAGCTGAAAATGTTAACAAATGGAAAAACATTCCATGCTCATGGCTGGGAAGAATCAACATTATCAAAATGTCCATACTACCAAAAGCAATATATAATTTCAACGCACTCCCTATTAAAGCTCCACTGTCATATTTTAAAGATCTTGAAAAAACATTACTTCGTTTTATATGGAATCAGAAAAAACCTCGAATAGCCAAGACATTACTCAGAAATAAAAACAAAACAGGAGGAATCACACTACCAGACCTCAGACTTTACTACAAATCGATAGTGATCAAAACAGCATGGTATTGGCACAAAAACAGAGAAGTAGATATCTGGAACAGAATAGAGAACCAAGAGATGAATCCAGCTACTTACCACTATTTGATTTTTGACAAGCCAATTAAAAACATTCAGTGGGGAAAAGATTCCCTATTTAACAAATGGCGCTGGCTGAACTGGCTGGCAACCTGCAGAAGACTGAAATTGGACCCACACCTTACACCATTAACTAAGATAGACTCTCATTGGATTAAAGATTTAAACTTAAGACATGAAACTATAAAAATACTAGAGGAGAATGCAGGGAAAACCCTTGAAGAAATTGGTCTGGGTGAGTATTTCATGAGGAGAACCCCCCGGGCAATTGAAGCAGCTTCAAAAATACACTACTGGGACTTGATCAAACTAAAAATCTTCTGCACAGCTAAGAACACAGTAAGCAGAGCAAGCAGACAGCCCTCAGAATGGGAGAAGATATTTGCAGGGTATATCTCTGACAAAAGTTTAATAACCAGAATCCACAGAGAACTCAAACGCATCAGCAAGAAAAAAACAAGGGATCCCATCGCAGGCTGGGCAAGGGATTTGAAGAGAAACTTCTCTGAAGAAGACAGGTGCACGGCCTTCAGACATATGAAAAAATGCTCATCATCTTTAATCATCAGAGAAATGCAAATCAAAACTACTTTGAGATATCATCTAACTCCAATGAGACTAGCCTATATCACAAAATCTCAAGACCAGAGATGTTGGCGTGGATGCGGAGAAAAGGGAACACTTCTGCACTGCTGGTGGGAATGCAAATTAAAACATTCCTTTTGGAAAGATATATGGAGAACACTCAGAGATCTAAAAATAGATCTGCCATTCAATCCTGTAATTCCTCTGCTGGGCATATACCCAGAAGACCAAAAATCACAACATAACAAAGATATTTATACCAGAATGTTTATTGCAGCCCAATTCATAATAGCTAAGTCATGGAAAAAGCCCAAGTGCCCATCGATCCACGAATGGATTAATAAATTGTGGTATATGTATACCATGGAATACTATGCAGCCTTAAAGAAAGATGGAGACTTTACCTCTTTCATGTTTACATGGATGGAGCTGGAACATATTCTTCTTAGTAAAGTATCCCAAGAATGGAAGAAAAAGTACCCAATGTACTCAGCCCTACTATGAAACTAATTTGGGACTCTCACATGAAAGCTATAACCCAGCTACAACTTAACAATAGGGGGAAGTGGGAAAGGGGGAGGGGGTGGGTAGAGGGAGGGGGATCGGTGGGATCACACCTGTGGTGCATATTACAGGGGTATTTGCGAAACTTGGTAAATGTAGAATGTAAATGTTTTGGCACAGTAACTGAGATAACGCCAGAAAGGCTATGTTAACCACTGTGATAAAAATGTGTCAAATGGTTTATGAAGCGAGTGTATGATGCCCCATGATCATATCAATGTATACAGTTATGATTTGATTAAAAAAAACAAAAACTGCAAAAATAGAATAAAATAAAATAAATAAGAAAAAAAAAGATAATATCAGCAGAAACCTGAAGCAAAAGATAGTTATAAATGTGGTATTATATAGAAATCTGATGGATGGATGTTTCAGACAAAAGAGAAAGCCAGCAAAATACTTGATGTAGTAGTGTGCTCAGGAAGTGCAAGGAAAGTCAAAAAAGATAGTATTTTTCTCACCACTATAAATGAGGGTTTCCAAAAGTCAATTTCCTTCTTACTTAGATGAGGAAACTGAGGCCCAGAGTAGTTTGGTGATTTATGCAGATAAAGTAGAATATTGTAAGCATTGATAATGTCAACAAGACATTATCCACTAGAAACAATCCAGTAAGTTCACATCAGAAAGTTTAATTATTAGTAAGATACAGAAACATCTATGAAAATTCTTCAGTGAAAATTATAATACAAAAAAATCCCACTTTTAATAATGAAAAACTAAAAATAAGCAAATTTGTGATATGAATCTTATAAATTTTGAAAATGAAATTTCAATTATTGGCCAGGGTACCTCTTCAGGAAATTGGTTCATAAAGCATCTTCTGGAAAAATATCCATATTAATATTGCTCACAAAGTGGAGGTAAGATAGAAGAGGGATCAACAGATTAATGAAAGACATTTGACATTGATACAGAACTGGTGGCGAGGTGGCGCCCCAGCCAGCTCAGCCGAGCTGAGCTGGAGGACCTGCCGCCTCCGCCTTGACCGTCTTGGTGCCGGCAGCAGCCAGCAGAGGAACCAGCAAGCTGGAGGGTAGGCAAGGGGGTGGGGCCCCCACTCCCACTGGAGGCTCCAATAACCAAAGGGGCTCAACAACTGCTGAGGAGACACCAGCGCCTCAGTGTCTCCTTCCCTTTACACTTATGACTGAATATGGAAGCCCCATTTCCTATGCAGAGGTCAATTTCATGTAAGTTTCCTAGGCCTCAATTCTTTGAATGGACTGTGTCCATTCATTAATACATTCATTCACCTTGCCCCCTGCTGGAAGGGACTGTGTCCATTCATTAATACATTCATTCACCTTGCCCCCTGCTGGAAGCGACTGTGTCCATTCATTTCCTGGCTAAGGAACTCATGCACCTATATATACCGCTAGACAGAAAGAGACAGAGAGAGCTTTTCTCCCCAACTTGGGTTGTCTCTCCGGGAGCTTTAGTGTTTTCGTATTCTTTTCTGTAAATAAATTCTGTCTTACCACCGATCTGTGGTCCCCGGATTTATTCTTCAAATCACCGAGACCAAGAACCTGAAACTCCAGTATCGACATTAATTGTGGCAATGGAAGAATATCCTAGAGCAGTGGTTCTCAACCTTCCTACTGCCGCAGCCCTTTAATATAGTTGCTGTGGGTCGCGACCCACAGGTTGAGAACTGCTATCCTAGAGAATTCTGGCTCTGCCATCTGTAAGGCAAGAAATTTTGGGCAAGATATTTAACCTCCTTAAGTTATGATTTCATCATTTGTAAAATAAAGACACTTGTACGTACCTCACAAGGCTGTTGAAGGATTAAATGAGATAGTATATGCAAATTACAAAGTATAACACATGCTTAATGTTTAAAAAAAGTCTTGATTTATTATCATTAATTTTAACTTTTTACCAAATTGAACGCAAAACCCACTAAATTTAATGAACTTTTGGGTAACATTTTACAATTTAAAGTCTAAAAACCATTTAAAATAGAGAAAATATTACAATCAATAACTTTGCGATTCTTTATCAAACTTCCTAACTTTTCTCTTTCAAGACAATTGATAATGTATTGTAACAAATTTCATCATATTCTCATTTTATCTGTAAATATTCCAGAACATATCTCTCATAGTATCCTTTTAAAAATAACTATTTCTCAATACCATTCTCACAGCTAAAATAACAAACAATAATTCCTCAGCATTGTCAAGTGTCCAATCAACTGTTTGCATTTCTCTGCTTGTCCCATATTTTTCAAAAATTGCTTGTTTCAAAAATAGAGATCTAAATAATATTCCTGCATTGAAATTAGCTCATATAACTTTTCAATATGTTTTCATCTACAGTCCCTGACTCTCTCCTTCCCTTTGTCTTACTTAAAGATTTAAATCATTTTATAATTTAAACTCATGACTAAATAATGTTAACTTTCCATCCTATCTTTCACATTATAACTGTGAAGAAGGGTGTTTCTTGGTAATGGAGGTAAGTAAGTGGTTGCTAGTTTTCTGATTGACATGGGAGAGGTGGTAAATGACTTCCAGTTCAATACATGGGCAGCACTCAAAAGAGGGCACATGGTCCTGATGAGGCAGTTGGGAGCCACAGTGAAGCAGTCAGTCAGACTTAGCAGTTAAATCAATAAAGGCAAATTGTTTGCAGCTGTTCACAGAGCACTTCTTGATAAACAAGATTTTGCCATTAAAGATTACGGAATAAGAGGGTGCTACAAAATAGTCTACAGTTCTCTCCGGATAATCCCAAATGAGGTAATCACTTTACTAGCACCCTCTGATTCTATCATGGTAAACCCTTAAAAAGAATTTCCTGGTATATAGCAATGATTGAAGTCACTTTCCAAAATCTTCTCACATATATTGTACCGTATTCTCTGCCTTTTATTTTTGAGGCACTGAAGCACTAGAAATAAAATGAACTTAGAAGGAACAATGATGTTCATGTACAGATGTTAATTGGAAGCTATAAAAAGTAAATATTTCAATCTGTGAGAAAGAAATTGTACAAACACTCCCTTTTTAGAAAATCATATTGAATGTCCTAGAGAACTCAGCTGATTAAGGAGGATATGATTAAATTTAGGCAGAATACTAATAGTTCAAGGAATAATTCAGGAACTGTAAAACTGTGTAAACTGAATGAGAATTTCTAACAGGTTAACATGTGCAGGTAAACTTGAGTTCTCCAACACCCAGATGAACTAATGATTCTGAGGAGTATATTTGTAAAGGAATTAAAAGCATTTGAAAATCTGAATGTTCAGCAATAGAAAGAATAATAAATAAAAGTCAGAAAGATAAACACTCACCAGTGAAGGGAGTAAGTATGTGCCATGGGTTAAATATACCATAGAGAGATCAGACAGCATCTGGCTCAAAAAAACGATTACTTTGTGCACTTGAGTAACTATTAATAATTTGATATTTCTGGCCTCCATTTCCTCTTTGGTAAAATGAGATAAAATATATCGATCTGGAAGAAGTAATTAGAAAATAATAAAATATATGTTATTTATCCATTATAATGGTTTTCATTCAATGATATTTACAAAACAATAATCAGGATTCTGCACCAAAGTAAACGCATGATTGATATTAGACTCCCGAGGTTGTAAGGTGCTTGAAGTTCAGCTGTTCTAATTATAAGACTTAAAATTTGAAAATAGACACTGTTCTCATTATTAACATTATTATTGTTAATTTTATTTTTAAATCTCTGTTACTTCCCAGCCAAGGTTCATTCAACTGGTAATTACATGATTCTGATGATGGGAGTCCATTTCTTCTTGACTTTTACCAAAGAACTTTCAAATACCTGTAATTACTACTTATGAAATGGGAGTTTCACTTCTGTTTCAATCTGAGTTAGGGACTGCTCTTGTTTTCCTGCTAAGCATATTAAATGAGAATGAAATTCACTGCGGCTTGCTAGGCTAGACTGTACATTTTTGTTGAGGGGGATGGAGACAAGGTCATTTAAAAACCATAACCAACACAGTGTCCAAATATCTTCCTGAAATATTTGTCACTGGTGGTAATATAATAATGAATCTATTTTTGATCGGTTTGCTTACAGCAATCATTCTGAAGCAGTTTCAAAGTTTTACGTAAAATTCCCTTCCTGTTTTGTCTTCAAAATATACAGCTGGCCTCCATTATTTCAGGCATGCCTCTGTGGCAAGCGTGTTTTGTATTATTGCTAATTTGTTTCATTCTCTGCCTACTCATCTGTTTTCCTGGCCTTGCCTTTTAGCCTCTCATTTGTCTAAGTAAGTATTGTCCTTGGCTGCTTCCCTTCCATCGTTTCTATTGTCTCTTGCTTTCTGGTCACTTTGTTTGATGGCATCTGTGCAATATTTCACACTCATTAATATCCTCCATGGGTTGCTTAATAAAGAAACCCTGGCGCGTCTCTGCCACAGTTAAGAAAAAAACCTGTCCAGCTTTTGATAAAAGCCTGTACGACAGATTATTCTTGACTTGGGAAATTGTCAGAAGTTAATGACAGGGAAATAAAGGCAGATGCAACTGCTCAAGAATTTCTTTGAAATGTAGTATGCGTGTGTGAGAGGAAGATTTAACTTGTTCACCCAAGAAAAAGCACATAGGCTGCCAAAATATCATTATGGACAATGAATCATCTACCTATAGCTAACACTTAAAAGTATATTGTTGAAAAGTACCCAAGATGATTATTATTTGAGAAAACTTTTAAGTAAGTTTAATCAGGCAAACAAGTCTAGTCTCATTGTTGTACTATATCATATATGTGCAGTATGTATTTCAAGTTAAATGTAGTTAAATATCCCGCTTGTTATTTTACGAGACATGTACATATTTAGGACACCTTCATGATAATAAGATGGTTTAAAAATAGATGTATCTTCTCCAAGGCTTAATCACATTAATATGGTAATTAATGTGATATTATTCAAAATGATCAACTTACCTAACCACTCTTTGACCTCAGAGTCCACTTTATCTTCTGATGCAACCCAGATCTTTCCACTTTGAGTGTCTTAAGCTGCTGTTGCCTTTTGAATCTTAACTTCTCTGTGGGAATGGCTATTTAAAATCAAGAGCCCGCATACAATGGAGTTTCTGCATTAGTTATAACCTGTGGAGTAAAAAGCTAAAAAATATCGTTTACAGTTCAATCAAGGTTTCAGCTAATGCCGTGACTGTTAGGAACATGAAGAACATGTCAGCTAATATTAAGAATGACATAAAGACTGTGTTCACCCAAAACTTGAAGTCAGAGCACAAAGGATAATATAAAATCCTTTCATATGGAAATTAAGCTTCACATTGGGAATCCTGGTAGGAGGCCAGGAACTTTACTTCACCCACCACTTCTCTGGGGTTAACTGGAGTTTGAAAGGAGGGCTAGGTTCACTCTGGGTTTCCTTCTAAAATGGTAGCTATTTTCTAAGACTTGATATCTCTTTCTCGTTCAGATGCTGTTTCTTAAATTTCCTATCTAAAATCACACCCAGTTAATTTGAAATTTTTAATTAGTTCTATTTATCTTTCTCTCTCTTTTTATTAATAACTTAGTTTTTTCAATTGATTTAAGTAATGGTAAAACAGACTGTTCAGGCATCTCAAATGATGGGAATATTTATAAAACACTTTGCTCCTGGAAAGGTGAAAACTCTTTTCAACTTATCTTGATTATTTTCAAACCACACACACACACACAGGTGCAATACACACCAAGCACCATGGGTACCAATACTCGAACACGTATACTTAATCTCTAGGTTACTATTTATATTGCCGTTGGGACTGGTTGTCTAAGAAACATCTCTCCAGCCTACACTCTAAAAGTGCTGGTTCTAGTGAAAAATGATTGAAATTTGTTAGCTCTGTTATTCCAGAAATCTATATAGAGTTTCTTTTTTTTTTTATTAAATCATAGCTGTGTATATTGATATGATCATGGGGCATCATTCACTAGCTTTACAGACCGTTTACCAAGTTTCACATATACCCTTGTAAGATGCACCGCTGGTGTAATCCCACCAATCTCCTTTCCTCTACCCACCTCCTCCCTCCCACCCCTCCCTTTCCTCCTTCCCCCTATTCTTAGGTTGTAACTGGGTTATAGTTTTCATGTGAAAACCCTAAATTAGTTTCATAGTAGGGCTGAGTACATTGGGTACTTTTTCTTCCATTCTTGAGATACTTTACTAAGAAGAATATGTTCCAGCTCCATCCACGTAAACATGAAAGAGGTAAAGTCTCCATCTTTCTTTAAGGCTGCATAATATTCCATGGTGTACATGTACCACAATTTATTCATCCATTCGTGGATCAATGGGCACTTGGGCTTCTTCCATGACTTAGCAATTATGAATTGGGCTGCAATAAACATTCTGGTACAAATATCTTTGTTATGATGTGATTTTTGGTCTTCTGGGTATATACCCAGTAGAGGGATTACAGGATTGAATGGCAGATCTTTTCTCCATATCTCTTTCCAAAAGGAATGTATTAATTTGCATTCCCACCAGCAGTGCAAAAGTGTTCCCTTTTCTCCACATCCGCACCAACATCTCTGGTCTTGGGATTTTGTGATATAGGCTAGTCTCACTGGAGTTAGATGATATCTCAAAGTAGTTTTGATTTGCATTTCTCTGATGATTAAAGATGATGAGCATTTTTTCATATGTCTGAAGGCCACGTGCCTGTCCTCTTCAGAGAAGTTTCTCTTCAAATCCCTTGCCCAGCCTGCGATGGGATCCCTTGTTCTATTCTTGCTAATGCGTTTGAGTTCTCTGTGGATTCTGGTTATTAAACCTTTGTCAGAGACATAACCTGCAAGTATCTTCTCCCATTCTGAGGGCTGTTTGCTTGCTTTACTTACTGTGTTCTTGGCTGTGCAGAAGCTTTTTAGTTTGATCAAGTCCCAGTAGTGTATTTTTGAAGCTGCTTCAATTGCCTGGGGGTCCTCCTCATAAAATACTCGCCCAGCCTGATTTCTTCAAGGGTTTTCCCTGCACTCTCCTCTAGTATTTTTATAGTTTCATGTCTTAAGTTTAAATCTTTGATCCAGTGAGAGTCTATCTTAGTTAATGGTGAAAGGTGTGGGTCCAGTTTCAGTCTTCTACAGGTTGCCAGCCAGTTCACCCAGCACCATTTGTTAAATAGGGAATCTTTTCCCCACTGAATGTTTTTAATTGGCTTGTCAAAGATTAAATAACGGTAAGTAGCTGGATTCATCTTTTGGTTCTCTATTCTGTTCCAGACATCTACTTCTCTGTTTTTGTGCCAATACCATGCTGTTTTGATCACTATTGATTTGTAGTATAGTCTGAGGTCTGGTAGCATAATTCCTCCTCCTTTGTTTTTATTTCTGAGTAATGTCTTGGCTATTCGAGGTTTTTTCTGATTCCTTATAAAACGAAGTATTGTTTTTTCAAGATCTTTAAAGTATGACAGTGGAGCTTTAATAGGGATTGCATTGAAATTGTATACTGCTTTGGGTAGTATAGACATTTTAACAATGTTGATTCTTCCCAGCCATGAGCATGGTTTCTTTTTCCATTTGTTCATATTTTCAGCTATTTCTTTTCTTAGAGTTTCATAGTTCTCTTTATAGAGATCTTTCACATCCTTTGTTAGATAAATTCCCAAATATTTCATCTTCTTTGGCACTACTGTGAATGGGATAGTCTCTACTCAGGAATAGAGGAGAAAACTATTAAAGCCTTGGCCAATATTTGGCAAAGACCATATGCAACATGCACTGAACTCTTGTAGTGGTGTTATAATACATATACAAGTTTTCATCTGTGGTTTCTATGCAGATTCCCAACTCTGACCGTCCTCAGAGTTATTAATATAATAGTGGGGTGCTGTGGGCCTCAGGAAATAGAATCTCCCTCTCTGACTTTCTCCTCTCCTGTTTTCATTTGGCCAAGGCAGGACTCTAATCTGATTATGGATCAAAAGATCCTCATTCCAGAGAGGATCCTGCCCCATCAGCTGGAGGAAGGAATGATGCAGAGAGGCCAGGGAGACTTTGAACAGATGGGCCTTTCTGGGTTTAGATCATGTGCTTTTTGCCCATTTTTCTACATGATTCTCAATCACGCTTCTGTAGTGAAGCCTCCATACACACAGTGGCCTGGGTTCAGAGAGCATCCAGAGAGCTGTACACAAGGAGGTTTGGAGAGGGGCATTGAGGCTCTGTGCCTCTTCCCCCTTACCCCATCCTATACATCTATTCCCCTGAATTCTTTGTACTATCCATCATAGTAAATCAGTAAATGTGATTCCTTGAGTTCTGTGAACTGCTCCAGCAAATCAATAGACCCCAAAGAGGGAGGATTCAGGGGAACCCCTCAGTTGAAGCCAGTCTGGCATAAGCCCCGCAGGCCTAGACTTAGAATTGATGTGTGTAGGGGGATGTCTTGGGAAATGAGTCCTCAAGCGGAGAGATCTGACACTATCTCAGGGCAGGTATTGTTGGAATTCAATTACAGGACACCTGTCAGCGTTTCCTCCCTGTTGTGTGTGGGGAGGTGAGGAAAGCATGGTTTCAGGAGTGTTTTTCCCAAAGTACTTATTGTCTGGAATTTGTTACAGATTTGCTAATCTACTCGGTACAATGTTTACTCAAAGGACTTTGTTTTCATTTACCATAGATTTTTGTTATTTTT
Organism: Nycticebus coucang; assembly: GCF_027406575.1. NCBI lineage: Eukaryota > Metazoa > Chordata > Mammalia > Primates > Lorisidae > Nycticebus > Nycticebus coucang. The sequence continues at coordinate 52,799,213 of NC_069794.1, read as the reverse complement.
AACATTCCAGTTGAATGCGAAAGAAATGGACAATATTAAAATTAAGTGCCATTTAATACACCTCTCAGGTAAACGCATTTATGTAGCTAAACTGTCGCCTGACAGACAGGCAAAGGATGATGGACTATAAAAATGCTTGGCCTGTTGGTAATTTTCCTTAAGTGTATTTCTTCTCCTCTAAACTTGACACCTCTGTATCATAATATTTCATTAAAATAGCTAAGATCTGGGAAGCTGACTGTGTTTTGTACAAGAAATACTCCTGTTTGTAAATTCTGGATATTGGTCGTTTGTTGGACGTATAGTTTGTAAATATTTTCTCCCATTCTGTAGGTTGTCTTATTTACTAGGTTGATCATTTTCACTGCTGTGAAGAACTTTTTAATTTAATTGTCACATATATTTAGTTTTATTGTTGTGGCATTTGATTTAGGGGTCTTAGACATAAATTCTTTGCCTATTTCAACATATAGAAGAATTTTTCCTAAGGTTTCCTTTAGCATTTTTATGATTTATCATCCCAGTTGAATGTGGAGGGGCATTTAAGTGTTTATCTATACTGTGTTAATTTTTGTATATGGTGACAAATAGGGATCCAATTTCATCCTTCTGAGTGTGGCTTTTCAGTTTTCCTGGCACTATTTATTGAATAGAGTGTCCTTTCCCTGTGTATATTTTTGTCCACTTTGTCAAAAATCAGTTGGTGTTATGTGTATGGTTTTATTTCTGGGTTCTCTGTTCTATTCCATTGGTCTATGTGACTACCAATGCCATACCATTTTGATTATTATAGACTAGTAGTATAATTTAAAATCAGGTAATATAAAGCCTTCAGAATTTTTCTTATTGATTAGGATTGCTTTAGCCATTTGAGCTCTTTTTGATTCCATGTGGAATTTAGGATTTTTTTTCTGATTCTGTGAAAAACAACATTGTTATCTTGATGGGAATTGCTTGAATCTGGAAAAATCTATAAGCCACTTTTGATATTATGAACACTTTAACTACTGATTTTTCCAATCCATAAGCATGAGATGGTTTTCTATTTGTTTGTATCATTTTATGTTATCACCCACTTTCAATTGTATATCTCCTTGTAGAGATCATTCACCTTCTTAAGTATACTGCTATGCATTTTATTTTCTTTGCAGCTATTATAGATGGTATGGAGTTCTTGATTTGACTCTCAGCTTGGCTATTAGTGTATAGAAATGCTACCTATTCACCTACATTAATTGTGTAATCTCAGACTTTACTAAATGCTTTTATCAATTCTAAGAGTCTTTTGGAAGGGTCTTTAAGGTTTAATGCAGAAGTCTTTTCTCCAAGCTCTAAAATTTCTTCTTGTGCTTGGACTAGTGCTAGCAGTCTCCAACCTTTTTTCATTTCTGCTGCACATTGGAAGAAGAGTTGTCTTCAGTCACACCTTGAATACACAAATACTAACAAAAGCTGATTAGTAAAAACAAACATACTGTGCATAATTGTGATATCTGGGCACCACAGATAAGCAAAGATGTCTTCACAAAAACAAATACAGTCTATGGGCCACAGGTTGGACACCCCTAATAGGCTGTTAAAAATTTACACTGTATTTTGTACTTCCCTAAATGATTCTTTAATTTCCAGAAGTTCTGGAAAAACAGAACTTTTTTTTGTTTGTTTGTTTTTTACTATCTATCTCTCTAATGAATTTTTCACCCATGTCCTGATTTTTTTCATTTCTTTGTATTTGTTCTAAACTTTCTCTTCAATCCCATTTGAGTCTACTTGTGATCCATATTTTGAGTTCCATATAAAACATCTCATACATTTCTTTTTGATGGGAGTCCACTGCTGGAAAACTGGTGTGATACTTTGGGGGTGTTGACATAGCCTGCTTTTTTATATTTCAATGTTCTTATTCATCAAGAACTTCTTTCTCTTAAATCAAAGCAAATAGATTTGCAGTTCAGCTATTCTCCTCTGCCAGGAATTCTGCTGCTCCATGTCAAGAGGGAATATTCTGTTTTTCAGCTTATTTTAGTAGTTACCCACTGTGGTGTTGCTGGCAATATGGATGGCTTGAGCTTAAGACCCTTAGGCGAGTGTTCTTGTGCCAGTGTTGGTGGACTAGGTTGGGTAATCTCCAGTTCCTAGGCCCCTGTATGTCCTGCTTTTGTCTTGGTTGTCCAGACAAAGGCCAAGCTGGCAACATTGCTGTCAAGCCTCACCGTTCAGATGATGGTCATGATAGTGTAGGATGGGCTCCCTCCTGCACCAGAAGAATGTTCAGTCAGGAGATGGTCTGAAGGGCAGGTATGAAGCTTGTGTGCATGGCTGCTTGCCTGGTTCCTGAAGCCAGGATGGTAGCTTAAAGCTGGGACATACTGGGACTTCATAGACCAACTGGGCTCTGGGATTTTCTGCAATCTGTGACAGTTCTGGAGGCTGGGGCTGCAGGGGCAGGCCTGTCACTGGATGAACCAAGAGCCAGTATACATCAGGGCTGGTCTAAAGACAAGGTCCACAGGTGCATGCCTAATGCCCAGGACTTTAGGCTCCAGGCAGATGGTCAGGAGGGCCTGAACCCTGGACCATGATGGTCAGCTCAGTTCTGGGATAGTTTGGCACATGGAACTGCTATAGTGAGCCCACCAGTGGGTCATCCCAGAGAGTGAGACTTTGTGTAGGCTCTGAGGTCATGGTTGCAGGATCAAGCCTGATGGCATGTTGGGCCTGGAACTTAGTATGCAAGTACTTCTAGAGGCTAGGGTCATAGGGGCCTTCCCAGTGCTGGCTTTTACTGGAGAGAGCCCAGTGCTGTGTTACAAGCCAAAATCTGATACTCATTTCCCCTGTCCTTTCCCTAAGTGGAGGGTATCTGTGTCCACATTGGGCCGCCTGAGGTTGGGGGAGACATAACTGTAAAACTGTCCTTCATACCTTGTTAGATGTAGCTTTTAATACTGTGCGACAATCACTTACTGTAATCTTTCACATAGTTTCCTGAGCTCTCTTTTTTAGTGTATGAATAATTGTTTAAACTGATATTTTTGGAGGAGATACAGGTACTGGAAATCCTATTCTGTTATTTTCCTGACATCTGTTTCTATTCAGTATCATAGGTAAACCCCACAGCTTCATGGAATCAGATATGCTCAGGGACATTGATTCTGATAAAACAATTTGCATTGATATTGCTTATGAGTACCACAAAAGGCGAAAAAAAAAATTGTCTAAGGGTAAACCAATATTAGTGGTTTATCAATTTGGGCTATTGGATTGATGTACCTTTACCCAAATGATTTGCAGAATTGCAAGGTAGTATGTAATTTTTCCCAAGATATATATTTTTTTAAATATGTTTTTTCTATTCCCTAAAGATAAATACTATTTTTAAAATGTTATAAACCAGCATTTGTGGGACATGGAAAATGTAGGGTTTTTTTGTTTGTTTGTTTGTTTTGGCTGGCTGGGTTTGAACCTACCCCCTCCACCAGTATATGGGGCTGGCGCCCTACTCTTTTAAGCCACAGGTGCCACCCAAAAAATGTAGTTTTGGGTTTTTTTTTTTTAGCACATATTATATATATTGCATAACCTAGTTGTGTATGTTTTCATTTGGTTTACATTATGAATTTAGCAGCTTTGGAATGAGTTTATATCGGCTAATATCTATTTGGCAGTAACATATAATTAACTATGGTTAATTACTTGACCTTGATAATTTCTAAAGCGACATAAATACAAAGTTCTTTGGACATAAATAAATACTGACTTAAAAAAGAACCTATTTCTTTGAGTCAAACACAAGGTATATTTACTCAGAGGATTATTAATATTGGTGAAATGAATTCCTTATAATTCAACAATTGTGAATTTAATAATGTAGTATAATTGTTCTACTTTCTTCATTAGAAAGACCATTTTAAACATTAGTATGGACATTCATTTATAGAGTGTGAAGCTTTTCACTGAACTCTTTAGCTAACCTATAGAATCACATGTGTGTGTATTGTTTTTGATTTCCTGTTCTGTTGCACATTCTTGAAATGAAATTCAAGAGAAATAGCCTGAGTTATAATGATCACTGGCAGCCAATCATGAGGCAGGGCTTTCATCTCTGCCATCAAATATTGAGGCCACAGTACATGCATTAATCATAAATAATGTCATGTGCCTTTATTGTGTGTTTGTCCTAAAAGGTTATGGAAACAAAAATATTTACAGAAATAATGTCCTTCCAATAAGCCACCTGGGAGAACTATGTTTAGAAAGTGAAATAATTAAGAATACTAGATTCCAATAGAAATCTAGCTTTACATGGAGGAAAGCTATTAGAGTAAAGCTTTGGAGTGAAGCTACTGTACCAGTTACAAGGACCAAGATACACAAAAAAGCCCAAGTATTCACTATAAATGTAGAAATATAGCTATTGCAACAACTTTCAGAAAATAGAGTTCAGCAACTTGTAAGCCAATACTACATACATGTAGGGTGATTTGTGTTCATTTGGATAAGTCTAAAATGACATATTTTTATATTTTAATATGTCTTCATATAACTTAGTTGTTAAGTATTTATTGACAGAGGTGACCAGGTGTCTACGGACAAGGGCTGATTCTCAAACTGGGATAGGGAGAATATAAGATGATCCAGGAGCAACTGGGAAGTAATATTTAAAAGTGAATGAAGGAGGGCACATCAAAGGCCCATAGGAGCAAATTGAAAAGAACATTAATGTCCAGAATTGGGATAATCTGATGAACAAAACCAAATTCTTTATAACTCAAAGCATAAGGCAAAATTCTACAAGTTCATGCTCATACATATAAATAACAAAACCCCCCAAATCTTTCTTACAGAAAAATTCCAAAGAATATGTAGACCTTCTGTCCTCCAAGAGATGGACATAGACACTACCTGCCCCTCTTTTGATCATTGCCCAGACGTAGGCATATGCTGCCAAATAATAGAGCAGAAAAGGAATATAGCACTTCCACAATAGAGAAATCTGGCAGATGCTTACTACCTTATCAGGTGGTCAAAGTTATATCATTAGTAGTGTCCTGTGGATGTCATGATATGATGTGCTGAGAAAGGCACTTGTCTGCCGTATTCTTTCTAAAAATTGATAACCTTAGAGGAATCATGAAAGAAACTTCAGACAAACCTAATGTGAGAGATATTTGGGAAATACTTGACCAGTATTCTTCAAAGCTGTCAAGATTATAAAAAACAAGGAAAGGCTGGGAAACTCTCACAGGCCAGAGGAGTCGGAGATCCGGGATGAGTAAATGCGATGTGGTACCCTCAGTGGGATCCTGCAGAAGAGAAGTCTGAACCTGGCACAGGATGGTTCATGAGGTTTAAGTCAAGAAGCTGTTCCCATAACATACAAGTGCAAGGTGAAGCAACAGTGCTATTGTCCAGAAGATGCAGCCAATGGATTGAAATGGCTACATCAAACAGGTGCTTTTCAGTGTAGATGAAACGGCCTTATATTGGAAGAAGATGCCGTCTAAGACTCTCATAGCTGGAGAGGAGAAACTGATGTATGGGTTCCAAGCTTCAAAGAACAGAATGATTTTTTTGTTAAGGACTAACACAACTGGCAACTTTAAATTGAAGCCAATGCTTACATACCATTCTGAAAATCTTAGGGCTCTTAAGAAAGATTCTAAATCTACTCTGCCTGTGCTCTGTAAATAAAACAAGAAAGCCTGGATGACAACACATCTAGCACAGAAAGCAAGGTTTACTGAATATTTTAAGTCTGCTGTTGAGATCTACCAATCAGAAAAGATCCTTTTGTAAATATTACTGCTCATTGACAACGTATCTAGTCACCCAAGAGCTCTGATGGTGATGGAGATGTACAAAAAATTAATGTTATTGACATAACATCAATTCAGTAGCTCATGAATCAAGAAGGGATTTCAAATTTAAGTATTATTATTTAAGAAATAATTTTTGTAAGGTTATTGCTGTCATAGATGATAGCTCCTGTAATGGGTCTGGGCAAAGTAAAAATATTCTGGAAAGGATTTACCATTCCAGACACTATTAATGACATTCATGATTCATTGAAGGGGTCAAAACATCAACATTAACAGGAATTAGGAAGAAGTTGATTTCAACACTCAGAGATGACTTTCAGGATTTCAAAACTTCTGTAGAATAAGTAACTGCAGATTTTATGGAAGTATACATAAAACTAGAATTAGAAATGGAGCCTGAAGTTAAGTTGCAATAATCTCATGATAAAACAAGAATGAATGGGAAGTTGTTTATTAGAGAAAAGCAATGGAATTTGTTTCTTGATGTAAAATCTACTCCTGGTGAAAATTCTGCGCACATTGTTGAAATGACAACAAAGGATTTAAAATGTTACATAACTTACTCGATAAGGCAGCAGCAGAGTCAGACAATTGACTTCAATTGTGAAGTTCTGCTGGGGGTGGAACAGGAACCACACCATCAAACAGCATTTCATGTTGCAGAGAAATCTTTCATGAAAAGAAGTGTCAACTGATGTGGCAAACTTTATTAGTGTACTATTATTTTTTAAAATGAACATGGCCACCTCAGCCTTCAACTACCACCACCCTGATCCGTCAGCAGCAATTAAAACTGAGGCAAAACCCTCCACCAGCAAAATGATTACTGGGTGAAAATTCAGATGATTGTTAACATTTTTTAGAACTGAATTATTTTTAAATTAAGGCATACACTTTGCTTTTTTAAGTATAAAGCTCTTGCTCACTTAATAGAATAAGTATAATGTAAATATAACTTTTATATGCACTGGGAAACCACAATATTCATGTGACTATTTTTCTTAGGATATTCTCCTCATTGGGGTTATTTTGGACTAAACCCATAATATCTGCAAGTTGTGTCTGTACTTACCCTGGTTTCTTAGTTTTGATAAATGAACTTCAGTTATGGAAGGCAGTGACATTAAATAAAACAAACTTCATGAGGGATGTGCAGAAAATGTCTGTATAATCTTCACAATGTTCCTTTAAATATAATATTTTAAAACATGTTTATTATAAGAAATACTGTGTATTCTGTTTATGAGTTTATTCTATTCTACTTATGAATTTTTCATTTCTAATTGTTTCTTATAGTAATAAGAACTCCAGCATGCTTTCTTATTTTCCTCCATGTTTTTTTCCTATTGTATTCTTTAATTGGTAAAGTTAGGTGTTATTCTCAATGTTATCTAAGCCATGAAATATAGTCAATATGCATATATTATTAACTTTTACTTTTTTATTCAGTCCTACTAAAAATCATATTCCCTAATGCTGTAATTGCATGATGATGCCAAGAGCCCAAGTTGGCAGAAGCTTTATTTTAGTTTGATTTAGTTAATGAGATACCACATTATGAATGATCTAACTAGAATTTAGATATACATTATAATATTTTAATGATAATATTGATGAAATCAGTAGATGGCTGACAAACTTTTATTTATCAACTCTACCTTGAATTAACATATAAGGTAGGAAGAAAAGGCTAAGGGATACCAAACAAACAAATGAAAGAAAAAATCAGTTCCAGGTGGCAACTGTGGCTCAAAGGAGTAGGGCGCTGGCCCTATACACTAGAGGTGGCTGGTACAAACCCGGCCCTGGCCAAAAAAAAAAGAAAGAAAGAAAAATTCAGTTTCTAAACATGTTCAGCAGGTGCACAGCGCTGAATGTGTTTTCCTGTAACTTCAAGGAAATTACGCTATGCGTTTGGATCAACAACACAAGGTTTGTTGAATAGCAAATGAACGCTTTCCTTTAGTTACTGTATGTGTGAAAATTACTCAGAAGAAATGCTTGAAATGATGAGATTTTTGAGATAGCTTGTTTTGAGCCAAACTCTTTTGGTCGAGCTCCATTGTATTCCAGGATTCATGGCATTGTTATGAATACACAATCACAATTCCATATAAACAGACGTAGTAGATGCCTATAACTGCAGAATTGACCTCAATACCCAGTGGCCAGACTCTTGCTGCCAAAACTGGGGAAATAGAACCTGAGAATGGGCAACAAGTATCCATGTAAAAGAAAAAGAATTTCTTAGAGGTTTTTTCCCCCACAAATTCACAGTCAAAATTTTATTTCTAGACTTTCTGTGATTTCTCTTTAGAGGAAAAAGAGACAGAAAAAGAAAGCTGTTGATCAAGATTATCATATTTATCTTCATTCTGTAATGTGTATTGCAAACTTTTCTCAATTCTGGATGAGTTCTTGAATAAAAGAAAAAGAAAACAAAAATGAAGACCACCATATAGCCCATTTCCTTTTTGAACCTATGGTTATTGTACAGTTAGAGTTTCCTTTGCCTATGAATTTTGAAAAAAAGGTTTATGTCTCAAAAAAGGAACTAGAACATACATGAAGGAAATGGATGGCAAATTCTGCCTTCTCTTAACAGTCTTCTGTGGACGGCTGTCAAGAGAATTCTGTTGGCAGAAGCTACAGGCTGCAACGAAGTGAAAAGATTAGTGAAAAGTTGTCCACCCCTATTGCAGTTTTAGCTAAGCAGTTTCCTGTAGAATTCGCCATGTACTTAAACTGTTGTCATGCGCTGCACTTTGAGGAAACTCTGGATTACAGATACTGGAGGCAGCCATTCCTCGCTCTTTGTGGAACTCTGAACCACCAACCACTGTTGGCTGACCACATTTGGTTGAACAATCTTAAAGCAGAGAAGCATGAAAGGCTTCTAAGCATGAATTGAGGAGCAGAAAAAGCAAAGCAGATGATTGGAGCAGCATTTGTCTCTCCCTAAACCCAGAAACTTTAGTTGTTACACTAGCCACTGGTGGTAAATAACCATTGACTTAGTCTAAAGAGCTTCATCTCAGTATAAACTGACTCTGGTGGTATTGGAGACGCCATAGCCCAAGTTGTGACCACTGTAATTGTGAATGTTTACTGAGATAGTGAAACATGGTGTCTGGTTTTCTATTGCAATTTCACAGGTGGAAAAGTTAAGTAGGTGGTTGAAATACACAAATCGGTGGAGAAATTGTGCACGTGCCAAGTCTGTTGTTATAACCTTTTATTTTGGACTACACTCCTTGGACATTTCATTTCAGAAAAACAGCATGAACAGTCTTCAGCCACAGTTGTGATGGTTGAAAATGCACAGTTATGCACTTTTAGGGTTTTTCCATCTTTGAGGTTTGCAAGTTATTCACTTAAAACATTCTTAAAGTGGTTGGTTTCTTATTTACAAACCAACTGAGATGGTAGCAACCAAAGATTCCAGTGTTTGACCATATGAAATACTCTGCCTATTTACCCCATGCTAAAAATAGCAGCATCTAAAATGCTGTTCCTTATGGAAAACTTAGCGACTACTGGATTATCCTTAGTACTCTACATTAATTTGGTAATGTTCTTTGTATTTTAAAAAAGTGTCACAGAAATTTGGTTAGCATCTGAACATGGATATAAGTTGCTTAAATCACTGCAAACATTAAAAAGAGGGAAATATTGTTAAAATGCCTAATGCTGTGATATGAGTTTCCCTCCCCCTGTTTCTTCTGTTCTGATTATTCCATCTATCCACAAGCCTCACAGTTTGAAGGGAGTAAGGGGATACCAACGAAATCTGAGAGAGTGAGGATATAAAACTCCTTCACAAAAATTGCCACTTCCATACCATATTTCCGTCCATTCTTGTTCACAACAATTACATACTGCTGTATATTCACAGTGTGTGTGTGCGTGTGTGTGTGTAGCTGTACTTAATGCATATCACATAGTTATAAGGACACACGTATATGCTTTTCCTTTCTTTTTTTCTTCTTTTTTTAGAGACAGAGTCTCACTTTGTTGCCCTCAGTAGAGTGCAATAGCATCACAGCTCACAGCAACCTCCAGCTCTTGGGCTTAGGTGATTCTCTTGCCTCAGCCTCCCAAGTAGCTGGGACTACAGGCACCCGTCACAACGCCCGGCTATTTTTTTGTTGCAGTTTGGCCGGGGTCGGGTTCAAACCCACCACCTTTGGTATATGGGACTGGCGCCCTACTCACTGAGCTACAGGCGCCGCCCCTGCTTTTCTTTAGAATATGGGCTTTTTGACTACTGGAGCCTACAAAATGTTGTGGATATAGTGATCCTTAGCAGTCACTCGGTAATGGGCACTTGTAATAGAAAATACATAATTCCTTCTTACTGATCTCTACATGCAAAGAAAACTTGATTACTTCTGGAAATTATGTATGTCAAATACTTCTGTTATTACTCCCTAAAGTACTCAGAAGGGGATATTTTGCCTTGCAGAAAGTTCTTAGTTGCACAATTGCCACAGTTAAAATTCCAGAACCACATACCAATACCCTGACATTTGGCTGAGGGTGGAGGCATCTACAGAAAGAAAATGTTCACAGGTTGTAGGATGAAAGTTTTTGAACGTATGAAGGTATTTTTTTTACTTGAAAAAAAATTTTTTTGGTCTAAGATGCGTAAATACACTTTGTCATTTCCAAGGGTAAATATTTAGTAAACAGTTTCATATCAGGGTAACTTCATCCCTCTACACCACAACTTTTAGAATGTAAAAGAATAAACTTAGAATCGAAAACTGTAGGTAGCTACTCAAGACATGTGAATCAGGAAGAGTCACATTCATGCCTTTTAGTGGACCATAGGGTACAAAGTTTATTGTTCCACCACATGGTGCAGACTTTATTATTTCTACGGTGAAATCTACAAACATAATGAAATTCTATTGAATATTTAAAGGTGGCTATGTACCTGGAAGGCACTTCACAAGTTTTCACACCGAAAGAACAAAAACGAGCATATAAGGAAAAGACAAAAAAAATACATAACCTAAATTGGAAACTACTGAGAAGAATAAGAAATAATAAGATTGGAGAATTGATAGAATAATAAACTGGAAATTCCTTTTCTATTCCATATCATGAACAAAAGATTTTATATGCATATTTCTTGGTTAAATATAGTAACTTGAGTGTTGTTATAGCACCAAAAGTGTTATATAGTCATCACCTTTATAACTAATTTGCATGTATGAAACATATCTTGATCAATGTTGAATTATGAGTGCAATTTAATATTGATCTTTTTTTTTATTTTTCTTTTTTTTTTGAGACAGAGTCTCAGTATGTCACCCTTAGTAGAGTGCTATGGCATCACAGCTCGCAGCAACCTCAAACTCTTGGACTTAAGTGATTCTCTTGCCTCAGCCTCCCAAGTAGCTGGGACTACAGGCGCCCGCCACAATGCCTGGGTATTTTTTGTTGCAGTTGCCATTGTTGTTTAGCTGTCCCGGGCTGAGTTTGAACTCCCCACCATCTGCGTATTTGGCTGGCACCATAACCACTGTGCTACAGGCACCACACCTGATCTTCATTTTCTTAATGACATTATATTTTTGCCTGAATGATGCCGATGATTTTTGAATTGTCTATTTTTTTCTATGCTTACACTACTTAAATTCACATGGAATTTCTCTATTCTCTGTACAAGTAAAACTTTTGGTGAAGTAGAAAATAATAGTGTAATTTGAATTCTGTATTAGTGCAGGGAGTGTACTTCCCAATTTTAGAAGACTATATAGGTGAGTAAGAAAGATGTTTGATTGGTTACTAACAAATGGCCATTTAGCCCAGTGTTGGATATAAACTAGTTTTTACTTGAGGAAGACTTCATCTACCAGGTATGCTTATAAATAGTTTTCAGTTTAGATGATTTCTAGATATTCATATATTATTTTAATATCTACAGGTATTTGTCATCTCGGTGTTCCTATAAAAATTTAAAATCTCCTGTGACTTCCATTGATTTTACATTATCGTTAACAGATTGGAGCACAGCAGAGGCATGAATAATGAGACAGTAGCACATTGTCATGCCAATTCTTTATTTCAGAGAAAAAATGTTCTATTAATGTGATGTCATCAAAAGCCTCATGAAAATGTGTGACAATTTTTCTACTGACATTTGAAATGTTAGCTGATATTAAAAGGGATAAAGTTTCCGAGAAAGGCCATCACTTTACTTTGGATAACACATAAAGACAATATTCTTCCAGTACCAGTGAGTTTTTATTCACTACATTAAATTTTCTGTGCATATGAGAAAAATTTTTAAAAGGCAGGGTCAATAAATAGTAAATTATAAATACATGCTAACTGGTGAAAATTGTCCATGAAAGCTAGTTATGTGGAAAAAACATAAGTTTTAATTTAAAGTATACATACATAAAAAAGATAGGATGGATTCCAGTGATAGTGAACAATAGGGGTACAATAAAATTATGGTGCCAAATAGCCCATGTTCTTTCCAAGAATGTTAAAAGTCAACACTGATAGATTTAACTAAATAGTATCAGAAAACAGTGGTCAAATTAGATAAAGTGTCTTCTTAATTACACCCACGGACATAAAGTTGATCATATGAAAATTTGTAAAGTAGAATCCTTTCCTCAACTTTCTGTAATTCTACAGTAATTCCAATATTTTCATTCTCTCATGCTACTGGTAATCAATATTAAAATGTCTAAAAACAGTCTCATTAGATGATTAATTATTTAATGGGTTACCCTATTACATAGATTATATGTTAACAAAAGAATCCATCTAAAGAGAACAACATCGATACCAAAGTCATGAATCTGTAATAGTAGACTGGCAGGTATTATGAACACTGAGTAAGAAAACTATCATAGAATATTGCCTTGTTGATAAAATTCAAGTTCAACCTTTTCATTTAACTTAAACATTCTTTGAATAATTAGGTACCCCGTTAGGTAGTTAAAATAGAGACATTAATGAAAAAAATGGCTCTTTGGGTAATGATCTTTGCTGCTAATCTGAAATACCAATGCTCTTGCTCTCTCATACGCACACACACACACACGCGCACATGCTCACAAATACTCATGCAAAGAGCATCACACGGTCCCCATGTCAAGATCTGTGATGTAATTGTTAGGTAACGTCCCTCTTGCAATCATGTCTTGCCCCCATAAAGTGCAATCAGGTTAACCTGGCTTATTGTACCCTCAATGAATCCCCAACAATAAAAGAAAAAAAGATCTGTGATGTAACCATAAACCGCTTTGGGAGTTACTTGTGATGTATAACCTTCTCAGTAAAAAGCAAAAACACTGCCTAAGTATAGTACAAATTTTTTATTACAGTAATTTTCTATGTAAACATTTAATTACTTTTTTATCATCTCTTTGACTTTTGTGAGTACTTGAACAATAATAAGTTCTAATTCCATACTAAAATTCTGGTTTCTACAACAGTTGAATTAAGACTTTATTTTCTTGAATTTGTCCAGTTATATTCGGAGTACAAGGCATAACACACCTGCATTGATTTATGCCACCCTTTCAGGAATCATGTGGTCTTAACTGTTCCTCTGAGGTTTATCGAGCCTTTCTGAGGAGCTTATCTAGTAGTCAAGAATAGTGATTATTGCAAAAGTCATTGAACCTGTAGGTAGTTCTCATTAAAGTTAAAGCCATAGGTTGGGACAGGTTGTACACTTTAACATTTAAATACACATATTTAATTTAAAGAAATAAATATTAATACACATAGCTCATTCTTTGATTAAATTTGTATTTCTATATATATGTATATGAACACTATTTGTGTAGAAGAAAATATGTGCACATTTTAACCCATTGGAGAACTGAAGGTAAGTTTGTATATGTGCATACATATCTTATATATATTACATATCATTTATATATGTGTAATTATATATACTTTCCCAAACTAGAGACAATCACCAATAATACATTTATGGTGAACAACCATAAATACACACACACACACACACACACACACACACACACACTCTTTCATCCACAAATGGTCTTTGTAATGAGCTCTATACAGTTAGGAAAACTCATGTAATGTATTTCTAAAATAGCTCATGTTTATCTTCTGGATGATTCTCAACTGTGCGGTATTTCATTGACTTGAATCCTTATTTTGAAAAGGCTGATTACCAGGGAGGGACACTATTCCTGAGGAATTTTTTTTTTTTTTTGACCCCTTATGAAAAAAAGAGCAGCCAGAGTAGGTTGAGGTCGAACAAACAAACAGAAGGCGTTACACGGCATTTTGAGTATGAGAATTTTTCTTTTCCCTAGCAATCAATGTTTGTCCCTGGTGAATTATGACTTACCTGAGATGCCAAAGTTTCAAGGTAGAAGTATTTTGTTCACTCTTAAATGGCCTTTTTTAATTTCTTTTTTTGTGTATCTTAATTTTTAGCTTACTAATTTTAATAATTAAGAGGTTTTTCAACTGAACTTGGTTACAACAGATAATTTTCTACCAATTTTATAGTTTATGCTCTTTAACATAAGAGTATATTCTTTCTTTCGCTATTTAACTGATAATTGGCTTTATATTTCATAAACATAGTCATAGGATATGAAGAGATTTTAAAATTATAATCAATTACTGTTGCAAAAACAAATCCAGAGCAATTTTATAAGTAGATATTTTGGTTAATGTACGATTTATTCCTTTGAGATTATCTAATAATAAAATAAATTTTTCTTTTAGTCCTTAACTGAAAATATAAATAGCACTTCAGAACTTTATAGTATCTTGGGTCAACAAAGAGTCATTAATCATTTTGCAGCTTTTCTAAATAGGTTAAAAGCAATAGATATTGGTTTGAATTTCACTGAGCTCTGCGATACTCTAGAAGTATATTTTTCCTTTCCAAAATTCATTTATTAGGCTCTCCCAAAAGATCTGAAAATCAAAATTTCCCAATTAATTAATAAGTGCTACGAAATATATTTATATTAAGTAACATTAAAGCACGTTCTCATATACTCATATAAAAATATAAATTGACACATAAACTTTTGAAAACATGTTTAATCAATGTGAAAGAGAAACCATTTAAGTTTATAGTCTTGAATGTTATTTTTGATTCTATAAAGTATTCTAACAAAATAATTCCAAATTAATAAAATTTCATATGACATGGGAATTTATAAAAGTGAGATCAATGAAAAGTAATAAATGAAAGAAACCTATTGTTTAAAACAGAGGGAGAAAATTAAAAAAAAAATAACCTTAGAAAAAGAACATGCGACAGGCCATGAGAATGATGACACTGAAGATGTGTAAGTATGCGTGAATATATTAGGTTAAAATCAAGATACAGTGTGCAGATATGCATTTGTACATATACGTATGTACACACAGTTTACATATATGTACTGTGTACATTATGTCTGCTATGTTCACAATCGTATAAAATACAATAGGAGAAATTTTTAAAAACCCAAAGGAAAAATATCTGAGTAATATTAATTAATGGGTCAGATTGTTCATGTAGTTATTTGGAGGGCTGGATAGGTTTATTCATTCAGATAGGTTTCATTTTCTAATTTGGTAAATTTAACGCAATGTTCATATCTCATTCCTTTTTGTATAAAAGATATACCTGATGAAAGTCAGTTTTAAACTGAAATAAAAATATGCTAACTCTGTTACATAATGGCTCCATGTGTTGGTTTATCTTTCTATTCACATTATTTTTATATGCCTTGCTATTCCATAATTTGGCACTAGAATTAGTATATAATTAAGAAAAATAATAATTCCCTCATGTCTAAGCCACTGATCGATAGTTAATTCTACATAAGTGTGTGTGACATCAGTGAAGTAAAAGATATGGGAAAGAGAATACAAATGAAAAAATCTTTCATACCACTGACACCATATTTGAATTTGCAATTATAAAATTTCTTCAAAGTGAGTGGGTCATTGTGGATAATAAACACCAATGTATTCTAATCCTATTCTTTCGCTGTATCATTCTCCTTTTATTTTATGTTTTTTAAATTGCATGTTAAGCCTATAATGTTTAAGTTCTTATCTTTTGATCTTCTTTTTTTTCCTAATTAACAAGGAATAATTTTTCTTCAGCCTTTATTTATAAACTTTGTATTTACTTAGTTGCTTATCCTGTCATTAAAAAGAACTAGTATTTTTGTTTTTCTCTCAACGAATGTTGAAAAAGTAAAAATGAAAATGCTAAGTAGAAATTTAGCATTTAATTACACATTAAAATAGCCCTTATAATAGTTTATATCCTGAAAAAAGTATTTAATTTCTTAATTTTAATATGAAAAATAATAAGGTTAACTCAGTGATGTACACTGATTGTTTACTCTTTAAAAAATAATTTGATAATTATTGCCAGCTAAAAGTCATTATAGGTTGACTTCTGAAGGCTGCTTAGCACTCATCTCAGTCATCTTCCTGTCACTAAGTGTCTCTATCTGTGAGCAAAATTATGGCACTCAAACCTCACTGAAGAGAGGAATTAGGGGAAGTTATTAAGAATTTCAATAAGAGAAGACTTGTGAGAATTGCATAAATTACAGGGAAACAAGTCTCAGATTTAACTTGACTCTCTAATGATCTTGAAAGGTCATTAACTCATAGTGCTAATGGTGCCTTTTTAAATGACCTTTTAATGACCCTCCCTTGATACTGTCACAAAGAGTTTGTCAAGGTGACCCTCAAAGAGTCATCAACCAACCAACTGCTGGAAGGCAATGGGGTCCCTATTCCTATGATGATTCTTAAGGTAGTGGTATATCATTGTCCTCTTTCTCTTCTCTCTCCTGGGCCTATTCCCTAGAAAAGGCCATGAAATGACTATTCTGTGAATGATGCTTCTTCTACTTTGAACCCAGATTCTAGCGGATTGGTCACACATAATGCTGATCTCTAATGCTGATAGAGCTTAGGTTTAAGAAAGAAGCAAATTAGGAGGAAGGGCATTCAATGTAATGTAAGTTTTTTGTTTGTTTTGTTTTTCCCTTGAAAGTAGGTTTTTGTTTGTTTATTTTTTTCTCATGCATAAAATCCATGTTTACAGTGAATGGATAGGTTTGGGTGATCATCTCTTGTACTTGGAAAGCATCCTCTGTATTGATTTATAATGACATATATCACTCTACCAGATGATGGCATGTTTACTTTCCTGTATCTTCTTTTCTTCCTTCACCACACTGACCACTTCCCAGGCTGCAGCTCCTTAATAGTGGGGACTCCGCTGATTCACTGTTGGATTCTCGGTGCCTAGTGTGTGGAGTGATTGCTATCTCCAGGCAAAACTTTGTCAACTGGAAGATCAGTTGGGAATTAGGAAGAAAAGTCAAAGCCTGGTGCAGTGGCTCATGTCTGTAATTCTGGCACTCTGGGAGGCAGAACTAGAAGGATCCCTTGAGCTCAGGAGTTCAAGACCAGCCTGAGCAAGACCTGAGACATCAAAAGTGGAAAAAATTAGCTGGATGTCATGGCCGGCACCTGTAGTGCCAGCTACTCCAGAGGCTGAGGTAGGAGGACTGGTCGAATCCAAGAGCTGAGGTTGTGTTGTTACTGAAATTTGTTCTTCAGTAGACCTTGGTCTTGGGGATTTAAAAGCACCAGAGTCCCTTGTCCTTGCTTTTCCATCCCAGAAGCTGCAATGACCAAGCACTTCCAGGGAAGGTTTCTTATTTCCAGCAATCACTTCATTACCTTAAAGTGACTTTCCTAGACCGTGGTCTTGGCTTTTCTGGTCACTTTTTTAATAACTTCCATTTCTCTCTGACACCTTAAGTCACTCATCACTGCTGCATTTTTATTTAGTAGACCTTATCATTTTCTAGCATACTATGAATTTTACATATGTCTGTACCTCCACTAAGCTCCACTATGGGAGGTTTATTGTGTCATATTGTTTTTGTGTTGTTTTGTTTTTGTGTTCTTGCTGTGTTCCCAACATCAAGGATCTTTCTGGTAACAGGCAGACTTCAATCTATATATGAGTATTGTTTCTGTGGTTGGAGATTCTATGAGAATTTTTCTAGTCCCATTAAGGAAAATCAAATCAAAAGAGAAGAATGCAAGGGCAGCACCTGTGGCTCAAAGGGGCAGGGCACTGGCCCCATATGCCAGAGGTGGCGGGTTCAAACCCAGCCCCGGCCAAAAACTGCAAAAAAAATAAATAAATAAATAAATAAAGAGAGAGAGAAGAATGCATTTCTGCTCTTGGTGGTTCTTTTAAAAAGTGATTGAAAGGAGGGGTCTCTGTGGAATCCCCTTACTCTATATGTTATAAACAATGCTTCAGGAATCACTCTGTTTCTTTTTATCTCTTTTCTCATACTTGTAGTAACTCTCTGTTGAATAATTATTTGATTGAGATCACTTACTAAATCAGATTTTCCAAGGACGACTAGACCACTCGGACAAGTTAGGAGAAAAATTGCACAAACTACTATGGCTTATCCAGATGATAAAATCTAAATGCTTCTCTCTTCCTCCCACTTTAAGCAGAGTGGGTGACCTGCCTTCTCCTGTAATTTCAGGTTTCCTACAAGGAAAACACGGGGTCCTCACAGAAGACCTTTTGCATCTCTGGAGTTCTGCAACTTCTTTGGCTTTTCTTGCTGTAGAAATTTATCCAATGTTTGCAAACATAGTCTCCAAAGTATGGACTCAGTTCACTTCAGAAGGCCTCCAGATTTATCTATATTTTTTAAAAAATTACAGATGGATGGAAGTGCTCCTATCTTGAGAGTGGAGGAGGAAAGTACCCCACAATTTTTTAAAGTTCTTTCCCAATATTGGCTTTTAGCTGTAGTAGTAATAGCTTGATCCATTAGAAAAATTCAAGAAAACTGCATCCTTGATGGGGGATATCTATTGCTGGCTGGAGTGAGCGCAGCCACAGCATCTGATCTCATCGTTAGCAGTGAAGACTGGTAGCCCACTTCTGCAAATTGGCAGATTTGGGTAGGGAGTCTGAGGAGCAAAGTAGCTGACTTTCCTTGATCTGTGCTGCAGTTAAGAGCATTTCTAACTTTTTTATTTTCTTTTTCAGCATTACTGTAGTGCAGCTGTGAGAAATCATAAAAGAAAGAAAAAACAATGGAGAGCTAATGATGAAAAAGTCTCTCTGAAGTTGCAGCAGAGCTAAGTCTATGGCACAGGACTTCTCCAGGAATTGTTGCACTGGCTTTGAAAACACACAAACAAACATACATAACATTTATACATACACTGCACACACCAATCCCCGAACCCCTTTGTTCCTTTTGGTCATCATTTGCTATCATTTTCCAAGTATGATTCTTCTTAAAATTATCAATTAATATATTTACTATCTAACTTTAGTATTTGATAATTCCTAAGATTGTATCAATGAGAGTTCTTTTTCTAAAATACTTTTTTCTTCCTTTCCAAGTTTGGTTTAAGTGTCATGGAATTTTAAGGGGAAAAAAGTATATATATATATAAATATAATATATATAAAATATATATATTATATACATACATACATATAAAAATATGTATGTATGAACATAAGAAAGACACCTTTAAAAAGCACAGAAACTCAATCCAGTTAACTTTTTATTTATTTCTTTTATAATGATGTTCAAAAAAATAAATTTTTACTATGATGTTTACTCATACTTTAGCAACACAAGTAAAACACATTTTTGTTGCAAACTTGATAACAAATATGAGAGGACTTCTTTCCAGCCAAATACGGTAAAATTTCCATAGCTGACAACTTCCCTACCTTGACCACCTCCTTAAGTAGACCTGATTTTCACAGACTGGACATGGACCTCACGTATATAACAGTATAGAAAGAAGGCCTAGATTCTTACATTGACCACCTCTGTATGTTGACCAGCTTGTTACAGTCCCTTTCCCTTAGGTGGTCAACTTACAGAGGTTCTACTATACATAATTATCAGCTTATAAATGAGGCAGCAGGCTCCTTGCACATTACATCATTTTAATGGTAGACTTCTCAAGCTGATCTTCCCATCCAAGCTGACCTTCCTTCTAAGGGCTCAGCATTAGATCATCATTCTTCTGCTACACCCATCAACTTCCAGCACTCAGAAGGCTTTATTTTCTTTTTTCACCTTTCCCCCCAGCTCATCCCCAGGAATTCATGCCAAGAATGTATTTTTCATGTATAAGCAACTCATGCAACCTAAATGATTCTACTCTGATTAGTTTCTAGGCTTCATGAAAAACACTTCACAAATGCAAGTGCAGCCCCTTTTTGACGTAACAGAAGGTGGAATCTGAAGTGACATCTTTTCAGGAACGACACCAGCTTCTGCTTATTCCACATGCTGCGTCCCCTCCTGCTCTCCCCCCTCATCTCGCATCCCGCCCTTCTTCCCTTGTTCAGCCTCAGCTGCTCGTGTCCTCTGTCAGCTCCTTACACGTGGCACGTAGCAAGTCTGTTTTTGTCTCAGGATCACTGCCTTCGCTTTTCCCTAATTTTAATGCTTCCCCCAGATTTTTGCTTGGCCACTGACACTGACATCTCTCAGGTTAGAGCTCAGAACTTGCATTTCCTGAGTACATCAGCTAAACTAGTGGATACACATTATTCTCTTTTATAATATTTTCCTAAGTGGTTCTTCTCCTTACCCTAGTATAGGTGCTTATTTGTTTTCTGATTGTTTCTCTTCACTACAGTGAAAAGAGAAAAGTGTTCTAGTGTAAGCTAGAATATATCCAGTGACTGTAACAGTGTAGTGTGGAGCTATTAATACATAATTTTGAACTAATTTATTAATTTAAATATCGAAGAGATGAATAAAAAGCAAATGTTAGATCTTACTACCAATAATCCTCCAACGATAAATTATCCTCATTTGAATCTAATGATTTTAAATTTATAATCATACGTGGCTGAAAAGCACCAATAAATTTATAATTTTCTAAAATCAATCTGAAGATACCTTCATTATGATAGAGTTTTAGACTCTACTGCTTATTGTCTGAATTTGCTAGTTGGAGTCTTCTTAAAGCCTTCATTCTAACATATATCACAAATATGGAGACAGTAGAATCGCTTTATACATTACTCAGTAAGTAAGACATTATTATATGTCTTCTCTAGATTACTTGAACTGGGAAAATAAATGAGAACACAGTTAATTCTCTGTTTTCCTTACATTGTAGAGATGACTTGCATAATATTACTTAGGTGCTATAGTATTTTGGAATCTATAACTGAACATTTTACTTAACAGAAATAGAAATTTTAGAGTACAAATTTAAAATATCATAAATGGTATATTATTGCTAAAAAAATAAAAAAGACATGAATCCAGGGACAAAAATATGGCTTTCTAAATTCACAAAACGAGTCAATTTGAGCTGATGGGTACAGATGATTCAAGAATCTCTTTGCCAAGCCTCAAGCACATCCCACCAGACTGCACTGCTATGTAATAATGATATTGGAAAAAGCACAAGTGAGAGCAGAAACGATGGCAGCTTCTAATTCAGCTTTGGCTGATGAGCTAAATGAACTGGCTGGCAGCACGTGTAGGAAAGGGACTAGGAGGAGCAGCGATAGTCAATTTTCTGTGCAGACTAATACAACATTTTCTTTAGCAGAGGAAATTGCTTGAAAGTTCCTTTCTCCATTTCTACATGCCCTTTTCTCAGTGCCTCTTAAGAACAGTTTGTCATAGTATATTTCTGCTTGTGCAAAAATTTTCATAATAGGAGGAGCCTGAGCAAAGTTGGAGCAGTTTCCTCTGCAGTGAAGTCAGGTTTGATGAGCCCTGGCAGAGTTTTGATGTCTTGTACCAATGGTTTGACGCTATCTGAAGGGCTCTGGAAGAAAGCCTGGCAGGTCACGCTGCATCCCTAGCCTAATCAATTCTAACTCTGATTCTATAAGGAACTTGCAGTGCCAGGATGGGGAATTGGAAATGAGAGTAAGGTGGAGAAGATGGGAATTTGATCCCATTTAACCTTCTGATTAATCTACCGTGAATCAGTGCGAGACAGAGGCAAATGCAAGCATCTTTTGAATTCCCTCTCCTCCGCCTCTGACTAGACAGACATTTGGACAAGTGTTTCTAATGGCTTATATTTCTAATACTTTCTTTTCCTAGAAAACACCATCACCACATTTTATTATTCTTTTAAAAAAGACTACTCTGACAAATTTCTAACTAATGATATAATTACTTCATTAGGTAGCATAATTAGAAATTACTTGAAGTATAAAGAGCGCCTGGTAAAGAAATGCTTAATTTACTAAATAATTTAGACCCAAATGATTATTAAGTTAAAATCAAAAGTTGCTGAAAACCCCAAGTAATGGTTTTTGCCAGAGCCACATGATAGAGTAATTGCTCAATTAGCAATTAGTTACAAACAGCAGTGCCCTTTAGTTTTACTTAAAATAAGTAAGCCAGTTTTTGCTCTTCAAAAATTAATATTAATTAAATGGGGAGATTTAGAAAAGCCGTATCTTGTGAGTAGCATCTAGTCTTTCAGAATCTCTGTTAGTAAGAGTTAGATATGGAAATAAACAAAAGAACTTTTCCCTTAAACTCTATGAACAAGGAGGAAGGGGAGAAATTCTGATATAAGCTTTATTTTTTGGACCAACTTTATTGAAGTAAATTAATGCTATTTAAAAAAAAAATTAGAAGATAGAGGAGGACTGCCCATGTCTTTTAATTTTTTAATTATTAATCACTGCGAGTGAAGATGATTATATAACTATCAAAAACACACCTTCAGTGTTTTTATAATCATGCTCACCTTTTTATTCTGAGGCATTAATAATTCAACTCTTTTTCTTTCTCTTGGCATTAGTTTATATCATGAATGCAAAACTACTCCCTACTGTGGCCCTAAAATGTTAGTTTTCTTCTTGAAACGCATCAGCCATGTTTTACTTGTCACAAATACAGCTGCTGCATATGTTTTTGTCCATGTTGTTTGAAAAATAGTAAATGTTGTGAAAAGAATGAGGATTTGCAGGCAGACAGGTGTGTGCTTCGTGGGTCCATATCGTGACTCTGTCCCTCACTAGCTGTGAGATGTGCAGCGGCCAAGTTCAACTACCTCAGACTCCTTCTTCATCTCAGAAATGGGAGTTGTGTTGGCGCTCTCCTCAGGAAGCATGAGGATAAAGTGAATCATGGATGACCAGCTGTCACACGTAGAACACGCAATAGTTCTGCTCCAAACAGAGCTTTCCAACTACTAGAAAGGTTCAAGTAGACATGGGATGATGATAGAACAAGAATGTTGTAGAATGCTTTCCTATATTAGGAGAGAAGTTTGTTTGAATGTTGTGTAATGCCTTAGCATGTCTATATTTCTATGTTTTAAAGCAAAATTAACTAGGGATAATATTTGCAGGTTGAAGCTAAGATGAGATAATATATTTTCCTAATAGCAGAATATGTAAGTTAAAGCAAATGTATAAACTAAATGTGTTTCTACCTAGGCCATTGTGGCTGTCATAACAAAATATCTTGGAATGAATAATTCATGAACATCAGAAATTTTATTGTTCATAGTTCTGAAGGTTCGGAAAGCCAAGATCAAGACACCGACCAATGGTGTCTGGTGAGGGCCTGTTCCTCATAGGTGTTTCATGTCCTAACATGAGGGAAGAGTAAAAAGGGCTTAACAAGCTCCTTCAAACCATTTTTATAAGGACACTAATATTGTTTATGAGGACTCTACCCTCATGACCTAAGCATATCCCACAGACCCCACCTCTTACATCATTACTTTGGAGGTTTCAGTGTATGAATTGAATTTTAGGGGAATATGTCATGCAAACTATAGCACATCCATTTATTAAATAATGGTGTTTAGAATGGCAGTGGGGTGGGGGGAGGAGTGGGTAAGATAATCCCAGAGAGAAGTGAGTAGTGCCTCCAAGTCCCTGTTATGAAACCAAACATGTGACTCTTCAGACATGGAAAGCCATGTAGACTCCTTATTAGGATATCTTTTTGATAACATTGCTTACCTGTGCTCTTGATTCACATCTGGCGTAGATTGAATTGTATTCTCCTAAAAGATATGTTGAAGTTATGAACCTCTGAATCTCAAAATGTGAACTTCTTTGGAACTGGGGTTATGGCAGATGTAATTAGTTAAGTTACAAATAAGGGATTCATTGTAATGAGTTGAGTTCATTCTGGAGTGGGGTAGAGGAAGGTTCTAATCCATTATGACGAATGTCCTTAGAAGAAGAGGAGAAAGAGACACAACTAGGGAGGAAAAACACCACCTGGTAACAGAGGCAGAGGTAGGAGTGATGGATCTGCAAGCCAGGCAAGGTCATAGACAAATTGCCATCAGCAGACATTAGGCAGAGGCAAGGAAATATTCAACCTGGGTGCCAGGGGGAGCAAGATCCTGCCAGTGTCTTGATTTCTGGCTTCGAGAACTTTTAAAGAATATATTTCTATTGTTTTAATTCATTTCACATGTAGTACTTTGTTAAAGGAGCCCGAAGAAACTAATACAACTAAGTAATAGAAAAATAATAAAGCAAAGCCTTTATAGGACATAGTTTATTAAAATCAGGCACAATGACATCTAGAGGAAGAAGAACTAGCCAATCTAAGCTGATGGAATGAGAGGGAAAAATCAAATAACCAACAGAGAAATGCACTATTACATTTATATTATCACCTTATGATCAGAGTGCATTTGAAATGAAACCTGAAATAAACACTGCAAGTGGAATTAGTGGAAGCTAAATGCTGGGCACATATGGACACAAAAAGATATAAAGAGCATTAGAAACCAACAAGGAGAGAGGGTGGAAAGGGCTGAGTGATACAAACTTACAAATCCATGAACACTGTGCTGGTGGTGGGCACACGGATTGCTCTAACTTCAGCACAAAACAGGGTATCCATGTAACAAAAATATTTGTATCCCTTAGTATTTTGAAATAAAGTAAACAAATAAATAAATTTGTAAATGACAAATAAAAAATAAAATTTTGCACCAAAAGCGTTCTTTATGAGAATTAACTTTAAAATGTAAAAAATAGTATGGAATATGTCGATATATGTCTACCTTGGGACTTGTATGGGGACATTCAAGTCAGTTTTTATACTTCCTGTGACTACCAACTGGTTTGATGATGGCTTAAATCCTTGAGAATCAAGTTGATTGATGTTTGTTGGTTAAAAAAGTGTAAAAATTTCTCAACCTAGAAAGTAGGTTTGTTTTTTTAAAAAGAAACAGCGCCATGTCTAATTTGACTTTCTGTTTGAAGTTAAAATGTATCTATCTATCTGATTTTTTTTAGACTCCCACAAATAGGAGAAACATATTTTTCACTATCTATAATGTCACTTTTATATTTAATTAACCATTATGATAAAATAAGAAAAGAATGTCAAGTATTTTTTATAAATATTCAACTGGATTTCCATTACAAAAAAAGATTTTTAATTTATTCTGACTTATCTGTAAAGATTTTGGAGTTCCTGAGGTAAATAATTTTCACATTTATTTGAGAGGATAGGGGGTACCAAGGGGCAGAATAAAGTCACTAGTTAGGCACATACCAGTGTAGAGAGAGTCTCATAGGTTTCTCTCTGTGTTCACGTCAGCAAATGAAGTATGCAGGTAAGTTACATTTCATATACCGGCTGAATGTGGTCATTCAAGGCAGAAACAAATGAAACCAATAAAGAAGATGATAAAAATGTACCTAAGAGCCCAGAGCAAGGGAGTCTGTTAAATATTTTGTGGACTTCCTTGAAATTTGCTAAATCAGCATATAAGCAGTGTTAGGATTAGCCCCCCATTTCCCCAAGCCTATCACATGCTGACCCACAAAAGCGCTTGTAACATTTGATTATTAATGAGGTTTTACTCTTATTTAATTAGGATGAATCCATCATCCTCTAATCTCACTCCATTATAGAATATTCCTAGTATTTCAAAATAATAACAATAACAAAAGATACTGTCTAGTCTTTTACAGACATTTAAAAAAAAATCCTCATTTAAACCCTATAAAGAAGTTATATTGTTTTCTGTTTATAAATGAAGAAGGTAGTATTTTATAGAATGAAGTGGGCTAGATTTTTACTTGCCAGTTAATTATGCTCATCTGTTTATTTAAGTAGTCGAAATTCTGTTCAAGACAAAAAAAATAAAAGAAATTCTGTTCAAGAAAGTTCACAATGAACATCTACTATTGTGAAAGGATTTATTTCGCTGGGCATGGAGGGAAAATAACTGAATATAGAATCCCACATCTTTTTCATGAGCCAATCATAGTGGAATTATTAGTTGCCTAAAATGAAGCTGAGGATGCTAAATAAATAAATGCAGTAAAATGCTTTTGAATGATAATTACAATACTATACATTAACATTTTCAAAAATGTTACTTTTAAAAGCGAGTGCTTATGAAATACCTCGTGCCTTGTACTATATGAAGTGCCCAGAATGTTTACACTTTTCCACCCTCCTGAAAGAACTATGATCTTGTTTCTATTGAAGAGGAACCGTAGGCACCAAGAGGGTAATAAGCTTGCTCAAAATTTAACTGCTAGAATTTAGCATCAGAGCTTTGTCACCAGGCTGCCTGACTGCAGAGGCTGTCCTGAACTAATAGACTGCATTGCCCCCAATGGGCGAAGTACCTCCCACATAAAAGTTGATCCTCTTGAGGTAATATGTACAATTACTGAAAATTGACTGTTCTTGAGTACACAGATTCCTAAAATACTGCACCTCTCTCTTTCTCTTTTCACTAACCTATGCCTTTATCGGCCTACTTTTATGTCCATTTTTCTAGCGGTCCTGCCATAGATACTTCGCTTTTCGCGTGTTTGTAAAACTTAAGACCCCTTAGATAATGAAAGAGCAAGGCAGTAACTTTAAAGGACGTATTTAAATAGGCTATTAAACACCAACCAGATTTTAAAAAGCAGGCAACCCCTCCAGATAAACACATACACTCCTTGTCTCTGTAGCTTATTTTTGGTTTTTAATATGTTTTCTGAAAATGGAAAGATGTGTATTAGAAACAGAGAAGTTTTAGAATATACTAGTCTTTACAATTAATTTTTCATTCCTTTGTACCCAACATGAATGCCTTTTTTTTTTTTTTTACTAAATACAAACTCTGACTCTTATTTTTTACTGAAGAAAGTTTAAATACTGGGTGCTTGTAAAGTTCATCTGCAACTTTGCACACGAATTTTACGGGCACCCTGTACATTTAGCATGCACTGAATACTTGCTATGCAGCAGGAGTATCCACACATGGCTTCTAATTCTAATGATGCTTCACAGTATTAATATCCTCATTTTCTATATTAAAAATTGAGACACTGAGAGATTATATGACTTGCCCAAAGTCACAGCAACTGGTTAACAACAGTGAGAGAATTCTGAGCAGGTTGCCTGAGGTGCTGGGGGATGTCTTTTAAAAGAGGACCATGCAAATATGATTAAGGTAACCTTTTCTGGACACTTAGATTCAGCAATGAGTTTCTGAAGCCTGCATAGTACTATTCGTAAACTGCACTTTTATTTATACATATATCATTTTATTACATTTACTTATTAATTTTTGACTTTCAGAGCACTGTTTTGTAGGTAATATTCAGTGTTTTGTCTTTTTTAATTTACCTACCAGGTTCTAATTTGCATTTTTCCTATTGCAATTGTTAAATATCAGAGTTTTGACTTTTCCCTCTGCAGTGTTTGCCTCAAGGAAGAAACAAAAGGATTCAGCAATATACATGGTGTCACACACACCATGGGTAATCAGTTCTTAGAATCATTATTCTGCACACATGGATACCACATCTTTGGGAATAGTCTGCAAAACAAGGGCTGGTCCTCCAGCAACCACGTTGTTACTCTTCTTTCTTGACTGTGACTGATAGATTCAGAGGGCAAATCCATGGCCTGACCCTGGTCAATAAGGAATTTGAATATCTTGATATGAGATGTACAGACACTGAGAGTTAGTAGGTCCAAATCATGTTCACTTTCTTATTGTCTAACTCCTACGACCCTGGTGCAGAGTTCCCCTGAACAGTCCTGGCCCAGTGCTTTTCAGTTACTTGCTTTTGAAGCTCATTTTTGGCTTCCCATTCCAGGAATGCATAATTTTTTTCTAATTCATTTAATTTTGGATCTAATGAGCTACAAGTTTTTATTATTTGCCACTAAAAACATGTGAACTCATATATAGCCATAATTCTGGAAAAGAAAGAACAAACTCCCTCCAAATGAGAAGCATCGATGGATGGCCCAGGGATAAATTCAGGACACAAGAATTTCATAACACCTTCACCATGTGCTGTGTGTATTTCCGCTGTAACAAATCACCACAAACTTAATGGTTTATAACATTTTCTTAACATTTCTTTTCTTTCTTCTCGCTCTCTCTCTCTTTTTTTTTTTATTAAATCATAGCTGTGTACATTAATGCAATCGTGGTGTATAAAGTGCTGGTTTTATATACAATTTGAAATGTTTTCATCAAACAGGTTAACATAGCCTTTACGGCATTTTCTTAGTTATTGTGTTAAGACA
This sequence comes from Nycticebus coucang, assembly GCF_027406575.1. Taxonomy (NCBI): domain Eukaryota; kingdom Metazoa; phylum Chordata; class Mammalia; order Primates; family Lorisidae; genus Nycticebus; species Nycticebus coucang. The sequence continues at coordinate 52,770,808 of NC_069794.1, read as the reverse complement.
TTTATATTCTACATTTAGTAAATTTCACATGTACCCTTGTAAGATGCACCGTAGGTGTGGTCCCACCAATTACTCTCCCTCCACCCATCCTCTCCCCTCCCTTCCCATCCCTATCCTCTTTCCCCATATTCTTGGGCTATAATTGGGTTATAGCTTTCACATAGTTTCAACTATAGTTTCACAGTACGGCTGAGTACATTGGGTACTTTTTCTTCCATCTTGAGACACTTTACTAAGAAGAATATGTTCCAGCTCCATCCATGTAAACATGAAGGAGGTAAAGTCTCTATCTTTCTTTAAGGCTGCATAATATTCCATGGTGTACATATACCACAATTTATTTATCCATTCATGGGTTGATGGGCACTTGGGCTTCTTCCATGACTTATGAATTGGGCTGCAATAAACATTCTGGTACAAATATCTTTTTTATAATGTGATTTTTGGTCTTCTGGGTATATACCTAGTAAAGGAATTATAGGATCAAATGGCAGGTCTATTTTTAAATCAAGTTTTCTCCAAACATCTTTCCAAAAGGAACGTATTAGTTTGCATTCCCACCAGCGGTGTAGAAGTGTTCCCTTTTCTCCACATCCACACCAACATCTCTGGTCTTAGGATTTTGTGATGTGGGCTAATCTTACTGGGGTTAGATAACTCAAAGTAGTTTTGATTTGCATTTCTCTGATGATTAAGGATGATGAGCCTTTTTTTATATGTCTGTAGGCCATGTGCCTGTCTTCTTCAGAGAAGTTTCTCTTCAAGTCCCTTGCCCAGCCTGAGATGAATCACTTGTTCTTTTCTTGCTAATACGTTTGAGTTCTCTGTGAATTCTGGTTATTAAACCTTTGTCAGAGACATAACCTGCAAATATCTTCTTCCATTCTGAGGGCTTTCAGCTTGCTTTACTTACTGTGTTCTTGGCTGTGCAGAAGATGTTTCATTTAATCAGGTCCCAATAATGTATTTTTGGTGTTGCTTCAATTGCCTGGGGGGGTCCTCCTCATAAAATATTCGCCCAGGCCGATTTTTTCAAGAGTTTTCCCTGCACTTTCTTCTAGTATTTTTATAGTTTTATGTCTTAAATTTAAATCTTTAATCCAGTGAGAGTCTATCTTAGTTAATGGTGAAAGTTGTGGGTCCAGTTTCAGTCTTCTACAGGTTACCAGCCAGTTCACCCAGCACCATTTGTTAAATAGGGAATCTTTTTCCCACTGAATGTTTTTAATTGGCTTATCAAAGATCAAATAACGGTATGTATCTGGGTTCATCTCTTGGTTCTCTATTCTGTTCATACATCTACCTCTCTGTTTTTGTGCCAGTACCATGCTTTTTTGATCCCTATCAATTTATAGTATAGTCTCAGGTCTGGTAGTGTGATTCCTCCTGCTTTGTTTTTATTTCTGAGTAATGTCTTGACTATTCAAGGTTTTTTTTCTGATTCCATATAAAAACAAAGTATTATTTTTCAAGATCTTTAAAGTATGACAGTGGAGCTTTAATAGGGATTGCATTAAAATTGTATATTGCTTTAGGTAGTATGGGCATTTTAACAATGTTGATTCTTCCCAGACATGAGCATGGTATGTTTTTCCACTTGTTAACATCTTCAGCTATTTCTTTTCTTAGAGTTTCATAGTTTTCTTTATAGAGATCTTTCACATCCTTTGTTAGGTAAACTCCCAAATATTTCATCTTCTTTGGCACTACTGTGAATGGAATAGAGTCCTTAACTGTTTTTTCAGCTTGACTATTGTTGGTATATATAAAGGCTACAGATTTATGGGTGTTGATTTTATAACCTGAGACACTGCTGTATTCCTTGATCACTTCTAAGAGTTTTGTAGAAGAATCCTTGGTGTTTTTGAGATATACTATCATATCATCTGCAAAGAATGAAAGTTTGATCTCTTCTGACCTTATGTGGATACCCTTGATCGCCTTTTCTTGCCTAATTGTGATGGCTAAGACTTCCATTACAATGTTAAAAGCAGTAGAGGCAATGGGAACCTTGCCTGGTTCCTGATATGAGTGGAAATGATTTCAGCTTAACTCCATTCAATAAGATATTGGCTATGGGTTTGCTGTAGATGGCCTCTATCAGTTTAAGAAATGTCCCTTCTATACCAATTTTCTTAAGTGTTCTGATCATGAAAGGATGCTGGATATTATCAAAAGCTTTTTCTGCATCGATTGAGAGAATCATATGGTCTTTTGTTTTTAATTTGTTTATGTGATGAATTACATTTATAGATTTATGTATATTGAACCAGCCTTGAGATCCTGGGATAAAACACACTTGGTCATGGGGTATAATCATTTTAATGTGTTGCGGGATTCTGTTTCCTAGGATCTTGTTAAATATTTTTGCATCAATATTCATTAGTGATATTGGTCTATAATTTTCTTTTCTTGTTGGGTCTTTTCCTGGTTTGGAGATCAAGGTGATGTTTGCTTCATAGAATGTGTTGGGTGGTATTTCTTCTTTTTCTGTATTTTGAAAATGGTTGAGTAATATAGGTGCTAGTTCCTTTTTAAAGGTTTGGTAAAATTCTGATGTGAAGCCATCTGGTCCTGGGCTTTACCTTTTAGGGAGATTTTGTATAGTTTATGCATTTCAGAACTTGATATAGGCCTGTTCAACATTTCCACTTCATTCTGGTTAAGTCTAAGAAGGTGGCGTGCTTCCAAGTATTGGTCTATTTCATTCAGATTTTTATATTTCTGAGAATAGAGTTTCTTGTAATATTCATTAAGGATTTTTTGAATTTCTGAGGAGTCTGTTGTTATTTTGTATTTACCATTTCTGATTGATGAAATTAGAGATTTTACTCTTTTTTTCTTAGTTAGGTTAGACAAAGGTCTATTTTATTGACCTTTAAAAAAACCCAACATTTTGATTTATTGATTTGTTGTATAATCCTTTTGTTTTCAATTTCATTTAATTCTGCTCTAATTTTGGTTATTTCTTTTCTTCTGCTGGGTTTGGAATTGGAATGTTCTTCCTTTTCCAGTTGCTTGAGATGTCCCATTAAGTTGTTAACTTCCTCTCTTTCTGTTCTCTTGAGGAAGGCTTGCAGTGCTATAAATTTCCCTCTTAGGACTGCCTTTGTGGTATCCCAGAGGTTCTGATAATTTATGTCTTCATTATCATTTTGTTCCAGAAATTTAGTAATTTCCATCTTAATCTCATCTATGACCCAGCTATTTTTCAGCATAAGGTCATTTAGTTTCCATGTTTTTGTATGAGTATGCAGATTCCTGTTGTTACTGAGTTCAACTTTTATTGCACGATGGTTCGAGAAGTTGCAAGGAATAATTTCTATTCTTTTAAATTTGCTGAGGTTAGACTTGTGACCTAAGATGTGATCAATTTTGGAGTATGTTCCATGGGCTGATAAGAAGAATGTGTATTCAGTTTTGTTAGGATGAAATGTTCTGTAGATGTCTGAATGGTTAAGTTTTGCAGTCAGAAAACCATGAGGTCCTCAGGGTCATGGTTGTTCTAGAATATTTTTTTCTGATCTCTTCTATGGAATAGTTTAGAAAGACAAGGAAGTTGAGAACTCTGGTGATTGATGTACTTAAGTTTATTAACCCATCCAAGATGACTCAAAAGTTAACTTTTATGTCTTTTGTCCTTTTTAATATAACAGTAACTAGTATTTTGAAATAAAAGGTGGATTTGAAGAAAGTAAAATAAGTAAAGCAATGCCCTCAATTAATAAATCAGTCAAGGTGTTGATTACATATACTCTCGTGAATACAAAATTTTGATCTTATTTTAATAATATTTTTCACTGCCCTTTAAAGATCAAATTGATCCAAGACAAATCCAAATCATATCATTAAAGGATTCGGCAATGTTAAAGGAGCAATATCAACTCTGGGACTTGATATGCTAGAGAAAATATAATGTGCCTTGGTTTTAACAGACACAGCTTGTAATTAAGAGTCATTTTAAAGCAAAGCATATTTGGATCTTTGTTTGAATGAAAATGACTATCAGTGCCTTTTGAAGTTTGGTGAACCTAAGTAATTAAGGCCCAGATGCTCCAATTTACCCTCTGTCTGCACACTGTCAAATGGCTCAGATTGTCAACACTTGTTTACAGAAACCCTGATCAGAGAGGTGCATAACCCCAGGTTCTTAATACCTACATTTGTCAATCACTACAAACAGAGACTCAACACCAGTGACCCTTGCAAAGCAGAATTAGCTCTGACAGATTTGATAATAGTGAAATATGCCAGGGTCTGCCACAATCACTTCTTAACTCCCCCCCTCCCCCGCCTTCTGTTAAATATAGAAGCAGCAGCACTGCTTTCTGAGTCTTCCTTCACTGGTAGGGTGAAAAGGGACCTTGGACGCCATGCTCTGACCATAAGCGGTACTCACTGTTACCCATCTAAATACTAATCAAATGATAAATTTCCTTCAGTGGGAACCTCAGTGTGAGGTAATAGAAAATAATAGAAAATTTACAATGAGATAAAATAAATTCAAGTCATTTTTCTCTTATTTTTGATTTTTATGCTGTATAGGTAATTTAACTTTTTGAGTTTCAGGTGCCACATAATCATTTTAAGAACACTTAATAGTTAACATTTTGAGCACTTCGTCAAAAAACAAAATTTTAATGACATTTATTATACTTCAAAATTATCTTATCAAGTAAATACTACAGTAGAACCTCCATAGTTGACCACCTCCCTACATTCACCACACCCATAAGTTGACCTAGTTTTCATAAAGCAGACATACACCCCACATACTAAGACCTAGATCCTTCTTACATTGACCACTTCCATATATTGACCAGTTTGTTACAGTCTTTGGGGTGGTCAACTTACAGAGATTCTACTTTATTATTATCAACATTTATCAATGAGAAACTGAGGCTTAGTGAGACTGAGTAAATTTTTCAGGCTCTTCTAATAAAAAGGTAATGATACCTACTTTAAAAAATGCAGATTCATGGGCAGTGCCCGTGGCTCAAAGGAGTAGGGTGCCAGCCCCATATGCTGGAGGTGGCAGGTTCAAATCCAGCCCCGGCCAAAAAAAAACTGAAAAAAAAAAATGCAGATTCAACTGAGATTCAGGATAATAACTTCAAAATGAACTTTTAAATGCACAAGTGGATTTTAAGATTTAAATAAGTGTAGTACATAGTACATACAACACTGAATGTGGACACAGCTGACCTGTGTTCCAATCCTTGCTGTGCATATACGGATATATATTTTATGTATATAAAATATTATGTAATTTTCTGTATGAATTGAGTCAATGCCTTACTCAGTCAACACTAGTAAGTTGTATGAAATAGAACAGGAGAAAATAAATCATCATTTTCATTTACCCTTTTACTTCCTTTCCTCTTTTTCCAGGCAGCACAGCAGTAAGAAAGAATATGAAAGCCGTGGCCAGTGGAGTGGCTCACACCTGCAATCCTAGCACTCTGGGAGGCTGAGGCAGGTAGTTTGTCCGAGCAAACAGGTTCAGAGCAAGACCCCGTCTCTAAAAAATAGCTGGGCGTTGTGGCAGGTCCCTGTAGTCCCAGCTACTTGGGAGGCTGAGGCAAGAGAATCACTTGAGTCCAAGAGTTTGAGGTTGCTGTGAGCTATGATGCCACAGCACACTACCCAGGGTGACAAAGTGAGACTCTGTCTCAAAAAAAAAAAAAAAAAAGACTATATAGGCCAAAGACTGGGAAAGCTATAGATATTATCCCAGATTTTTGTCTCTACCTTGTAATAATTTAGTGTGGAAATTACTTAAATTATTTAATCTTGTTTTCTTCATTTCTATGTGGGGATCATAATATGGGTTGCAGAAAACATTAAATTAGGCAAAACTTACAAGGCACTAACCCAGCAGTGCTTGGGATGGATCATGAATATAATGAATTCTGTCCTCTCTCTTTCAAAGTACCTCCTATACACTTCCATGCAATGAAGTGTTTAGTTGAGTGGGTGACAAGGGATCTGCAGATGTAAAAAGACATTAAAACCAAACCTCTTTCTTCTTAATTTGACAAATATATATTGAGTACCTGTTTTGTATAATCATATTGCTTTTAAAGGGTATCAGGAAGGAAGGGCGCCAGCCATGCAAAACAAGCTCTTGTTTTCTCATTATGTTTTTCCTTTCCCCTCTCTTGATAATGGAATATGTTTTTTTCCATGTTTTCTTTCCATTTTTACCATCCAAAGTCAGTACTTTTGACTCGACAAAATTCTGAAATCGCACAAGCACAAAGAAGCACCTACGAACACACATTTTTAAGATTGTTTAATAAAGTTTCTAGGGAAGATTATCCATACTCAATTGTATAATCATAAGTATTTCACTATTTTATTAATAATTAATAGTTATGAGTAAGTTATTTTCTAAAACAGCCACAAGAGCTCACATTTCCAGCAGTTTAAATAAATGAGCAAACTCTCTTACCTGTATCACCAGCTGCAATAAAAACAAGCCCTTTACATTTTCCTCTTTTTTGCCTGCTTACTAAGTAAATGTGGTGTCTTGAAAGTTACTTTGATATTACTTCCTTGACTACCAAGTTTGAGGTTCTCTTTATGTTTATTAGCATTTGGGATTTGCTCCTTTGTGAAGTGTCTATTATTATCCTCACCCTCACTTTTCCTTTCACGTTGTCTGTTCTTCCTTATCAATCTTTAGGTGCTTTTACATTTTCCACGCTCCATATTTTCCTTAGATCTACTGATTGTCTCTTGACATAATTGGTATAGCTTTCTCTGTGCAAACTTAATGTTTGTATTATAAATATGGGTTTGGGTACTTCAACTGAATTTTACATCTAATCATTCAGATTTTCCTATAGTTTTACAATGATTATTTTTAAATGTATAACATCACATTTTTACATTTGTAATATTATAATTATGGTTTTTCATTTAGTATGTAATTCATCTCGAATTTACATGTATGTAATATGGACCTAAAACTTGCTTTCCTCCAGATGATAAGTTTAAGTCAGTATCCTTTATTGAATAATGAATCCTCCTGCCAATTACTGGAAACGTCATTATATATTAGATCCTCAAATATACAAGTATTTCTTTCTAGATTGTTTCTGTAGCATATTTGGTGAGGCTAAGTGATCCTATTGTCAGTTCCATAATGAAAAGGAAGATACTGACATGAAAAGAACTTAGAAGAAAAAGATCAAGCCAGATCATGCAGTATCTTGTAGACTCTTTTAAAAGAAATTATAAAAAAGTTAATTCAGCTAAAGAAAATCATGTTTGTGATACAGACGGATAACATGTGGCAAAGATGTTAGAAGAAAGGAGACTTATTCTATTCTAAAATACTATTCTACAAGGCTAATTCAGGAATCTAAACCAAAGGATAGTGGCAGAAGAGAAAGGGTAGGACTAATCCAAAATATTTGTGGGTCAATGACCAGTCGTTTATTATCTAGGTTACCATAGATAACACAGATATTTTTGGTGCGGTAACATAGTGAACTGAACCACCAGGAAGTGCTTACAATAAATTTCAGTTTTCTACAACGCTCACAGAATGGTTTCCAATAAATCAGAAATGCTAGTTACCTGATGCTTAATCAAAAAATCTTCTGTGTTCGAGCATTGCTTATTGATGATGTTTCTAGTTTGTTTTCATCACCTTTCCTGAGACAGTTAAGTTCAGTTTATTGAAGGTAATTGAATCTTTCATGATTCAAAATCCAGCAATGCCTCAGGGAGATCGTTCTAAACATCAATCCTCATTTTATGGGCATAGATCAGACTGAAACTCCAGTAAATACAAGTAAAACTCTGGAAATTGCATTTTTACCAAAGCCCTGGTACCAACTTAGTTTATTATTTCTTTTTGGGGGTTATTTGACGTTTTCCTTAAAAAACTGAAGGAATAATTTTGTTTAACTGAAAGTTCAGGTTTATTAGATTCCTATTAAAATTTTTTCACTGTAACATTTATAGCGCACCAGAGGATGCAATCTTTTTCTTAAAATAATTTTTTTTTTCATACTGGCTCCTATATAACAGAAGTTACAGTGTGGACATGGAGACTTTCATGTTGATATGGGAAAGGCAGAGAGGGGAACATAGAATTTACTTTAGACATTAAACATTTAGACAAAATGACATTAAGGTGCATGGCCAGAAGTTCCAGAAAAACCTGAGCCCTCTCATGTACTAATAATTAGGAAGTCCACCGTCATAGCTCATAAAGGGGATACATTACTTAGGCTGAAGCTCCAAATTCAAGCATGAAAGTTTAATGAGCTACACTAGGAGAAGTGGAAATCTCTTTTTGCTTAAGTCGCCTTACATCTAGAACTACAGCTCCAGAACATTCTGCCCTTTCACCTTCTCTACCCACAGCTCAGACATTCCTCTTCCAGCAGCAAGGATTGGCAGCCCTAACTCACCATCTGTTCTCAAAAAGTGAGACGAGTGAGCTAAGAGCTTTCCTTGCTGTTTAGGGGGAAAGTGTCTCACCTCAGACTTCAAGATTTTTATGAGTTTGACCAGAGGCCATGATAGTCACATGCAGAATAATCAACGCTGGCTACTCACATGAAGAAAGGAACCAGCTATGGCATATTTCTCATAGAAGAAATAAAAGAAGTATGGAGAAAAAGATATGGAAGCAAAATTAAAACGAAAAGGAGAGATTTTGAGAAAGGAGAGGGAGAAGCCCAAGCCACTTTATCACTTTGTATTTATTAATAGTGTTCCTGAGACAGAAAGCCACCTATCCCCAATGTAGACTACCTCTCCAGCTAATGATACATTGCAACAAAAACTAGTCTAATTAGTGTCCTTTGATCCATCCAACAAGCACTTTTCTTTGGTGGCAGTAGTGTGGTAGTGATGGGTGTTGTGAAAACTGGAGCAGACAAAGAGAACTGTTAAAAACCCTTCCCCATTAAAACCAACAGTATATATCTTACTAAAATACGATCCTTATCTCTCTCAGAAGGCAGTGCCCTTTGAACAAATGCCCAACATTAAGATGAACATTCAAGGATCACTAAGTGTAAAAGGGACAATGTTTAGCTAATCAAGTGAACTATAGTGACCCTGGAGATCAGTGTAATATCGGCTCATTTTGTCCTGTGTTGGTGCTTTTTTCCAGAATGGCTTTTAGAGGAGGATCTCGCTTATATACGGGATCTTAAAAGTAGATCTCAGAGGCAGAGAATAGAATAACATTACCTAAGGTCTCTAAGTGAAGGAAAGTTGAGGAGATGTTGGTCAAAGGATACAAAATTTCATTTATGTAAAAGGAGTAAGTTCAAGAAATCTATTGTACAACATGGTTACTATGGCTAATAACACTGCATTGTATTCTTAAAAGCTGCTAAGCAAGCAGACATTAAATTCTCCCACCACAAAAAAATTGGTAGGTCTGTGAGATAACGCATATATTAATTAGCTTCTGTTAATCATGCCACAGTGTAGGCATATTTCAAAATATCATGGTGCACACCTTAAATATACATGAGATTTATTTGTCAACTAAAAAAGTTAATAAAATGGACATACACACACACAAACACACACACGCACACACACACACACACCCCAAAACATAGCAAACATAAGAACATGGGCGTGGGGAGAGGGAAAAAGGAACAATTGAAAAAGAACAGGAATGCACTAGGAAAGAAAAATGTAGGAAGAATACTGGGATAAAAAAGGTGGAAAAAGAAAGCAAAAAACCAGAAAGGAAATGAGAATAGAAATGGCATCAAGCATTACTTTTCCCTGACAAGAGACCACTGTAGCAAAAATAGGTTTCTTCTGGCAGGAGTGGATTTGTTATAAAAGCAAGTTTGACGTTCTCGTGGCCTCTGTAGTTCTCTCTCACCCATGTGATGCTTTTCACCATGTCATTACGTACCAAGAAAGCTCTCACCAGATTTGATCCCTTGATCTTGGATTTTCCAGCCTCCAGAATGCTAAGCCAAATTAATTTATTTTCATTATAATTACCCAATTTTTCCTATTTACTTACAGAGACATACAGGGACTAAGACAACATTTTAAAGATGAGAAACTATATACTGAAATTTGAAAAGTGTCTTGACAACTTCCGCTTTAATAATCTTGATATTAAGAGTTTGTCAGTTGCCGAGATAGTTCTTTGGATCTTTAGATTTTTGATTTTTGATTTTATTTAAAAAAAAAAAACTTTCCTTGTGTTAATACAATTATATTTCCTATTTGGGCTAATGATGCCAGGTAGAGTGCAACTTTCCCTCCATTGAAGAAAATGGAGTTCTGTCAAGAAATTTCTGACACCTCCCTTAAATATTATCTTTAAATCCAAGTTATCAAATCCACTCCCCTCAATTACTTCGCATAAAACTCTTTCATCATATTCTTCACTATCCTGGATAGCTCTGTTAAGTTTCAAATTTTAATGTCCCTCTTATAATATGAGGGCTATCCTGAAAGTATTAAGCTACTTAAGATGAAAAATAGGCATAGGGATGGCTGGATACTTTCTGGACAGCTTCCATGTAACACTATAATTGAGCAACGGTATCTATATGGATTCAGATCATCACCACGTCTAAAATGTTAATAAATTTCAATTTGCTTCAAATTGTTCTTAAGACTGTTCGTGATATTTTCAAGCGCTGGAGGCTTTAGTTTCTAAGCAGTAGTAAAACAGTTACTTAAAAATTCTTTCTACGTTTTCCCCATGGATACAGTTAACATCTCTGTTCATATGTGACTTGCTTTGTCCAATATCACTGAAGAAAAGATACATTTATTTCCCACTGAATTCCCCAGGATTTTATTTTTATAACAATAGCGCTTGAAAATAAACACCTGCTTTTGATTATAATATTTTACATATAGAGGGAGAGGATAAAACATTCAAGAGCTAAAAACAATGTAAGAGATTAAGAATATTGCTTTTGTCTCTTCTTTTATCAATAACTTTTAGTGTGATGCCAGATGCCATGTTTAACCTAGGATATTAAATTGTTCTCATTTGAAAAGTCACTATAATATCCCTTTTGAAACGAAGCCTATGATTGTGGTGATGTTCACAAAGTCTAAGATGTATAAGAAAGCTTTGAAAAAAATAAAATCCTATTTACAAGGGTAAAATAGTATACCGAATATTCCTGCCTCCTCCACAGAATAACCTTCACACTCTTACGACAACCTTAACAGTACACAGGACATGTGACTTAAACTAATAGGCAATATTTATGTCTTCTCTTTTCTTGACATTATCAACAAGAATTTTCCACATTAAGAGCTTATAATGTTTTTTAAATTATAATTTCAGTGCCTAGTGTAAAATGACATTGGATCAAACTAGTGTTTAAATCCTGTAAATGCTACTCAGAGTCAAAAATCCTGCCTGAATTCTTTTAACTATCATGAGGATGCACGTTTTGGTTACATACTTTGCTTTTGCATATCTTAAGTCAAAGTTATAACTGTGCCACTCACTTGTAACGTTAGGCACAAATTTACCTATTTCCTCTTTTGCCCTCTCACCTACTTGAATCCCTTTGAGTTTTGCTTCCTTGCGTACACATACGTACTGATCACCTAATTCAGTTAAGTATTGAGTACATGGGGTGTTTTTTCCCCATTCTTGAAGTACTTCACCTGGGAAAATGATCTCCAATTCCATCCAAGTTATTACCGAAAATATTGAGCTCTATTTTTATGGCTAACATTCCATGGTGTAAATATACCATATTTTATTCTTCCATTTATGTAATGTTGGACAGTTGGGTTGTTTATACATCTTTGTGATTGTGAACTGAGCTGTTATAAACATTCACATACAAAGGTTATTATGGAAAAATGACTTTTTTTTTCTTTTGGGTGGATACCTAGTAGTAGGATTGTTGGACCAAAAGATAAAAAAAAAAAAAAAAGGGTAGCTCTTCCTTTAGTCTTTTGAGATATCTCCATACCTTTCATAGAGGTTGTACTAGGTTGCAGTCACACCAATAGTGTAAGAGTGTTTCTTTCTCTCTGTATCCTTGCCAGTATCTATCGCTTTGGGACTTTTCAACATGCACCATTCTTACTGGGGTTAGGTATCATCTCAATGTGGTTTTGACCTGTATTTCTCTGATGATTAGAGATGGTGAGCATTTTTTCATGTACTTGCTGGTCATTAGTCTATTTTCATTTGAAAAGTTTATGTGCATGTCTTCTTATCACTTTTAAATGGGTTTGTTTCAGTTTTTCTTGCTGATTTATTAGAGCTCTTGTAGATTCTGCTTATTAGCCCATTATCTGATGTATAGGACGCAAACATTTTCTCCTATTCTGTGTTATCTATTTTGCTGTATTGATTGTGTTTTTGGCCATGCAGAAACGTTTTAGTTTGATCAGGTTCCATTTGTTTATTTTTGTTGCTGCTGTGATTTTCTTGGGAATTTCCTTATAAATACCTTTTCTAGGCTGGTAACTGTAAGTGCTTTTCCAACATTTTATTATAGAATTCTTATAGTTTCATGCCTTATGTTTAAGTTTGTTATCCATTGTGAATTAACTTTTGTGAGTGGTGAGAGGTGTAGGTCCTGTTTAACTCTTTTGCAAACACTCTCAATAAAATCTTAGCAAACTGAATCTAGCTGTACATAAAAACAAAACAATAATAATAATCCATCATGACTAAGTAGGATTCATCCCAGAGATGCAAGGTTAGTTCAACACACACAAATCTATAAATCTATAAATGAAGTTCACCACATACATAGACACAAAAGCAAGGATGAGATTTTTTCCTCTCAATAGATGTAGAGAAAGCATTTGACAAAATTCAGCATCGCTTTTTGATAAGAACACTTAAGAAACTAGCACAGAGAGGACATACCTCAAAATCACGAAAAACACAGTCAACATCATACTGTATGGGGAAAAAATTGAAAGCATTCTCATTTAGACTGGACCCAGACAAGTTTACCCGCTATTGGCACTTATATTCAACATAGTGCTGGAAGTCTCGGCCAGGACAATCAGACAGGAGAGGATTATCAAGGGGATCCATATGGGGAAAGAAGAGGTCAAACAGTCACTCTTTGCCAACAATATGTTTTTATGTCTAGTCACTTTTTGCCAACGATATGTTTTTATATCTAGAAAATCCTAAAGATTCAATCAAAAGACTCTTGGAATTGATAAATGCATTCATCAATGTCTCAGATTAAATAATCAATGTATGTAAACCAGTAGATTTCACAAGCACAAACCAGAAGTTTTCACATACACCAATAAGAGTTGAGCAGAGAATCAATTTAAAAACACAATAGCCTAGGCGGCGCCTGTGGCTCAGTCGGTAAGGCGCCGGCCCCATATACCTAGGGTGGCGGGTTCAAACCCAGCCCCGGCCAAACTGCAACAAAAAAATAGCCGGGCATTGTGGTGGGTGCCTGTAGTCCCAGCTACTCGGGAGTCTGAGGAAAGAGAATCGCTTAAGCCCAGGAGTTGGAGGTTGCTGTGAGCTGTGTGAGGCCACGGCACTCTACCGAGGGCCATAAAGTGAGACTCTGTCTCTACAAAAAAAAAAAAAAAAAAAAAGAAAGAAAGAAAAAAAAAGGAAAACACAATATCCTTCATAACAACATCAAAGAAAATGAAACATCTGGGAATATATTTAACTAAGGAAGTGAAAGACCATTATAGAAAGAATTACAAAACTCTGAGGAAAGGAGTCACAAAGGATGTAAACAGATGGAAAAATATAATATGTTCAAGGATCAGCGGAATAAGCATTGTTAAAATGCCTATACTATAGGGCGGCGCCTGTGGCTCAGTGAGCAGGGCACTGGCTCCATAAACCGAGGGTGGCGGGTTCAAACCCAGCCCCAGCCAAACTGCAACAACAACAACAACAAAATAGCTGGGCATTGTGGTGGGCGCCTGTAGTCCCAGCTACTTGGGAGGCTGAGGCAGGAGAATCGCCTAAGCCCAGGAGTTGGAGGTTGCTGTGAGCTGTGTGATGCCACGGCACTCTACCGAGGGCAATAAAGTGAAACTCTGTCTCTACAAAAAAAAAAAAAAAAAAATGCCTATACTATCTAAAGTGACTTACATATTTAATGCTATCCTATTTAAATATCAACATTTTTCACAGACCTAGAGAATATAGCTGTTTGCTTCATATAAAATCAGATAAGACTCTCTATAGCTTATGCAATCTTATGAAATAAAAACAAATCTGGAGGCATCACTTTACCATACTTCAAGCTATGCTACAGGGCTATTGTATTCAAAGCAGCATGATACTGGCATAAAAAATGTAGACATAGACTTATGAATGAGAACAGAGAAACCAGATATAAAAATATCCTCATATTCCCATCTGATCTTTGACAAAGCAGACAAAAAAGGGGAAAGAATCTCTATTCAATAAATGGTACTGGCATAGCCACATGTAAAAGACTGAAATTTAAATTCTTAAATAATTGTAGACTGACAGGAATTTGCAAAAAAATAAAAATGTAGAGCAAGTTCCCACACGTCCTTCACCCAATGGCAGCCTCTTGTATAAGTACAGTACAATACCAAACCAGGAAATGGACATCGATACAATCACAGAGCTTATTCAGATTTCACCAGTGCCAAGCTATTTTCAATATATTTCTGTGTCTTTGTGTTTGTTTATAGTGCGAACTATTTCATGATGTTCAGATTCATGTGACTTCTGCATCATATAGATACAGAACTGTTCCGTCATCACAAGGCACTCTTGTGCCACCCTTCAATAGCCACACCTCCTCTCTCCTTCACCGCCAACTGGATACCACTAATCTAGTCTCTGTCTCTATAATTTTATTTCAAGAACGGCAAAGGAATATAAACATACTGTATGCAACTTTGTGACTTTGGCTTTTTTTTCATTCAGCATAATACCCTTGAAATACACTCAAGTTTGTAGTTTGTGTCAATATCTACTCCCTTTTATTGCCCCATAATAGTTTATGGTATGTGCACAGTACAGTCTGTTCAGTTGTTCATCCTTAAAGGGCATTTTGATTTAGGTTAGATTATAATTCATGGGTATTTTATGAATAAAGCTACCATGAACATTTGGGTACAGGTTTCGCATGAATATGATTTTTTATTTACCTGAGATATACGTCCAACAGTGCCATTGCTGGGTTGCATGGTAAGCATGCAATAAGTTTCATAAGAAATTGCAAAACTATTTTCCAGAGTGGTTGTACTATTTTACATGTATGCCAGGAATGTGTGCATGATACAATTTTTCTGCATCCTCATGAGCATTTGACATTATCACTATTCATTTTTTAATCACTCTGATATGTGCGTAGTAATATCTCATTGCAAATTTAATTTGTATTTCCCTAAATATTTCCCTACTGATGCTAGACATCTTTCCATGTGCTTATTATCTATCTGTGTATCTTCTTGGAGATGTCTCTTCAGATATTTTACCCATTCTGTAATTGTGTTATTTATTTACTATTGAGTATAAAGGAATTATACCAAGCAAAATTCCTATAATGGATATATCTTTTGCAAATGTTTTTTCCCAGCCTGCAATTTTTTTTTCCTTCTCTTCACTGAATTTTTCATAGAACAAATGTTTTAATTTTACGAGGCCTATTTTGCTGTTTTTTCTCTTATAAATCATGATTTGGTGTAATGTTATTGAAATTTTTGCCAAGTCATAGGTCCCCCAAATTTTCTCTTGTTTTATTTATGAAAAAAGTTTATATTTAAGTCTAGGATCCATTTTGAGTCAAATTTTATACATGCTGTGAGGTTTAAGTGAAATAAATTTATTTATTTTTTTTAAATCTATATTATTATTATTATTTTTTATTAAATCATAACTGTATACATTGATATGATCATGGGGCATCATACACTCGCTTCATAGACCATTTGACACATTTTTATCACAGTGGTTAACATAGCCTTTCCGGCGTTATCTCAGTTACTGTGCCAAAACCTTTACATTCTACATTTACCAAGTTTCGCAAATACCCCTGTAAGATGCACCACAGGTGTGATCCCACCGATCCCCCTCCCTCTACCCACCCACCCCCTTCCCACTTCCCCCTATTGTTAAGTTGTAACTGGGTTATAGCTTTCATGTGAGAGCCCCAAGGGTACTTTTTCTTCCATTCTTGAGATACTTTACTAAGAAGAATATGTTCCAGCTCCATCCATGTAAACATGAAAGAGGTAAAGTCTCCATCTTTCTTTAAGGCTGCATAGTATTCCATGGTATACATATACCACAATTTATTAATCCATTCGTGGATCAATGGGCACTTGGGCTTTTTCCATGACTTAGCTATTATGAATTGGGCTGCAATAAACATTCTGGTATAAATATCTTTGTTATGTTGTGATTTTTGGTCTTCCTCTGCTGGGCATATACCCAGAAATAAATTTATTTTATTTTATTTTATTTATTTATTTTTTTTATTGTTGGGGATTCATTGAGTGTACAATAAACCAGGTTACACTGATTGCATTTGTTAGGTAAAGTCCCTCTTGTATGTTTGTTACCTTCGATTATCTAATTGCTCCTGAACCATTTACTTAAAATGTTATTCTTCTGCCATCAAAAATATTTTCACCTTCATTAAAAATCCACTGAGCATATTTGTGTGGATCTATTTCTGTATTCTCTATTCTGTTACTTTAATTTATGTGTCTCTTCCCCCCAAAATACAACATTCTCTTGAGTATTATAATTATATAGTTAAATATAATTTGTAACTCTATGTTAAGTATAATTTATTATTTTTGTTAACCAAAGTACACACATTATTTAAATTCTCTTAGTTTTTACCTAATGTCATTTTTTTAATTACAAGATCCTATCCAGAATAATCCAGTGCATTTGATGGTCATGTCTCATTAGGCACCTCTTGGAAATAATTGTTTGTTGGACTTTTCTTGTTTTGATGACCTTCTCACTTTTGCAGTGTACTAGTCAGATGTTTTGTAGAATACCTTTCAATTGAGATTTGCCCAGTGTTTTCTCACAATTACTCTGGGGATACATACTTTGGCAGATGACTATGAATTTCAATTACCTTCACATCACTTCCTATCAAGAGCACATATTAACATAACACCAGTAAGGGTAACCTCAGTCACCTGGCTGCAGTAGTTTGTCAGATGTCTCCACCATAAACTTACTCTCACTTCCCATCTCTTCCCATGGTCCTTCTTTAGAAAGAAGTCCCAAAATAAAATAAAAATGTGCAGATAGAAATGGAATGAATTAGTCTTCTCTATTTTCAGATGACATAATTGTCTATCTAGAAAATCCCCCACCAATTTACCAAAACAAATAAGAAACCTGCTAGAGTTAATAAGCGAGACAGGATACAAGCTTAATATAAAAGCATCAACTGCTTTTTTTATATACCAACAATGAACACTTGACATTAAAAAAAATTAATACCAATTTAAAAATGGAGTTATTTGGTATAGATTTTTAAATGTGAAGAAAATACAAAATTTTGATGAAATACATCAAACAAGTTCTAAAAAGAATTTTTCTTTTTCTTTTTTTTTTTTTGGCCGGGGCTGGGTTTGAACCTGCCACCTCCGGCATATGGGACCGGCACCCTACTCCTTGAGCCACAGGCGCCGCCCTAAAAAGAATTTTTCAATAACTAGAGACATGTTTTGTGTTCATGTATTACAAGACTCAATATTTTTAAAATGTTAATCCTTACCAACTTGATCTATAGGTGAAATACAATTCTTATTTGTGAATTTTGGCAAGCAGATTATAAAATATATGTGGAAAGATAAAAAAGAGAATAGTGAAGCATGAATCCTATGTACTCAATTTTGATATGAGGACAGTCAATGACAATAAAGGTTATGGGGGGAAGCAGAAAGAGGGACGGAGGGAGGGGGTGGGGCCTTGGTGTGTGTCACACTTTATGGGGGCAAGACATGATTACAAGAAAGACTTTACCTAACAATTGCAATCAGTGTAACCTGGCTTATTGTACCCTCAATGAATCCCCAACAATTAAAAAAAAAAAAAAGAGAATAGGAAAAATATAATACTAAGGAAGAACAGAGATAGAGGATTGGCTGCTTAAGAGTCTCTCTATAAAGCTTTAGCAATCAAGACCTAGGGGTATTGCCAAGGAAATAGACACATAGTTCAAGGAACAGAAAGGAGGTCAAAATTAGACCTGCAGAAGACAGTTAACTGATCTTTGTCAGTGTACTAAAGGAAATTAAATGGAGGGGAAAAAAATCAACCCTAAACACAGATTTTAGCATCCTTCACAAAATTGACTATTGACGTAAAATAAAATGGAAGTCATATAACTTCTATAAGAAGAAAACATGTAAATGATCTTGAACATTGTGATGAGTTTTATGTTTAAAACCATAAGCACAATCAATGAAAGAAGAAACTATAAGTCAGATTTTTTTACAATAATAAACTTCTGCTCTGAGAAAGGTACTGTTGGAAGAATGAAATAACAAGCCACAAACTGGAAGAAAAGATTTACAAAACATATATCTGATGAAGGATTTGTACACAAATTTATAAATAACCCTTAAAAATCAACAATAAGAAAACAAAAATCCCAAATTAAAATGGGTAAGGTAGACAACTCCTTCGCAACCGCTGGTGGTGAGACTGGGAAAAGGTCTCCAGCTACCCCTCTGTCTTGGGTAGCCTGTCCAGAGGCATTGCTTCAGGGGAGCAGGGAGGCAGTGGGGGACTCCAGGAGCCAATGAAGTGATCAAAAGCTGTGGAGAACTGGCACAGAAGGCAAGTGCTAGTGTGATGGCAGAATCCGGCTGGTTCAGCAGCGGGTTTCAGAGGAGGCCAGTCCAACATTTTGTTTGGACCTGTGTACTTGTTGGAGCTACATGGGAGAGCTTAGGGCAGTAAGTGATTGCTCAGTGGCCAGAATTGAGCCACCAGGTGGAGCAGAGCTCTCCTTCCCATGCTGGCAGGGTGCGCAATTGTGGAAGAACTGCCTGGGAGGAATAGTCCTGAGGGGCCGAGTGGCAGGCTGGTTGTGGTATGCCTGCTGACCTGGGCAGTCTCCTTTGGGGAAACTTGAGGAAAACCCCCTATTTTGGGAAAGCCACTTTGTAGCCAAGGGGCACAGATTGGAAAGGTTGGGGCATGTCTCTTAAATAGGCTGACGAGAGTTTCAGGCTCCTAACTCTATGAGGATTGAGGGCAAATAAATGAGGTAGACAGGACTGGGTTGCCTTGGCAACTAGATGGCCGCATCCAGGCCCCATCTTTTGTAGTGATATCAGCATTGTAATTAGCATCTCCTAACCCCATCACAAATTGTCATGATGTATAAAACATGGATCTTATTTGCTAACATTTTTGATGATTTTTGCATATATGTTCATAAGAGATACTGATCTATATTTTCTTTTCTTGCAATGTCTCTATCTGCTATTGAAATTAGGGCAGTGCTAACCCCTTAGAATGAGTTAAGTACTCCTTAATTTTAATTAATATTTTTCAGAAGAGATTAGAGAGAAATGGTCCTATTTCTTTCATTAATATTTGGTTGAA
The DNA here is from genome assembly GCF_027406575.1 of Nycticebus coucang. Classification (NCBI taxonomy): domain Eukaryota; kingdom Metazoa; phylum Chordata; class Mammalia; order Primates; family Lorisidae; genus Nycticebus; species Nycticebus coucang. Next base: position 52,751,244 of record NC_069794.1, on the reverse strand, counting down.
TTGACCAGTGAATCTGAATCTTATAAAGAACATCAACTATTAATTCAAGTGTTCTTATGCAAGTAGTTCTATTGAGATTATCTACTTCTGTCTGTGTGAAGTTTTGTAGCATATTCCAAGGAATTGGTTTATTTCTTCTAAGTTATAAAATGTGTGTGCATAGTTGTTCATGATAATCCTTTATTATCATTTTAATGTCCACAGTATCAGTAGTAATAACTCCTTCTTTTCTGATTGGTATAATTCATCTATTGTCTCAGATTTTCTTGGTTAGTCTGGCTAAAGGTTAATCATTTTATTGATATTTTTACAGAACTAGCTTTTAGGTTTGTTGATTTTTGCTATTCTTTTCCTGTTTTTAGTATTATTGATTTCTTCTCTAATACAAATTACAGTATTTATTTTCTTCTTCTTGCTTTAGATTTAAATTGGTTTTGGTTTCCTTTATCTAGTTTCCTATAATGGAAGTTCAGGTATTCATTGTACATTTTTTTCTTTCTAATATTTTTACTTAATGCTATATATTTCCAGCATAGTATCACTTTTGCTGTATCCCACAAAGTATGATAAACTGTATTTTCATTTTTATTTAGTTCAACATATACCTATATTTTTCTTTTACATGTTTTTAGAAGAATATTGTTTCCCAAATGCTTGTGTGTTTTCCAACTATCTTTCTGCTACTGGGTTCTAGTTTAATTACGTTGTGATACAAGAAAATACATCATATGATTTTTATTCTCTTAAATATGTTAAGATAAAAATGTGTGTTATTCTCTTAAATGTTGTGTATGATATACTTTATAAATATTAAAGATGGCTGATAAGATTATTAGTGTCATTTTTATCCTTACTGATGTTTCTGCCTGCTTGATTTATCAGTCCCTGGAAGAGAGGTCTTAAACTTTAAAACTATAATAGTAAAATAATTATTTCCTTCTTTCAGTTCCATGTGTTTGGCCTTACCGATTTTGATGCCCTGCTGTTACGTGCATACATTTTTAGAATTATTGTGGCTGCCTTGAGAATTGACTCCCTTGTCACTTTGTAATGCTCCTCTTTATCCTTGACAATTTCCCGTATGTTGAATTCTGCTTTGTCTGAAGTTAATGTAGCTACTGCAGCTTTGTTTTGGTGAGTTGCAGTGCAGTATATATTTTACTATCTCTTTACTTTTAGCCTATTTCGTTTTTTTTTTTTAATTTTTAAGTGAAATTATTGGAAACTACATAAAGCTAAATCTTGTGTTTTTATTTTTTATCCTCACTCACAGGCTCTGTCTTTTAACTGGTGCGTATAGACTATTTATATGTAAAGTGAGTATTTTTATCATTGGATTAATTAATATTGACTAATTAGTAGGGTTTTTTTTAATTTCCTAATATTGCAGGGGTAGAAACATTTTAGTTACATAAATGCTTTTGTACAATTCATTCAAACAAGTGTGTCCACCACTCAGATGGTGTGCATTGTATGTTATGTATGAGTTTACCCATCCTCTCTGCCCCCTCCCACCTACTTGATTTTTGATGAGTATTATACCTATATGCAAACATAAATGTTGATCAATCAGTTCTAATTTACCATGGAGTACTACTCATGAGACCATTAAGGAAAAGAAAGGAACTCTTGTATTAATTTCAATTTATCTTTTGATGAAGAATAAGAAAAATAAAATCTTTTTAAATTCATTTTTATTTAACATTTTTCAATTTTTATGTAGATTCAAGCTTCTGACTATATCATTTTCCTTTTCCTTGAAGAATTCTCTTTAACATTTCTTGTGAGAAAAATTTTATAGACTAAATATTTGTGTTTCTCCAAAAGTAATATATTGACGTTCTAACCTCAGTGTGATGATGTTTGGAGGTGAGTCTGTGAGAGACAATGAGCTTTATATGCAGCAAGAGAACAGGGCCTTCAAAATAGAACAAGTGCGCTTATGAAGGAAGAAAAATCAGAGATCTCTCTCTTCACTATGTGAGGACACAGAAAGGTGGTCATCTGCAACCCAAAAAGAAAGCCCTCACTAGGCATTGAACTTGCTCACAACTTAATCTTGGACTTCTTGTCTTCAGACAAAAAGAAATAAATAAGAAATAAATTCCTATCATTCATTTTTTTTTTAGAAGCTTACCAGGGTCCCCTGGAAAAAGGATTTTATTTATTTTTTATTAAATATTTATAAATAATAAAATAAATTTTATGTAATTTTTATTAAATCATAACCGTACATTACTGCATTTATGGGGTACAATGTGCTGATTTTATTTACAATTTGGAATGCGTACATCAAACTGGCTAACATAGCTTTCATCTCACTTAATTGTTGTGTTAAGACATTTATATTCTACTCTTTATAAATTTGACATGTACCCTTGCAATAGTCACAATAGGTGAGGTCCCACTGATTACCCTTTCTCCATCTGGCCATCCCCCTCCTCTTCCCTCATTCTCCTCTTCCCTCCTCCATTATGGGCTATATAGTTGTGTTTTATCATTTGTATGAAAGTGGGGGTGATTATATATTGGTTTCATAATAGTACTAAGTACATTGAATACTTTTTCTTCCATTTTTGAGATACTGTACTAAAAATAATATGTTCCAACTCTATGCATGTAAATATAAAAGAGGTAAAGTCTCCATCTTTGTATGGCTGCTTAATATTCTATGGTATACATACCACAATTTGTTAATCCATTCATGGGGCAATAGGCACTTGGGCTGCTTCCATGACTTGGCAATTATGAATTGGGCTGTAATAAACATTCTTGTGCAAATATCGTTGTTGTAAAATGATTTATTTATTTATTTATTTATTTATTTTCTTTTTTATTAAATCATAGCTGTGTACATTGATATAATCATGGGGCATCATTCACTAGCTTCACAGGCCGTTTACCAAGTTTCACATATACCCTTGTAAAATGCACCGCTGGTGTAATCCCACCAATCCCATTCCCTCTACCCACTTCCCCCCTCCCTCCCCTCCCTTTCCCCCTTCCCCCTATTCTTAGGTTGTAACTGGGTTATAGCTTTCATGTGAAAACCCTAAATTAGTTTCATAGTAGGGCTGAGTACATTGGGTACTTTTTCTTCCATTCCTGAGATACTTTACTAAGAAGAATATGTTCCAGCTCCATCCATGTAAACATGAAAGAGGTAAAGTCTCCATCTTTCTTTAAGGCTGCATAATATTCCATGGTTTACATGTACCACAATTTATTAATCCATTCGTGGATCGATGGGCACTTGGGCTTCTTCCATGACTTAGCAATTATGAATTGGGCTGCAATAAACATTCTGGTACAAATATCTTTGTTATGATGTGATTTTTGGTCTTCTGGGTATATGCCCAGTAGAGGGATTACAGGATTGAATGGCAAATCTATTTTTAGATCTCTAAGTGTTCTCCATATCTCTTTCCAAAAGGAATGTGTTAATTTGCATTCCCACCAGCAGGGCAAAAGTGTTCCCTTTTCTCCACATCCATGCCAACATCTCTGGTCTTGGGATTTTGTGATATAGGCTAGTCTCACTGGAGTTAGATGATATCTCAAAGTAGTTTTGATTTGCATTTCTCTGATGATTAAAGATGATGAGCATTTTTTCATATGTCTGAAGTCCGCGTGCCTGTCTTCTTCAGAGAAGTTTCTCTTCAAATCCCTTGCCCAGCCTGCAATGGGATCCCTTGTTCTATTCTTGCTAATGCGTTTGAGTTCTCTGTGGATTCTGGTTATTAAACCTTTGTCAGAGACATAACCTGCAAATATCTTCTCCCATTCTGAAGGCTGTTTGCTTGCTTTACTTACTGTGTTCTTGGCTGTGCAGAAGCTTTTTAGTTTGATCAAGTCCCAGTAGTGTATTTTTGAAGCTGCTTCAATTGCCCAGGAGGTCCTCCTCATAAAATACTCGCCCATCCCGATTTCTTCAAGGGTTTTCCCTGCACTCTTCCTCTAGTACTTTTATAGTTTCACGTCTTAAGTTTAAATCTTTGATCCAGTGAGAGTCTGTCTTAGTTAATGGTGAAAGGTGTGGGTCCAGTTTCAGTCTTCTACAGGTTGCCAGCCGGTTCACCCAGCACCATTTGTTAAATAGGGAATCTTTTCCCCACTGAATGTTCTTAATTGGCTTGTCAAAGATTAAATAACGGTAAGTAGCTGGATTCATCTCTTGGTTCTCTATTCTGTTCCAGACATCTACTTCTCTGTTTTTGTGCCAATACTTGCTGTTTTGATCACTATTGATTTATAGTATAGTCTGAGTTCTGGTAGCGTAATTCCCCCTGCTTTGTTTTTATTTCTGAGTAATGTCTTGGCTATTCGAGGTTTTTTTCTGATTCCATATAAAACGAAGTATTGTTTTTTCAAGATCTTTAAAGTATGACAGTGGAACTTTAATAGGGATTGCATTGAAATTATATATTGCTTTGGGTAGTATGGACATTTTAACAATGTTGATTCTTCCCAGCCATGAGCATGGTAAAATGATTTTTAGTCATTTGGATATATATCTAGTAGAGGAGTTTCAGGACTAAATGGCAGGTCTACTTTTATTTCCCTAAATATTCTCCAAATTTCTTTCCAAAAGAAACGTATTAGTTAGCATTCCCACCAGTAGTGCAGAAGTGTTCCCTTCTCTCCACATCTACACCAACATCTGTAGTTTTGGGATTTTTGTGATGTGGGATACTCTTACTGGTTTTAGATGTTATCTCAAAGTGGTTTTGATTTTCATTTCTCTGATGATTAAAGATGACCATTTTTTCATGTGTTTGTAGGCCATGCGCCTGTCTTCTTCAGAGAAGCTTCTGTTCAAGTCTCTTGCCCACAATGAAATGGGATCACTTGTTCTTTTCATATTAGTGTGAATTCTCTGTGGATTCTAGTTATCAAACCTTTTTCAGAAATATAACTTGCAAATATCTTTTCCCACTCTGAGGGCTGTCTGCTAGAAATAGCTGAAGATGTTAACAAATGGAAAAACATACCATGCTCATGACTGGGAAGAATCAACATTGTTAAAATGTCCATACTTCCAAAAGCAATGCACAAATTTAGTGCAATCCTTATTAAAGTACCACTGTAATACTTTAAAGATCTGAAAAAAATAGTACTTTGTTTTATATGGAATCAGAAAAATCCTTTAATTGCCAAGACATTTCTCAGAAATAAAAACAAAGCAGGAAGAATCATGCTACCAGACTTCAGGTTACTATAAATCTATAGTGATCAAAACGGCATGGTACTGGCACAAAAGTAGAGAGGTAGATATATAGAACAAAATGGAGAACCAAGAGATGAACCCAGCCACTTATCATCATTTAATATTTGATAAGCCTATCAACAACATCTAGAAGAGAGTGCAGGGAAAACATTTGAAGAAATTGGCCTGGGGAATATTTTATGATGAGGACACCCCTGGCATTGAAGCAACACCAAAAATATATTACTGGGATCTGATCAAACTAAAAGTTTCTGCTCAGCCAAGAACACAGTAAGTAAATTTCTATTATTTAAACCACCCACACTATGGCATTTTGTTTATAAGAGCATAGGCTGACTTATAATAGAAGTTTTGGTAATAATGAATTCTCTCAGTTTCTGTTTGTTAAAGAATGTATTTCTCTGTCACTTTTGAAGTAGAATTTTAATGAGCATAAAATTTTAGCTTGCTGTTTGTTGTTTTATTTTTTTCAAAAAATTTCTTTTTTTGATTTTCCAGTATTTACTTGTTTTTACATTATTTGTTTTCAATCATAAGGTTTTTTTTATTTCAAATTAATATGAGGGCATAAATTTTTCAGTTGCACTGTTCTCACTTCCAAGGTAAAGTTCAAGTTGCAGTTGAGTTCCTCAATCAGGGGGGCATGCTCTATACTCTCACTTTGAACACATTAAATAAAATCCTGCCTCTTGCCTTTCATCTTCTGCCAGTTTCCCTTCCCTCTCCTCCTCTGCTCTGCCCTCCCCGTTGGTAGACTATATCTGTGATTTATCATTTGTAATTATTTATATATTGGTTTCATATTAGTATTGAGTACATTTTTTCCTCATTTTGAAATATTTTATTAAGAAGAATATGTTTCAACTCCATCCAGGTAAACATAGATGTGATACTTTGAAGAACTTGAAAAAATAGTACTTCATTTCATATGGAACCACCCAAATAGCCAATACAATTCTTAGAAATAAAAACAAATCTGGAGCCACCACATTACCAGACCAGACTTCAAGTCCATAGTGATCAAAACAGTATGGCAATGACACAAAAATAGAGACCTAGATCTATGAAATAGAATAGAGAACTTGAGATGAACCCAGCCAAATATCCCTACTGGATCTTTGATAAATCTAACAAAAGCACTCAATGGGGAAAAGAATCCTTGTTTAATAAATTGTTCTGGGAGAACTGGTTAGCCATATGTAGAAGACTGAAATTGGACCCACACATCTTACCAATCACAAAAAATGCTTTTTGCTAGATAAAAGATTTAAATTTAAGTTTACAAAACAATAAAAATTCTAGAAAAGAGTGTGGGGGAAACACTTGATAATATTGTCCTGGGAAAAGATTTTATGAGGCAGACCCCTTTGACAATTGCAGCAACACCAAGAATAAATAACTGGGATCTGATCAAGCTAAAAAACTTCTGCACAACAAAGAGTACCACATCCAAAGCAAATAGCCTTTGGAATGGGAAAAGATTTTTGCATCTTATGATTTTGGCAAAGGCCTGATAACTCAAACGTACAGAGAGTACGTTCCTCAATGAACAGGAAAAGAGCAAACAATCCCATTTATAAGTGGCTAAGACACTTGAATAAAAACTTCTTTGAAGATGACAGATGAATGGCCAAGAAACACAAGAAAATGATGCTCATCATAGCTGATCACCCAAGAAATGCAAATCAATACCACTCTAAGATATTACCTACACCAGTAAAAATAGCCCACATCACAAAGTCCCAAATCTGCAGATGCTGGCATGAATGTGGAGAGACAGGAACACTTTCATACCTCTGGTGGGGTTGCAAATCAATACAACCTTTATGCAAAGAAGTATGGAGAATCCTCAAAAAACTAAAAGTCGTTCTTCCATTTGATCCCTCAATTCTGTTACTAGACATCTATCCAGAAGAACAGAAATCACTTTACTGCAAACTTTTTGCAAACTTTTTAATATTTAATTCTAGTCTCTTTCCTTATATGCCTGATTTTTTATGAGAAATCTGCTGTAATTCTTGTTCTGTTCCTCTGTAGGTCATATGTTGCTCCTCTGTCTTTATTCAAGATTTCTTTTTTGTCTTTTCTGCTGTTTGCATATTACACTGCTAAACGCTATTGGTATTTTATTTGTTTTGAAGAGTCTTTTTGGAATTTGGTTTGATTTCTTGAGTCTGTGCTTTGTTATTTGTCATTAATTTTGGAAAGTTTTCAGCTGTTATTTTATCAGATATTTCTATTGTTCTGTTCTACCATTTTTGTCCCTGTGGCATTCAAAGTACTTATAAGTTATACCTCTGCAATTGTACCACAGTGTTTGGATGTTTCATTCTGTGTTTATTTCTTATTGTTGTTTTGTTTTCTTTTCCTTTCAGTTTATCAAAATTACAGTAATCTATCTTCAAGATAATGGATTTTTTATTTTCTTTTTAGTTAGGTCTTGTCTACTGAGCCCATTGGAGGCCTTCTTTATTTTTGTTATAGTGATTTTTATTTCTAGCATGTCCATTCAATTCTTTCTTAGTGCTTCAACCATCTGCTGACATCACTTCATCTGTTATCATATGATGTTCACATATTCCATTTCCTTTCTATATTAATTACAGGTTTTTAAAAAAAAAATTGTCTGATAATTCCAAAATGAGTATCATCTGAGTCTGTTTCTATTGCTCTCTTGGTCTGACTATGTTTATTCTTGCCTTTTTGCAATGCTTTGTGTTTCTTTGTTGAAAGCTGGACCTACTGTGTAGGGTATTAGGTACTGAGGTCAATGGACCTTTAGTGTGGGGATTTATGTTAATTTGGCTCAGAATTTGTCTGTAGTGAGTGCTTGCTGTGGCTTTACATTCCAGAAGCTTCAAGTTCATCTGGGGTCCTTTTATTTGTCTCCCCCTTTTGACTCTGGGCTTCTCTAAGTACTAATCCTTATAGATTAGTCCTGGGTCCTTGAAGCTTTATCATCTTTAATGCTCTTTTATTTCACTGAAGTTCAATTTGGTGTGGTGGTAAATTGTGGGGGAGAGTGTTATATGATCTTAGGATTAAATCTCAGTTTTTCAGTGGCCTGTGTGTCTGATCGGTGGTCTTCATAAATGTTTCTCCATGGGTACAGCTTTTATTCTCCATCCCCTGATGTGGGATGGAAAGTCTGGTAGGGCCCAGTTTCTGGAGGAATACCCTTCCTGAAGCTCAGGTTCTGCTAACATCTTTTCCTATAAAGAACAGGGATGTGGGAACACTCTAGACGTATTTCACAATGTTTACTTCTCTCTTCTTGGCAGTACCAGTTGCAGATTTACCTGAATCTTTGGTCTGAAAACCTAGCACAGTTCCTGGTTGTAAAAACCCATAAAAATGTGAGGTTTCCTGAAACTACAAGCCCAGGGACTTCTCATTCTCATGTGAGTTTATGTCCAGCTTTCGGCATTTGTTAAATTACCTCTTTGGTGTTCCAACCTTTTATGGATCCAAGAAGCTTCTGCAACTAACTCAGCAGATCTCATCTGTGACTTTTGTATTAACCACTGTCTCCAAATTTCTATATGAAAGTGTGCCCTGCTACTTATTTCTCTGTTGTATACCAAAAAATCTGTTGATTTTAATTTAGTTCAGTTTTATTCTAATTCTGTTGCAAGGATGGGAGTGATAATTTCCAGGCTCTTTGCATGTCATACCTGAAACTGGAACACTTGTCCTGCCCAATTGTGAATACTATTTTTAATTCATGGCATTTTCATGAATTAGTAAAGTTGGTAAATAGTTGTCACTATTATTCTCATCATGACAATACTGATGCCGCATGCATGTAATCTGTAAGAAGAAATAATGTCAGGTTAGATTTATAAATAAACCCCTTGAAATACATATTATTATTGTTTGGAGCAGAAAAGATCAATTCTGTTTTTTTATTGTTTTTTATTTAGTTAATTTTTGTTTTAAAGTCTTATTTTAGACTTGTGATAAATTTGCAGATTCTATTTGTAATTGTTTACTATATGCATATATTACATTAGCTTTGGTGCCTTAGGCTGTTTAGCTTGGTTGGTTGGGGCAAAATGTTAATGAAGCCAAGGTCACAGGCTTAATCCCCACATGAGTCAATTATCTGTCCAAGTTCCAGGGCTACAGATTGCCCTCCTTCCACAACCTCCAATCAGGAATTTTTGGATAGGTATTATTGCTTATTCAGGTGATAGAATTAAAGAGCAAAATTGAATTACTTTTAGGGGAAAAGAACTCAGTATGCATATTGTCTAGTATGGAGAACAATAGTTTCTTTTGATAATTACAAGACAATTAATGTATATTCTTTTCTTTTTCAGACCTGTAATTACTTTCCAGACTTTCCCTTCAAGCAAAGATGACTAGAACATGAAATGCCATGACACAGCCTATGAGATAAACATGTGTGCCTAAACTTGATGTGTAAGTACATACACTGTAGGGAGATAAAGTGACCTCCTACATGCAAGGGAATGGGGATAAAGCTCAACCCCCCAAAAGTTTCCCTGACACATTTTATATCATCATTTGTATAGTACACAGTATAGCAATCAGTGTGCTTTAACAAGAATTTTTTTTTTTTTCATTTAAGGAAAAGAAAACCTAAAGTCTCAAACTTATTTTCCACCTGGGTGTTTTTCATAAGAAATGGAATTAACAAAGACAAGCAAAATATCAACATATTCTGTTGCATTGTTGGTAAGTACTCTATTTGTAATCTCTAATGAGTATTATGTGCTTAACCTCTCCCTCTCAACTCACTCCTTATCTCATTCTGTAAACATTTTAAGTTACTGTTATTTTACACCGTTATCACATACTGCCCCCGTTTTTGCATCTTTTCCTAATTACATGACTCTATTACCACTAAAACCCTCCACTGCAATATGCTACAGATAACACATTGTGTCCATCTACAACTTAGATGACCATGACTTCATTACACTGATTCTACTTGTGCAAAAAATAACAGTAACCTGCAAATATGAAATCCAGAGTAACCCTTTAGTGCTTATTTTACTTGACCTCTATGAGATATTTGATGATAATATCTGTTTCCTGAAACCCTTCCCTTTGTTGGCTTTAATGGCACGACCCTTCCCAGCATCCTCTCTGTCGTGGCTAACCTTTATCTCAGTCTTCTTTGCTGACTCTAATGTCTCTGCTTTCCCCTTATATATTTGCTTTTCTCTCCAGGACTTTCATCTTTGGCTCTCTTCTCTCTCTAGTCAATAAGATCTCCCAATAATCTTCACCACTTTTGTATCTTCGATTCCTGCCTTTATATTAGATGTTTTGTTTCCAAATTTGCTATGTCTAACCCCATCATAAAGCCCATAAACTGGACAGTGAGAATGTGATTAATTCCTCAGTTGTGTCTACCATTCCTGCCACTGTAACACAAACAAATCAGCTGTCAGATTCTCTCAATTGTGCCTCCTTAACATTTTGTGTATGTGGTCTCTTCTCTCTAATTGCCACTCTTATCCCCTTGGTGCAAACACTAGCCACAGCCTGATTTACAATAGTAAGTTCCTACATAGTTTTTCTCCCCCCACAATTCATCTGCCTTTTACTGCCAGATTGATTTTTCTAAAATGCAAATCTAATCATGTTTGCTTCTGATTAAAACCCTCTAATGGCTCCCTGTTTACTGCAGGATAAGTGAAAACTCCTTAATATGATACATGAGGCTCTCCTTGGTCTGGTGTCTCCACTTTAATGCCATGTTTCTCTCTCGCTCTGTCTCTCTCTCTCTCTTTTCTTTCTACATTCCTTCCTTTGCTCATGCCAGATCCTTTGCAGTTCCTATATTGTGAAAGGATATTTCAGGCATTGTGTCTTTGTTTTTTCTCTTCAGTTACATTCTAAACCCCTCACTCCCAGCCCCGACCTCCACAAACACATACACAATTATCTCCACAAACACAATTATCTCCAAATGGCCTGATGTATAGTTACTCGTCGTTTAAAACTTAGCTCAAGTATTATGTTTCTCCACAAAATGTTCAGACATCTAGATTATAAATATTCTTTTTCCTCCACCAAACCCATATTTTCAATTCATATTTCTATGTCCAAATTCCTTGCTGGATTTTAAACTCGTCATCAACAGATATCTTTTCCATCTTACTATTCCCAGAGTACAACTCCTGGAAAATAGGTAAATGTGTAAAATATTTAACTAAACTGGGTTTATTACTTGGCAAAATGAGGCTCTATGAAGAAAATTCAGTAAAACCTCCAGATAGCCACCTCCCTACATTAACCACCTAATTAAGTTGACTTTATTTATATAGACCAGACATGCACCACATGTATATATCAGTACAGTAGACTCGATTTTTGATGTTGACCACCTCTGCGTGTTAACAAGTTAGTTACAATCTCTTGGATGGTCAACGTGGAAGTTCTACTGTAGATGTCTGTAAGTTAGAAAGGATATCACCATTCAAATAGCTGTATGAAAATTGAGAAGTTCCTAGAACGATTAATATTACTAAGCATGATTAGATATTTTTGTGACACTTATGGAAAAAAGTGAAGCTGGGTGGAAAGAGGAAAAGGGCTTAAAATATCTAGAAGATATTCTACTTCTCAGAACATGCCATAGCTGAACTCTTGATTCCGAATATCATATTCATAAATCAGAATACTGGGAAGAAAGAGAAAGAAGTAATACATTTTAATTATAATTTATGGCAAACTACATCACTCTTCCCCATCTTTACTCTTATTCAACATCTACTAAATATCTTAGAATTATGACACTCAGAAAACAAAAGAGAAAGAGAGATGGGCACACTTATTTTAAACACTTTTCAGAAGTCAGATATAAGTTTATAAGTTGTACTTACACACCTAAAAAATGTAACAGTAAGCATAAAAATTCCTTATATGTGTATATGCTCAATAAATGTGACACTTGTAAATTGTAATTGCTATTATTGCCTCCCTATAGTTGAAATTATATAAGACTCAAGCTAATTGTGAAAAAATAAAAAAAGATGAATAAAATAAATAAATATAATAACATTAATAAAATAATGTAAAATACATATAAACATATTGTATATAACATAAGTGTATATACAATAAGTATATATATATAATATAATATAAACAAGATAATCTTCAGCTCTTAACTCTGATTCTCTTTTACCCAATCTTCTAAATTTTCATCTACATGTGCATCTTCAGATCCAGACAAATAGCCAGACTGACCCTACAATGGAAATGAACTACCATTTACTCTGATAAATTATACACTTTGCCATGTATTTGTCAATAGGGAGGAATGCCTTCACAAAGCAGTCTGCTTTGTCAGCAAATAGTGGTTTATTGCCATTCCTTTCTAATTTCCCTGTGGGCAAGTGCAAACTTGAGATTATAAGAAGTCTAAGCTGTCAAGTATCAGGTTGTCCATCTTTCTCTTGTGTGATCGTCTTTGTCCTCATTAACTTGCTCACCTGTCTATAGGAGAAATATTGCCTTGCCTCTTTGAAGGGCAGCATGTGATTAATTTTTTAAAGAAATATCACCTATGGACAAGCTTAGAGGAAGTCCCCTTTATTACCTTCTATTATCCTGTAGCAATATTATCTACTGGATAAAAATTGCAAAAACAAAATGATTGCCTAATGAGAGGCAGAGTAGCTGAAAAGGTACGTTTCACTCTCACTTGATATTTTTTTGCCTAATGTGGATGAAAGTGACATGTACAGAAACAAGATGTTGACTTGTATGAGGTCGAAAGCAAAGAAACTTTGGATCTTGTAGTGAAATCAATTCAGGTGTAATATGGAGAAAGGAGTCATTTTAAAATACATAATAGGGTTTATACACGAACTACAGCAGATTATTGAATCAAACACAATCAAAATGTCAAGTTGTATTGTCTGAGTCACCAAGCCAAAGAGTTATGTTCTTTGGTTTTCTATGAAACTTCTGTATTCACTAACTAATGTTTTGAAGATAGGTATATAGCTGTATTTAACTGCAAAAATATCAATTTCTACATCATAGCACAATATGAGTCACTAATGAATGTTTGACCAAAGATTTATAATTAACATACAAAATATCACACTCATATATAATATTGTATATAAATATGTTTTGATAAATTTATAGTTAATCTGGACATTTCTTTCCCTAATCATAGAAATAAACAGAATGTCTTTTCTAACCCATTCAATACCTTTAGTGTAGGTCATATTAAAATAAAATGAGTTTTTATCACTTCCCAACTGAACTTGTTACTCCATTAAGACAGATCAAATTGCTTATCTTGACAGAGATTGATTACCAATTAACTATAGGATAAGCCAACAAAAATGAAGAGTTGGAAAATGCCTTGAAGTTCACTGAGACATCTTTATTAAATACAGAGGACTGTCGCATAAATACTCCCAAGAAAATTGTTTTTCAAAATGTTATAGATGCCACATGAGGTGGTAATGATATTCTGACAAAATAGAAATCTCAGTAGCTCTGTAGTGAAATTTAAGGTGACTCTGTAAATAGCCTACATAAACCCCATTCAATAAAATTCAGGTTTTCTGACATTTCTTTACTTTTGCCACAATTTGACATTGAGTTGCATCAAGTCAAATAAAACTATGTGAACTGCCATCCTTCAAACATTAAATTCCATCTCTTTCTCCTGCTTCCCAGGGCATGAAATAACTGTTTGCCCCCTGCTGTTTGTAGGTTTGTCAGGCTGCAAGGTGGGATTGATACCCTCTGACATTCGCAGTTCTCCAAACTTTATTATATGAGTAGTAGTCTTCAGATAACAAATATTTTTCTATTTAGGTCTAATAAAGTTAGCGAAGAGCATTAGGATTAAATGTTTCCAAGATTTAATTTGTTTTAAGTTTTCCCACATGTGGCTTAGTAGACAGCTTCTGAAATGGCAGCTCCAGGGCTGATTCTCCAAATCCCAGGAGGAAGTTAGTGCAGCATCTGCGCTCTAAATTAGGTTGGCTCCACCAGCTTCATGCCCTTTGCAAAATGATTGTCTGATGTGTGGCCACTTGGTTTTATCAAACAAGTACTTCTGCTTTCTGGAATCTTTCAAAATAGCAATAAGTCTCTAGGATCTGAAATGACTTAATAAATTGAAATTCTGCGTTTGTTTCAGATTCTAAAATGCCCATGATGTTATGTTTCTAAGGCTTGAAAACATTAGGACAAAAGAGAATAATATCTATATTCAAGGTACTCTCAAAAGCTGAATACACGTGAAGTAAATGTTGGAAAGTATTTACCTAAGAAGAGCTAGTGACAATGCTTCAGAAAAGACTTTACTCCTTCCACTTGATTTGCATCCATCAGGCGATGAGATGTGATCACTTAGGAGAGTGATCATAAAATGTAATCAAAATTTCCAGATCGAAAGATGCTCTAAATGGTTTAGTAGGCAGCTGCATCAATGCTATAAAGCATCATGACTGCTAACATAGGTCATGTTTCAGGAAAACAAGATAAAAACCTTTTGCTTTTAAAAGAAATTTGGTCAAGTCCCAGGAAAAGCCTGACAGCTATATTTGTATGGCCTCCAACCCCAAAGAACTTCCAGCACTTTACAGATTTTTTAATGTCATTAACCTCCAGGGTATTCTTGTTTCATATGTTTAAAAGCTGGTTGCAAATACTATCATAACACTTTTCAAAATGAGAAGTCTGAAGTGTTAGATATCTAATGACTTATCTCAAAGTTACAAACCAAGTACTGGTATGCATTTTAAAGTATTATTTCATTTCTTTCTTGCAGAAAATTGAGAATATTTCAGAATATTTCAAACACAGGGAAAAAGGGTCCTTAGATTTACTGTTGAACAAAAAGAGCAATCCACAATGTGAAAACCAATTAGCAGCATACTTGACGAGGGCATAAGCTCCAAATTACCAACTGTTTAAAAGACGAGAATGGAGAATGTAACTGTCTACTTGTTTAGTACTTCAGAACGGTATTCATTTCAGTCTGATGCCTTTAATTTTAAATTTCTTGTTGAATGAGTCTATGCAGGCTGAAGCCTGTGCATATGTTTGTGTGCCTGTGTGTGTGTGCATATGATCTTTGAAAGAGAGGTTTTATTAAATACATTTTCTTTGCAACCATACTCCTTTAGCCTTCCCACAAAATGTGAAGGATTATACCAGAACAAGGCTAAATTACAGGTTATATTTTTAAATATTTTTCAGACTTTAGTAGAAGGCAGTGTGTGACTTCCCAAGGGAAGTATTAACATTCATTAAGTTTATCGAATGAGGTATTGAAGAAACCCTTCAACTGGGACAAGTGGTCAATTGTAGGAGTGAAGCTAATGCTGGTTTTATCTTAAGAAGGCAAATATGTAAGAGTTTCTGTTGCGGGACACTTCCCTACTATCAAGTTAAGTAAAAAAAAATAAAATAAAATCCTACAATCTTTTTTACTGATCTCCACAACAAGCCAGGAAATATACTGTAAGTTAAGGATATAAAAATGATTAGGGAACAGAAGTGTCCTCAAGGAAAACAAAAAGAAAACTTGTAATCAATTACAATGTGTAATTGTAAGTATTATAATGAGAAAGGAAATAGGTGACAGTGCTATGGACTGAATTGTGTCCCCCCCAACCCCAGATATGGTGATGAACCTCTAACCCTCAGTGTGACTTTATTTTCAGATAGAGCCTTTAAGGAAGTAATTAAGGTTAAATGAGGTCACAGTGGTAAACCCTAATATGAAAGGACTAGTAGTTTTATTAATATAAAAAAGGAAGTGACACCAGGGTTGTACATGCATAGAGAAAGGGCCATTTGAGGACACAGTGAGCTGGTGGCTATTTACAAGCCTAGAGGAGAGACCTCACAAGAAATCAACCTTGATGGCCCCTTGATTCTGGACTTCAAGCCTCCAGAACTGATAGATGACAAATTACTGTTGTTTAAGCCACCCCATCTGTGATATTCTGTTACAGCAACCCAAGAAGACAAAGATAATTAGATACCCTGTTTCCCCGAAAATATTATTTTAAGGTGTGCTCCCAATGATGCGCTAGGTCTTATTTTCAGGGGACATCTTATCTTTCCTGTAAGTAGGTCTTATTTTCGGACAATGTCTTATTTTCGGGGAAACGGGGTAGATAATAGATAGTCAGACGTTCACAAAACATAAGAGTGAATAATGAGACATCCTATCTAAAGGGAACCAAACACTTGAATTATGTTTCAAAAAATGCCTGAGGAAGTCTACTTGAAACTACACTTTTACAGTTTTGTTTTTGTTTCACTCAAAATAATTATTACAGTTTTTAACAATGACTTCACCTTGTCCTTTCATATCAATTTTATTCTCACATCTTTTTCTATACTAGAGTATGAATGTCCTTCAAACTGAAACTCTTCCCTTGGATCCAAACCTCCCGATTTATTTAAATGTTGAGCTTTCCAGTATTCCCCTGCCTTTGCCGGCACTTCCAGTGGAACACGGATATTCTCTCTATTTTGAAAGAATACATTATCTAGTCATCTTTGCACTAATAGTACTGCTAGTATTCCTGCTAAATTAATAAGCTTTCAATATATAGCATTCCATGTAAATTATTGTACATGTATTGTTACCTAAAATAATGCATTCATTAAAATGTCTTTAATCATATTTTAAGTTGGAAAATACTTAAGGTTCAAAGAGGTTAACTGACTTGCTATAGTTACTCAGTTCTTATGTATGGTAACTAGAAGGTGAAACAATAGCTTCTGATTTTAAATCTGTTTTTTGTGTGTGTGTGTGCGTGTGTGTTTAAGGAGTATTTATTGGGAGCTAATGGGAATTTTCTTGGTTTTTTTTGGCTGGGGCTAGGTTTGAACCTGTCACCTCCGGCATATGGGACTGGCGCCCTACTCCTTGAGCCACAGGCGCCACCCATAATGGGAATTTTCTATTCATCCTATTTTTTTTTTTTTCTTGAGAACCCATAATCTCATTTTAACAACACCAATCTCAAGTTCTCACTGTGTTTGGATGGAAGCCAATTTAGGTTTATATCATTCACTGTATTCTTTTTATTATTATTATTATTGTTGGGGATTCATTGAGGGTACAATAAGCCAGGTTACACTAATTGCATTTGTTAGGTAAAGTTCCTCTTGCAATCATGTCTTGTCCCCAGCTGCAGAGATTGGCTTAAAAATGGCCCCATAAGCCCAAGAGTTTGAGGTTACAGTGAGCTGTGATGGGGTCACTGAACTCAAACTGGACAATGGACTGAGACTCTATTTCTAATAAATAAATAAATGTCATATAAGGCCCATTTATTGTTAATATCAGGGCTTTTATTGGAATAGCTTGAAGTGATATTTGTTCTTTTTTCTCTAAACTAAAGGCAAGAGAAAATCCAATGGCAATTGCAGCATCTATCTCATTACATTTAGCATGAGAAGGAAACCTACATAGGAAGCATAAAGCCAAAGCCAGCAGAAGGACAGGGAAAACTGGGTCCTGAAGGCATCATTTGACAAATTCATCTATTTGTATCTAATGCCACTCTATCACATGGATTCACATCAATTGACAATATTCCCTTTTTTGGTTAAGCCCCTTTGAGTGGGCATTTGTATTAAGAACAAGTGAGAACCTAACTGAGCAAGTTTTACTATAAAATGACCTCTAAGTCTTAAGGTGAAATAGTCATGTGACTTTAAATCAAAAGTTAGAAATGATCAAGCTTAATAAGGAAGGTATGTCAAATGTATGATAAGCCAAAACTTAAAACTCTTGTGTCAAACTATTAGTCAAGTAGTGAAAGCAAAGGACAAGTTCTTCAAGGAAATTAAAAGTAATACTCCCATCGGGCGGCGCCTGTGGCTCAAGGAGTAGGGCACTGGTCCCATATGCCAGAGGTGGTGGGTTCAAACCCAGCCCTGGCCAAAAACCACAAAAAAAAAAAAAAGTAATACTCCCATGAACATATGGATGAGTCTTACTATTGATGTGGAGAAAAGTCAGAAGCTGGCCAAGTTTGGTTCATGAGCTATAAGGAAAGAAGCTATTTTCATAATACGAAATCTCAAGGGAAAGCAGCAAAGACGCTCATGTAGAAGCTACAGCAAGTTATCCAGAAGATCTAGTTAAGATCACTGATGAAAGTGGCTGTGTTAAACAACAGATTTTTAATATACATTAAGAAGACTCATATTGGAAGTTGATACTATCCAGGAATTTCATAGCCAGAGAAGGGAAACTAATGAAGGGCTTCAAAGCTTCTAATGATAACAAACTGACATTTTTGTTAGGAACTAACAAACACAGCTAGTCACTTTAAATTTAAGCCAGTGTTGACTTACCATTGTGAAAATTCTTGAGCCCTTAAGAATTTTGTTAGATCTACTCTACTTATACTCTATAAATGAAATAACAAAGCCTGAATGACAATACATCTGAGCACAGCACTGTTGACTAAATATCTTAAGCCCATTGCTGAGATCTACTGCTCAGAAAAAAAAAAAAAAAAAAAAGATTGCTTTCCAAATATTCCTTCCCATTGAAAATATACCTTGTTATCCAAGAGCTTTGATGAAACATATATAAGAAGATTAATTTTGCTTTCACAACTGTTAACACAACATCTATTCTGTAGCCCAGAGTTCAGGAGATAATTTTGACCTTCAAGTGTTATGATTTAAAAAAAAATTCATAAACCTATACCTGCATTAGATAGTAACTCCTTTGATGAATCTGAGAAAAATCAATTAAAAACTTTCTATAAATGAAGACTGTATTGAGAATGAGAATGTAATGACTTATGGGAAGAAGTCAAAATATCAAAATTGACAGGGGTCCAACCAAACAGATGACTTTGAAGGTTTGAGACTTCAGTGCAGCAAGTAACTACAATGTGGTAGAAATAGAAAGAGAACTAGAATTAGAAATTGAGCCTGAAGATCTGTTTAAATTGCTACCATATTATAATAAAACTTGAACACATGAGGAGTTGCTTCTTAGGGATAAAGCAAAGAAAATGTTTTTTGAGATTGAATCTACTCCCCATGAAGATGCTTTGAAGATTACTGAAATGACAACAAAAGATTTAGAATAATTACATAAACTTACTTAAAGCAGTGGCAGGTTTTAAAGGGATTGACTCCAATGTTAAAAAAAGGACTACTGTGGGTAAAATGCTATCAAACAGCATCATATTCTACAGAGAAATGCTTCATGAAAGAGTCAACAGACATGGCAAACTTTATTTGTCTTATTTTCAGAAATTATCACGGTCACCCCAAATTTCAGCAGCCATCACCCTGATCAGTGAACAGTTATTGACATTGAGGCAACACCTTCCATTAACAAGAATATTACCACTGGATGAAAGTTCAGATGATTGTTAACATTTTTAACACTGAAGTATTTTAATTAACGTATGTCCTTTTTTTAGACATAGGCTATTGAATACTTAATAGACATACAGGATAAAGAAAACTTTTATATGACCTGGTTAAAAAAAAAAAAACATGTGATTCGCTCTTTTGTCATATTGACTTTATCATAGTGGTCTGGAACTGAAACCATAACACCCCAAGGGTATGTCTGTATTAAACTACAAATGTGAACATACATTATAAGCTTTCTTATGAAAAAGATATAACTCATAACTATGGTTACAGGGTTAGCATCTCAAATTTGGGTCAGAAAACATGCTTTTACACCAGGAAGCAGACATTAAGTAAAATATTCCCATATAAAAAAGAAATATTCAATTAAATGCAGTGTGGCCTAGAGTGAGAAAAAATTACAAGAGGAATATTTTTAATTGCAAACACAAAAAGATGAAAAAAAACCCAACTAGCTAAAAGTCCAACATGAGTAAATTGAGAGGAAGTTTACTGAAGAAAACTAATAGTCAAAAATGTGTAATGTCAAAATCCAAAGAAACTTGCTTATTTGCTACAGAAGGCCAACAGACATTTACCAGAGCAAATAACTTATCACGCAAGAACTAGTGAACCTAGCATTTGGTTTTGGTGGAATACAGGGAAAATATTAGATACCAATGAGGCAGGGGCTATTGAGCAGGCCAGTCAGGCCTATCTCTGTCTCATGCTCCAATTTATAGAACTCTACAGGATTCCTGAAGGCTGACAGTGATACCACCCAAGTCTCCAAAGAAAAAGTCCACTGGGAATAAAATGATCTATTTGCTATTTTTTTTTTTTTTTAAATGTTGGAGATTCATTGAGGGTACAATAAGCCAGGTTACACTGATTGCAATTGTTAGGTAAAGTCCCTCTTGCAATCATGTCTTGCCCCCATAAAGTGTGACACACACCAAGGCCCCACCCCCCTCCCTCCATCCCTCTTTCTGCTTTCCCCCCCATAACCTTAATTGTCATTAATTGTCCTCATATCAAAATTGAGTACATAGGATTCATGCTTCTCCGTTCTTGTGATGCTTTACTAAGAATAATGTCTTCCATTTCCATCCAGGTTAATATGAAGGATGTAAAGTCTCCATTTTTTTTAATAGCTGAATAGTATTCCATGGTATACATATACCACAGCTTGTTAATCCATTCCTGGGTTGGTGGGCATTTAGGCTGTTTCCACATTTTGGCGATTGTAAATTGAGCTGCAATAAACAGTCTAGTACAAGTGTCCTTCTGATAAAAGGATTTTTTTCCTTCTGGGTAGATGCCCAGTAACGGGATTGCTGGATCAAATGGGAGGTCTAGCTTGAGTGCTTTGAGGTTTCTCCATACATCCCTCCAAAAACGTACTAGTTTGCAGTACCACCAGCAGTGTAAAAGTGTTCCCTTCTCTCCACATCCACTCCAGCATCTGCAGTTTTGAGATTTTGAGATGTGGGCCATTCTCACTGGGGTTAGATGATATCTCAGGGTTGTTTTGATTTGCATTTCTCTAATATATAGAGATGATGAACATTTTTTCATGTGTTTTTTAGCCATTCGTCTGTCATCTTTAGAGAAAGTTCTATTCATGTCTCTTGCCCATTGATATATGGGATTGTTGGATTTTTTCATGTGGATTAATTTGAGTTCTCTATAGATCCTAGTTATCAAGCTTTTGTCTGATTGAAAATATGCAAATATCCTTTCCCATTGTGTAGGTTGTCTCTTTGCTTTGGTTATTGTCTCCTTAGCTGTACAGAAGCTTTTCAGTTTAATGAAGTCCCATTTGTTTATTTTTGTTGTGGTTGCAATTGCCATGGCAGTCTTCTTCATGAAGTCTTTCCCCAGGCCAATATCTTCCAGTGTTTTTCCTATGCTTTCTGGGAGGATTTTTATTGTTTCATGCCTTAAATTTAAGTCCTTTACCCATCTTGAATCAATTTTTGTGAGTGGGGAAAGGTGTGGGTCCAGTTTCAGTCTTTTACATGTAGACATCCAGTTCTCCCAACACCATTTATTGAATAGGGAGTCTTTCCCCCAAGGTATGTTCTTGTTCGGTTTATCAAAGATTAGGTGGTTGTAAGATGTTAGTTTCATTTCTTGCTTTTCAATTCGATTCCAAGTGTCTATGTCTCTGTTTTTGTGCCAGTACCATGCTGTCTTGAGCATTATGTCTTTGTAGTACAGACGAAAATCTGGTATGCTGATGCCCCCAGCTTTATTTTTGTTACTAAGAACTGCCTTAGCTACACGGGTTTTTTTCCGGTTCCATACAAAACGCAGAATCATTTTTTCCAAATCTTGAAAGTACGATGTTCATATTTTGATAGGAATGGCATTGAATAGGTAGATTGCTTTGGGAAGTATAGACATTTTAACAATATTGATTCTTCCCATCCATGAACATGGTATGTTCTTCCATTTGTTAATATCCTCTGCTATTTCCTTTCTGAGGATTTCATAGTTTTCTTTATAGAGGTCCTTCACCTCCTTCGTTAGGTATATTCCCAGGTATTTCATTTTCTTTGAGACTATGGCGAAGGGAGTTGTGTACTTAATTAGCTTCTCATCTTGACTGTTATTGGTGTATACAAAGGCTACTGACTTGTGGACATTGATTTTATATCCTGAAACATTACTGTATTTTTTGATGACTTCTAGGAGTCTTGTGGTTGAGTCTTTGGGGTTCTTTAAGTATAAGATCATGTCGTCAGCAAAGAGGGAGAGTTTGACCTCCTCTGCTCCCATTTGGATTCCCTTTATTTCCTTGTCTTGCCTTATTGTATTGGCTAGAACTTCCAGCACTACGTTGAATAGTAAAGGTGACAGAGGACAACTTTGTCTGGTTCCAGTTCTAAGAGGGAAAGCTTTCAGTTTTACTCCATTCAGTAAAATATTGGCTGTGGGTTTGTCATAGATAGCTTCAATGAGTTTTAGAAATGTGCCACCTATGCCTATACTCTTCAGTGTTCTAATTAGAAAAGGATGCTGGATTTTATCAAATGCTTTTTCTGCATCTATTGAGAGAATCATGTGATCTTTATTTTTGCCTCTGTTAATATGGTGGATAACGTTTATGGACTTGCGTGTGTTAAACCAGACTTGCATCCCTGGGATGAAGCCTACTTGATCATGATGAACGACTTTTTTGATGACAAGCTGTAATCTATTGGCTAGGATTTTGTTGAGGATTTTTGCATCTATATTCATGAGTGAAATTGGTCTGATATTCTCCTTTTTGTTTGGGTCTTTTCCTGGTTTTGGTATCAGGGTGATGTTTGCTTCATAGAATGTGTTGGGGAATATTCCTTCTTCCTCAATTTTTTGGAATAATTTCTGCAGTACAGGAATAAGCTCTTCCTTGAAGGTTTGATAGAATTCTGGTGTGAAGCCATCTGGACCAGGGCATTTTTTGGTTGGAAGATTTTTTATTGTTTCTTTGATCTCAGTGCTTGAAATTGGTCTGTTCAGGAGCTCTATTTCTTCCTGGCTGAATCTAGGGAGAGGGTGTGATTCCAAATATTGATCCATTTCCTTCACATTGTCAAATTTCTGGGCATAGAGTTTCTGGTAGTATTCAGAGATGATCTCTTGTATCTCTGTGGGATCAGTTGTTATTTCCCCTTTATCATTTCTGATTGAGGTTACTAGAGATTTTACTTTTCTATTCCTCGTTAGTCTGGCCAATGGTTTATCTATTTTATTTATTTTTTCAAAAAACCAACTCCTTGTTTCATTAATTTTCTGAATGATTCTTTTGTTTTCAATTTCATTGATCTCTGATTTGATTTTGGATATTTCTTTTCTTCTACTGAGTTTAGGCTTAGATTGTTCTTTTTTTTTCCATTCTGTAAGATCTCTTGTGAGATTGTTGATGCGCTCTCTTTCTGTTTTTCAAATGTAGGCATCTAAAGCGATGAATTTTCCTCTCAAAACTGCTTTTGCAGTATCCCATAGGTTTTGGTAGCTTGTGTCTTCATTTTTGTTATGCTCAAGGAAGTTAATGATTTCCTGTTTTATTTCTTCCTGCACCCATCTGTTATTCAAGAGAAGATTGTTTAATTTCCATGTCTTTGGGTGGGGTCCAGCATTTTAATAGAGTTGAGTTCCACCTTTAGTGCCTTATGGTCTGAGAAGATAACAAGGTAAAATTTCAATTCTTTTGATTCTGTTGATATTTGTTTTGTGTCCCAGGATATGATCAATTTTGGAGAATGTTCCATGGGGTGATAAGAAGAATGTATATTCTTTATCTTTGGGGTGGAGTGTTCTATATGCGTCTGTCAAGCACAGTTGTTCTAGGTTCTCATTTAAATCTCTTATATCTTTGTTTAATTTCTGTTTAGAGGATCTGTCCAGCTCTGTAAGAGGTGTGTTAAAGTCCCCTGTTATGATGGTATTATCAGATATCATATTGCTCAGACTGAGTAAGGTCTGTTTCAAGAATCGGGGAGCATTCAAATTGGGTGCATAAATATTTAGAATTGAAATGTCTTCTTGTTGTATTTTTCCCTTGACCAATATAAAGTGACCATCTTTGTCTTTTTTGACTTTAGTTGCTTTAAATCCACATGTATCTGAAAATAAGATTGCAATTCCTCTTTTCTTCTGAATTCCATTTGCCTGAAAAATTGTCTTCCAACCCTTGACTAGGAGCTTTAATTTGTCTTTTGAAGCCAGGTGTGTTTCTTGCAGACAGCAAATAGATGGCTTGTGTTTTTTAATCCAGTCAGCCATTCTATGTCTCTTCAGTGGGGAATTCAAGCCATTAACATTTATTGAGATAATTGATAAGTGTGGTAGTATTCTGTTCGTCTTATTTTGTGAGAGTCCATTGCTTAGTTTTATCTTTTGCATCAGTGTGGAGGTTAGGTTCTGTCCTTTAATTTCTGAGTTCTTACTTTGCTGCTGATCCATTGTGGTGGTCAGTGTGCAGAACAGGTTGAAGTATTTCCTGTAGAGCTGGTCTTGTTGTGGTGAGTTTCCTCAATGTTTGTATATCCGTAAATGATTTGATTTCTCCATCAATTTTGAAGCTTAGCTTAAGAGGGTACAGAATTTTCTGGGCTGGAAATTGTTCTGTTTAAGTAGATTAAAGGTAGATGACCATTGTCTTCTTGCTTAGAAAGTTTCATTAGAGAAGTCTGCGGTCACTCTGATGGATTTGCCCCTATAGGTCAACTGGCGCTTACTCCTGGCAGCTTGCAGAATCTTTTCTTTTGTCTTGACTTTGGACAGGTTCATCA
Source organism: Nycticebus coucang (assembly GCF_027406575.1). Classification (NCBI taxonomy): domain Eukaryota; kingdom Metazoa; phylum Chordata; class Mammalia; order Primates; family Lorisidae; genus Nycticebus; species Nycticebus coucang. The sequence continues at coordinate 52,726,371 of NC_069794.1, read as the reverse complement.
CAATGTGTCTTGGAGAAGCTCGGTTAGAGTTGAGGCGACCTGGGGTCCGATATCCCTCTGAAAGCAGTGTGTCAGAATCTTTGGTGATATTTGGGAAATTTTCTTTTATAATATTCTCTAGTATGGCTTCCATTTCTCTGGGGCATTCTTCTTCCCCTTCTGGAATTCCTATAACTCGTATGTTGGACCGCTTTATAAAGTCCCATAATTCTGACAGTGAACGATCTGCTTTCTCTCTCTTTTTTGCTGCCTCTTTTACTATCTGAGTTATCTCAAGAACTTTGTCTTCTACCTCTGAAATTCTTTCTTCTGCATGGTGTAACCTGTTGCTGATATTTCCATTGCATCTTTAAGTTCCCTAATTGACTGTTTCAGTTCCTTCAGCTCTGCTATATCCTTTTTATATTCTTCATATCATTCATCTTTTATTTGATTCTGTTTTTGGATTTCCTTTTGGTTATTTTCCACTTTATTAGCAGTTTCCTTCATTGTTTCCATCATTTCTTTCATTGTTTTCAACATGTGTATTCTAAATTCCCTTTCTGTCATTCCTAGCATTTGTTTATAGGTGGAATCCTCTGCAGTAGCTACCTCATGGTCCCTTGGCGGGGTTGTTCTGGACTGGTTCTTCATGTTGCCTGGAGTTTTCTGCTGATTATTCCTCATGAGTGGTTTCTTTTATCTGTTTCCTTGCCCTAATTTTCCTTTTACTTCCTCTTGCTCTTTAAGTTCTCGTGCCTGTGGACTAAGAATTACAGGACCAGAGGGGTGAGAAGGTTGAAGAGCAAAAAAGGGATGAAAGAATGGAGAACCGAGTGATAAGAAAAAAAAGAAAAATAGAGAAAGGAGAGGGAGTGGGTAAATGGAATATTGAGAAAAAGAAGAGAGGCACAGAAAGAGGGAGACAGAACAATATAGATGTACAGTAGGGTACTTTGACACAGCCTTAAAAAAACCCCACCTTCTGGGGGTGCCCAGTTGGATTGTCTTTGCTAACCTGATCAGACACAGTACCCCACCTCCACCCAGTAGAGAGGAAAGACAAAAATGCTATAAATCAAACCAAAACAAGCAAACAGAAAACTTTACTGGTAAAATTGGGTGAAAAACCAAGTAATAGCATTAGAAACAGTAGGAAAAAATGAAGTTCTAATTATTGAAAAAGACAGCAATGGGAAATTATAATTAAACTAGAAAAATTGAGAAATATAAAGGATCTGTATAGACAAGGTTGAACTTATAAAACAAAACAACATCAAAAACATCAAAATAAACAACAACAAAAAAAACAACCAAACCAAAAAAAAAAAAAAAAAAGAAAAAATCACAACCAAAAACAAAGCAGTATGTACATGTTATTGAATATTGTCTGGGCAACACGTGGTCTTTTGGGGCATGAGATGTTAATCACAGTTCTGATACAACTGGAGGGTGCTGATTTCTCAAACCCCAGCAGGTAGACACCCTAAATCTCTCTTCAGCCCACTTAAAAGGCACTTTGAACTTGTTCACTTGCTGAGCAGATGCTTTCCCAGGAAAGTGCTTTGTCGCTGGAATCACTGCTGAAGTGGCTATCCACTTACCCAGTGTGCCAAAACTGTTCTCACTCTGCCCCTGAGGGTTAGGGCTGCAAGGTGGCTCAGACCCCGCCCTGAGGCTACTTGGTCGCTGGGTTACCAGCTCCCACCCAATTCTAGCTCTGCAACCCTGAGGGCGGAGCTTGCCAGGGCAGATCGCTCACAATGGCTCCCTGTGACCCAACGCCAAACACCATTAGCTCCGTCTGGCTCAGCAGCTCAGACTGGGGCCCTAGACAACGGCCAATGTTCTCCGCACTCCCGCTCAGGCTCTCCCCAAGGCAGTTCAACTGAGTGCCAAGTCCAAAGACACCAAAACAGTTCACAGGTAAGGCCTTTCTGGTCTGCAGTCTCGCTGCTACTGAACTTACAGTTGCAGGTGGGTTTAGACCGATTGAACACACGCGACCACTTGCCGGTTTTCCACTGTTTTAGTCCTCCTCTTGGGGTCCAGAAGTCTCTCGCTGACTCCCTGTATCCTCACAGGGGTGATGATAGGCAGATCCCACCAGCCAGAGATGCCTGGAGTTCTATCTCCCCAGACTCATGGTGCCCAGATACAAGAAAGCTGTTACTCGGCTGCCATCTTGCTCCACCTCCTCCTCTATTTGCTCCTGTATTCTCAGTGCCTAGGATAATATTCCAGCCCACCCAGGTCTGTGGCCGCTGCTCAAGGGGAGGCCAGTACACCCGTACAGAAGGTGTTGCAGTGGAGAAAGAGTTTTATTTCCCAAGGTACTGTGTAAGAAGAGCGAAATTTCTCAAATCCATCTCCCTGAGAATTTGGGGGTTAAGGTATTTAAAAATGGTTTGGCAAACAAAGGGCTAGGGAATTGTGTCTGCTGATTGATGGGTGATGGACTCATAGAGTTTGGATGCAGAAATTATTATTATGATTATTTTTTGAGACAGAGTCTCACTATGTTGGCCTTTGTAGAGTGCTGTGGCATTACAGCTCACAGCAACCTCATACTCTAGGGCTTAAGAGATTCTCTTGCCTCAGCCTCCCAAGTAGCTGGGACTACAGGTGCCCACTGCAACGGTTGGCTGTTTTTTTGTTGTAGTTGTCGTTGTTGTTTAGCAGGCCTGTGCTGGGTTCAAACCCGCCAGCCCCTGGGTATGTGGCTAGTGCCCTAACCATTGAGCAATGGGTGCTGAGTCAGAAATTATCTTTTCAATCAGGAGTTTTCCTAGGTTGGGATCTCAAGGCTTGGGGATCCATTCTCACACAGCTTTAATTGGTATCAATAGGTCCCCCCAGAAGACAGAGTTTGAAACATACCTCAAAGACCCGTGTTAGGCTTTGTAATAGCAATATTATCTATAAAAGCCAATTTTAAAAATGTAGAACGAATGGATGGTTCTGTTTATTTCAAGCTTCTAACAAGCTTAAAAGAAAACATCTAGCCTCTAACCAGGGCCATAAGAAGGACACTCATTAGCTAGATTAATTACCTTAACAATGTATGCTGACAGAAAGGGATTAGAAAATGGCAAGAGGGGTGGAAGAATGCCCATCAGAAGGAATCATGTCATGTTTCAAATGTAGTCTCAGCTAAATTCTGAATGTGATCTCTTACACATATGTAAATTTTATTATGAACTGCCTCACACTATGGAATAAATTAGTTATTCATTTAATAATTAGGTATGCCAGTTTATTATTAATTATCAGCAGACAAATTCAAAGTACCAATGGAGCAAGAAAGGTAAGAGAAATGCTGATATTTGAGAACATGGTTTCTAACTATCTCTTAAAGTAGCAAAAAAAATCCCATTGAAAAACCTGAGTGACAGACAACTGTCTGGTTGTGTTTATTTGCTTGTTGATATATATAATATATAATATATATATATATAATAAATTAAGAGGAATATCTAACCTGCCTAAGCAAACAAACTATTTTCAAGAACTTTATTTGGACCATTTTCATATACTCATAATAATATGCTAATTTTAAATGAGTCTCAGCTTTTCACTTAAACATGCCAGCAGGAAGTCTACTTGGCAATACTTTCTTGGATGTTTTGCCAATTACTGTACGTACTTGAAAACAACAAAACTGTTTTCTATAAAAAGCATCATATAATTCAAACTTTTCAACGATCCAGAAGGGGTTCCACCTCAATTACTCTGAATGTGTAAAATTTTACTATGTTCTTTCCACATCAAATTTGAGCCTACTCTCGTCTCAGGAAAGATTTCTAAAAACATTAAAAAGGGGATGCTGAATTTTGTGAAAAACTTTCCCCTTGCCTCCCAGGATACTGGTTGGTAAATCTAAATCATTTCCTCTGCATGCGCTGTTCTGACCCATTCCTCCTTATCTGTGGACTCTTTAACATCCCCCAAATGGGGATCTTCTGGCATCATTACTTTGCATTTATTAAACACTAATGACATATACAAACATAGGCACACTGTCTCATTTAAAAGTCTTCTTCACTTGGCTCAGTGCCCATTTCAACAGTGCCAACCAACTGAGGGTGGCTGGTTCAAACCCGGCCCGGGCCAGCTAAACAACAATGACAACTGCACAAAAAATAGCCAGGCATTGTGGCGGGTGCCTGTAGTCCCAGATGCTTGGGGCAAGAGAATCACTTAAGCCCAAGAGTTTAAGATTGCTATGAGCTATGACGCCAAAGCACTCTACTGAGGGCAACATAGTGAGACTTTGTCAAAAAAAAAAAAGTCTTCTTCACTGGGTATTGTTCTTACCCTCCTGTGACAGAGAAAGAAGCTAATAACCAGATGGATTAAGTAATGCACACTTCATCACACAAGTGGTCAAAGAGAGAGTTAGCATTCAAACCTAGACCCCCTAGAACACAGGATGATGGTAATTCTATTTCTCCACCTGTTTTGTAAATAAAGTATTATTAGAGCACAGCTATTAATATTTTATTATTTATGGCTACTTTCATACTATAAGATCAGGGTTGAGTAGTTGCCACAGAGACAATAGGCTGCACAATGCCAAAAATATTTCTTATGGCCCTTTATAGAAAAAAATTTGCCAACTCCTACTCTAGAGCCTATACCATTGAGCTAAGCAATCCCCTCTCGAGTACTCAATACTAATACCAAGATGATTTTTCACCTTGTAGGCACGTCTCACTGGAATTTCAGCACTGCCAAGCAACCAGTTGTAAAGAGTCTGTCATTTTTTAAATACAGAAAAAGCACTTTGGGAAATCTCCATATGCGCCTGGAAATTTCATACTTTTGAAAAAATAAATGCACCTTTGAATAATCCAAATTATTTACCTGTCTTTGATGTGATTTTTTTAAAGTTTGAGGAAGTCAGCTCACATATAAGCTGTTTAGCACATACTACATGGTAAATTAGAACTGTAGAAGACATGGGGAGATTGCCCATGAATGAATAATACACACCAAAATATTTTTTGGATTCTCACAAGAAAAATTTTAAATGACAGTTTTACAATAGATAAAATATCCAGTATTCTAGATGACTCTTTTCCAAATTTTAGAAGAAAACAGAGTGATTTGAAGGTGGTAGCAGCTGGGATAGAACTCAAGGAAACAGAGGAGGATTGAGAGGGTGATTTAGAAGGCTTTTAAATGTATGTAGCATAAATAAAAGCTTTAGACCTTCAATGAAGAAAAGTCACTTTGCAAAGTTTAAATAAGAACCTCAGCAAAGATTGTTGTTCCCAAAACACACTTACGGTGAGAAATGAAACTTCTCATGTCCTGTACAGTAAATGACTTTTATGTTTTACTGAGTCATTCTATTAGATTGGTTAGTGGCAACCTCTGTTCCATTTTTAATAACCTCTTAATCTTTAAGAAATTTTGCCTTTTGAATTGCTCTGAGTTTTTATTTATGAATTTTTTAAAAATCTATTCAAGAGCTGTAAGCTTCACTATTGATCTGTTAAAGACAAAAGATAGAAAAACGCCACTGAAGCAATACAAGCTACTGTTTTCTCAAGCCAAAATTGATTGAGAGCGTCCCCTGTATAAAAATGAAATGCGTTTCTGTGGATGCACTGACACTTCACCATCTGTCCAACATCTTAGATTTACTCTCCCAGATAACTTCATATTTCACCCTGCAGTCCCTAAAGAAACATCACTTTAAACAGGGCCACATGGAAAAATGCACTTCAATAACATTTGAAGGTCTTGCATTTAGCTGCAAGGGCCTCTAACCTAAATGACTGATGTGCCTAGGGAGAGGCTCCATTCCAAGTTATGGGTATGGGGAGGAGCAAATTCAAGGGATGGAATGTCTAAAAAACGAAATGATGGCAGTAAAAGACGTAGGGATTTACAGATAAAGCCAAAAGATGCTGGCAGCCATCTATCAGTCTGCCTTGATGAAATAGGTATTGGAAATTAACTCGAGAACCCTATGAATTACATTCAATCCTGCTCTGGGCTAAGCACTTGTCAATTTCAGCCACTATTGCAACCTATTACTTACAGACTACATGGCTGGCAAGTTAATAGCAGTGGATAGTGTTAAAGAAAATAGGAGAATAAACTGAATGGAGCAAGGCTTGTCTCTGACTGAGCATGACTTTCTGAAGTCCAGGGTGAACACTCCAGGCTCAACCATGCACTTGCTCCTAGGTGAGCACTTAACTAGCATTTTGTCTATGAAGAAGTGTTTTCATAAAGGATTAGTCACCAATCAGCTAGATGTCTGGAGCTTTTACTGGCATTTTCAAGGCCTGTGAAAAATTCTTGGACTTTAAGTGTTTTTGAAAAGTTGTATTCTATTAGAAGTCAGAAAGATATCAGGATTAACTATTTAGTTTTACTTTTAAATATGAACAATCTTAGTGTTTGAAGTTATTTTTCTTTTAATCATAAGTTGTTTCCTTATGTTTGCTTAAGCAACATAGAATTCTTACACTTGAGAGAAAAGTAAGGTAGAAGTTTTAGTTTACACCTGAAAATATCCATCTCTCTACTTCCCATGGACTCTATATCTATGAGTGAGTTTCCTCAATCTTATCTCATAGAAATGAAGAAAGATGCATCAGTACAACAAAATATTCCTTTAAGATAAGCTCCACCAGTCGTCTGGAACTATATTGTATTTTTCAACTGATAAGCTTGTCTAACATTGAAATATTTTAATAAGCAAGCACATTCAGAGTAAATGTCAGCCAGAGCGATCTTCTGACTAACAGATGCTGGTGGGTACAGAGGAGGGGGGAAGGACGTAAAAGCACTGAAAAATCAAGCAAGGCCAAATTAGAACAAATGTTTGTCAAGTAAAAAGGGCAGCTCTTCATCTGATGGAAGGGATTTAATTAGAAAAGTCACAGAAAGAAGCTGTCTCAAAAGTACCGGTCCCATTCTCTTCAGATAAGCTAATGAACCTCATTGAACTTTGCAGAGAAATGCTGAACCAATAATACAAAGAGGAAGGAATTCTCCAAGTGTGCTGCTGTGCCTCTCACATTCAAAAGGGTCAATTGCTTGTGCCACTCCAGGTCATAGTAGAGAAGTTCTGTGGCAATTTACCTTCCAAGTCTCTCTCAGAGTGGCCAAATGGATAAATGGATCAGAGAAAATAGAATTTAAATATGTCCCATTTTTATAACAATGACATGAATTTTATTGTTGCCCAGTACATTATAAAATATGAATCACATGTTTTATGTCCCAAATCACCTACAAAATCTATAATTTACACAGATTGTGACCAAATTCCATCTCAAGTAATAGTCTCCTTTCCGAGAGTAGCCATAGCAAGAATCTATTAAAAAGCTTTTTCTTTTATACATATTTTTTTAACATTAGCAAGTTCATCTTGAATGTATAAAAGAATACTATAAGCAGAATTTTGTACCAGTTACCATGTAAGAAAGACACAAACCCCATGGGAAGCTGAATATGGGAAAATCTGAAGTCATTTACAAATCGCACTAAAAGAAAGAAGATTCTAAATTCATCTGATTGTTTAATGCTTCAATGCCTTTGTTTGCCAGTTTTATTTTCCTTCCTGGTTAGCCTTTGCAGAGAATTCATGTCTGATATTGAACTCCATGAGGGAGCAGTAAAGCACATATGGAACAGGCCAGAGTGTGGAGTTAAGTTGCAAATGCTTACCATGTACCTTCCTGATGTGGGATATTGGCTAACTACCTTTAGGAAAGTTTCTTTTCTTATGTGACATGAGCAAATGCAGGCACTATAAATTAAATATATTAATCAAAACTTCCCTTAATCCACTTGACACCTCATGATAGGAATCCAAGAAAAAATAAAAACCTAGTGGTAATGGGTTACAAATGAAAATCTTGAAGCTAACAGGCACCACTGTCATTTTTTAAAGTATGTAAAATATATTTAGATACACACTCAGATATGCACACACATGCCTAAGGATCCTAGTCAGAAAGAAAGGAGACATAATACATTTCTCCTTTTATTGTTCTGATGGAGAAGAAATATTTGTTTTATTAAATTACAACAGATTTCTGACTTACAATCAGAATGTATGCAATATTTAAATATACACGTAAGCTTATTTTGCCTTTGGTGGGAAAGAGATGTCAAAAGTGAAAATTATTAAATTCTATGTGTCTACTTATGTATTAATCTTTGGATCCAATCCCATAGGTCTGATGCCCTTCTGATATTAAAGGCAATCATCCTTAACTACTTAAGTTCAGGATGGGTACCTAGAGTGAAGACTCGAGGCATTTTTTGAATCTCTCTCTCTCTCTCAGATCGTGCTTAATTAAGCCTCTTATGGGTCTAATGTTAGAAAACTACTCTAGTCTCAGGGAATTTCTTCCATCACTCTAACTTAGCAGTTGTTAACTGAAAGTGGTTTTGCCCTCTAGGGAATGTGATGAGAACTACAGAGATTCTTGGTGTAACTAGCGGGGAGGTATGACTGGTATCAAGGGTGGGCTGAATATAGCACAGTGCACAGGATAGTTTCCCACAAAAGGGGATCATCCATTCCAAGATGTAAAGAGTGTCGACTTTGAGAAACCAGGCACAATCTACTTAACTCACGAATGTGAGATATTTTTCTGACTTTGCATTTTGCAGGACACCTCTGCCATCATACGTGCAATTGTTTCTGTAGCAGCCAATGTAGTTTTTGCTTAACTCATTTGCACATGGCGACTCTTTCTATCCTAACCCACAACAGATTTGAGCCTAGAGGTACATTACAGCTCAGGAACCCGTGTGTATATTCTTTATTGATAAATGAATCTCTTCATTGAGAAATATCAATGCGATGAGGGAGGGAGACAGGTGTGTTTGGGGAACGGAGACTGGAGGATGTTGGGAACAGACTTCCTGTCTAGGTTCGTCCTCGTGGGATTCTAACAAAGTCATAGTGTGTCTCAAGGAGGCTGAATGAACAGCCCTGCTGAGCCTGTCTGGCCATATCAGCTACTCTTCTGATAAGAGCACATAGATGAAGTATTGCAAGTGGGAAAGCAAGTAGGTTTAACTACTTCCTACTTCTGACTAAATACAAAAAGGTTAGTAGATTCATTCATCATTTGTGAAATACCTAATTAAAGTAACTAACTCAGAAGTTATTCTGCATAACAAAAAGCTATTCTAATAATTATCTATTAACTAAAAGTAATCAGGTTACCACAGGGGAAAAAACTGGGGCCCTTTTTTAAACTTGTGAATGTGTGCTTTGATAGTAGCTTTTCTTGCATTTTGTATATAGTCTTTTTTCAATTCATGGCTAAATGTAATAATGAAATAATTTACTGTATCTTGATATTAGAAGGTAAGTTAATGACCTTCTACACAGGGAATGACTTTTTTTAATTAATTTATTTATTTATTGTTAAATCATAGCTGTGTACATTTGTGCAATTGACTTTTTTTTTTTTAACAATTTCTGATAGATGTAAAGTAAGCCTTATTGGAAATTTCTAAGAATAGGAGCACACTTCAGATTAAATGAAGGTTGGGATTAGAAAATACTAAGCAGTAATTTGTCTACCTACTGTCAAATTTTTAAATCCTCCCTACTGTATCTTTGACACTGTTCTTTAGTAATTCCTTAATTGAAGAACTTATTTGAATGTGACTGTATCATCTTCACTGCACACTCCTTGATCACACTTTAAGAAAACAGTACGTAAGCACTACCTGTTTCAAACATGCAAGTGTTAGATTCTGCTAATACAGTAGTAACATAAAGTAGGAATGATCTTTTCCCTCCTGAAACCTTACACTTAAATGGAAGAGACACACTTTGTAAGTATGAAACTACTCAAGGGTTACTATGTTATGAAGGAGAAGAATGAGCAATTGATATTTAAGGAAGGCTTCCTGGTGGAGTGATTTTTGAGATCCAGTCCTGGGAAACTCAGATCTTTCTCTCCGTATCTCTCTAACAACCAGAAAATCCTTCATAATGTTAAGCTGGTATGTCTTTTTTAATTGTGACTTTATAGTTCTATGGAGAGAACACTTAAAACCTTTTGTTAGATATATTTTCTAACCTTTTTCATCCCTTAAATGCCAGTCACTATGCTAAAAGTTTAGTATAAAATTATCTAATTATATCTTCTCAATATCTCTAGAGATAGTTATTATTTTCCCCTTCAATAAATAAAGAAATTCAAGTTCAGATATCTTAAATGCCTCTTGAAATTCACATTACTTATAAACCACTATGCCGAAAATAAAACCCCATCCTCTATGGCCAAGCCCTGTATTACAATGTTTGGAAGCTGCTCTAATATCCACTTGTCATCTTTCTTTGTCCAGAATAAAATCCTCCAGTTCCCTCGTACCATTCTTCATTTCACTGGTTTTTATAACTCTCACAATTCTCCTATCTATCTCTTCTTGTCTCTCATTTAAATAGTATTTCAAATTGATTGAAAACTCTACCTATAGTTTGACAACCATGGTATAAATTAAACTACTGTTGCCAATCTAGATATTATATTGCTTATAAGTCATTATTCAGATTATTTTTAGGTTATTCACATTTTGAATCACATTAAACTCCCTGTGAATTGAAGATTTTGCCCTATTTCAATACTGCGATACTAAGCTATGTCCCCTTATTTTACATTTGTACGACTTCACAAGATAGCTATTTGATCATAGAGCATTTAAAATTTTTACAAAATTTGTCCTTATATCAGGAAAAATATATCTCCTTGTACCAGCCATTAATTCTACTTCTCTTTGGGGTAGGATCAAATATACCTGTCCATGTGGTCACTTGTCAGTGAGGCTAATAGGAGCTAGCATATTTTAAAGCACTATGGTCAGTGCTTTCACTGGCATACCTCATTTTATCTTCTATCATTTGTTAGAAAGTATGGGCTACCTCTATGAAATAATGGAATTTTCAGTATATTCAGTAACTAGGATGTCCTACAACCACTAACGGTTAGAGTTGGGATTTAAAATGTCTCCTCCAAACTCCCTAAAATCCTGTACATCAACTACTATTCTTAGTTCTCCCTTCTTTCATCTGCTTAATGAACACTAATTGAATATGAGAGAAAAAAATATGCCACAATATCTACTCTCTATGTCTTATATTCAAGTAACCCAAATGCATAGCACAAATGCAATATGCAATAATGCCATGGAAGGCACTAAGGTGAGTATTCTACATTGGACCAGAATCAAGAGTCCTTGCCTCTCTTTCTGAGCTATCCCTCCATTGGAATTTAAAAGGTGAATGAAAGTTACCTCAGTTAGAGGGATTGGGATACACGCAGAAGCTAGAGTAGACTTATCCTTTTCATCAATGCCCCTTTGTTCAATATCAGAAAGTCCATGAGAAAAAAGAAGTGCAACCAGAGAAGCAAGCAGATGCTAGGTCATAAAACACAGTATATGCCATGCTAAGGAGTTTGGACTTTATCATGAAAGCTATGGGAGTCATTATAAGACTTCCAAACAGAGACACAATATGATTAGATTTGCATTTTAGAAAGCTCACTCTGACAGCAGTGTAAATAATGGATTAAAGGAATGTAAAACTAGATGGAAGGGATCCAGTCAGGAGTCTTTTACTTGAATCCAAACATGAGAAGGTGAGGTCCTAAACTGAGGGAGCAACAGTGAGGATATTAAAACTAGACAGATTCATAATGCAAGTTATAGTTCACAGATAGAATCATCATGAATTTTGGGCTGGATAACAAAAATAAGGAACCAGGAAGATTCAAAAATAGTCCCTGTTTTCTGAATTGTGTACTGTTATCAACTGAAAAATAGCCAGAGGCAAAAAGTTTGGATGATGGTGCCAGTGGGACATTTGAGTGCATCTGTTGAGGAGCAAAGGGTATTTTTCTGTAGCTCAAGTTGATCATGAGAGTGGTCAACTTACAAGTGAGAGGTGAAGACATAGCTGTGGATAAGACTACTTGCTCTAAGTACACTGAGGGGTAAGAGAGGGCCAAGTACAAATATAAGAACAACAATGATAGGAAGAAAGAGAGAAGTGGATTTAGTCACCAAAAAAAAAAAAAAAACCAAAACAAGACTTCTTAAAAAGTACATAAAATAAATGGAACAATGTCTTTGGTGGCTATAGGATGGTAGATCCTTGCACTCATCTTTCAGAACATATTTTTTACATAGCAAGCTTTTAGGGTAAAATATGTGCAGCTGGCAATGCCTTCAAACTTTCTTGTCAAGATTTGTGTCCACTGGGGAGGTCAGATAAACATATTTATAAGGGATGTTCCAGACCAGCAGTTCTCAACCTGTGGGTCATGACCCCTTTGTAACAATGAAAATACATCCTGCATATCAGATATTTACATTACGATTCATAACAGTAGCAAAATTACAGTTATGAAGAAGCAATGAAAATAATTTTATGGTTGGGGGTCACCACAACATGAGGAACTGTATTAAAGGGTCACAGCATTAGGAGGCATTAGGAAGGTTGAGAACCACTGATCTGGACTAAAGGCATTGTGTGAAGATCTCACCTTGGAACATCTTGGTAGGTAGGAGCCAAACACAGGGCTCATGGAGGTTTTCATTTAAGATGGCACCCTTCTTGACACAACAACAGGCTGTTTTCCTATAGGGAGTAACATACACAGATTCAACCCAATGCTTAAAAGTATCAAATCAGAGACAAGCTTATGTTTGATTATAACAATGCTAAATTGCTGTTTCTTTCCTAGGATTTTCTCATTAATGCCTTAGAAATTTTCAGTGTGCAATACTTGTAAAATCATAAGACAAGTGAGAATTGTGTTATCTCTGACCAGAGTAGTAATTTCTTGCTGAAAATGGGGTCGGGGGGGAATACAAATGTGGTTTTTCTTGAGGTGAAAATGGCCAATTTAAAAATGCAGGGTATTTTGAATATTTCATTCGTTATTTACAAAAAAAAATTGTTCACTCAATATTTTAAAATGAATTCTGTGTCTAGAATTTGTTTACTTAGCTATCAAGAGAAAAAAGTCATTGTAACTGATAACAGACCACTTTCTTATTTTATAATTTAGTAAGACATTTACATTCAGAGCACAACAATTGTATGTGCATGGAGAAAAAGTGCTTTGACATTAGAGAAAGGATCCAGAAATTCTAATTAGAGGGGTATGAACATCTTTAAAAATTTAACCTTAGAGCTCAGTAGGGCGGGATGGTTAAGGAACCTGTAGCCTCTCAGAGGCTGAGTTAGGTTAGGGGAAGAATTGGGGTCTGCTGAAAAGATTTATATTTTGGTTCAGAAAACACTGTCACATAGCATAGGAGGTCAGAGAATTAAGTTTGTGAACTCATCCTAGAAAAAGTGCTACATACCTCATTGCCCATTGGGTGCTACAGTGCTACATAGCTCATTGAACGTGACCATAACAGTCAGGAAACTGACTTTAGGAAACTATGCACTGACTTTAGGAAACTATGCAGTGATGCCAGAGCCTAGCCCACCCTTCAAAGGCATTTTAGAATTCTTTTTCTTTTCTTTCTTTCCTTCTTCGTTCATTCGTTCCTTCCTTCCTTCCTTTCTTCTGCAGTTTTGGCCAGGGCCAGGCTTGAACCTGGCACCCTTGGTATAAGGGACCAGCACTCTACACCTTGAGCCACAGGCCCTGCCCTAGAATTCTTTTTCTGAAATGGCCATCATAGCTGTCCTCCTATGAGGTCTGAAAACTATGAAGTTCAAAACTCATCCTAGAAAAGGTGCCATGAAGAGTGTATTAGGTTCTGATGTTGGTGCATGGCTTCCCCCTGGAGAATACTTCCAAGGTGACCATGATGATATTCAGCAATGAGGTCCCTACATGCATCACTTTTTCTAAATGAGTTTGCAAACTTAGTTGTCCAACCTCACACTCACAATTGAAGCAATTTGTTTGTATCTCTCTTTTCTTACATGTAGTAGCTGATCTCTGTACTCTTCCATCTTTCGCCTTTCAAATTACTTTAATAGACTGAATAGTCAGCTCTGGCCAAAACAAATATACAGAAAGTTTTATTTCAATTTTATTTTTATGCTATTTTAATGTAATTATATATTTGCACTATTTTTAAAAATAAATCTTTGTATGTTTGCAAGGAAATTTTATGGACCAATAAGAGGTGTCATTCTGCACAGTTCAGTTCTTGTAGACATTTCTCAGCATGTTTATCTGAGTGGTATTAATTATTTAATTATACTTTGAGGGTGAAAGTGCATACATTCTCTCTCTCTTTCCCCTCCCCTAGATTTAACACCACATATGTCACAACTCAAGTCCATGAATAAACATCAAATTTCAGTAAATTGTTTATATAAATATCACTTTTTTGTTAATATTGTTGTTCTTACCACAGATTCTGACATTCGGTCTTCCTATCTATTGGTACTCTCAGGAAAAATATTCCATGTTTAAGACAATGTGTTTAAAACATTTAGGAGTTTTGCTGACAAAAATCTCTATCCAAGCCAATCACAAATGGAATAAGAAAAATTGTGAATTCCATCTGCTAGATTATAGTCACTTATCTTCTTGAGAATTGCATCACTAATTGCTCATGGGAAATCTTTCATTAAAGGGGCTGCAGAAAGACACCCATTTATTACCTAGGTTTAAGTGGACAGTCCATTTATAATTCAGATGTTGATATGAAGCCAGTGTTTTAAGGAACTAAAATTGGGCACTAGACAGAAACAGAGTGCCGTTTTTCATCAAAGACATCAAAAGTGTCAAAAGAAACAGTGGAACAAGTATTTATACATAGGCAGAAGAATTGCAAATTAAGAGTAAGACCTGGCTGTGCCGTATCTTCAGGGAGAGGGTCAATATTAATGATAGTATCTTTTAATTTTTCAGTGTCTCATATTACAATAGATCTAAATTAAAGTATGTATATTTAAAATAGATCTTTTAGTAAATCAGTTGGGGCTGTTTTTGAAAGTAAGTTATGATAATAGATAAGATAAATAAGTCAACTTATTGACAACAATAAACAAATGTTGTTTATTATCTTATAACAAAGCTGGACAACAGGAATTCAGATAACTTAAAAATTTTCATTAAAATTCTCAAAGAAATCCAACAGAGTTTGAAAAAGGGCCTTGTTAAAATCATGATTCAGGAGACCAAAGACCTACTTCAAAGACCTTACATGTGTTAATTAATGCCATTAAGATTTTGTTTTTGTTTTTGTTTTATTTCTTAATGAGACTTGGTAAAGGAAATCATGGTTACTGCTAGTTTTATGAGTCATAATACCATTTATGTTACTTAATTTATGTGTCACTTAATCTATTGTACAATTTTGTCGACAAAATTCAGAATATTCATTACTTTTCCAGTGTATATTAGATATTATTTATTGTGTACTATGTTTTACACACTTTTATTTTATGTGTTTTGTTTTTGTTTTTTGGGTTTTTTTTTTTTTGAGACAGTTTTCCTCTGTCACCCTGGGTAGAAAGTGCTGTGGCATCATAGCTCCCAGCAGCCTCAAATTTTTGGGATCAAGAACTCCTCTTGCCTCAGCTTTTCTAGTACCTGGGATCACAGCTCCCTGCCACAACACCCAGCTAATTTATTTTTTCTTGTATTTTTAGTAGAGACAAGGTCTTGCTCTTGCTTAGACTAGTCTCAAACTTTTGAGTTCAAGTAATCCACCTACCATAGCCTCCCAGAGTGCTGGGATTACTGATGTGAGCAACCAAGCTGGCCTATTTTATGTGATTTTTATAATGGTCTTATAAGATGAACATTACTGCACTCAGCCTACAGATGAAGAGTCAAAGTTACTCAGAAGCTGAGTAACTTTCTCAAAATTACAACCCTCCAATATGCTAGAGCCAAGCTATGAACCAACAAACTGTCTAAATCTCTGAAATATTTCCTCTAAGTGATATGTTGAACTTTTGAACACTGAATTTTCTGATCTGAGGATAGCTAGAAATAAATAAAAGATTTGGAGCCAGCTTCTGTTTTCAAATTTGAGTACGATATATAACCTTAGGCAAAGGACTAAAACTTTCAAAATCTGTTTCTTCATTTAAAAAATAAGCATAAAGGGCGGCGCCTGTGGCTCAGTCGGTAGAGCGCCGGCCCCATATACCGAGGGTGGCGGGTTCAGACCCGGCCCCGGCCAAACTGCAACCAAAAAATAGCCGGGTGTTGTGGCGAGTGCCTGTAGTCCCAGCTACTCGGGAGGCTGAGGCAAGAGAATCGCTTAAGCCCAGGAGTTGGAGGTTGCTGTGAGCTGTGTGATGCCACGGCACTCTACCGAGGGCCATAAAGTGAGACTCTGTCTCTACAAAAAAAAAAAAAAAAAAAAATAAGCATAAAACGTAAATAAATCAAAAAAGTTATCTGATTATTATATAAAATAATTTGCATAGTAGCATAGTTGTTGGAAAATAATATTAATAATGTCTTAGTAAATGATAATATTAATCATCATCTTTATTCTTGCCTAGCCATAGCGTAGGTGTTTTTTTTTATATTATTATTGGATGTTGTTATTCTCTTCATTTTATTTCATCAGATGTCTGCTGAACCAGATCTTTCCTGAGCTTCATCATCTCTTTATATGAGTTGTTGGCAAAGTCATATAAACTGCCTTTTCCTCATCTAGAAAATGGGAAGCAGGAGGAACCCTCTCCCTGCTTTATCACAGAGTGTTGGACATAGAAACTTTACTTACATACGTGTATGAAAATAATAAATGATGAAAAATAAAGATGATGTCACTAAAATAATTGTTTTATCTCTATTGGTCAAGAATTTGAAAGAGCTAAAAAAAATTGTATTTGATAATGTGAATGCATTTGGGCACTAAAAAATCAGTCTAATTTTCAAATACATATATAAAAACACACACATACGCACACTTCAAATGTAACTATCACCTTTTTTTGTGACGTTCATATGTTTGCTATATAATATTGGACATTTTTGTGTAACGAAAGGTTTTTCTAGTATTATATGCATATATTTGATACTCTTTCTTCCTTAGCAGAAAAAAAAGAAGGTAATTGTACTTTATTACCTACATTGAAAAAGTACTGAGGATTAATTAGATGTGCATGAAGCAATCTGAGCTTCTTGAAAACACAGTAATAATATTTCATCACACGTATGCATATTTTTTTTTTTGAGGCAGAGTCTCTCTTTGTCTCCCTTGGTAGAGTGCTGTGGTTTCACAGCTCACAGCAACCTCAAACTCTTGGGCTTAAGTGATTCTCTTGCCTCAGCCTCCCAAGTAGCTGGGACTACAGGCACCTACCACAATGCCCGGCTATTTTTTGTTGCCATTGTTGTCATTGTTAGTTAGCTGGCCCGGGCTGGGTTCAAACCCACCAGGCTCAGTGCATGTGGCTGGTGCCCCAAATTTGCATATATTAATACATATAGATTAAATTTCTATTTCCGTGTGTATCCATACTAAATGTATATCTATACAAATTCATATGTATTTAATTTTTCTTCAGCACACATGCTCATGCATGCACACACATATGTATTTGTTTGCTTGCTTATAAAAGTGAAAATACTTCAAGGAAATCTTTTGGGAATTTTCTGGCTCTTCAAGGAACTATCCTTTTAAAATGTCTGGAGTATCTGTTAAGAAAAAGAAATGACTTCACATTTTCTTGAGAAGAAGTAATTTCTCAGTGCACAAAATGGCTTAGAGTAATATGGATGTTTTTTTCACTGCATTCCTAATTAAGAAAGATTGACACCTGTGAAGGTTTCAAGCCAAATAAAAATTCCAGATTTTAATTAGCTTTTCTAATGGTTATGTTTTCCTGCTAGAAGACATTTGCAAATCTACCAATTTCTCAAGGAGAGGAGCAGAAGATAAATAATATTAATAATTATGTTTATTACTTTCATGAGTGTCATGGTATGCAGTTTGTACAGGGAAAGCACTAGATTAAATAATTAAATATGCTACAGTAACTCCTGGCATCATCTCTTCCACCTTGTAACCTACCTCTCTGGCTGTTTTCTCTGCACACCCAACTGCTACCACCATCCCTGACCCACAGTCCCCTTACACATGCCTCTGGCTGCTCACACCCTCTTAATGTCATGGCCCATCCATATCAATTTTCCACACAGAGTGACCCAGTTCTGTGAGTTTCTAGCCTGCTTGCAAAAAATACAAATACTGATTTCCATTAAGACTCACTATAAATTCAGAATATTGATAAAATAACCTAAACTGAATTGAGCTATACAACACAAATACAAGATACTTTTTTGTGGAATTGATTAGCAGCTGAATAATGCATAGTAAATTTGTCTTCCACATTGGAGTATTCTTATTTTAACAGAAGAAAAATATTAACTCAAATAATGAATCACAGATGGTGGAATGTTAAGTAGTGTTTTTCAGCCAGGGACAGGTGATATGATAGTCAAACCTTATCTGATAGGTGACAACCCACTTCACATCAGTGCATAACACTTCTGAAAGATAGCTGAAGGTCTAAATATCACTCTTTCATCATATCATGAAGCACTGAGACAACATGTTACTAATCATAGACTGAAATTTCAAGATAAATCAGTACAGAAACTTATTTTATGTAAGTTTTTATGTAATCATGTCTATGCAGGCTATACGCATATGTGCACACACACATGTATAAAAATGCACGCACACACCACGCACATCTATATTTAATTTGGCTCCAGCCTGTTCATTATTTTCAATCATTTATATTCTACAGCAAGGCAATCAATTGCATTGACTATAGAGTGATTTAATTAAGTCATTGTGTTGGCTAAAAATAACCAAGGCCAGTTTTCTCACATTGTCTAAAAACAGCTATTATGTTTATAGGATTATTAAACATCTACAGATAGGTAAAAGGGTCATCTGTACATAAATTTTACAAATTGCTTGAGATCATTTGACAAATACTTTGTCATTAGAGAGTTTACTGTAAAAGGAATTTCAGACATGCATTTGAAAGAGCAAGAGATTAATAAAGCCAAAGTTAATTAAAGAAAGATGATTAAATGAAACGTATTATAAACTCAAAACAGTTGACTTCAGTGTGTGAGTTGTCACTTGAGATATTCTAACAAATAATGTGTAAGTGGCTAAAAAATGCAAGTAATTTTTAAAAATCAAATGTTGAAATACAATTTGAAATAGAAATTTTAAACAATCCCTAGAAAATATTGCATATCTGATTTGGAATCGTTTTTGTACATTAGACTCGTTAGCTCCTTTTGTTAATAGACTCAGTGAACTTGAGGAGACCTTCCCCAGAATCTCTGGGTATTAGTGTATTCAAAAGGAATACATAAAAATTAATTGAGTAAATAAGTATGTTAGATATATGGCAATTAAGTATATTAATATTCCTTCACCTAGAGCTTATTGTCAAAGTTAAAAAATATTATAATTATTTTCTTCCAGTGTGACAGCTCATGTCTTCTAGAGAACAAAAGATTAAGACATCTCCTGTAACCTCTGTGCTTGGAACTGTAGCCAAATTTACAAAGTAGTATGGTTTTTGGTATATTACTAATAGGATCTTACTCTTCTTTGTTTCCCCAGTATTAGGTACTTGCTTTACATCTAGTAAGGAACAAAAAATAATATACAAGTGATATACATCCCCTCAATAAGAGACACAGGTGAAAATTGTCTTACTTTTATGTTTCTTACTTTACATTTTGGGAAGTGAAACAAGCACTAAAAAAAGATAATAATTTTATTATATATTAGAAAAGATGATTTGGAAAGAAAACAACAAGGAACCAGGATAACAGCTATCAGCTGAGGAGCATGTTGAGATGCGGTATAAACTTGTCAGTGAACTTTACTGAGATGAGGTGATATTGAAGAACAAACCTATAGATGATGTGAGCTATGTTAAAGATGTTGGTTTGGGCTCTGAATTAACTAGGGGACCACTGCAGCCTTTAAAAAGAAAAATTAAATCTAACATATATTTTAATAAGATCACTCCAATTGTTGAAAATATAATAGGGACAAGAGAGGAAAGCATAGAGCTCAGGGAGTAGTCTTGGCAATAACGCTGGTAAGAAATTTTGTTGCTCAGAATTCTATGGTTTCATTGGAAATTTGGAAAGGGTTAGAAATAACTCCAGAAACTTTGACCTGAGCTAGTGGAGGGTGGAGTTACTATCAATTGAGAGGGAGAATATTTGTTTTATGGAGGGAAGAATATCATGACTTCAGTTTTGCATACTGAATAATTTTCAAATTTCTTGTTAGTCATTAAAATAGGAGATTTGAGTAGGCAAATCTGTTCCAGAAATTCAGGGGAAGGCTCAGAATAAAAATACATGTTTTTGAGTTGCCAATATATATATATGTTTGTGTGTGTGTGTGTGTTATTTAGAACTCTGAGACTAGATAAAATAATCAAAGGAGACATATTAATAGAGAAAAATAAAGGTGAAAAACAAAGCCTTGAGACATTCAAACACAAAGAAGTAGGACCTGAAGAGAAATCTACAAAAGGTCTTAGGAGATGGAGCCAGTAATTCAGGGAGAGAAGAAAAAAGAGGAGGAAGAGGAGGAGGAACCATATAAATGGTTAAGTTTCAAATGGCAGAAATGACTAACTTTGCCATGTGTTACTGTGTTACTGAGAGGTCAAGAGGATTTAGCATGTGAAGATAATTGATTACCTTGATAAAATCTATACATGAGGAAATGTGTTGGGACAATTCTTCTGGAATTGACTTCATGAGAAGGTGATGAGAAGATTAGAGATAGCAGACTTTTTTGAGAAGTTTCACTGTTATGGGAACAAGACATTGAGAGTGTTGTGACTTCAAGCTTTTTTCATTGTTATTTTTACTGTTAAATATAGAACAAGATTATCCTGTTTTATGTTTATGGGGATTATCTTGAACACACATAGTGTTGACGTAGGAGAGAAGAGGTTTGAAGAAGCTATGTTCTTAAGTATGTGGGGGTAGAAATAGGATCTAGGATAAGTTATTCCTCTACAGAAGCTAGAGAGACAGCAGAGCACACAGAGGGTTTTGTATGTTGGGAAGGGGGGAAGTCTGTGGAAGTTTACTTCTAATTCCTATATTTTCTTAGTGAAATAGGTAGATTCTAGCTTAGCATAAGAAAGGTGGTAGGGAAGTGGAGACTGGAGAGAGGAGAAGGTATGAAATAGCCTTCTAGCATAGAGAGATGACATAGAGCAGGGAGGTGGAGTGCTTTTGTTTGGAAGATCTAAAGGCTCACTTGACTTTAATGATTCTAAATTTAAATTGAAAACAGTGAATATCATTGTGTACTTTTTCTTTAAGCTGCATGGTATAAGCCAGAGCTAGAGTTCTTCATTTATCCCAGGTTGGAGCTTGACTATGGCAAAACAAGAAAAAATAATTGCTAGAGGTTGGGAATAAAGGGAGACAGAAAGAAAAGACTAGAATTTTTAAAATAGAGTGAATAAAACTGAAATCAAGAAAGAGTTACAGTGATTAGTAATAATTCAGAGTAAATATTTTTACAGACCGTAAGAAGGAGTAGCCTAACCATTGGATAATAGCTGCCCAGCTACTTGAGAGCCTCTTTCAGAGTAAGCGTAGGAGTGTTTATGTAAACATTGAAATCACAAAGACTTAAGTATGGAATAATGTTTGAGAGAGTGAACCAAGAACTGAAGTACTTGAAACATGAGCGTAACAAAACTTGAAGTTTGTCACAAGGATGTTTTATTGGCATTGTTATCTAAAGACATGGAATTCAAAGTTTAAGAGTGTAAGGAAAGAAATGGTGAGGATCTAGAAGAAAGAATGAAAAGTTATAGAGACTCATATCACTACTTAGGGAGAGAGAACTTCAACTTCCACTATTCAAGAAAGGCACCAGGGAAATAGAGTCCTCAGAGATAAGCCAGGTTTTTATTGAAGTGAGAAGGCAAAGGGACATTGGAGAAGAGGGAGAGGGTATAGGGCACAAACAGGATATGCGAGGAACTCTGTTTCCAGGGGGCACAATGTAGAGGTTAATGGAGGTGAGAAGGATGGCAGATAGGAACAGAATAGGAGAACTTGATGTGAAGGACTAAGAATTTAGGGCTTCTTGTAGTGATTCATTAAATAATTCTCAAAAATGGGATTAATGAGTCTCATGGTAAGTGATTTGTTGAGGTTATTCAGCAAGGAAGAAGGTAGTGTCTAATGACCCCATATCTCATCTTCCAGTGCAAAGCTGTGGCTGGGAAAGGGTGGTCGTACACCAAACGACTCTTGGCTCCTTTTTGAGTCCTTCAGAGGAAAAGATGTTATAATGAGTTTAACATTATACACATGTTTGTGTTCAGTGACATGGCCTAGGCTCTTGAGGAGACTCAAATAGATATTCAATGGCAATCTGGATGAAGGAAACATTTCTGATATAAAAAGAAAAGTGAATTGCCTGTAATCCTAGCACTTGGGAGGCTGAGGCAGATGAATTGAATGAGCTTATGGGTTTGAGATCAGCCTGAGCCAAAGCAATACCTCCTCTCTAAAAAAACAGCTGTGCATTGTGGTGGGCGCCTGTATTCCCAGATGCACAGGAGGCTGAAGCAAGAGAATCCCTTGAGCCCAAGAGTTTGAGGTTGCTGTGAGCTATAACGCTACAGCACTCTACCCAGGGCGACAAAGTAAGACTCTGTCACAAAAAAAAAAAAAAAGAAAGAAAGAAAAGAACAAGAAAAAGAAAAGAAAAATGAATCATCTTATTTTTTATACATTAAATGTTCAAAAACCAAAGTTTATCAGTTGATTAAAATTTGGCATATTTTTCTTCTTGCTCTTTTGTTTTTTCTATTCCACAAATGAGTGAGCTCATACTGTATTTGTCTCCTGTGCCTGGCTTATTGTACTTAGCAAAATGTTTTCCGGCTTCATCAATGTTGATGTAAGTCAAAGGATTTCTGGAGTACTACTTAGTCATAAAAATAAGACGAATTAATACATTTTGCAACAATATAGACAGAACTAGATGGAACCATTTTTTCTTAAGTGAAGTATCTCAAAAATGGAAAAACAAATACAACATGTATTACTAAATTTGAATTAACCAATGAGCTCACATGTGCACAGAGGGAAGTAAAATTCAGTGGGAGTTAAGCACAGGGGAGGGGGAAGGTGAGAGACTAAAATCTACCTTATGGGTACAATTTACACTATTTGAGGGAAGGGCACACATATACCCTGGTCTCGAGCGTTACGAAAGTGATCCATGTAACCCAAAATATTTTTAACTCCTTAATACTTTGAAATAAAAAATTATTAAAATATACACATTAAGGCTAAGAATTTCAATGATTATAAATTGTTGTATTGAAAAAAGCAAGACATTTGTCTAAACCTATTGTATCCTTTCATTTTTCGGCCCCTACTGTTTTCAAGCATGTTGTTCTCATTTGGGGCATTTTCAGAAACTTGCAGTGTGTTTACAAATATGCAGGCACGTAAACCAATGGATTGAAATGATACTTTTTAAATGTTCTTCCTGTTTCTTTTTTGCTTAATATATTAGACACGTGTGTGTGTGTGTGTGTGTGTGTGTGTGTGTGGGAGAGAGAGAGAGAGAGAGAGAGAGAGACAGTCTCGCCCTGTCACCCTGGGAAGAGTAGTGCCATGGCATCATCATCGCTCACAGCAACCTCAAACTCTTGGGCTCAAGTGATCTTCTTGCTTAGCATCTGAGTAGCTGGGAATACAGGTATATGCCACCACTCCTGGCTCGTTTTTCTATTTTTGATAGAAACAGGGTCCCCCTCTTACTCAGGCTAAAATACATTAGACATCTTGCAATGTTTTTCTTTGCTAATTTATCAGTTATTTTTTTTCTTTTATGTCTGTCATTGAACTACATGAATTTTTATAAACCCATACAAAGTAAGTTAAGAAAACCGGTTTAGGGTGGCACCTCTGGCTCAGTGAGTAGGGTGCTGGCCCCATATACCGAGGGTCAGGGCTTCAAACCCGGCCCCAGCCAAACTGCAACAAAAAAATAGCCAGGCAGGGCATCACCTGTGGTTCAAAGGAGTAGGGCACCGGCCCCATACACTGGAGGTAGTGGGTTCAAAACTGACCCTGGCCAAAAATTGCAGAAAAGAAAAGTAGCTGGGCATTGTGGTGGGCGCCTGTAGTCCCAGCTACGCAGGAGGCTGAGGGAAGAGAATTGCCTAAGCCAAGGAGTTGGAGGTTGCTGTGAGCCATGACACCAGGGCACTGTACTGAGGGCGACAAAGTGAAAGTCTGTCTTTAAAAAAAAAAGAAAGAAAGAAAAAAAGAAAAGAAAACTGACTTAATTGCTTTTCTAAACGGTTAACCACCCACGTCTACATCATTTATTGAACTACAAATATTGTCTCTATTCAATTAACATGCCAAAACTATCCTATAAAATATTATATTTACACATGATGTAGTAAAAAGTCAGTGCTTTTCAGGTATCATAGCTTTATAATAGTTTTAAAATATTTGATAATGTCATTCCTTCTTCAGTACTCTTATACGATTTTTCTGCTGATTCGTATGAGCTTATTCTTTTGGATGATCATTTTTATTATTTTAGGCAGAAAGAGGTTATTTTGAGAGCACCTGAATTATGTGAGCTAATAACCTATTTAAGAAATTTCTTTTGAAACACCAGAGAATGATATTTGAAGAGAATGAGAAAATAACATGAAGATGATGCTAAGCTCCTTTCCCCCAATTAGTGGAATCATAACATAGTAAATCATGAAGAAACTAACAAAGGAGTTATTACCAGATGTTCTGATGAAGACTTTTAAGATGTTTCAGAGTAACTTTCAGATGCCAGAATCTTTGAGGTTTTCTGTTTATGTGATTTAAAATGTCCGACAAGTAGAGAACTATCCGTGGCAGTCGTCCCCCCAGCAAAGGATCTGCAAAGGTAGACAACAGGAAGAAGGTCATTAGAAATTAATCAATTAAAAATCTTTAACAAAGATTCACAGTGATGTCATGTCATTTTAAACTTTTAATATAAAAATTACTCTTTTATCAATGACTGCAAATAAGCAGCTTCCTCAGTTTCCCTTTTTCTTTTCCATTCCATATGAAGAACCAGTGCCTGAGATGAGTTTGCTATAGTATCTCAAGTTACCTTGAAAGACATCTACATTTTTTCTGCTTTTATAAGGAAGGGAAGTCCAACTAGACAAATATACAGTATATGATAAATTGATATATTTTTCATTACTAGAAAACATGGACTATTTTCTCTTCTATATATTTAGCTGTTTTAACTTTGAACCTTTGCACTTCGATCAAAGTGTAATTTTGAAAGAAGACTGTGTCTTAAGTTTTATTGAAGACTCGGCTATGTTTTCCTTTTCACTGACTGTACTGGACTGAATATCCCAGCACACGGAACTCACTGCTTGCAACCATTTATAAGTTCCCACTGCTTACAGGCATAATTACCCATCAACCCTGTATAAATATGTACATTTATTTACAAGGCTTGAAAATGAGATTGAGCCAATAATAAATACCCTTATGAAAGAAACTGGCGGAAAAAATGGAAGCAAATATTCTCCTATTAACACCTCAGCATCTACTGTAGTTACTTCCATGATGAAAACAAAGGAAGAACGTTTTATGACAAGTTGCAAAATTTCTGACTGAATGATGGCAGATTTTCTAGCTGTCCTCTTGGAAATGAACGGATAGATGTGTATTACAGATGTATAATTACTAAATTATTATTGTGTGTGTGTGTTCTCAAGTATCTTATGTCCTAATACATCACGTTTTAAAGCTTTAAATGTTGCCAGCAAGTGTCTATGTGATGCACATCTACAGAGTCAGCAAACTCATGTCATAAAGATCGTTGTGATCTCTAATAACCAGCTACATGTTGGCCAAATGGATTTAGATTTAGAAATGGCAAATTATTGGGCCATTTGCTATATTTCTAACGTGAAAGGCTCGGGGGATCTATAAACACTCTGAACTCATACTTGCCATGGAAAAATTTTACTTGTCACTGAGTTATTTCTTGGCCTCTGAAAATCATTATCATCATTTGGCTCCCTTGGAGAGATAATTTACCTCATATGGACAAGCACTTTCCTCCCAAGAGGGAGTGAGTTTTACTAGCCTGTGCCTCGTAGGATCAAAAATACTTTTAATTGTTTCTTTAGCATTGATAGCTTCTTTCAACTGGAGAGGACTAATCATCTTATGCAAATACCAATCCAATGAAATAATATGGTGTTTGTATTCAAAGCAATTAGGTTGCCACTTCAATTTCTGTTCTGTACTCATAGATGCAGTAAGAAACCCTCAAGTATCATCTGTGATCTTTTTCATTTGACCTGTAATTAGTAGAACACATTTAGAATATGTTTGAAGATTTTAAACACTAGGGAGATATATATCAGACAAGTTATCTAGCTTACTATTTTAAGTTTCTAGCTACTTTATTTGTAAGAAAAATATACTCAAACAAAGAATTTTAACATACTAACTAAAATAATACTTTATTTTTTAAAGAGTAAAATAGATAACAAAATAAAGTGATCAGTCATATTTATTGCTTGAGCACATTCTTTTATTTTTTTAGACTCGTAGCTAAATAGCTCAGTGCACGGCTGCTGGATTATTGATTACACACATATCATTAATGGCTCCCACCATGCACTCACAAGTGTAGACACAGACATTTGCAGATTCTGAAGTCTTTTATTTTACTCTATTTTTAGTTTTCCCAGTGATCTGGTTCTCGTTTTTGTATGAAATGAACCCTCTATATCACTCTGGATCTCCACATTGGGCAGCTTTATGCATCTAAAATGAAGACAGCAGGGCTGGGGCCTCCCTGAAGAACAAGATTCTTATTTGAAAAGCCCGACGCCAAGCAACGGAGTCCTGAAGCAGCATCTGACTCTAGCTTGTCAAGCTTTACAAGCTGTTGTTTTCCTTGCTCCTCTCTGTCCTGGGGACTGCCTGATTGTACTCTTGAAGATTTCACCATTGATTCTTGTTTCCTTATGGTGATATTTTCCTGAAAGACACAGGGGCTGATACAGATTGTTTTAATGAGAGTAATGTATAGAGCTCCGATAAAGAAGATGTGTAGGGAACAGGAAGGAGGCTCAGTGTTGCCCAAATGACTTAATCTGCTTTTTTCTCTTAATCTGCATGGAGAGGTTAATCTTCCCTTGAGAGGTTTGCAGTCATATGTGATGTTTGGGATTGTCAGATTCTATACTTATATTGACAACATATAGTCCTGAATTTAGGAGGGAAAGAGACTCCATACTTTCCTTATCTTTTCTTTGAGACATCAAGAAAGATGAAATGAAAGTACATTTTTACATGTCTTTGCTTTTTGAAAAGTGATGCCTGTCCACCGTACACTTGTTCATAATATCCCATTCTGCGTGGCCAAGTCTACATCACACAGAATCTGTATCAGTCATAATTGTTTTACTGTTTTTCCTCTGAATTTTTTTAAAACAATACTAAATTTGGAGGGGGGGGGAATTGAGAGAGAGTAAGAATGAGAATGAGAGAGACAGTTTCTCAAAGAGTACAGGTTCCCCCAACGCAAGTTATAGCACAAATGAAGTATGCGCCAGCAATTGAGATGTAGATTCAAGTTGTTTTATTTATTTTAAAGCTTTGCAGAAGTACTCAAAAGACAAGCCATCAGTCAGCAGTGACAGGGAACATGAAAATGTATAAGAATAAATTGGGCTTTAATTTTTCTTGACTAAGTATAGACATTTATCATTACTAACACACTTATAATTGCATAGCGCTTTCTCCCCCCTCCCCTTTCTATTTGGTAATCTCATCTATTTTGTTATGTGTCTTAAAACTAATTAGAAAGTAACAATCCTAGCTGTTGCAAAATGGCAATATTTCTTTTGACCAATATTGGTGAAATCTACTACAATTAAAGCCATGGCAAGAGTTTTATGAAAAATGGTACGGTGTTTTTGCTAAATAGTGTGTGAAGTCCTCCTCCTCCTTGTGATACCTAATTACTGGTGTCATGCCTGCTACAGCAACAGCAGCATCTGTGCACACTCAACACTCTAATGGTCGCTCCTACAAGACTAATGTGTTTAATTGATGGTGTTTAGCGTGGCTTTCGGTTTTTCTCTCACGTGAGAAGCTATGCCCTTCTGCTCTCCTGTCCCCAAATGAGCTGGCTCTCTGCTGGGAACTCACAGTACAGATGGTCAACAAAAGGTGAAGATTGCCAGGATTCCAGTATCAGTCTCTTTTCATTCAAGATAAAATCTGAATTACTAATCAGCTTCCTTTTGCCCCCACACTCTGCCTTACTCCTAGCCCAAGCTGTTTACATTTGGACTTAATGCTAATCTCACTCTGTCAGATAGCTCTATCAAGTCCCATTTGATTTGAAACATACCTTCCTAACTAGCAAATCAAGGCTGGACTATTTCAGTCTCTCATCACCTGTAGTTCATTTGAAATACAAATTGTTCTTTCCTTGGAGAGAAAGCTAAAGCCTGGTTAAATTTCATCCCTGGTATCATTTGAAATGGGAAGAAAAAGTACTTGGACACAATAGAACTAAATGACAAATCACGTGTGCCTTCCATGAATCTGGATGGTACATCCTCCCTGGAATTGTTATCAATGCTATTATGTTTAGCTTTTCACAAACAGCACATTTGGACTTCTGAGTTCTCTAAGCAGCATGTCCTCCGTTCTTCTTTGATAAGAAGTCACAGATATAGAAAAGAATAAATAAAATGATGTACACCTTTTACTGCCTTGACCTTAGCAATTCTTATGTCATTTTTCTTTGTAACTTAAGAAACTATTTTAAAAATCATTTGCAATAGCTCAACACATAGGATTCAATTGTAAAGAAAGATTCTACAAACTATGTGTAACTCCCAGCTCTCAGGGCTCAAAACATCAGAGAAGGGGTGGCCTGAGGGATTTGACAGAGTCAATCTCAGGGTTAGAAAGGAGGAGGAAATTGGCTTCCCCCTACTGGCCAATTAGCAAGAATCTGCTTTTCTCAGCTTTGAAGACAAGCAGTGGGCCTGCTTGTGTGGCCACCCAAATTAAAGTGTCATAGCTAATTTCTAATGAGATGCTATTAATTTTGAGTGATACTCAGTCTAGTGCTCTTCACATTAGGGGGGAAAAGAGACATGAAATTGTACTCCCTTAAATCATGATTCTGGTACTGGTTTCTAGGCAACCACAACTGACTAAAACAAAAAGAGAGAGAGAGAGAGAGAGAGAACAAACTTTGGGAGATATTTTTCCCCAAACAAAATACATGTTTTTGCCTGTCAATCATTTTCTTTCTTTTTTTCTTTCCTTCTTCTTCTTCTTTTCTTTCTTTCTTTTTTTTTTTTCTTTTTAGCGTTACATATTCTATGATGGGATGTTTTATAAAACTTAGCTTTAGATAAAAGAAAAATGACTTGAGGTAAGTGCTATATGCTGCCATTTACTTTGTGCTATCAGAAAGACACAGTCCCTAAAAATAATGAGATAGAGATTTGACATTCTGTACATATTAGGAAGCAGGCATTCTTACAGATATACGTAGTCTTGTCCTTCCTTGGTAGCAGACATTAAAATTCAAAACAACAAAAGCAATGTTGCAAGTCTAAGTAAAGAAATGAGAGCAAAGCAATTAAATAGCTACTTTAACATAAACACTTGCTAATGTTGAAGGCTATCTTAGAGGCGCACATGTAGTCCGCCAGATAAGTCTGCCTTATGCTTATATAATTGTCATATCACAGTTTACTTTAGGTGAACTGGGTTAGTCCGCACAATTGTTTTAGATAGAAATTATTATCTTATATTACAGATGGAGAAATTACCCAATTTCTACTACTATTAAGAGCAATTTTTAGGTTTTTTTTTTTTTTTACTTCGGGTTTGATTTCTGAACCAGACATTAGTTTTGTTAACTTCAGAATAAACAAAAAAGCACTCTTCTTATCTTACTCTTATACAAAAAAGCAAAGAAAGAAAGAAATTATTAGAAAAGGAGAATCCCCCCATCCTATTGTAAAGGGCCCTTCAAAGCAACTAGATGGAACCTGAGAGGTCATCTTGGAAACTAAACCAAAGATGTTCAATAACACTGACCAGGGTCCTAAAACCTGTTGGTATTAGAACTCAGGTCTTCTGGCTTGAAAGTGTCTCTGGAAATCCAGGAAACTGTCTCTTTTTAGATTTATGTTATTCTTTTTTTTTTTTTTTTGTAGAGACAGAGTCTCACTTTACTGCCCTCGGTAGAGTGCCGTGGCATCTCATGGCTCACAGCAACTTCCAGCTCTTGGGCTTATGTGATTCTCTTGCCTCAACCTCCCGAGCAGCTGGGACTACAGGCACCTGTCACAACGCCCGGCTATTTTTTTGTTGCAGTTTGGCTGGGGCTGTGTTTGAACCCACCACCTCGGTATATGGGGCTGACACTCTACTCACTGAGCCACAGGCACTGCCCAGATTTATGTTATTCTATTAACAGTTATTTTCCAGGCTATGCTAAAATATTAATTAATCATGAAAATTAATGTTATTTTTATTTTAATGTGTAAAGAATCCTAAATCTGAAGGTTAACAACTCAGCAAATGTCATGCTAACCTTTATATTACCTTTGTTTGCATGTGGCAAAAAATGTTGTAATAAGTATAATATAGAAATGATACCTGATTTTTGCCATGTATACAAATAATATAGCAATAATGAAAGCAATACTACATCATTCTCCCAATTAGTCTCTGGCATTAATAGTCCCTAAATAAAGGTTTCTGAATACATAAATAAACTAACAAACAATTGTATACGTCATGGGAAAGGGTAATTCATGCCAGATACAATTCAACAGTTTAGGTAAACACGAGGGATGCAAAGAAATAAAAGTCACAAGCCCTCAGAAGTTTATTATAGCACAATTCACAGTCACAAAGCTGTGGAAATCAACCCAAGTGCCCATTAGGACATGAGTGGATTAATAAAACATAGTATATGTATGCCATGGAATACCATCAGCTATGAAAAAATGGTGAACTAATTCCTTTTGTAATAACCTGGATGGAACTGCAGACCATTCTAAACAAAGCCTTGTAAGAATGGACAAATACCGCAGGTAGTCACTTTTAAATCAGAATGAATTAATCAGTATTCATGGGCACGTTTTGGTAGTAAAACTCAATTGAAAGCAAGCAAGTGGGTGGGGAAGAAGAGGAGTAAAATCATACTAAAAGGTACAATGTATACTATCTGGGTGATACTTATAACTGACTTAAACTGTGGAAGAAATTCATGTAATCAAAATATTTGTATCCCTATAATATTGTAAAATTTAAGAAAAAAAAGACAGTCCTTGGCTAAGGGACAAATTGGAACAGAGATTGATATAATTTACAATAGTATTCTATAGTGTATTATGAGAGTGTAAGGAATGTCAGCTAACCAACCTATGGAAAATAAAGGCAAATGAGTCAAGCATGCCTTCAGGGAATTCCAAGTTAGCCTCAAGATAGTTTCCAATCACAAATACAATGAAGTTAAAAAGCAACCTTGAATCATATGAAATATATTGCACATGAAATACATTTTGAATGTAAATGTATTCCAACATTATTGAATAAAGTATTTTCTCAGATCTTTTGCAGAATAAAAAAATCTAAAATAGGCAATAACTATCAATTTTCTTATACATACAATAGAGAAAAATACTTGTATTTACATTATGAGAAATGTGAGAACTTATGACTATTCCAGAAAACTAATGAAATTCTCATCTTTCTCAAACATATTCATAATTTGACCACTCAAATTTCTGAAGAGTTACATTTACTATTTCTGCTTCTTGTCAAAATGTTTTTATAAATAATCCTAATTATTATATAACATTTCTTGATGCTCTGCAATTAGTTGTTATCTGACCCTAATTCCATAATATTGATGTAGCTCCATAACAAATTCAATAAATATGTGGTTTGATTATACTATTGCATTATCATTTGCCCAAAGTGGTTAGGGACAGATATTAGTCTTTTCACAGTTTACCTGTTGTCAAATATGAGGTCAGACAATTAAGTTCCAGAACTCAACCTAGGAAAAGTGCAACATATCTCATGGTAGAATAGCATTATGGCCACCTGCAAATACTCCACTTGGGAAACTGTGCACTGATGAGAGTGCGTGGTCCACCCATCAAGGCACTATTTTTAGGATGAGTTTGTGAACTTGATCATCAAACCTCTTATGACAACAGCTCTGATGGTAATTCCAGAAAAAGAGTTTCAAAATTGCTTTGAACGGCGGACTAGGTGCTGACGTTAGTGAATCAGTACATACTTTCCCAAGGGTGTATTTCAAAGGTGACTGTAGTGATATTCAGCAATGATATAGGTTACATGTTTCCTATGATGAGTTCTGAGATGTCTGAACTCCTGTGGGTGAAATATACAAATGTATATAAATTAAGTTTGGTTAATGTTTTCATGTAATAGCACTTATAGAAGGGATTACCAACAGAGAAACCAAAAACTATAATGACTTAAAACAATTAGTATTTTAGAGATGATATACTATTGCTGAGATTCACTTAAAGAGTTAGTTTGGGGAGGTGGAGCAAGATGGCGGACAAGTAACAGCTGCCTTGCAGCTGGGCACTGTGAGTCTGGGGAGATAGGACTCCAGGCATCTCTGGCTGATGGGATCTGCCTATCATCACCCCTGTGAGGATACAGGGAGTCAGCGAGAGACTTCTGGACCCCAAGAGGAGGACTAAAACAGTGGAAAAATGGCAAGTGGTCACATGTGTTCAATCCGTCTAAACCTGCCCGCAACTGTAAGTTCAGTAGCAGCGAGACTGCAAACCAGAAAGGCCTTACCTGTGAACTGTTTCGGTGTCTTTGGACTTGGCACTCAGTTGAACTGCCTTGGGGAGAGCCTGAGCGGGAGTGCGGAGAACATTGGCCGTTGTCTAGGGCCCCAGTCTGAGCCGCTGAGCCAGACGGAGCTAATAGTGTTTGGCTGTGGGTCACAGGGAGCCATTGTGAGTGATCTGCCCCAGCAAGCTCTGCCCTCAGGGTCGCAGAGCTAGAATCGGGTGGGAGCTGGTAACCCAGCGACCAAGGAGCCTAACGGTCGGGTCTGAGCCCCCTTGCAGCCTTAACCCTCAGGGGCAGAGTGAGACCGGTTTTGGCACACTGGGTAAGTGGATAGCCACTTCAGCAGCGATTCCAGCGACAAACAGTTTCCTGGGAAAGCTTCTGCTCAGCAAGTTTACAAGTTCAAAGTGCCTTTTAAGTAGGCTGAAGAGAGATTTAGGGTGGCTACCTGCTGGGGTTTGAGAAATCAGCAGCCTCCAGTCGTATCAGAACTGTGATTAAAATTTCATACCCCAAAAGACCACGTGTTGCCCACACAATATTCAATAACATATACATACTGCTTTGTTTTTGGTTGTGTTTTTTTTTGTTTTTGTTTTTGTTTTTCTGGTTTGGTTGTTTTCTTTGTTTATGTTGATGTTGATGATGTTGTTTTGTTTTTTAGTTCAATCTTTTCCATACAGATCCTTTTTCTTTCTCAATTTTTCTAGTTTAATTATAATTTCCCATTGCTGCCTTTTTCAATAACTAGAACTTCATTTTTGCTAGTGTTTCTACCGCTATTATTTGGTTTTTCACCCAATTTTATCCCGTAAAGTCTTCTGTTTGCTTGTTTTGGTTTGATTTATAGAATTTTTGTCTTTCCTCTCTACTTGGTGGTGGTGGGGTACTGTGTCTGATCAGGTTAGCAAAGAGCTGCTGAACTCAAGGGAACCACCCACTGGGCATGCCCAGAAGGTGGGGTTTTTTTAAGGTTGTGTCAAAGTACCCTACTGTATACCTATATTGCTCTGTCTCCCACTTTCGGTGCCTCTCTTCTTTTTGTCAATAGTCCCTTTACCCACCCACCTCCTATCTCTATTTTTCTTTTTTTCTTTCTTATCATTTGGTCCTCCTTTCTTTCATCCCTTTTTTGCTCTTCAACCTTCTCACCCTTCTGGTCCTGTAACCCTTAGTCCACAGGCATGAGAACTTAAAGAGCAAGAGGAAGTGAAAGGAAAATTAGGGCAAGGAAACAGGTAAAAGAAATCACTCATGAGGAAGAATCAGCAGAAAACTCCAGGCAACATGAAGAACCAGTCCAGAACAACCCCGCCAAGGGACCATGAGGTAGCTACTGCAGATGATTCCACCTATAAAGAAATGTTAGGAATGACAGAAAGGGAATTTAGAATACACATGTTCAAAACAATGAAAGAAATGATGGAAACAATGAAGGGAACTACTAATAAAGTGGAAAATAACCAAAAGGAAATCCAAAAACAGAATCAAATCAGAGATGAACGATATGAAGAATATAAAAAGGATATAGCAGAGCTGAAGGAAATGAAACAGTCAATTAGGGAACTTAAAGATGCAATGGAAATATCAGCAACAGGTTAGACCATGCAGAAGAAAGAATTTCAGAGGTAGAAGACAAAGTTCTTGAGATAACTCAGATAGTAAAAGAGGCAGAAAAGAAGAGAGAGAAAGCAGAACGTTCACTGTCAGGATTATGGGACTTTATGAAGCGTTACAACATACGAGTTATAGGAATTCCAGAAGGGGAAGAAGAATGTCCCAGAGGAATGGAAGCCATACTAGAGAATATTATAAAAGAAAATTTCCCAAATATCACCAAAGATTCTGACACACTGCTTTCAGAGGGATATCGGACCCCAGGTCGCCTCAACTCTAACCGAGCTTCTCCAAGACACATTGTGATGAACCTGTGCAAAGTCAAGATAAAAGAAAAGATTCTGCAAGCTGCCAGGAGTAAGTGCCAGTTGACCTACAGGGCAAACCCATCAGTGCCAGTTGCCAGTTGACCTACAGGGCAAACCCATCAGGTGCCAGTTGACCTACAGGGCAAACCCATCAGAGTGACCGTAGACTTCTCTAATGAAACTTTCTAAGCAAGAAGACAATGGTCATCTAACTTTAATCTACTTAAACAGAACAATTTCCAGCCCAGAATTCTGTACCCTGCTAAGCTAAGCTTAAAAAATTGACGAAGAGATCAAAATATTTACGGATATACAAACATTGAAGAAATTCGCCACAACAAGACCAGCTCTACAGGAAATAGTTCAACCTGTTCTGCCCAATGACCACCACAATGGATCAGCAGCAAAGTAAGAACTCAGAAATTAAAGGACAGAACCTAACCTCCACACTGATGCAAAAGATAAAACTAAGCAATGGACTCTCACCAAATAAGACGAATAGAATACTACCACACTTATCAATTATCTCAATAAATGATAATGGCTTGAATTCCCCACTGAAGAGACATAGATTGGCTGACTGGATTAAAAAACAAGAGCCATCCATCTGCTGTCTGCAAGAAACACACCTGGCTTCAAAAGACAAATTAAAGCTCCGAGTCAAGGGTTGGAACACAATTTTTCAGGCAACTGGCATTCAGAAGAAAAGAGGAGTTGCAATCATATTTTCAGATACATGTGGATTTAAAGCAACTAAAGTCAAAAAAGACAAAGATGGTCACTTTATATTGGTCAAGGGAAAAATACAACAAGAAGACATGTCAATTCTAAATGTATATGCACCCAATTTAAATGCTCCCAGATTCTTGAAACAGACCTTACTCAGTCTGAGCAATATGATATCTGATAATACCATAATAACAGGGGACCTTAACACTCCTCTTACAGAGCTGGACAGATCTTCTAAACAGAAATTAAACAAAGATATAAAAGATTTAAATGAGACCCTAGAACAACTGTGCTTAATAGATGCATATAGAACACTCCATCCCAAAGATAAAGAATATACATTCTTCTCATCACCCCATGGAACATTCTCCAAAATTGATCATATCCTGGGACACAAAACATATATCAACAGAATCAAAAGAATTGAAATTTTATCCTGTATCTTCTCAGACCATAAGGCACTAAAGGTGGAACTCAACTCTAACAAAAATGCTCGACCCCACCCAAAGGCATGGAAACTAAACAATCTTCTGTTGAATAACAGATGGGTGCAGGAAGAAATAAAACAGGAAATCATTAACTTCCTTGAGCATAACAACAATGAAGACACAAGCTACCAAAACCTGTGGGATACTGCAAAAGCAGTTTTGAGAGGAAAATTCATCGCTTTAGATGCCTACATTCGAAAAACAGAAAGAGAGCACATCAACAATCTCACAAGAGATCTTATGGAATTGGAAAAAGAAGAACAATCTAAGCCTAAACTCAGTAGAAGAAAAGAAATATCCAAAATCAAATCAGAGATCAATGAAATTGAAAACAAAAGAATCATTCAGAAAATTAATGAAACAAGGAGTTGGTTTTTTGAAAAAATAAATAAAATAGATAAACCATTGGCCAGACTAACGAGGAATAGAAAAGTAAAATCTCTAGCAACCTCAATCAGAAATGATAAAGGGGAAATAACAACCGATCCCAAAGAGATACAAGAGATCATCTCTGAATACTACCAGAAACTCTATGCCCAGAAATTTGACAATGTGAAGGAAATGGATCAATATTGGAATCACACCCTCTCCCTAGACTCAGCCAGGAAGAAATAGAGCTCCTGAACAGACCAATTTCAAGCACTGAGATCAAGGAAACAATAAAAAAGCTTCCAACCAAAAAATGCCCTGGTCCAGATGGCTTCCCTCCAGAATTCTATCAAACCTTCAAGGAAGAGCTTGTTCCTGTACTGCAGAAATTATTCCAATAAATTGAGGAAGAAAGAATCTTCCCCAACACATTCTATGAAGCAAACATCGACCTGATACCAAAACCAGGAAAAGACCCAAACAAAAAGGAGAATTTCAGACCAATCTCACTTATGAATGTAGATGCAAAAATTCTCAACAAAATCCTAGCCAATAGATTACAGTTTATCATCAAAAAAGTCATTCATCATGATCAAGTAGGCTTCATCCCAGGGATGCAAGGCTGGTTTAACATACGCAAGTCCATAAACGTTATCCACCATATTAACAGAGGCAAAAATAAAGATCACATGATCCTCTCAATAGATGCAGAAAAAGCATTTGATAAAATCCAGCATCCTTTTCTACATTGAACACTGAAGGGTATAGGCATAGGTGGCACATTTCTAAAACTGATTGAAGCTATCTATGACAAACACACAGCTAATATTTTACTGAATGGAGTAAAACTGAAAGCTTTTCCTCTTAGAACTGGAACCAGACAAGGTTGTCCTCTGTCACCTTTACTATTCAACATAGTGCTGGAAGTTCTAGCCAATACGATTAGGCAAGACAAGGAAATGAAGGGAATCGAAATGGGAGCAGAGGAGGTCAAACTCTCCCTCTTTGCTGACGACATGATCTTATACTTAGAGAACCCCAAAGACTCAACCACAAGACTCCTAGAAGTCATCAAAAAATACAGTAATGTTTCAGGATGTAAAATCAGTGTCCACAGGTCAGTAGACTTTGTGTACACCAATAACAGTCAAGATGAGAAGCTAATTAAGGACACAACTCCCTTCACCATAGTTTCAAAGAAAGTGAAATACCTAGGAATACACCTAACGAAGGAGGTGAAGGACATCTATAAAGAAAACTATGAAATCCTCAGAAAGGAAATAGCAGAGGATATTAACAAATGGAAGAACATACCATGTTCATGGATGGGAAGAATCAATATTGTTAAAACGTCTATACTTCCCAAAGCAATCTACCTATTCAATGCCATTCCTATCAAAATACCAACATCGTACTTTCAAGACTTGGAAAAAATGATTCTGCTTTTTGCATGGAACTGGAAAAAATCCCGTGTAGCTAAGGCAGTTCTTAGTAATAAAAATAAAGCTGGGGGCATCAGCATACCAGATTTTAGTCTGTATTACAAAGCTATAGTGGTCAAGACAGCATGGTTCTGGCACAAAAACAGAGACATAGACACTTGGAATCGAATTGAAAACCAAGAAATGAAACTAACATCTTACAACCACCTAAACTTTGATAAACCAAACAAGAACATACCTTGGGGGAAAGACTCCCTATTCAATAGATGGTGTTGGGAGAACTGGATGTCTACATGTAAAAGACTAAAACTGGACCCACACTTTTCCCCACTCACAAAAATTGATTCAAAATGGATAAAGGACTTAAATTTAAGGCATGAAACAATAAAAATCCTCAAAGAAAGCATAGGAAAAACACTGGAAGATATTGGCCTGGGGAAAGACTTCATGAAGAAGACTGCCATGGCAATTGCAACAAGAACAAAAATAAACAAATGGGACTTCATTAAACTGAAAAGCTTCTGTACAGCTAAGGAGACAATAACCAAAGCAAAGAGATAACCTACACAATGGGAAAGGATATTTGCATATTTTCAAGCAGACAAAAGCTTGATAACTGGGATCTATAGAGAACTCAAATTAATCCACATGAAAAAAGCCAACAATCCCATATAACAATGGGCAAGAGACATGAATAGAACTTTCTCTAAAGATGACAGACGAATGGCTAACAAACACATGAAAAAATGTTCATCATCTCTATATATTAGAGAAATGCAAATCAAAACAACCCTGAGATATCATCTAACCCCAGTGAGAACGGCCCACATCACAAAAATTCAAAACTGCAGATGCTGGCATGGATGTGGAGAGAAGGGAACACTTTTACACTGCAGGTGGGACTGCAAACTAGTACAACCTTTCTGGAAGGAAGTATGGAGAAACCTCAAAGCACTCAAGCTAGACTTCCCATTTGATCCTGCAATCCCATTACTGGGCATCTACCCAGAAGGAAAAAAATCCTTTTATCATAAGGACACTTGTACTAGACTGTTTATTGCAGCTCAATTTACAATCGCCAAAATGTGTAAACAGCCTAAATGCCCACCAACCCAGGAATGGATTAACAAGCTGTGGTATATGTATACCATGGAATACTATTCAGCCATTAAAAAAAATGGAGACTTTACATCCTTCATATTAACCTGGATGGACGTGGAAGACATTATTCTTAGTAAAGCATCACAAGAATGGAGAAGCATGAATCCTATGTACTCAATTTTGATATGAGGACAATTAATGACAATTAAGGTTATGGGGTGGAAGCAGAAAGAGGGACGGAGGGAAGGGGATGGGGCCTTGGTGTGTGTCACACTTTATGGGGCAAGACATGATTGCAAGAGGGACTTTACCTAACAATTGCAATCAGTGTAACCTGGCTTATTGTACGTTCAATGAATCCCCAACAATAAAAAAAAAAAAAAAGAGTTAGTTTGGGTTAATATTTTGATACTAAAATCTTTCCCAGAACCATTCAATAAGAGCTGATGGATCGCCATCCAAAAACAGCAAGTTGTTCGTTTGTTTGTTAGATCCTGATCTTAATTATGTAGAGCAGTTAAATCATAAATGATTTAATCATTTTAGTTGCCTCTTTCTTAATCCAAGTCATTTTTTGAAATTATCCAATATAATGACAAAAGTCCTTCAATATAAAAAATAATTTAAGAAATTGAAATACTGGCTTAGTGCCTGTAGCTCTACTGCTGGGGCAGCAGCCATATACATCAGAGCTGGTGGGTTCGAACCCACCTGGGGCCTGCCAAACAACAATGACCACTACAAGCAAAAAACAGCCAGGCATTGTGGTGGGCACCTGTAGTCCCAGCTACTTAGCAGGCTTAAGAGAATCGCTTAAGCAGAAGAGTTTGAGGTTGCTGTGAGCTATGATGCCACAGTACTCTATCCAGGGTGACTTACTGAGACTCTGTCTCAAAAAAAAAAAAAAATTGAAATGTTAGGAAACAGCCACTATAAGAGACAATTTATATGTCAACAACCAAAAGAGAAACATATATTACTTTGGCATATGTGTGTGTCTTCTGAGAAGGGAGTAAAGTAATTTCATAGTAGTGTTTAAAAGGTCAAAAAGCAATGGGAAAGTATATATATGGTGGTGAAAACAAACAAACAAAAAACCTGTCAACCAAAAATTTTATATGTATGAAAACTATTTTTCAAAAATTATACAAAATAAAGTTATGCCAACAAAAGTAAATATGAAAAGAATTTGTTATTAGAAGGCCTGACTTAGAAGAAATTCTAAAGTAAATCCTAATACTTTTGGCTCAAGGAGAACATCGGAAAGTAATTTGAATCTATACATAAACCCACAAAAAGATGTACTAGAGAAACAATGTAAACAACAAAAAGACATAACAGTAACAACTTCTAAATACTACATTGTTGATAATGGTCCAATATTTATTTTCAAGAAAATTAAACATAATTGTCATTAATTGTCCTTATATCAAAATTGAGTACATAGGATTCATGCTTCTCCATTCTTGTGATGCTTTACTAAGAATAATGTCTTCCACGTCCATCCAGGTTAATACGAAGGATGTAAAGTCTCCATTTTTTTTAATGGCTGAATAGTATTCCATGGTATACATATACCACAGCTTGTTAATCCATTCCTGGGTTGGTGGGCATTTAGGCTGTTTCCACATTTTGGCAATGGTAAATTGAGCTGCAATAAACAGTCTAGTACAAGTGTCCTTATGATAAAAGGATTTCTTTCCTTCTGGGTAGATGCCCAGTAATGGGATTGCAGGATCAAATGGGAGGTCTAGCTTGAGTGCTTTGAGGTTTCTCCATACTTCCTTCCAGAAAGGTTGTACTAGTTTGCAGTCCCACCTGCAGTGTAAAAGTGTTCCCTTCTCTCCACATCCATGCCAGCATCTGCAGTTTTGAGATTTTGTGATGTGGGCCATTCTCACTGGGGTTAGATGATATCTCAGGGTTGTTTTGATTTGCATTTCTCTAATATATAGAGACAATTAATGACAATTATGGTTATGGGGGGGAAACAGAAAGAGGGAAGGAGGGAGGGGGGTGGTGCCTTGGTGTGTGTCACACTTTATGGGGGAAGACATGATTGCAAGAGGGACTTTACCTAACAATTGCGATCAGTGTAACCTGGCTTATTGTACCGTCAATGAATCCCCAACAATAAAAATATATATATATATATATATATATATATAAAAAGAAAAATACTTAAGCCAAACTCATGAAAATATTCTTCTGTATTATTTTTTTAAAGCACTACATCTGTGGTTTTCATACTTGTCATTAACCCACATGAAATGAATTTTGATTTATGAATATTCTTAATATGCTTAATAGCTGGTAGGGCAGTTGTCCCTTCTCTCTCTTTTTTTTTTTTGGTTGTTCAAGAATGTCGTAGTTACTCATGGCTCCTATAATTCTAAATACATGGTTTAGAATTAATTTATAAAGTTTTGCAGACACCCAGGTGGGATTTTGTTCGGGATTGAATTCAGTCACTGATCAATTTGGAAACAATGTTATATCTGTTCCTTTGTTTAGGCTCTCTTTATGTTTTTTGTTTTTTCTAAAGTTTGTAATTTTCTCCATAAAGATCTTATGTATATTAACCAGTTTGATGAAAGTATTTCAAATTGTATATAAAATCAGCACATTGTACCCCATGATTGATTGCATTAATGTACACAGCTATGATTTACTAAAAAAAAAAAAAGAACATTTTTTCATGTGTTTGTTTGCCATTCGTCTGTCGTCTTTAGAGAAAGTTCTATTCATGTCTCTTGCCCATTGATATAAGGGATTGTTGGCTTTTTTCATGTGGATTAATTTGAGTTCTCTATAGATCCTAGTTATCAAGCTTTTGTCTGATTGAAAATATGCAAATATCCTTTCCCATTGTGTAGGTTGTCTCTTTGCTTTGGTTATTGTCTCCTTAGCTGTACAGAAGCTTTTCAGTTTAATGAAGTCCCATTTGTTTATTTTTGTTGTTGTTGCAATTGCCATGGCAGTCTTCTTCATGAAGTCTTTCCCCAGGCCAATATCTTCCAGTGTTTTTCCTATGCTTTCTTGGAGGGTTTTTATTGTTTCATGCCTTAAGTTTAACAAACACATGAAAAAATGTTCATCATCTCTATATATTAGAGAAATGCAAATCAAAACAACCCTGAGATATCATCTAACCCCAGTGAGAATGGCCCACATCACAAAATCTCAAAACTGCAGATGCTGGCGTGGATGTGGAGAGAAGGGAACACTTTTACACTGCTGGTGGGACTGCAAACTAGTACAACCTTTCTGGAAGGAAGTATGGAGAATCCTCAAAGCACTCAAGCTAGACCTCCCATTTGATCCTGCAATCCCATTACTGGGCATCTACCCAGAAGGAAAGAAATCCTTTTATCATAAGGACACTTGTACTAGACTGTTTATTGCAGCTCAATTTACAGTCGCCAAAATGTGGAAACA
Organism: Nycticebus coucang; assembly: GCF_027406575.1. Lineage (NCBI taxonomy): Eukaryota > Metazoa > Chordata > Mammalia > Primates > Lorisidae > Nycticebus > Nycticebus coucang. The sequence continues at coordinate 52,683,982 of NC_069794.1, read as the reverse complement.
GCCTAAATGCCCACCAACGCAGGAATGGATTAACAAGCTGTGGTATATGTATACCATGGAATACTATTCAGCCATTAAAAAAAATGGAGACTTTACATCCTTCGTATTAACCTGGATGGACGTGGAAGATATTATTCTTAGTAAAGCATCACAAGAATGGAGAAGCATGAATCCTATGTACTCAATTTTGATATGAGGACAATTAATGACAATTATGGTTATGGGGGGGGAAACAGAAAGAGGGAAGGAGGGAGGTGGGTGGGGCCTTGTTTTGTGTCACACTTTATGGGGGCAAGACATGATTGCAAGAGGGACTTTACCTAACAATTGCAATCAGTGTAACCTGGCTTATTGTACCCTCAATGAATCCCCAACAATAAAAAAAAAGAAAAAAAAAAAAAAAAAAAAAAAGAAAATTAAACAATATTTTTAAAATAAAAAAAGCCTATATTCATTATACCTTTCTCTCCCAATGTACAGACATCTAAGCCAGAAACCTGGGAACATTCTTTGTTCTTAATTTTATCTTAATTTTTTCTTCAACCAAACAATGGTCCTTCTTATATATTCTACCAAGTAGCCATTTCTCAAATCCATATATTATTGATGTTATCTAGGATCACTCTTGCCTGAGCCTCACAATCATCTTACCAAAATGGCTTTTGGTAGGTTTTGCCCTCTTGTCTTGCTGCATTCTAACCACCTTTATGTGTGGAAGTTAAAGGAATACTTCTAAGATAGCCCACAAGTTTCCCACTCCCTGGCTTATAGGCTCAGTATAATACCCTTTTCTTGAGTGTGAAGTGTTTTTATGAATATATCAGGAGTAGTTCTCTCTTGATTAGGTTGATGGGATAGTCTTGTTTTTGTATCATTTCATGTAAGTCTTCTTCAACAGGCTGGAGAGAAATTTTCCTGCTGTCTTCTTTGAGTTCCCAAGTTGTCAGAGTCCCACATGGCTAAGATCTAAAGATGGCCTGTAGGAGTTGAGAGCAGTATCCAGAAAACTGGGACAACAATATTACAACTTGTAGGAACTAAATTCTGTCAATAACCCAAGTGAGTTTGAAAGAACCTCGCATAATAGCACAGCCCTGGCAGACACATTGATTTCAGCTTGAAGAGAGCCAGAGCTGGTGACCTGAAGTTAAGCTATGCCTCGATTTACTCACCCATAGAAACTGCGAGATTGAAAGTGGGGGTTGTTGCTATAAGTCACTCATTTTTTGGTAATTTACTATGCAGCAATAATAAATTAATACATTCTGTAACTCATGTTTCTTCTTTAGCTTCTTTTCCTGAGATATATTCCTCACACCCCAATGTGTAATTCAACCAAACCACACTTCCATAGTTTCTCTAATGTACTACACTTCGTCTTTGAGGGCCCTATGGGGACATTTTATTTTATTTGATAGGAAACTTCCACAGCTCCTTTATATCTGGCTGAGTCTACTCATTCATCAAGTCTTCATTTAAAGTTTCTTAATATCCTTGAAGTAGATCTTTGCCTTAGAGTTGCCGTATACTAGGCAGATTGTGACTATTCAGCAAATGATAGATAACAGCAATTAAGTGCTTATAGTTGATTTAGTCATGAAGATGACTAAAATCGGTAGCCTGTTTTCACAATATCTTTTGAGTTATCAAATTAAATTGACTACTTGTTGACATAATCACTTATTTGGCATTCATTTCAACCCTGAAAAACCGTTATATAGAATTGGCCTCTTTACATCCTCCTGACAGTAAATGATTGTATAGCTATTATTATAATATATCCCTACTAATAAATATCCCTACTAATTTTTATGTATTCATTGAAAAAAATTTCCCACAAACATTGCCTGATCACTGACGACATAATTTTTTTCTTTCTGTGTCAGAATGACAGCCTGGCAGCTCTCTTAGATTTTCGAGAGCAGAAAATAAATCAATTACTGACCTTGAGAAGGCAGTATTTGAATACAAATATGTACCTTATCGGGTTTAAGCAATTTCTTTTTTTTTTTTTTTTTTTGTAGAGACAGAGTCTCCCTTTATGGCCCTCGGTAGAGTGCCGTGGCGTCACACAGCTCACAGCAACCTCCAGCTCCTGGGCTTAAGCGATTCTTTTGCCTCAGCCTCCCAAGCAGCTGGGACTACAGGCGCCCGCCATAACGCCCGGCTATTTTTTTGTTGCAGTTTGGCCAGGGCTGGGTTTGAACCCGCCACCCTCGGCATATGGGGCCGGCACCCTGCTCACTGAGCCACAGGCACCGCCCAAGGTTTAAGCAATTTTTAAAGGAAGCATTATCTGTGTATATTTTAATTCAAACCAAACATTGTTAAATGCACATAATGGATTAGTTATCTTATACATAGCTTACTTTGTTATTTTTAAAATGAACATACTCAATTAATAAAAGCCCAAAGGTCTAATACACACAATTAAATCTACACTCTGACTTGTTCATTTAAAAATTCACATGATTAGGCGGCGCCTGTGGCTCAAGGAGTAGGGCGCCTGTCCCATATGCTGAAGGTGGCGGGTTCAAACCCAGCCCCGGCCAAAAAATCACAAAATAAATAAATAAATAAATAAATAAAAATTCACATTATTCAGAAAATTATTAGGCAAGTGATTATATTTAAAAAGCTTTAACTCCATGAACAACAGATTAGCAAATATATCCAGGTAAAATCTAATGTCTCTAAACTCATGGATGTTTAGAGAATTCACATGTGGTAGCAAAAGACATTTACTTGTCCAAATTATAAAAGAAAGCATATACATCCTGATTTTGGCTTGGATATGATATTTAAATCTTGATCTCCACCCAAAACATTCAGTAATTCATATTTTCCTTTAATATTTATCCACAAAATCTTATCCTAAATAGTCTTCTGATCATACCAGCATCTAACCTATGTTCCATGCTTACTAAAGTTTCCTTTTTATAACTATACTCATCTCCCTTTTCTCTTCAACTACCCTCTAGCCAGCTCAAATACCAACCAGACTATCTTTCATTTAGCCCTATATTTTGTTGGTTTTACTTCGATTTTATCTTCGCTTCTGTCTGCATTTTATCTAGGTGTTCTTTCTTCCCCCAGAGTTTTGAGTAATCTGTATTCTATCCTTTTACTATGTCAAAACAACAAACAAGAGCCCCACAATGATTTTTAACCATTCATGACATAAACTAAGAAGATACTTCTATTGGACAAAATTTCCTAATACATGCTATTTTCTCAAAATGCCCCTTTTTTATTAATATGCATATTCTCTTATAATTGTCTACTTTTTATGTCCTGTTATTTTCTTTTTACATTATGGTCTACACCAACCTTCTTAAGTGCTCTACACTTAAACTTCTTAGTTTTTCCTGGTCCTGGTTGGTCTTACATTTGAAGACTTCCCAAATATTCAAATTTAAATTACATGGATTAGTGAAATAGGTTATGACTATTTTCTTTCAGATTTTGAATTTCTTAAATGTAACTACCCAGTATAAACTCCATTCATTTCCGTATACTTGAACTTCCACCACCTTCATTCAAGCTTGCATCGATCCAATAGCACATATTATTTTAATAAATTTCCTATAAATATGTTTCCATAGTTTACAATGTTATGTCTTTTCCAAGTATACCATGATGCAAAACAACATCTATCTAGACTATTTGAATGGTCTTATGAATCTCTTAACTGACTTCTCTATTCTATTTCTTGAATTCCTCACTTCTGTCTTTACAAGATATAAACTACTCCATATAAATAGCAAAGGTTGTTCAGGTATTTGCTTGTCTGTTTTATTTACTTATTTATTCATTCAGTTCTAAAGCTATTCTTAAATCCTTTTCAGTGTTTTTTCAATAAATATATGGGTCAAACCCTAAAGACTTTCCAAGGTCTATAATTCTGTCCACAATCTGTTTCCCTGTTTACCTCTACAAATTTATGTGTACTGATATCACCCTTACTTACCATACCACAATTGCACTGTTTGTTTGTTTTTCTCATACATGCCAACCTTTTTTCATGTTTAGACTTTTTGCAGCTGCTATTTTTTATGTCCTTTTCTATTTTTTAAATATATCTGGCTGTCCTCAGGATACAGAGTTTAAATTAAATGCTATATTCTAAGCAAGGATACTTGTGATCACCCTGTGTAACCACCATTATTATTACCTATTAAACACTTTTTAAAAAAGTAATTCTCCTCTAGATATTTGTGCTTGCTTGGTATTTGTTTTTCTCCAGGTCTTCATAATGTGTATTTATTGATAACTTCATTTGTTTAAAAATTAAATATTTATCAACTTTTATTCTGAATTCTTTTAGGAAAGAAGCTCATCTGTACCAAAAACTGTAGGATAATACACTTACCAGAGTAGGCATACTTAATAAATGCTAAATATGTTAACCAAGTACATTAACAAATAAATGAGTTATCAGCTACATGGCTTATAATGCCCCTGATTGAATACTCCATGACCAACCAGCCCTCGAGAAGCTCAACTTTTAAAAAATTTTCTATTTCTAAAAATGGGAAAGGTAAATAGATTGGCCTTGTCCCAAATAATTTTATATATACACAGGAAGTAGAAAGTATATTATATATTAATTTGTAATATATTTTCTCCAAACACTACCATAATTCAACAGGATATCTTATTTAAATAAATTTCTTATAAATATACATCTATAATTTAATACTAATATCTAATCCTATGTCTTTTCCAAGTGCATGATGATACAAAACAAATTTCATTTAATACTAACATTTCATACATATTACTTGTGCTTGGATATATTATAATTCCTTTAATAAATCAGAGACACAAGCAATACATATTTGATTTAATTTAAATTTATATTTGAAGCTGCCACAGTAAATATTTCAACCAACATATAGATTAGTGCAGATTTTATAGATATAATAATTGTTTCAAAGATTACTCACCTACAAAATTACACATTTGTTTAAATTTAGAGGGAATGAATGTAAAAATATGTCTGCAAATTAGTTGAAAACAATATCAATCCCCAGTGACGCCATAATGTATAATGACCATATATTCATATATGAGAACTAGTATGTAACTATGTTTCAAAGATTATTGAAATTCAATAATTTTCATTGCTAAAATAATCCACCTTAGCAATAATCCACATTATTTAAAAGGATTTCTGAGTTTGAATCTCAATACTACTTTCTTTTCTGATTTCTGCAACTTCAGATAATTTTACTTAATTTTTATAATACTATTAATTTTTGTAACATGGAGATAATAATATTGTAACTGTTACAAGCAATTTAAAATTAATTTATGTGAAAGCAGTTTTAAAATGGTAATCTTATACAAATTGTAGCTAAAATCAATATCCTATAGTTTAAATTAAATGAAAATAAACTAAAAATAGATGACATGGAATAATAATAACAACATCATTGAGCACTTGTCCCAGAAATTCATTCCACATCTCAATAGTTCCTATCCAATTGTGAGGATCCAGAGGAATTATATATGATTCCCCCATTTCTTTATATTTCTAACAGACTGGAAACATCAATTAGTGTTCAGTCTCTTTTCTCCCCATGACTTTTAGTATCAAGTTTCCATTTGAATAACTAATGCATTTGTCTAAATCACCAGGGTGCCTAACTCTATGAGAAGGTGGAGGCGTATACACGCTAACTTTTATGTCATCTTGTCATGCTGTGGTATCTTAAGGTGCTTCACAATGACATTAAACTTAAAAAAGTTATCTTTCCTGCTGAGTTAATTAGTTAAAATCAGGTAAGTGGCAATGACAACAAACACATCTTAAGTTCAGGCTTAAACCTGGAGCCAATATCAATAGACACGGAGAAGTTTCTTGAAGCAGGTGTACCGTAGCCCAAAGAGAGACCACCTGCAGAGACACATGTCAGCAGGGAAGGTGCATGAAGCCCTGCTTTAGTGACTTCAAATTATGAGCAGTGAAAAGATTCCTAACCTCAGAAGGTAAGTCTTTATTTTTGACAAGCATTGTGTATTGAATTTAGCTTAGTGGTATAACATGACCTTTAACAAGAGCCACTGACACAAGCCTTATATCCAATGATGTAAGTTATGAATAATTGGCAGCAACTATGTTTTGAATCAATCACAGTCCATTAAATAAATGAGTTAGGTTGTCAGTGAAAGAAATGTCATATGTTTTACACCTTGTAAAAAATGATCAAAATACCCACTGAAACCATCCAAAGAAAAGGGAGGGGGGAAATTCTACATTTCTTTTCAGCTAAGAAAAGATAGAATCAGAGATTTAGATCAATAAGCACAAATCCAAACTGTATAACCAGAGTAATATAACTATCATGGAGAACATTAATAGGAACTATCTCTGTTAGGGAAGAAAACCTCATAAGGAGATTTAACGCTGGTGTAATCTTTCAAACATTCTGCAAGTTTTACTCTCAGGGAAGTGTTGGGCAATTATGTTTCTCGTTTCTGGAGTCATTTCTTTTACATTTTTCTATGGTAAATAATATTTTTCATTTTCTTTCACTTAGGAAATATCATATGACTCATTTACATTCGACATTAGCCATTGACTTGCTTTGTTCAATAAATGTGAAAAGTGATGAGAACCATTTTCAACCAAAATTTTGACAGCCATCCTATGGTGTCATTGTTTCTCTTTTCTTTGAGGTTTACCATGTTCCAGATAGTGGATATGCTTGGGTTCCAAGATAAAGAGAATATAAAAAAGAAACACAGCTATAAAGCCTATAAAGACAAAATAGAATTGAGAAGTTTTAGTTATAGATTACTAATATTTGAGATTTGTATTCATATTGTAGTATAACTTATTCAAAACTCATCAATAGATTATCTTTCATGATATGAGCAAAAAGGCAAGCAAGCCATCAAAACAAGCAAGTAGGCAAATATTTAAAATGTAATATAAATGATAAGAAGGAAATAGCTTTGTAAATAACTTAAAAAAAGGCTACCTACTGGAAAACATTTTAAAGCATTATTGTCACAAATTACTCCACAGATTAGTAGTGCTTCTTATGTTATTTACTCAAAATGGCTAAGTTTAACTTGAAATATCTTAACCATTGAGAAATATGTCTGTTTATGTGCTTAAGAATCATATACCTCTATGGACGAGCTTAGTGGAGACAAAAACACTTCAAAGAACTTCAGAGATGATTTTTTAGCACTAAGGTAAAAATCATATTCAGAATAATAAGAACTCCACATTTGCAATTTAGGCTCTAAATTGGCTTGTAATAGCATCTAGTAATTATATGAAGGTAAATTTAATTATTAATTTTTATGATTTCATACTTCTTATATGATAACAGAGAGAAAGGCAAAGCCAGAAGAAGCTTGTTTTCCTGTTATTATCTTCTCTTTAAACCTGCATCCTGTGTTCTCAGAGTCTATACAGTCTGTAAAGCACCATTTCTTAAAGACATGTGGTTTCTAGTTATAGCACCAACATTAACACCTAACAGTGGAAATATATAAGAAACACCATATACGTGTGCTATGCTTTAATATGGAATAAAGAAATTATTAATAAAGTTATATAGGAAAATAGGAGAGTATTTTTTAGAATTACATTATTAAATGTATAATAAAAAGATTTGTTTGCTGTGTGTAAATGTATGTAGAATGTAGATCATGGGGGGAACCACCAGCAAAGCATCTGTTCCCTTTGGTACTGACAAGTTATAATTTTATAAAATCAAAGTAGAGTCTATAACATACAGGTTAAAAATCCAGTCTATAACATACTGGATAAATCACCATTGATTAATGGTGTGATACACGAAAGTATTTTTAAATGATTTTAGACATAGAAGCTCTTCAAAGAAAAATACTTTAAAACTTGACCAGTGATGTTTTCGAGGTTTCCTATGTGCACATACCTTTCCAAGGAAATACATTAGTCCAAAAGATGGTGAAAATCCAAGGGCATATTTATTCTTTCACTCTGTGCCTGAGCATCTAGAGACTGGTTAATAAGGCTAAGTGACAATTTTCTATATAAGAAACACTATGAGTTAAAAGGTTAAAATTGGCATTGCCAATCTACCTTTTTTATTCTTTTGAGTATACAAGTATGGTGGCTCTGGATAACATATACATGTAGTATAATTAAGATGAAAAATGTTATATATCAAACTAAAAATTATCAAACATAAACAATACAAAATTTATGTTCCATAATTTTAAATAATGTATCTAATCACCCATAAAATGATAAATTTACTTCTCTAAAAATTAATTTTATTTTTCCCGTACTTTGCAAATATAATTTTCCTTTATTCAACCTAATGCAATTCAACTTCTCCAAATTTGGAATAAACCAGAATTGTTTATTTTAATTTTACAATGTCTATCCATTATAGAATACTTTATGTGGTAAAAAGCATTATCTTATATGGGGGCAGATACTAGAAAGAAATTATTCTTTTGCCTAAAAGATTATATGTCAATTGTTAACTTTCCTAAATTTTTTCTAAATTGGTATCAAAGAGAAGACATTTGAAAATGTTTAATACATGCAATCACACAGTGAAAAATTAATAGACTGATCTAGATAGAATTTAGTTAGGTATGAGCAATAATTAAGGTGCTATAATTATAAAACTTGAGGCAAACATGAAAATACTGATAATAAAAAGGTGGAATGGGATTCTCAAGTAATGGAATGTATACTAATGAGAAAGATATGACCAATCGCTGTCCTGTAATTCACTGGAAGGAAGTCCACTAAAACAAAAATATTTAAGGTATAACTATATTACAAATTGCTTTCATCTTTGAAATATGACCCTCTATTTTCCAACACTTTTCCTGAGACCTACTTGATGGATTCTCAGTTCTCCAGTGATTTCCCGTCATTGATCCTTACATTGTACCTGTCACATTGCCAACTGCATTAGTCCTGTTCACTATTACATCGCCGGTATCTAGTGTGTATAACTCAATAAATATTCAGAGAAACAATGATTCTTTCATTATGGGGTATTTGGTTTGTCTTCCTAATTTCCTTTCTCATAGATTGTTAAAACCACAAGTTGGCCATATTTAATATTAGCTCCATCTTTTAGCAATACAACTTGCATGAGCGGAAAAGTTTTCTTTATACAAATCATTAGAAATATTTATTAGAAATTTCTTACACATATTACTAAATGAGCCCATTTTTACCATAAAAAATAGTTACTGCCACAGCTCTACAACAGCAAATGTAAGATCTGAGCAGCTTTTAAGAACTAATACGTTTTAATAAAGGTTATGTTGATAGATATTAAAGAAGAGGTGGTAGGCTGCCTATATTAATTAGTTTTAAGGTAAAACTCCTATTATTCATATTACAGATAGCGTAACTATGAAAGAAACTAAAATGAATAAAAGATAAAAAATTAAGAAGCCAGAAGGAGGAAAGTCCAAATAGGAACTAAAAATGGAAATACATAATCAAGGGAACGCTTCCTTTATTTAAACACCTCTTAGCACATTTTCTAAAAGTATGAATATATTTAATACATTTTTGCCCAAGCAACTTTATTTAGCTGCCTGTTTACCTTTCTGCAAAGCCTCATTACCCATAAAAACAAAGAATGAAGTTGATTAATGTGCTCTAAGTGTGATGTTCAAATTGTAATTTTCATATACGTAAATGGATGCTTCTGCAGTATTTTGTTTGATAATTTACAGAGTTAGCACCGTCCAAACCACTAATCAGTTTCTTTTTATGATGACAGCTGCGGTAGATTCTTTTAGAATGCTAATTTTCATTAGTGTCTTCCCTTCCTCTGGACTGGATTCCTGGCTCAGGAATGATTTCATCACTGCAAACTAAAGTTAGGGAGGAAAGACATTTGGGTTATTCTTTTCTAAAAGTGCACAGAGATAAAAGAACTGAAAAATATGGGTGGATTTGAAATACGTGGATTGAATATAAATAACATGTATGCTATCTGAAAGTTCATGACTTTCATAAAAAATTTGGGTTTAAGTTTTTGCCATCTAAACTTGCTGAGGTTGATATATTTTTTGTCAAGTGCTTAAATATAGCAAAATAACAGTTCTATTTATTAATTAAACAGTAACATTTTAATTAATAGATATGATTGGTAATTTTCTATTGGTAGTTTTATGTATTTCTATCAATTATCAGTTGTCACTGTTGGCTTTTTAAATAAATCATTTAACGAAAAGAAACCATACAAATTGTTCACATTCACGGAGTGTTTCTCCTGTGCTAGGTGTATCAATTCTACAACAGCAGGATCATTACCATTCCATTTAAAGACAGGGAAACTAAGGCGCACCAGTTTTGGGAAACTGATCAAATCACTTGGCAAAGCTAGAATTGAAACCAAGCAGACTGAACATAGAGCCTGAAATCGTCATCAGGTATTAATATTAAATACATAGAAAGAAGACATATAATTCAAAGCAGAGATGGTAAGTAGATTAATGCCTTGTCCTGCCATATATAAAGCTTAAACCTAGATTTCTAATATCCTGCTAACCCAAGTTTTATAGAATTGCTTCCTTTCTCACACTAACTCATGCTTTGCCTGAATAGCAGTATTGGTTTCTGTTAATTTGGAATTTTCATGCTTGGATGATAGTATTAATGTTTTATGCCAGTGTAAATGTTAATTCTCCAATCAAAGAGTCTGAATATATTAAGGCTCTGCCTCTGTGCATAGGTATAAGGAGATGGGATGAATTATGCTGTCTGAGAAATTATTTTTCTCCAAACTAGATATATTTTTTTAAACTGCTAGTATAAAGAAAACTTTTGATATTTTCAAGGCACTTTTGAAGACCGAGTAAAATATTTTATCCACAATTTTAAAATAATAGTCCATCTTATACGTTTAATTTTGATCTTCCATCTTAGAGGTTTAATTTTAATCTTTCCAGAGATAAAATATTTACAAATATAAAAGAAAAAAAGTAAATATAATTTATAATATTGTTAATTGTCTTTCTTGTTTCCTACTTTTTCCCTGAGTCAACCTAAGACTATTGCAATTTTTAACACCTCTAGTCAATGCTGACCTATGAAATTGAGTCATCTTTTTACTTTCAGATTTTCCTCTCACTGATTTTAAGACCTGACGTCACCTCTGCTTCTTCACCTTCCACGCTCACTGGCTGGAGCACGATTATCATTTCTGTCAGTCTACTCACTAAAATGACCCTTGCTTCCCATCATGACTATGCCACTGTATAATCAACTTTCTGTGAGTATTCATAACTCACCCCCCTTAGTTGAAACACAAATTGATTTAAATGCCTATAGTTGTGATGATCATGGAGTACAGAACAAATTACACAGTGCGGATCATGATGGTGAATGTAGGAGGATCTTTATCTTTAACTGTACAATCCAGGAAAGTATATGTTATAAAAGGTACTCCTTATAAAAATGAAAAGACATATATATATATATATATAAAATAGTGTTCCTATGATTGATGAAATTACATATTTTTTAAAAAGTAGACGGTTGAAATTCCAACATGTATATTTTATCCTACAAAAAATGTGTCAATTTCTCAAAACTCCTTAAATAAACTTAACTAGTGGGATGTTATTATTGTTGTCCCTTTGATTTACAAAAAATGTGTGGGGAAAGAAATTAATACAATTATACCCCATTTCCCCGAAAATAAGACATCCTCTGAAAGTAAGACCTACTTACAGGAAAGATAAGACGTCCCCTGAAAATAAGACCTAGCTTATCTTTGGGAGCACACCTCAGGGAAACAGGGTATCTTCATGACAGCACTCAAAATATGTGAACTGTTAACTCTCTCTCAAGGCCAAATACAAAATATGTTTAAAATATGTTTTTTTGATAATTATCTAAAACTGGAACCTAACTTCATTTTATACATAAACACTAAATATTTGCTTTATAAATGTTATGCACGTCAAATTTTCTGGGAATGCAAAAGCTATGTAAATCCAGAAAAGATGATATATATTGGTTATGAAATTTTTCTAAAGTTGTTTATGATTTCAAAAAATCATATCCACCATGGCAATGCAACTTGCAGTATCTGAGTTGTTAAGGATTCACTCCTATTGATTTGCATATTAGCTTTCAGAAATAGGGTACAAGAAACTGACTTGTTTTCCATATTTTCTATTGAAGTCATATCTGTATATTTGTATACTATATATTGCATATTTATTATACATTTATCTTCAGTTATTGTATGATTTTTTTAAAGTACATTTATAGATAGATTTCATCATCTGTTACTTTCATTGCAGGGATTTTCTTAGCTCACTTTCTATAGGTTATTAAAAGTTTGGTGGCTATAATAAGGTTGATAAAGACATAATGAAATTGCAACACATCTCTTTCTTTATTTTTTGAGACATAGTTGCATTCTGTTGCCCCAGACTACAGTGCCTTGGTGTCAGCCTAGCTCACAGCAATCTCAAACTCATAGGCTCAAGCAATTCTTTCACATCAGCCTCCCAAGTAGCTGGGACTACAGGCACTAACCACAACATTTTGCTAACTTTTTCTACTTTTGTAGAGACAAGGTCTTGTTTTTGCTCAGGCTGGTCTGGAATTCCTGAACTCAAGGGATCCTCCTGGCTTGGCCACCAGAGTGCTCCAATTACAGATGTGAGCTACTGTGCCAGCCATTATCAACACATTTCTTAACAATTTTTAAAACAGCAAGCTAAGGACGGAGCCTGTGGCTCAGTGAGTAGGGCGCTGGCCCCATATGCCAAGGGTGGCGGGTTCAGACCCAGCCCCGGCCAAACTGCAACAACAAAAAAAAATAGCCGGGCGTTGTGGCGGGCGCCTGTAGTCCCAGCTGCTTAGGAGGCTGAGGCAAGAGAATCGCGTAAGCCCAGGAGTTAGAGGTTGCTGTGAGCCGTGTGATGCCACGGCACTCTACCGAGGGCGGTACAGTGAGACTCTGTCTCTACAAAAAAAAAAAAAAACAGCAAGCTAAAAGAGGAGGGTAATTTGAAACCAGTTTGATATTGTTTTTGAATATTATAAGAACATTGTTGCATGGAGTCTTAATATTGTTCCCTTCATTTTATATTCAACTGTAATGTATTACAGTGATTTTGTTACAGAAGGAAACTTTAAAAAGTCCAAAAGTGGGTTCGAAAGAATTTAAGGCCTATATGATGGCACCAAAACAAAAATGGAACAAAGATTATTCCTACTAACAATAAAGATTGAGGACCAAGAACAACAATGAGACCCAAGTGCAAAACCGATGCCTTTGAGGTAAAGAAACAGGCAAACAAAACAAAACAAATTTCCCAAAGAAGAAGAAAAGGAGGTAGTGTATCGAGACTATACTTATAAAAGTATAAAAACATTAATGAAAAAAGGACACAATTTATGACCTATTCCTTAGAATTCAAACATTTATTATGTCACCTTTTTTTTCTTGTTGGAGATACTTGTGGCCTCCTTAAAGTGGCTGAAGTAACAGATGCAACAAGATATACTCATCCTGGAACGATACTGGAGCCAGAATGCTGCAATTCTGCAAGAAGCCTCGTCAACTCATTTACTATGATGATTTATTATTCACTGAGCATCATCTCAATGCTTAGTTTCTATTTCAGTTGTTTTAAAAATATAAATAAAGTCAGTAGAAGAAATTGTTTGAGTCTATACTACTCACCTCTTTTCTTTGGGAATTTATAACACAAAAGTGGACACAAGACCCTAAATAATAAATGATGAAAACCGAAAGGTAAGGAAAATCATGAAACCAAGTGAACAGAAGGAATTAGAGGGGGAAGAAAAAAACAAATAAATTTCAAACTTTCCAATTCAATTTGAGTACATGACCACAAATATCAAATAAAGTTGAGTCATTTTCTCCACTCTGCGATTTTTGTTTCAGGCATTAACTTTCTAATTCTATCTGCGTGCACAGATGCATCTTCTCCTTAAATGCTTTAAGATCAAAATTAATCTCTTTTTTCTTACTAAGAACTTTTTAAAATTATCTTTGCATATACTTTCTCAAATTAGGCACCATTTATAGAATATGCTTGTGAAAGCACAAGTCTTCACAAACTATATAAATAGCGCATTGGATTTAAGACAAGTAGTACCTGAGAAGTATTAGACATCTGTATTCATGGAAATAGATATTATAAAAAAAATCATTGATCAAGACCTAGATAATTTCTTATTTATTAAAAAAGTTCTACATATGTTCTATAACAACAATACAAATACTTTAATGAGAACTTGGTAAGTGACAGGGTTAGATATAAATGCTTTCCATAAGTTTTTGTATTGAATTCTAGCAGCAATGCTGAATGATACTTATTATTGCAACTTTAAAGATGAGGACAGTGAGTTTAATGCATTAGGAAGATTCCCATAATCAGACAGAGAAAGTACATACAGGGATTCTAAGTCATAATTCAAACTATGTTCTTAACCTTTATTACTTCTTTCCAATAATTTATTTTTTAAATTTATTTCAGCACATTTTAAAATTATGTGAAATAATAAAATATTAATGTAACAAAACATATATTCATATCACCACTTTCAAATATTAACAACTATGACTTTTTTTTGCTTTTAGTTTTATTCTGTGGGAATTATATTTTAGCAAATAAGTTAATTATCACCTGTGCCTCCTTCATTCTTTTTCATAGGTAATCACTATGTCATAATTAATCACTTTATATATATTATACAACATTATCTGTTTCATTCTTCTGCAGTCCTCACTGCATTTAACACTAAGTTCACTGTTAATGCTTCCCACATCTACTCTATTGCCTTAGTATTTGAAGGGACTATCTCCTATAGAAACTGAAAGGCTCTCTGTACGAGTGACAGAAAAAGCAAGAACATGTCACACTAGGTAATATTACACTTGCAGCATCCTTCACACTAATGGTGGCTTTCATGGAGACAATGAGAACACAGCTAAGTATCCATCTGAACCAGGTAAATTATATGGACTTCCATGATTCCCTCCATTCCAAATGTTCAATATACTGCTCCCCTCTTCTTAAAAACACATGGATGCAGAGTACATTAAAGTCATACCAAATTCCACCTTTTTAAGTGTAAATCAAGCTTACATGAAATGGTTTATCCCAGCTACTTGCTCAAAAATGGCAAAGATGAAACTACAAATAAAAATCTAGAAAAGCCCAATATTTTATATTACTTCATCATGAGCTAACAAGAGATTAGACTAGAACATTTATTTTCAGAGAGAAGAACAAAAAGACCATATGGTTATCTAAAAGCAAATGGCTTGTCAGTTCAAAATGAAATTGTTTCTTCTCAGCATTCTTTCTTCATTTTTCAGTGTTTTGCTAAGTAGAACTACATAAGCAAGTTTTCTACATCTAAGACTCTTTGTCTTCCTTGTTGAACAACTAAAAAAATACCTTCTCACAACAGTCTATAAATGATAGTACCGCTACTCGCAGAACTACTTACATGATGGTTCCATACCCCCAGCAATATTGATGTTTTTGAGGAGGGCTGAGTATGGCACAGGGATAAAATATTTAATCCTCTGTGAGGTTGGGCTGTCTCCTGGGAGGTTTTAGCACAGCTATTTCTACAAATGGGAAAAGCTCTGTACTCAGATAAATGCCAAATATAAGTCTTGGAAAAAGCTTTGGGGACATGGTGCTTATTGAAATATAAAAAGATATAAAACACAAAGCAAAAGGATATAACTTCAATTTGAAAGGGCCTCAGCACTAACTTTACATGCATAGGATAATTATAACACATGTTTCGTGATATAATACCATGGGCCACACTGTGGTAGAAGCACATTTCTTGATCTTTATACTGAAATTTTGTAACAACTTTAGGCCTCATTTTTCTTGTAATACAAATGGGACTAATACAACTTGTCATCTACTTCATAAGTAATATTATGAGGATTCATGAGATCATTAAATGAAGAGTCTCCAAGTGCTTAATTTACTTTCTGGCAGGAACTCAAAATTACATTCACCTTTGCAGGGCAATAGAGCATATGTCATCCACAAAGAGTTAATACACCTGCTTAATTTCTCTTCATCCATCTAGAAAATCCAAGGTCTGTGTGTGATATATAAACAGAACTATTTGTAATAGGTTATGAAATCCTTAGGGTAAGATGCAAAAGTGAATTTTCAAATAAATTAAAGCTTCTTTTTTTTTCTAGGAATCTTGTTTTCAGCAGCTATAAAAATTATTAACATGGTCTCATATTACTTTGTGTCATCCTATGAATGGGGAAGTAAATTTTTTAAATGTCCCAGGTATTAAACTGTGTAAATATGTAGATCGTCATGTGGTCAAAACCATGTGATTAATCTCTTCTTAACTAAAGAAAATTTTTAATGGAAAACAAATATAAAGGTATTTTTAATGCAGCTTTTAAAACCTGCTGTCAAATTCCAAGCTGGAGGATGACAAAGCTTATGTCACTGAATGTTCTTTTTATAATCTTCTCAAAGAAATCCTCACTCTTTTGTACACTAAACATCTTGACAACATAAAAGCTCATAGAGATGATCTGAGATGTCCGGATGTGATCACTATCAATGTTTAACAAAGCCTGCTTTATGGAGGACTTGTCTGTCACTGTGCTAGGAACTTTCAAGTAAGGTCAATGACACCATGGCAATGAGGCAAGTTGGGTGTTCACAGAACGCTCTATCCAGGCACAAGGCTAGTGACTCTCAGAGCTGATGGGAATGCAAACCTATCAAAGGACCCCCAACACCCCTGCTCCCACATCAAAGTCAAATTAATTCTCCCACAAAGTTTAAATAAACAAAACTTTTAAATCTGTTTTTCAAGAGGTAAGTGGATCATAAACAGGACACAAAGTGGCAAGTAATTCATTTTTCTCAGAAAAAAAGAGAGGCAAGTGAATCATAAACTGGATACAAAGTGGCAAATAATTCATTTTTCTCAGAAAAAAAGGTAGATTCTTTAACTTTGGTTTTAATAACAGAGATAAATTTTTTAAAAAAATCAATAGAGTAACTCGGGCAAAAGACTTAAAGCACTGGCCCAAGTGAAGCATAGAAGGGAAAAATGATATTTATATTCACACAAATGAAAATATTTTATA
Source organism: Nycticebus coucang (assembly GCF_027406575.1). Taxonomy (NCBI): domain Eukaryota; kingdom Metazoa; phylum Chordata; class Mammalia; order Primates; family Lorisidae; genus Nycticebus; species Nycticebus coucang. The sequence continues at coordinate 52,666,847 of NC_069794.1, read as the reverse complement.
GTACTGAGTCATAAATGTGACATTAATTTTGTGATTCAGAATGTGACAGACATCTTCTAATTTAACAAATGCTTCATGAAGTCAATTCACCTATACTTGGGGGTTATGTGGAAAATTTAGAATGGATACTAATAAGAGAAAATGTAGCCAAAAGAGAATTTTCTAATTATCTCTTCTCTCCCAAGCTTTACTGTTTCTGAAATTGAGTTGATTTCTACTTTCTAGGCTTAGTTATAAAATAATATTTATACATGGAAATAAACCTAATCAAATCTTTTGAAGCAGATTTAGCTGTATCAATAGCTACCAAATTACTAAAAGTGGTGAAACCCTTTTCTAAAACACATTGGCTTTTCTGTTTACTGCCTCCAAATGTGAACTAATATTTGCATTTTTTTTTTCAAATCTCCAATCAAATGTATTGAAAGAAACAAATGGATTACAATTTTGCATAACTTCAAGTTATAAGACGGTATGCATTAATAGAAAACACAATAAATGTCTTAGCGTACCTGGTTTCTAGTCAAAGAAGTGACTACTTTTAGAGTCATCTCCTATGCAAAGAGAAATGGGCATATAATGTTCAGAAAAAAAATTCCTTTTGCTACATATACACAAACACGTTCAATTACCCTCAACTGAGCAGGCTCTTTTGAATTTCATTTTTAATAAATTTAAAAAAGCACTTAATTATTATTGCCTATTTCATTTGCTATTTTCAATAATTTTGCCTCCTTCATTCAACATTTTGACACAGTTTATCAATACACCGTGTTTAATGCTCTTATTGAAAAAAATGTAAATATCTCATGTTTTTGCCTCTACAATAAGGGAATGTTATTGTGAATGTATACCCTGCTTTTATAGCTAAGTTGTATCGAATAAACAGTGTTTTTTTTCTTTTCTTAGACCTTTATGTGGCTGCTTCATAGCCACACATACTTAAGCACCATGGCATAAGCAAAGTTAAAAAGAAAACAGAAGACTAAGTTACACATACAGAAAGATAAAAATGCCCCAGAATTATATCAAAGACCCTTTCCTGACATTTCCCCACACCCATTTAAAATCTTGACCCTGACTCTAGGCTATCAGAGTTCCCATTCCTAGAGCACAGTCCAGGTTCAAATTGTATCATCTGTGATTATTTGATCGGTGACTGACTTCTGTACTGGACTAGAAAAAGGGTCTGTTTTCTCTTTGGTTCTGCTTCCAGTGTCTAGCAGAGTGGCTAGTGAATTGTAGGCACTGAATATTTATTGAAATAATGAACGGATTAGCTGTCTCTAGTCATCTCTTTAGTTCTTTGATTTTTTCACCAAGATTTACCATTTAATCTATTTCAAAGGAAAAAAATGACATAATAAGGTAAAATAGATATTAGCACAAGCTAATATTATATACCCTATTGATAAATCCTATTCTATCTCAAAGAGAGAAGAGTATGTAGGTATAAACTGTTCTGTCTTTTCCTTTTTTATAATGATTTGTAAGACAAAACTCATTTTGTTGAATTCAATATATAACTCAGTTCTTGTTTCTGGACCTAGATCAGGAAGTTTTCTCCAAATACATATCTGTCTAAGTCAATTTTTTACTCTATAATAAGGAAATATTTTATTATGTATAGTTGTTTTTGTCAGCTAAGAAATGAAATTAGAAAGAATGCTCAATGTTTATTCCAGTATATAAAGTTAACGCCTCAAACATATTAATAAGATAAACCCTATAGAAAATGACATCCAGATGCTTACTCATAAGACATTTTTTCTATACTTGGAATCAGAAAATAACAATATTAGCATGCCGACTCAAGAAAATATTTACAATAACAGTGGAAAGTTTTTGGAGGTTGTCCATTAACCAGGATGTATTTTCTCTCCATTTCTCACCTCTCATTTCTGTATGCTAGCTTCACTGCCAGGAATGGCAAACATGTCCAGTGACAGCTCTAGGTGTACATAGGGCTTCAAGAGGGAATCCTGAGGTGAAAATTATATTTTCCTGGGATAGCTCCAGCCAACTGCCGTGGAGATGACTCCTGTTGGTCATATGTCTGATCTATTTTATTTCAGTCAGGTGGAGTTAGATTTCCAGCTCTTGGGGGGCCATGAAGACCCATGGGATTTGGGTGCAGCTGTTCCTGAAAGGTAAGATAAGTTTTCCCAATACGTTAAGAAAGAAAGAGAGAGAGAGAGAGAGAGCAAGCAAGCAAGCTCGCTCAGTCATCCACCAAGGGCTCGATTTTTCTGAGGAAATTACGTCATCAATAAAATATATGCACTCTTATTCTCATTTACACTTCAAGCCATTATAAGCATATGCAAGGTAATAACCTCTTTCTTGTACAATTTTATTCTTCTTAATTTTTAAAATAATTATGCTATAACAGGTTTTAAGATAATCTGGGAAGGAGTTAGGAAGAGCCAACTATATAACAAGAGCTTGGCTTTATTCTCCTGGCATAATACATTTGCCTTAAAAACAAGTGACGGTTCTACACAATAATATCCACTTTGTTGATTGGAACCTGTTTTGAGATGTTCGTCGTTGAAGGAAAGCAGAAGGATTCCATATACTTCCAGTCATTTTTTTCACACAGGGTGTATGTATCTGATACTGGGCACTTTATTCTCACAAAATGAGATGCACACTGGAAATCTAATTTAATGAAATGTGTTACATAGACTGTAAAGGGAACAGGATGCAATACTATGGTTATGAATTTGATAGTGTTCTTCTTACCAAACTGAAGTCTTTTTCATTAAATTTCAGACTCCTGACTTCCTAAAGTAGTTAAGATTTTTTTTTTCAAAATAGCAAATTAGTTCAACTTCATAGGAAAATTGGTTTAAAGACACTAATTAGCATCTAGCATTATATTCTCAGTCCAGAATAGGCCATAGTCTCCATACCTTACAGGCAAGATATTCTGTCTATCCATTATCTCCTGTAAAAATGTTAAAAAATTAACTGAAAACTTATATTACAAAAACCTGTATTTCTTTCACATCGTATCATGAAATATATCAGTAATAAAAATGTTTCTAGGAAGCCAGAGAGTACTTATATGAACATTTGTCACATGTAATATTTAACAGATGTCTGATTTCAGTGTTTCTATTACTAGAGAGTCAGCAATGAGCTGGTGAATGGTAAATTATACCAGGAGCCAGAAAACACGGAGTCTTAAGTTCTTGGCTCTGCCACTGACTATTAAATAACACCAAACAGTTACTGGATCATGTGTGCCTCATTTTCTTCACCTTCAAAACAGAAGCAATTTTTTGTTATTGTTGTTCTTCCTGTAAAGTGTTATCAGGGAACAGTGAATGTGGTTAAAAATCTCGGATTTAAAATCCCAGGTCTCAAGTCAACATGGCGGTCAGAGATTTGAATTCTCATGTTATCTATTAGAAGTTAAGGGATAAGGACTCCTGGAAGACTGTCTAGACCAACCTAGAGTCTTACATTCTTGGCTCTGATGCTGTCTATTAAATAATATCAAACAATTCCTAGATCATCTTTGCTTCATCTACTTTCAAAAAAGAGGGATTTTTTTTTCCTCTCATGAAGGACTGTCATGGAATGGTGACATGGTTAAACATCCCAGGTTTAAAATTGTAAGTCTGAAATCAAGCTGTTGGTCACAATTTTGAATTCTCACTTATGTAGACATCACAAATTAAGAGGCAAAGCATTCCTGGAAGACTATCAGGACTAAGCTTATAGGAATTGAATTGGCAGGAGCAGCTGTGGTCTGGCAGTTCTCCCTAAGTGAAGAAGTCACTACTTGTCTGCTTAGAAGAGTTGGCAACTATGCAAGTAACCATGTGATGATGGAACAATGCATCTACCTACTTGTAGTTTTTGTCTAGAATGTGGTCTCCTAAAACTATAGCCCTCCAGCAGGGGCTTTCAAAGCAATGGGTCAACAATGGTTCATGAGTCCTTCACAATCCTACACATCACATTCTCCAATGAAAATTGGAATTTTTTTGTTACATGCTGTTGGTGTAAGAGAATAGTAATAGGAACATGAAAAGGTAGAGAATTTTCTTTTTTTTTTTTTGTAGAGACAGAGTCTCACTTTATGGCCCTTGGTAGAGTGCCGTGGCATCACACAGCTCACAGCAACCTCCAACTCCTGGGCTTCAGCGATTCTCTTGCCTCAGCCTCCCGAGTAGCTGGGACTACAGGCCTCCACCACAATGCCCGGCTATTTTTTGGGAAAAGGTAGAGAATTTTCAATAACAATGATAGACTAGAGAATTAAGGTACCAATTCAAAGAGCAGGTACACTAAAGGAATAGTCGATGTTGGAATAATGGAGACCTCAAGAATAAATGAGTTCAATGCTTTTGAATCCTTGCCTCACATGAGAACCACCTGAGACAATGTGGTGAAAATAATACTAGTACACATGCCATGCCACAGGCCACCTAAATAAGAATTCTTAGGAATGGTTCCTTAATCTCAGTGTTTTAAAGTTGTGCAGGTGATTCTAATGTGTGTCCAAGTTAAAAAGTAAGTGATTCAGGGCGGCGCCTGCTGGCTCCATATACCAGAGGTGGCAGGTTCAAACCAGCCCCGACCAAAAACTGCAAAAAAAAAAAGAAAGTAAGTTAAGTGATTCAGGGTAGCCTACAGATCCAAAAGACAAAAATTCCCACTTGGTTGCTGAAAGTGTCCTCAAACATCTCTTCTTTCTCTTAAAAGAGCTGAATCTTTAAATATGAATAATACCTACTCCTACAACGCTTGAAGTCTAACAGCCACAAGCCAGTGTTTATTGACCTCTTGTTGAGTGGGTGCGATCCAGAGATTCAGCTTTTCAATCACCCGAATCTATATTATCCTTTGAAATGCATACATAAGAACTTGGTACTTCCACTCCTGGGGCTGTCTACATAAGCTAAATATTACTTTTAAAGACACTGCCTTAAAGTCCTCAAAGAGAGCTTTCTTCTCTAATTATTGATTTTTTGTCATCAAAAGAGTTACTCTTTTTTATTAGAGACCTAAGTGGTAACATGAATAGTCTGCCCTATATTCACAGCCTATATCCATCATTTATTCAACACAATATGGTTTCATCATAGAAATGTCACCAAATTTGCTTATACCTCTTAACACTGATACAAAGTGTCACATGCAGGCTTTTTTCTAAGTACATGTATTATACTGATTTTTCTAATTATCTACTTCTAATACCACTTTGTTTCTTTGAAGAGTTCTAATCAGTAATTTATTTGCCTAAGATTTTTGTTTGGATTTTTTTCCCACAAACGAAAGAAGATTTTAAACAGGAATTGCCACATAACTTGCCACAGAGCCTAATTGCTGGTTAGGGTGTACACACCTGAATGGTTGGCTACTTGATACCTGTCTAAAACTCTGTCGAAGAATATTTTAAAAGATGCTATCTCTTCTTCTAAATCTAGAGTTTCTTGACATTGGGTTCTTGAATAAACATCAGAGGATGAATCAGTCCACTGAAAACAAAGGCAAATCTTTTATATTTTTTTCATTTTCTTGACAGAAAGTCTATATCTGTCAATCAAATTACAGAGAAAGATATTGACATAAATGACTAATAATCAATGCTGTTCTGATATAAAAATCTCTCTGGATTAAGGTAGCTATATTTTCTTTGTCCCCATAGAAAGAGTTCAATGTCACCATCATAAATCATGGCACATCCTCAGAAAATATGAATTGCAATAATGTACATAATATACAAACATTATTTACTGTGTAATGGATTGCGTTACAGAAGACACATGAAAGGCACATTTTCTTGGTTTTTCCTATTAAACGAGTAGGTTATTTTACTCTATTTTATTACATTCTCTATCTGCTTATTGCCTTTCAACCCCAAGCTTAACCTTCCATATTCTGCTTGGTGTTACTGAGACTGATCGTCTATCAGCTGTATTTCCCAGACTCCTTGCCAGCTCACTTTCTGATAACGTCTGACCTGAATGCCTGGAGGGAGTTTGAAACGCGGGACAAGGAAGGAATGGGTTTCTTTCATGTCTCTACTTTCTGATGTTTCCTTTCAGTAGCAGGGCCAGACACAGCTCCAGGCCCCATCTCATTTCAGCATTCCTGTTATCACCCACTATGCACCACTCAAAGGTACTAACATCAGCCCCAGTTGGTTGGATCAGCAGCTGTCATGGTCCTCCCTGATCAGAGGCATAAGAACCAGCACCAGTGGTTCAACATCACTTTCCATGTTCTGATGTCCACGATCTTGCCCTTTGTTCCCCAATCCCTAACAGTGGCAGCTGGTTCTTGCAGTTTCTAAAATCTGTGTTAACTTTACCATCACTTTTTTGGCTATTTCAGTCTTCCAATACCTGTGTGACCAAGAGTTTTGTATTAAATTCTGTTGTAGAAAATACTTACAACAGCATTGTTTTTCCCAAACAAGCCCTGACTGATATATTATGAATCATGTAACTTATGCTTCCATCTTCAAAGAGATTTATTGATTTAAGAAAACAACAGATACCTACTTAATTGACACTAATTGAGGAAACAATGCAGGTATCCTTTACAAAGAAAGCTTAGCGTAAGTCAAATGGTACCTAGTGGATGAGGAAAATGATGTTTCTTTGAAGATGATGCTCTGATTTTCAGGAAGTGTGTCATAAGTACCCAAGGGTGGAAGCCACATGACAAATTATACGTGAATTAATGCATTACAGTATCAAGACCAGCTACATCATGTGCTGTGCATATGCAAAACAAGAACAGGAATAATAACCTCCCATTTTTTTAATCCTAAAATATGTGATGTATGTCAAGTAGCTCTCCAAATTTTAGATGTGATTTTAGATCAAAAATGATCTTTATGCCCCATAGAAATAGGAAAATCCCTAGAAGGTCATCAAAAGTTCATATAAGTAATCCAGCACCATGTGTTAAATATTACACATTTTAATATAAATAAAATTTAAGCTAGACAATCTTTGATAATCCGTAATATTTCTGAATGTTTGTGCATGAAAACCACTACTTTTATCGTATGTAGCATTTATTGACGCCACGCCACTGAGCACATCTTTGGTAAATGACACATTAGGCTTAGGCTGGCAAACAAAGGGCAACAGTTATAGTCGGTTTTTGGAAAATTCATCTAAAATAACTGGGCAGTTATATAAAAATGTTCCCATAAAACAAAGTAAATCTTATTATCAGCACCATGCTCAGAAATTACCAACTTTCATTTTAATGACCTGCAGATGCATTACACAATAGCACTTCCTCATTTCAGGAAAATAGAAGTAGAATAACTGGGCACTGGGGAGTTAGCTGAAGAAGTATTCAATTCTTCAAAAGGCAATTTTACTTCAAGCATAAGTAGTCAAGGATGAGTTGTGAGTTTAGAGCTCACCTAATGTTTTTTATTTGAACGGAGAGAAAGTTCAAATGGAAGAATTGGATATTCTTTTCGCTAGCAAGAGTTGGGATTTTAACACACATATTATGTTGGTCTTTTAGAAAACATACTCAATACTATTCATCTTAGTTTTAAACTGTGAATCAGAAATTAAAAATAACAACAGATGGAGCAAATAAAACTGAATTCCTAGTATATTGCAAACAAACTTAAATACTGTGCTCAACTCCCACGTGGTATGCTATTTGAGCTGAAGGACTGAATGTGACAAATGTCACAAGTGACTCACAGTCCATGTCTACATAGACTCACAAAATATAAAGTTTTGGGATAAACTGTTTTTCCTTTGTTTTTTGTTTTGCTGTTAATTACCCTAGACAGAATTCCAACGTAGTTTCAGCTTATTTTTAATTGCAACAAGAATATTTATCAATGCATTCTCATCACCTGGATGTTTTTATTATGTGTCATTCCAAGAGATTCCATTGTATGCATCAGCATATATGATGAATGTTGCCTCTTATAAGGCCTAAGAAATCCATCTATATATGACACTTCAAAATTTTCCCCTAAACCAGAGAAAACACATCATAGCCGCCACACACACCTTTAACTCTATATTTTTTAATAAATGTTATGCCCATTGTATCCTGAATTAAGGTTTTCATCAAAGATTCTTCTCATTGCATTTTTTTTTAATTGACAAGATCAATCCATTGCAGAATAGATTGCAGTGGTGTCATCGTATGACCTCTAACTCCTGATCTCCAGTGATCCTCCTCCCTCAGCCTCCCAAGTAACTGGGACTACAGTTGCATGCCAACATGTCTGGCTATGTTTTCTATTTTTTTTTTAATTAAATCATAGCTGTGTACATTGATATGATCATGGGGCATCATTCACTAGCTTTACAGACCATTTACCAAGTTTCACATATACCCTTGTAAGATGCACCGCTGGTGTAATCCCACCAATCCCCTTCCCTCTACCCACTTCCCCCCTCCCTCCCCTCCCTTTCCCCCTTCCCCCTATTCTTAGTTTGTAACTGGGTTATAGCTTTCATGTGAAAACCCTAAATTAGTTTCATAGTAGGGCTGAGTACATTGGGTACTTTTTCTTCCATTCTTGAGATACTTTACTAAGAAGAATATGTTCCAGCTCCATCCATGTAAACATGAAAGACGTAAAGTCTCCATCTTTCTTTAAGGCTGCATAATATTCCATGGTGTACATGTACCACAATTTATTAATCCATTCGTGGATCGATGGGCACTTGGGCTTCTTCCATGACTTAGCAATTATGAATTGAGCTGCAATAAACATTCTGGTACAAATATCTTTGTTACGATGTGCTTTTTTGGTCTTCTGGGTATATGCCCAGTAGAGGGATTACAGGATTGAATGGCAGATCTATTTTTAGATCGCTAAGTGTTCTCCATATCTCTTTCCAAAAGGAATGTATTAATTTGCATTCCCACCAGCAGTGCAAAAGTGTTCCCTTTTCTCCACATCCGCGCCAACATCTCTGGTCTTGGGATTTTGTGATATAGGCTAGTCTCACTGGAGTTAGATGGTATCTCAAAGTAGTTTTGATTTGCATTTCTCTGATGATTAAAGATGATGAGCATTTTTTCATATGCCTGAAGGCCGCACGCCTGTCTTCTTCAGAGAAGTTTCTCTTCAAATTCCTTGCCCAGCCTGTGATGGGATCCCTTGTTCTATTCTTGCTAATGCGTTTGAGTTCTCTGTGGATTCTGGTTATTAAACCTTTGTCAGAGACATAACCTGCAAATATCTCCTTCTGGACGGGAGCCTCTGTGGAAAGCTGGCTTCAGTCAGCCATCTTGTCTCCTCCCCTATGTTTTCTATTTGTAGTAGACATGGTGTCTTGCTCTTACTCAGCCTGGTCTCAAACTCTTACTATCAAACGATCCACCGTGGCTTCTGAGAGACCTAGGATTACAGATGTGAACTGCCACATCAGCCCTGCAAAATTTTTTGTCAAGAGTATTTGCATGCTGAAAAGCAGGCAAATCAAAACCGACATCCAATGAATTTCACAAGCAGAATGCTCTCCTTTAGCAGTATGCAGATAAAGAGGATATCCATACGTACATCTCAACAAATACCCTGTATTAGTTCCTTTGAGTCACAGCCTCACAAGATGTGCCAGTGTCATGAATTCTAATCTCAAAGATCATTTTTGCATAATTTATATTTCATTTAAATGACATCAGACAGTATTTCCCATAAAATTTCTGGTTTCTTTCATTTATTTGTATGCCTATGGAATTCAATTAGATTGCATACATTTTTATTTTTCATTTTTTTACTTTGTAGAAGGATACCATTATGTTATGAATTAACTTCCTTATCCTTTTCTTCAAATTCCTTCACTATAATATACATGATATCATTTCATGTATATTAGAAACGTTACTCCTCTATCACATTAATTTTTACTACTATAGCTTAATTTGCATTATCACTAGTACTCAAGTTTTTTTAACATATAAATAATTTTTAATTTTAACAGTGTTTGCTTCTGAAAATCATGCAGTTATCAGCCCATGTGTTGGGTCCCACAGTCAGCCTGATGATATAGTGGCTCAAAATAAATGAAAGTATGACAGGGTTGTAGTAGTTTCCTCAATACTGAAATGAATATTAATACTCTTGAAACTGTTCTCTTGATGTGCCTTGGAAACATTTTCTCTGTGCCTAATACACGATTTGCCTTATTTAGATTTCCATAAGCTAACTGCTGAGCCATCTTAGTACCATCCATTCTGATCACATGATCAGTCCAGTGCAGCTAAGCTGAAAGATACAAGTTTTAAAACCTGCAGAAAAACAGAACAAATGGTGGGAAACTTAGGAAAATTAGGTGGCAAAATTTGGTGAAGAAAGCAATTGGAGTATTTCTCCTTGGATATCTTTTTAAAAACCTGTTATAAAAACTACCATATCTCAAAGCATTTTTTGATAGAGAGGTTAAAATGAATATTCTATGTCTAATATCAATTAAAATATTAATTACAATAGTATTACTAAAATATCAATTACGATGCTATTATAAAATGTATATAATTTTTTACTTGAAATGGCAATGAGATATCTATAAAACGTTTTGGATTTTTCTGTATTGCGTGAGTTACTTGGACAAATATTTGATCAAACTAAAATATTAATAACATCAACTCCAGAAAACACTTTTCTTAAATTTGCTGACAAAATAATGCATTGGTAATTTATTCAACAACATGAATTTATTCAGGATATTTTATATATTCAAAATTATGCTATTAACAATACAATATTGTATAAATATGCTCCTGCACTTCAGCAGCTTATATTCTATTGGAGTACAAAAAACAAAAACAAAAAAAAAATATGATCTCCTTAGACCTCTTCTGCTCGGAACTTATGAAATAATGCACAATAGAAGCAATAAGAACAGAATGAAAACTTTGTTAAAAACTACACTAGACATTCCATTTGTTTCTTTATAATTTTGTTTTTGAATTTTCTATAGGGACCATTATGTATCTCCTAGGAAAGTTAGAAGTTTTGTTGATACCACTGCAAAATGTATGTATGCAAAAGAAAAAAACATATAATCGACTTGTATGAGATAGTCTCATAACTAAAACAAGCTATCTCTTGATTTTGAACTGTACCAACTCTGCCCAGAAAATTCATACTTCAGTAAAACTATAGCTCCAATTTAAACATTTTTACAAAAAGACTATTTAAATCTACCTTTCTGTCTTAATATATGTATTAATTGGGAGATGGCCTAAAGTTATAAATTAAAAAAGTTGATATGTGTCTGTTTTTGTTTTTATCATAATTTATTTTCTTGATGTGCCAGGACTCTATTTTTACCTTAAGGATTATCCTTACAAGATTTTGTATCTCTATTTCTCATTAGTGAGAAAATCATCTCTCCATACCACTACTCCATATAAAAATTATTAACTAAACAGACATAGAAATGATTTCTGCCTCATCTAGTTTCTATCCCTGTTTTAGATGAGAAACCCTAAGTCCTCTTCAGCGGGAAAAGAATTCTTGGGTCTGAGATGCCTTCTAAATGCTTCCAAAAGAATTTAGAAATGTTTATATTTGGGGAATTTCAAAGACAGTCTAATGAATTTGCCATTTTTATCCAATTTTAGGATTTGTCGATAGAGTAAAAGGCAATGTAAAGTTTGAGATCTATTCAGAGAAGAAAGTTACACAGTACTGACCAAAAGAATTGTATTTAGTACTGTTTCTCTGGAGTATGGGTGATTTGGCCAAGAAAAATATAAAAGAGAAATCCATGTCACAATATAATGACTGTCCTTTAAAACTGGGTTAGTTTTTTACAATAATAATAAAAGAGTAACAGAGATAAAAAGACACTTTACAAAAGAAGATGCATAAATAATGAATAAAGTTGTAATGAGGTAACAAGAAATATAACTTATTGTGATTCTCTTTTATTCATTTTCTCCTTTGAGACTTTTTTCCCTGGTGAATCAGTGACAGATTATTTCTAAGATTATTACAGTGGAAATGGAAAGAGCAAAAAGTCAATATTGTTCATTATTCTCTTTTGTTTTTACATCCAAAATGTATCTGAGGGTAGCAGGGTACAGAGTTACTACTATTCATTATACTGAAAAGAGAATAATGAAACACACAGTTACCCAATTCCAACAGAGAAGACTCACCTGTGCTAGACAGAGAGGAAGGCGAGCATAACTTCGGAGAAGATGTGCTGGTGAGAAACAGGAAAAGACGACTTAATCAAGTAAAAGCAGATAATAGAAACATACATATTTATCCATCAAGTTGGCAAATGTTTGTTAGCTAAAGCTCATTGTTTCCAAAGGCATAATAAACAGACAATCTACTAAGAAGCTTCTAGGAGCATACATTTTTAGGTCAAACCCTTTGTAGGTCATTTGATGATTTATACCAAGGACAATAAAAATAATCATGTTTTCTTTTCTTTTCTTTTCTTTTTTTTTTTTTTGAGACAGAGTCTCACTTTGTCACTCTCAGTAGAGTGCTGTGGCATCACACAGCTCACAGCAACCTCTAACTCTTGGGCTTCAGTGATTCTCTTGCCTCCCGAGTAGCTGGGACTACAGGCGCCCACCAGCATGCCCGGCTATTTTTTTGTTGTTGCAGTTGTCATTGTTGTCCAGCTGGCCCAGGCTGGGTTCGAAACTGTCAGCCTCGGTGTATGTAGCCAGTGCTCTACCCACTGAGCCACAGGGGCTGCCAGAAAAATGATCATATATTTAAACAAAAGCATCGCTTCTAGAAATTTATCCCGAGGAACTAGATAGGGGTATGCAGAAATAGTATATGTGAATTACATTCCATCAAGCTATCTTTAGGACATTAATTGTGACATAAAATTCAAAACTGCCTAAATATTAACAATGGAATATTCTTTAAGTAAATAGTGATATATCCATAGGACAGAAAAATTGGCAAGTCAGTAAATTTTGTTTTATATAGCTAAAAGCAAAGTCGAATATGTAACTCTATATCCTGTAAGCAAACACACACACATGCATGGGTGTATGTGTGCACACCCATGCACACACACATACACACACACACACACTTTGTCTCGGTTGCCCAGAATTGCAAGGTAGACCAGAATTGTATACTTTTAAGGTGGGAGAAAATTTTCAGCTGCCATGAGTATACTAATGTCTCATAGATCACTTTGTTTGTTGCTGGCTAAGGTTTCAGAAAATTCTACCACCTTCGCAGGTCAATTGTAATGTGTCTCCACACAGCTTGCTCAGAGCTCTCCTGGAGTAGCTCCATATCAGCTATCCAATTCCCGCACATGTTACTGGTTTCTCAGCGCTTGATCCAACTACTCAATAATTATCCTGTCTGATATTTTAATTTTGTGTCTTTATTGTTTGTATTATAAAATGAAATCTGTCTTTTAGGGTACACCTAAAGTGAGGGTGATGTCAAATGAAGCAGAATTTCCCTTCAGGGAAATTTTATCACCTCTAAGAACACAGTTGAAAGAAAAGAATGTACTGACTACTCTCAAATTGATCCAAAATAGTTGCCAAGTTTTTGTTTCTGTCTGTAGGTTTTCAAACACCAAAACCATTATCTTTTCACCTGTATTGTGCTGCCTCTATCTGAATATTAAATTATATCCTCAAAAAACTGTTATACTAATGCTTACTCTAGTAAGGAAAATATCTAAAGAATTAGAAAATGATACTGTGACACTATTAGATAAAAGGAGGTCTAATCTGGGTATGATAGATTCACTGCATTTTTCAACACTAGTTGTTAGAGTATAAAGTTTGGAACTTACACATGTCAGGCATATACAATGGTTTTACTTCCTCTTCAAACAAAAACACTAACCTTTTTCTGACTAGTAGATAACACCAATTAAAGAGAAAAAAAGCAATTTAGTGGAAATACATTGCATAGTGATGAGAGCATATCAATAAAATATTCATTTGTATAAAGATATAGTTAAATCAAAAAGTCTAAAATTTTCTTCTTGAGGAGTCCCATTTCATCAGTGATCACTTTCTTAATAATAAAAAGATGAAGATTTAGGTGGATTAGGTATTTTTGTTAGCCATATAAAAATAAAGAGATGTGAATAACAATGGAACTTGGTTGATGGATTATGATGTACTTAAGAGCTTATTAAGACATGATAGAAACTTCCGCTCTTCGAAGATTTGTTGGTTTATTTTGACTTTAAGAGAAACCAGTCAAAAGCTTTTGCTGTATCAATCAGAGTTCTTTTGGTTAAAATGTTTTTTTAATGTAATACATTTTAAGTCATAAAGGAAATTGTTGAATCATGTAACTAGGAAGTTCTTCTAGGTTGACATGCTTCTAAATTCAAATCCTGCAGAAAAAAGCCTCTACTTCAACAAAAGTTTTTTACAGATGAGGAACTGAAATTTCAGTAGTCTCAATATGTCATATTTAAACCTCAGAGTACTGGAACGTGGAATACATTGATTGGCTGTGTTGTTTGGGCTTACTTTGGAAAGTGGGGTAAGATCTCTCCCTTTGAATCCAAGAAATTCACAATACAATTGAGAAAGAGTCAACCAATCTAGTCATTACTCCATTTGCCACTCAAAGCCAATTTGGAATTTTTTAAATTGATCAGGATTTCTCATTGTTAATTTCTTAAGGCTGTATCCATACCAAAAGGTAAAATTTTAATACTAGCCTAAGCTTCACAGTGGAAAATTCTCATCATACAATAAAAGGTAGGATTCAGTGTGCTTTAAAGAGAACCACCTTCAGAGTCAGAAGGGATATCAGATGAACTCATGACAGGGATTAAAGTGATGCCTTTTGTTTTTGTGTTTGTTTATTTTTAACATTTTGCCTTATGTTTACCCAACAAACATATGAAAAAATATTCAATATCATCAAAGAAATGGAAATTGAAACCACGGTAAGATACCATTTTACTCTAGTCAAATGGCCATTTTTTTAAAGTTTAAAAACAGTAGAATCCAATGTACTCAATTTTAATATGAGGACAGTTAATGACCTTGCACATGAGGGGGTGAGGGAATGGGGGACCAGAGAGAAGGAAGGAGGGAGGGGATGGGGGTCACGGTGTTTGGCACACCTCTTGGGGGAGGAACACATTTATAAGAGGGACTATGCCTAACAAATGCAATTAGTATAACCCGGACCTTTGTACCCTCAGTGAATCCTCAACAATAAAAAAATAAATAAATAAAAAATAAAAGCAATAGATCTTTAATATGTGGAGCCTTTGATTCAGTATACTAAACAATATATTAACAATCAAAATATTCAAAATAACAATACCTGATTTTTAGCACTATTTATAAAACCCACTATGTTTTGTGAAATCTGTGATGCAGATATTTTGTCTACGGAGTAAATAGTTGTAATAGTTTTCTATTTAGGATAAATGAAACAATTATTGTAATGTGCTTTATAAACTGTAAAATCTTACAAATATGAAAATATTGGTATTATTATATACAAAGGTTAAAAGATATTGTTATTGCTAGCATGTTATCAGCTACCAAAATTCCTTCATAAGATGAAAATTGCACAAAGTTGTTTAATCATCAGTTTGAAATTTTAAGATTTTAGTAAAACTTCAGGCCCTGTGCTTCTGAGCAGCTTGGACCCATACATCAATGAAAAGAGAAGCAGCCAGTGAATGCGGTGCTGATTTCAATCAAGCACTTAAAAAACTGTTCTCTTAACTTTACTACTTTTTTCCTACTTCCTTTCTCATGCTCCATCTGCAAGTTACTAATCCAAGAACTGTCTCCCTTGAGCATATTTTTTTTTTCTCCACAGAGATAGTTTCTGGAACTGAAAGGATGTTAAAGGAAAGATTAGCGCCTAGTAGAGGATCTCCTGAAACAAAAAGTGGCCCCAATGGAACAATCACAAGGAAGAAAGGATAACTTGGAGATTTGAAACAAAGCAGGTTTCAGACAGTGTACTCAGAAATAGGGGACGCAGAAAACCTAATAAGAATTTTCCCATGGCAAAGAAAAGCTTTTCCTAAAGCCTCTGTCCTTTCCTTGTCTTTCCAAGTTGTTTTTTAATTGTATTGAAATTCCTAGAATAACCTTCTCTTCTTTTTTTTTTTTTTTTTGAAGAACGTGCTGGCAAACACAAACCTTGATTCATTTGTTAGGTATAATTTGTATCATAGGAGGATATTTACTTGACTACATTACAAAATAGCAGAAGCTGGATTAATCAATCAATGACTATAAATTTGGTGCCATGCACGAGTTTTTCCAGGACTTTAGGACTAAAATTTTTGTGATAAACCTACACGTTCATGAACAAGTCTGATACACAGAGTAAAAGCAATCTCATTTTTGTTTTTCTTGTCATAATTCCGTGATACTGTTCCAGTATTACCTTCTTAATTAACTTTTCCATGATTCATGTCAATTGTCAAACCATTTATTTTTAAAAAGTCATATCATCTTTTAGAACATGCTATATTATTTAATATTTGTATTGATTATTGTCCTTTAAGTGTCTTAATCTGCTTGCCAGATTTTATATTTCAGAGGGATAGCTCCAGGCACAAAGTCAACATGCACCAAATATTCTTCATTCATTTATTAAACACCTACTATGTGCTAAACTCAGCAGATGCTGAGTTTTTAGTATTACACGTATTTTAGCATTACATACTTTTGTATGTAACTGATATAAGCATTTACACACGTAGATACATGTAAATCTTACACTATTGCTTCTAGAATTTATTCAAAAGGAAAGATAATTTGAGAGAAATGTAGAGATTTCAGAGATGGTGCTATGCTAAATCAAGTTTTTCTTTTTAAATTAATAACCATCTTTTCTCTAGCAAATACTGTATTTTTAAACTTTTTTAGCTCTGATAATTTGCTGTATAATTTAAACTGTGTCCTCACATTGTAGAGAACTTGTTTCATTTTGCCTTTTAGATGGTGCCTGCAATCTTAGTTCTCAATAAATACTATTGTAGTAAAAAGAGTACAAAAGAATTATAAAAATTGGCAATGTCTAACATGTTTCGTCATTTCTGAAACTCAGCAGTGTCTCTTATAGGGTACAATTTTTCATTTAAAAATTTTCACCATTTTCATTATACTCTTAGAAGTTAGAATATATTATGTTGGATCACATTAAAAATCTGCTGTCCATTTAAATTTGGCTTGAAGAAGGAAGGAAAGTAGCATAAAAAATGTATAAAATAAAAAAATATTATTATTTCTTGCCTCTAGTTCTACTCCACAAATTCCTTATTCTCTCTAGTCACCTATTAATTTGAATATCATGAAAGAATACTTGGATACAATTTCTCCTTTTTGTAACATGTAAAAAAATATGAAATTACTCTTACTAAATGTTAAAAACCACATGGTACACATTTAGAATAAACAGCAGGATTTGAACAAAAGTCAAAAGCCCTAGGTTTATGAAAAGAGTGAAAAATTATATAAAACGAGCAGTAGAAATTTGACAGAAACCTCCCAGACTGGATTAGCAGCATCCATTATCTCTGGAATGTAAAATTCCATAAATTTTTGTATTAGTGATAATGGCATGGTTTTCAAAAGTCCCCTAGGGATCCAAAAGAAATGAGATATTTTCAAATAAATTGTGCTTATGGCCATCAGTTTAATTTGGTTTCTACTGCAAATGCTTTTCCACTGCCACAATAACATCTTGGATTTCAGCACTGCCTCTCATCCACCCTAAGAATCTCCACCATTTAAAACATTATTTTAGGTCTCTTTGCCTACTTGCCTGGCAATGGAGCCTCTTCACTGTCTATGGGGAACGTATCCTACTTGTGAGCTTTCTCACTCTGTAAACCTATCTTTCTCTTCCTCAGTAAACTTCATGCCATGCTTGCCATAAATAAATAACTTAATAATATAAAATAACATGAAAAATAAAAACGCCATTAGAAAGAACAAGAAACAGTGATTCTCTATGGAGTTCTGAAAAGGAACTATTAAAAATATTTTCTTTAATAAACCAATTTTGCTGAGCCAAGATTTTCTAAATTGTATCTTGGAACAAGGGTTCTAAGAACTTCCTACAAATAAATAAGGTTGTGAATTAACATCACAATCCTCCATCATTCTCAATAATTCACATTATAGGTTCTCAGAATGTTGTAGTAATAATGTATATTTAAATGTTCAACCTTGTACACAGAGTCCTTTTCACAATTAACACCCAAGAACCCGTAGACTAACGTGCAAATGGTGATGCAAAGCTGTCAATTGATTTTACATTTTTCAGTTTCTCTCTTAAATATGCTACCTAATTCTATAAGGATGACTCTTTCATCAGGCATTATTATAACAGGAACTGGACCATGTAATGTAAATGTCTTGCTGTTATCTCCTTATTTTTTAAATATTTGCTACATGATCACTGTGAACAAGGCATTCCTTGGTATCCAGAGGGTTAATAACTGAAAAGATGTTCAAAAAGCTGACAATGTAAGACAGAAAATGATGGAAGTACAGACTAACCATGGAGTGTAGAAATTGTAAAACTTCTGGGTTTCGATACTTCTTTTTTCTAAATATCATCCTTTATTTATTAGTTTAATTTTATAAAAGTTTCTTTTTCATTCTATTAGGAAAATTTTGAACTTTGCTTTAGTGCACAGGATTATAATTTCAAGTTCAAGTTTCCTCTAGTAGCATTATATACTCAAAGCACGTAAAAAAGATTTAGAGCTATCTGCATCTATGTCTAAAAGCACCAGATGGGTTCTTTCGATTATTATTTGTTCATTTGCTTCTTTCCATCAGCTCATTGTATTTTTTGGTTTCATTGGAATATCTGTTTACCAACTCTGACCAATGCTTCCATTTCATTGCTCAGAGCAAAACTAATGATTGGAAGAGGAAATCAAACTACCCGATTTAACCACTGAACTGACTTTATCTTTGTAAAAAAGAGCATCTGAGTTGATCAACATTATCAGCTTTTCCTTCAGCTATCTAACTCCTCTCTTTCCTGACTGCCGTGTACCCACGCACATTTACACCATTTAATTCACCCCTGAAAGGGATTTTTGCTTCTGAAAAGGAGGCTTTTACACCATTTTAAAATTGAATTAATTCCCTGTGTGATATTTAAACACCTGATATATATACTTTCCACAAGCTCAAGAGGTACCAGGGTTAGTGGGGAAGCAAAGCCTACATATTCACAACAAGAAAACAATATAAAGTAGCCAACGAATAAGAACAAAATCAATAAAATACACAGTGGAAACATGAACACAAAATAAGTTTTGTGAATTTTTTAAGCAAAAAAAAAGAGAATATTGACTGCTAAACTATAAAAAGGATCAAATTGTCCCAATGCCCTTAACATAAAAGATAAATCTTATATATGACCAAATTTACTAATGATTCAAAAGCAAAGGCCTAGCGTAATGGGCCATTATTGTCACTGTATTTTTCAAAACCTAATTTCTCTCCCACATTAGGAAGAGTCCTGGTACAGAGTTAGTATGTGACATATGAGCAATGCATGTAGGTCCTTGTTTGAAGAGGGGGATCTATTCAATTTTAAAACATCTCTTTTTTTATATCTCATTAACTATGTAACTTGTGAGATGAGACATTTATCAGTGAGCCATACTTTATCAATGCATAAACCCTGTAAACTCTAAGCTTCTTTGCCTCATAGAGATACTAGCTATATCCTGACAAAAGCATTTTAACAGTTTGGAATTGCCATTATATTTCTGCTGCTTAATATTACATATGCATTTATCAGGACACTTTGTATACAAAGATATTGTCCAGTCCCCTTTTCTCTGTTTTTGTTTTTTTCTTTTTTGAGACAGAGTCTCCTTCTGTTTCCCAAAGTCAGAGTGCAGTGGAGTCACCATAGCTCACTGCAACCACAAACTCTGGGCTTCACAGATCTTCCTGCTAAGCCTCTTGAGTAGAGAGGACAAGAGGTGTGCACCACCATGCATGACTGACTTTTCTATGTTTTGTAGAGACCGGGGGCTCGCTATGCTGCTCAAGCTGGTCTCAAACACTCAGCTTCAAGTGATTTCCCCAAAGTGCTAGGGTTACAAGTATGAACCATTGCTCCTGGCCTCTTTCTTTCTGTTCCAGGTGTGACTGAAAAGGGAGCAAACAGGTTACAGACTGCGGTTAGCCTGGTATTTCCCACTGATATTATTGGAGTGTTATTCATGGAAAAGGTGATTGAACTTGATATTTCACGTCAGCATGGCCAGTATGACAGAGCTTACCGTTCAGTTCTTACCTCAAACAATCTTGTTCTCAATTGCTTTCCCTGGCAATTAAAAAGCCAAATACATGAAAGGTTTGTTTTTACTTCCTGATTTTTTATCACACCATAATATTATCTCATCTAATAATCAAATAGTGTAAAGAAAAATAGCATGCAAAGTAAATAATGCCACAAATTCAAATTAGAACAGGCAATGCTGGTTTTATAGTTTAGAACAGTGGTTCTCAACCTGTGGGTGGCAACCCACAGGAACTGTATTAAAGCATTGCAGCTTTAGGAAAGTTGAGACCACTGTTTAACAATAGTTCTCAACCTTCCTAATGCTACAATGTATTTTCACAGGTTGAGAACCGCTGCTCTAAAAGGATTCATTGTAAACAATATCATATGAAGAACACATGTTAAGTGTTTTATCTTATGTTTTGTTAACAGACTTTTATTTATGAAACTCAAAAGATTTTCTAATAATCTAATAATCTAATAATTTTCAGGTAATTTTTGATATGCTGCGAATATACTGCAGCAGCAGCCTGTGGAAGTTAAGCTACCAAGACTTGAATGATATTAAACAATTTGTCAGCTATTTATAATTAAATCAATATCACTCTTTTTGGAAGCACATCTTTGTCAATCAAATTCCTTGAGGTGGCTGCCCTAATCTTCATCAGTCCTTGATTGCTGACATCTGAAATATATAGGAATCGTGAGTTAAAGGCCAAGCTATTTTGAAAATGTGTTAGGTCTATTACCATTAAATCACAGATTATCTACCAGCATTAAACCAGCATTAAACTCATCTCATTTTGTCTTTCTTTTTTCTTGGTGCACCTTTATTTTAATGATACAGTAATTTTTTCCCAGTTCATACTTGTCTAATATTTTCTTTTACCAGAAGTCATCCATAAAAATATAATTAATAAAACTAGAATCTACAGAGAACTCAAATTAATTAACAAAGAAAAGAGCAAACAATCTCATCTATCACTGGGCAAGAGACATGAACAGAACCTTTTCTGAAGCAGATAGACAGACAAATGGCCAACAAACATATTTAAAAATGCTCATTGTCCCTAATCATCAGAGAAATGTAAATAAAATCTCACCCAGTGAGAATAGCCCACATCATAAAGTCCCAAAGCTGCAGATGTTGACATGGAAGTGGAGAGAAGGGAACACTTTTACCCTGCTGGTGGGACTACAAACTAATGCAACCTCTTTGGAAAGAAGTATAGAGAATCTTCAAAGAACTCAAATTAGACCTTCCATTTGATCCCATAATCCCATTACTAGGCAACTAACCAGAAGAAAAAAAATCATTTTATCATAAGAACATTTGCACTAAACTGTTTGTTGCAGCTCAATTTACAATTGCCAAGACATGGAAACAAACTAAAATCCCACCAACCCAGAAATGGATTAACAAACTGTGGTATATGTGTACCATGGAATACTATTCAGCCATAAAAGAGATGGAGAATTTACATTTTTTGTATTAACCTAGATAGAGATGCAACACATTCTTCTTAGTAAAGTATCACAAGTATCCAATGTACTCAGAACTAATATGAAGCCAGTAGAGGAACTAATAAATGCCCACACACAAAAAAAGCTCAATTCAATTCAAACTGGTGGGAGGATGGAAAAGGAAGTGGGGAGAGAGGAGGAGGGAGGGGATCAGTGTGCTTCCACCTAATGGGCGCAATGCAAGGGTACATGGCACACCTGGGTGCAGGACACAGCTCCAACAGGGACCTTACCTAACAAAGGCAAATATTATAATTGTTTGTACTCTCATATTAATCTGAAATCTTAAAAAAAGTATAATTATTAAAAATGTTACTGAAATCTATTGAAAATTATAGAGTATTCTGTCAATTCACCAATTGCAATCATCATCAAATTACATAGCTAAATATATAGAGGGTACCAAAATGTGTACACATATTTTAAGAAAGGGAAACATACGTTAAAATTGTAGTACACCATATATACCAATAACCAAAAATTACAGATTATGTTTGAGCACCTATTACCATTTCAGAAGTCAAACGTGACTTGAGTATTATAATTTTAATAGTTTTATTCCTTTCTTAGAAAGTGTATACATTTTTTGGCACTCTCTGCATATTTAAAGTTATTTGAGTAATGTGTTTGTGTGTATACATACAAGTACTATATTTTGAGATTGATTTTTATATATTAGGTTTTTAACTGTATTGTAAGATTGATTTTTAAACACATTCAATTCCATCAACATTTGCACATAAAAATCCTGTCTATAAGACAACTTGCCTAATGATCATTTTATTATGTTCTCTGTATAGATTCATTGAATAATCACCTATATACATTTATATAAAAAAGAAACCTAAGTTTCTAAAAATTTTTAATCACATGAAGAATTTTTGGAATTTAGGGAATTGCATACAGGTAGAAAAGAAATGATACAAAATTATATTACCAAATGATTGGTATCCAAGGGGCAATGTTTATACACCTAAGATACATTAAGGTTATTGAGGAAATTATAAAACTTTCTACTTATATTTGATTTCACATATATTTTTAGTTGCGATCTTTTTATAATTTTAGCACATACAGCAGTAGTGTATGTATACATAATTTATTAATAAATACAAAGATATGCTTTGAGAATGTAGTTTATTTTTAAATGAAAAACATGAATGATGAAAAATTGTGTCGATACAGGGTAACAGAGATAGTTCTGTTAAGTTGCTAGAAATTGCTCCTATCAACAATTTTCATCAACATATATTCTAAATGGTTGTTGGAAATTTTTCATATAAAACTTGCTTAATCATCTGCCGGTTCTTTTTGTAACACACACTCTCTCTATATATAACCAATACTATCTATGGCAAGTGGGGTTGATTAAAAGGTGGTTGAAGAATTTAATATTTGCTTGTTGAATGTTTTGCCTTATGTGTCAAAAATCTTAAATCCTGTAAGTTATTAGTAAAATGTAAATGTCATCCTTTAATTGAATTTTCCTAATTTATGTCTAATATTGTATTTGAAGAAAACTTGAACTCTTAAATAAAAAATAGTATTGTCACATTTTAAGCTTAATAAGCTATACACACTTTAAGATATGTGTACCTATCGAGAAAGAGTGAGCAAGAGAGAGAGAGAGAGAAACAGAGAGAAAGACAGAATCTGAGAAGGGAGACCACAAAAGGGGCTTGGAGGAGGACGCAAGGGAAGCCTGGCCTGTGGAACCTAGAGGTCTGGAGGGCCCATCGGATTATGGTGGTCCCACAGGATTATGGTGGTAACTCAAGGGTTCTCTCAAAAAGAAAAAAAAAGGAAAAAGGATGTGGGCATGCTGTAAACTAGGTAATCAATGGAGAGGAGGACAGTAATCAATGAGAAGTAGAAAATGGCAGTAATGCCTGGTGGTACAGGGAAACCAACAAGACTTACAACCTACTTCAAACTGGGAGGAAAAGGAATTCGTATCTCCACCTGCCCTTGTGTGCTTCTCTCTCTTACCTGCCTTCACGATAAGGATCCACTTCTAACTTTTTTTGGCTGTGCTCTAAGCTTTTCCTTTGTTCTTAAATAAAATTTTTCTCTGTTACACTGGAACTTGTGCAGGCAACTTTTGCTCTCTATTCACGCTGCCTGTGCTGCTCCAGTTTCATTTTCAGTTTCCACTCTTGTTTATGATTTCTGCTGCTGTTCCTTGGGTGAGCTTTCTAGCTGAGCCATGTAATTGAACCAGGTCAATTGGGTTCAGGGAACCAGGATCCCTGACCCCCATCAGAAACAATTAGAATTTATAATATTTATCAGACAGACAGCAAGGATTCCCTAACTTTCCATGATCCTTGAGTTAAATGTTATACTCAGGTAGAGATGGTTTAATAAAAATAATATAGAATATATAATATAAGTCTAACAATACTTTATCAGATTTAGTCATGATTATATAATGTTTAAATTAGAAACTATGATATGAATATGAACAAATTATATTTTCCTAAGGTTTTGTTATTAACAAAATTTTATTAGAAATTTTCTATTTCTTATGAGAGCTGAGAATGAGGCTGCTTGTATTCTTCAACCACCAACTTAAAAGCCATCACACTTCAGTATTATAAGAGATGGAGTAGAGAGGGAAAGTGATGCCATGGTTTCATAACAAGTAACATTGATTATAATATATTGATCTTTTCAATATTACAGATGTTATTCTTTACATATAATATTTCTTTGTTTCTCCATAACATCACCTTCATTATGCAGGCTAGAAAGCTAAGACTTTGAAGGAGTTAAATTACGGGCCCTTGCTACCACAGTTTCTAAGTGGCAAGAACATAATTCAAAAGCGTATCTACATCTGTCTAGGTATTCTCCTGCCACAATCATTGACTAGGACTTTGTTCTGAGTTCCTATTGTTTTAACTAATTAATTTTGTATTGAATAATTAATTTTTTAATTAACAGATGAAATTGGATGTATTTATCATAATACAGCAGTATGCTTTAAAGTATATTGTGGAATGACTAAATCTAGCTGATTAACATATACATTACCTCTGATAGTTATCATTTCTGTTGTGAAAATAATTCACTCGCAGCATTTGTCAACTGTAATTACCATGATGCATAATACATCTCTTGAACTTATTCCTCCTATCTGACCTAAATTTTGTAACCTTTGCTCAACATTTCCTGAATTCCCTTCCCAACCCTGTCACAGCACGCCAGCCCCTGGTAACTACCATTCTCCTCTCTGCTACCATAAGATCAACTTTCTAAATTACCACATCTAAGAGAAATCATGAAGCAATTGTATTTATGTGTCTAGTTTACTTCACTTAACAAAACTGTTCTCTAGGTGCTTGTGTGTTGTTGCAAAAGACAGTTTCCATCTTCTTTCAGGCTATTATTTGTCTTGTAGAGAAGCCACACTTTCCTTATTCACCCACGTGATAATGGACATTTGGGTTGCTTTCACATCTTAACTGTCCAAAACAGCATTACAATGAACATACTTTTTTTCAACATAATATTTTTTATTTCTTTTAGATGTATACCCGATAGTGGGATTGCTACATCAAGTTCCTACGTTATTTCTGACTCTAGTGAGAAAAACCACAAAAAATAAAAATCTGGAGAGCCAGCCCTAAAGACAGAACAAGTTTCCTTTTTCTTTGGTGCCCACACATATTATTATTCCTCCTGCTTCATAAACATATTCTGCATTATCTTCCAAACAAATTTTTAAAATGAAGAAAGACATGTAGCTACAAATAAAAAAATAAAAAATAAAAACTCAAACACCTTACCTATGCCACCAAAAATATCTACTTGCCACTATTGGTGTAATTGTGCTATTACTTTTTTAAAATGCCTTCTTTAATTGCCTTATACATAGAGAGAAAGATAAGGGAAATTCTCCTTTCATCATTTGCAGTATTCCAGTGTAAAATAAAATCTCCTAGAGAGTAAAGTCCAAGTCTGTGGAGATGAGACACCTGTGGTTCTTTCTGAGCCTTCCCACAATAGTGACAGCTTGTACAAGCCTGTTATACTGAGTTAGGAATCTGTATCTAGGAAAGCAGGCATCATGCAGTTAGCATATTTTGTATGAAATAATAACAATGGAACTTAATTGTATACAAGACGGTATTTCAAATTCTATATAATGTTTATAATAATGAAAAAGTTGTATGATTTTCTTACTGACATTATTAGTTCTGGTTATTAGAGAAGCCACCATTTGATGAATCTGTTTTTAGAATAATACCTATAAACAATTTTAAATTGACAGCCTAGAAATTCTAGATTCTCACTTTTGACCCCTAGTGGAAGCAAATGTAATGGCAGCATGGATTCTGACTCAGTACCCTTTCTCCACCACGGGCAGGTAATACCCTGTTTAGTTTCTGTGTACAGTGGTCATTTATCTCCTTGCTGTGACTGCCAAAAGACTTGCCAATTAGTGTCAATCGTAGAAGTAGTTTGGGAATGTGGGCACTTAACCAGCAAAAATGTACCAATATCATTAACACATTTTTATGAAGGTAAGAGCAACCCAAATGTGTCATTAAGAAATTTACCCTGAAATGTAATCTAATATTACCCAGTCACCAAAAGGTTCAGACTACATCTGTTAATTTCATCAAAATAAAAGTAGAGTATGATCACATGATATCTTGTAAAACTATTGTTGAATTTATAATAGGCATTTTGTATCTTTTTACCATTTCCCAAACTATCCTACATCTTAATGACTAATGCCTGAAGAAAACCAGTAACCAGAAGACAGCTTTCTGACTGTATTCTTTCATATTATCTTCTCTATCTACTCTGAAAATTACACTAGGGGGATTCAAAATGGGTATAAGTTAAAGAAACACTTTCACACTTAATCTAAGGGGAGAGAATCCTTTCCCAAGAGAAGGGTGCGTAATTTA
Organism: Nycticebus coucang; assembly: GCF_027406575.1. Classification (NCBI taxonomy): domain Eukaryota; kingdom Metazoa; phylum Chordata; class Mammalia; order Primates; family Lorisidae; genus Nycticebus; species Nycticebus coucang. The sequence goes on along the minus strand of NC_069794.1, from coordinate 52,640,165 downwards.
TAGTTAAACATTTTCCTTTGATCTCTATAACACTTTTTCTATTTCTAGTTAATTTGATTAAGTGCACACCAAGAGGGAATCCAAAAAAAAGAAGGAGGAGGAGGAGGAGGTGTTCTTTGGGCAGGCAGTCAGAAACACAGCCACAGAAACTTTTTTTGGTGATTGATTGAGCTACTAGTGAAACACATAATCGACTCAAAATTAGAGATAGGTTCAGATGGCACTGAACGTCTCAAATAGGGAATGTAGAGTTTGGAAAGAACTGTGCCTTCTAAATTTATGTATCCAGAAAATTCTCATTTAAAGGGGGTTTTAATGAAAATTTCACTTTTTCTGTGTACCAAAGAAAGGCACACAAATTATTGAATCATAAAAGTTTTCTTTTAAATACCTGAGACTGATAAATATCTTTGTCTTGTTATTCCCAAAGCAGAAGGCATCTTTTTTTTTTTTGAGAGACAGTCTCACTATGTCGCCCCCTCAGTAGAGTATTGTGGCATTACAGCTCACAGCAACCTCAAACTCTTGGTCTTAAGTGATTCTCTTGTCTCAACCTCCCAAGTAGCTGGGACTATAGGCACCTACCACAATGCCCGGCTATTTTTTGGTTGTAGTTGTCATTGTTGTTTGGCAGGCCCAGGCTGGGTTCAAACCCCGCCAGCTCTGGTGTATGTGGCTGGCACCCTAGCTGCTGAGCTACAGGCGCCAAGCCCAGAAGGCATCTTAAGCTAAAAATGATCCTAAATGTGAACACATCTCAAATTCTTCCTCTCTTTTTAGTTCAGACTTCTTAGGTGTAAATAACTATTTATCAGAGGCACTTTATTCTACTTCATCTTATTCTATTTTCTCACCCACCTTTTAAGGTAATTTTCTATATCTTTTCCTGACAACTTCTATATGACTTTATTGAACACCTGATATATTATTGTACAGAGAAAAATATAAGATGTGCATAGAAAGTTCTAAATTATACCAAACATGTAAAGTTTAGGGGAAAAAGAAACCAATGTTACATTTTAGGTTTATACCTTTAAATGTGATTTTAAGAAACAAGCAAGAGCTAAGTCAGTTAAACAAATTTGCCAGCATGTGCTGATACGTATTGAAGCCTTAATGTCAGTTAAATATAATTTTGATATTTAATTTCTTTAGCCTTGGGAGACTGGGAATAAGGCTAAAAATGCATGGTATTTACTTATGAGATAAGACAAGGTTCTGTAAAGCCATCTTAGTACTTCTAGGAAAATCTAGATTCCTTCTCAAAATAAATCTGTGTCAGTGCCAGAGACTTTTTTTACAAGGCGTGAAAACAGTTTAGAAGATCTTAGAAGGTTAAACTCAGAGGAAATCTGTGGGAAACTTGAACTGCCCTAGTTAAGATTGTGTTAGCAAAGTAGTGATGGTCGTGTCACACAGCCTTCCTGGAGAATAATATATCCAACAAATTAATTTACAAACAAACAAAAAAGTGTTGATACTGTTAATTTTTTACCTGATTGTATTAACATGGTTGTGCATGGAGCTATTTGGTCCACATAAGCTGTTTCGAGGCTTGTGTGAGTGAAAGACAGGCCAAGTCTGGATTGCCTCCATTTGAAGAGTCCTGTGGTCAGAAGACAACTGTGTTGTGATGCCTGCAGAGGGGCCCTGGCAGATTCACTGGGTCTGGAAGTTGCCATTTTACATATTTACTGAGCTTCTTCACCTTGGGACCTTAAAAAATGAAAGAGTGAAGTTTTATTTGTAAATATTTAATATTCATAAATATGCTATGATGTTGTTATTCCTACCTTCATCTTAGAGATGAGCATCTGAGGGCCAGGAATTTAAATATCCTTTTAGGGATATCTAGTAAAATGTCAATTTTGGATTAGAACCCAGATCAGTATCATTAGAAATAATCTTTTGTGTTTTTTACTCTACTATAACATTACCAGCAAGCCATTTTAAAGAATAGTATTTTATTGTAACTTCCATGTGGCAGGCACAATTCTGCTCAATGAAACTGATTCAGTGAAGAAAATCCCATATTCCTGAAACACTTTTTTCTCTTACAGTGATTAATGTCCACGGTGTTAGGATTTCATGATCACATTTTGGTCAGATTCTCAAATACATCATTGCTCACACTCATCAGCTTGTTTTTAAGGCTTATTTGAATAAATGACTAATGTTTTTAAAAATTTATTTCTTAGATGGTGACAGTTATGCACAGCTAGTCATATTTGTTCGTGGGATATGGAAGGGCATGTGAATTCTTGGAGAGAATTCTAATTGGATGCTTCACCTCTTCCTTCTACTAAGATTCTGATTGAGTCCCCAAGGAATTGTGTTTCGCCTTACTACATTTAACAATAATTGTATTAGTTGGCTGCTGTTACTGATGACGACTGCAATATCCCTGAATAACTTAAAGGAGAGAATAGAGAAGCGTCAAATGAAATAGCTTCTTTCAGAGCACTGAATCTTGAGCCTCCACAAGTGTACTTAGATTTGCTTTTTCTGCATGGGTTAAGTCATAAACCCTCAGAGATGCACTGCATTGGCCATAAGATAAACCAAGGTTTGAGAAAAAGATCCAGAATAAGCAAAGAAGATCAGACATCTTCCATTATACCTACACAGCAAGATCTCTCCTACAATCATTGTGGCAAAGTATACCAGAGCCAATCCTATTGCAATGTTGCCAATACCTACCCAAAGTTCAAACATGTGTACACTGTGAATCAGCAATTGTATTTCTAGGTATTTATTCTGCAGATATACACACATACAAGTGAAATCTTACGTGTACAGTTTTATTTATGGTAGTAGTGTGTGGTAAAGCCAAAGAATTAAAACAACCTAGAAATTTTTTTAAATGTTCCATATATATATATATATATACACACACACATAATATAGAAAATATACCTCATATATGAGCCTATCCATATAAGAGAATTGTTTTTTGTTTTTTTGTTTTTTGAGACAGAGTCTCAAGCTGTCACCCTGGGTTGAGTGCCATAGCAACACAGCTCACAGCAACCTCAAACACTTGGGCTTAAGCAATTCTCTTGCCTCAGCCTCCCAAGTAGCTGGGACTACTGGTGCCTACCACAATGCCCAGCTATTTTTTGGTTGTAGTTGTCGTTGTTTGGCAGGCCCAGGCTGGATTCGAACCTGCCAGCTCCAGGGTACATGGCTGGTGTTCTAGCTGCTGACCTACAGGTGCCAAGCCCATATAAGGAATGTTACACAGCCATAGAAAATGGAGAAGTCTTTTATATGTGGAAAAATACCCGAGATATGGTATTTAGTTAACAAAGAAAGATGCAGAAGATGTATAGAAGGATATTTGAAGTATTGAGTAAAAGTGGCAAAAATATTTTTATGCCTACTTGCTTTCATATGAACTCTCAAGAAATCTCCGATAAATGAACAACAGTGGTTAAATTTCAGATAGGTAAATAACAAGATATGTAAAGCAAGAGCGGAAAAGAGAGCTTCCACTTATATACCTATTTGTAATTTCAGATATTTAAATGATATGTCTACATAATTTGTACACTCTAATAAAACCATGAATACATTTAAAAATACATAAACTAACGAAACAAACAAACAAAATATCTCTTTTTCTCGAGTATTTTTTTTTTTAGCTTGGCTAGTGGGAAGCAGTAAGATTAACATTTTAAATATTTTTTGTCTTTCATGTATAATACCATAAACGCTACTTCAAACTGCATCTACAGTTATGTTATAGAAATCATTGCAATGATAAATTATCCCATTCATTATAACTTCTGGAGACTAACATTGCCACTGATATTAAGTGGTATTTTGGATGAAGTTGAGTGGTCATTATAGTAATTGATCTAGCACTCTATCAAATGTATATTATAGAATATTATATATTCATCTCAGGATGAAATAAAAACCCTAATGTTGACAATCCAATGCTATTGTCATTAAGATAAATCTAAATTGTATTCCATCTCATTAAAATATTTTATCTTAAAAATTATAGATGTATTAGCAAAGGAAGTAATTGTTTTGTTTAGAAAATCTAGCTCACTAGTGTATAAACTGCAGAAACATTAACTCTGAAATTAAGAGTATAGAGTATTTTATCTAGAACATAAATAGAAATGTATATTTATATGCTTTATGGATGTTTAAATTGATAGCATAAGAGCTTGGTTTTTTGGAATAATAATACAATCAATTTCAGATTCTAATTTTGTGGCTCTAAAAAGCACTACTTCTGATAAAAACATCTGACTTGAGTGTCTCAGAAAAGTAGTTCCACAAATTTTCAGTGCTCTTCAGAACATGGAAGCTGATTGTGATTAATCAGGGAAAAGCCCTTCTCTAATAAGGCTCTGTCCAGTCCAATTGCTGAACATGACAGTCTAGAGAATTACATCGCCAAATGGCTACTAGAGATAGGGGTTGAAAGATTAGCTGAATTAAATAGCTCGCCTTAGATGACCTTAGAAATGGACATTTTGACTGAAGGTAAAGAAAAATTCATGCATTAATGATTTTGTATATTATATATGTATTTTGGAAGAAAAATATTATAGGACATTCCTTTCATACTGACTCCTTCTAAGGATTAAGATCCTGTTTAAATGCTGCAATCACTCAGGTTTCAGCCTGCAGTGTGCATCCTTCCCTTCACTCCTGATTACAGATAACATTTGTAGCACCAGGATGAGAGGGAAGTGAGAGCGTGGACACGGAGAAAAGTCATCAGAAATCACAGAAGAATAGAAGCTCATTTTAATGACTTTGCCACCTTCCAGTCAAGTGCCTGCTTCAGACATATATTGTTATTAGAAAGTGGGCTTCTAAGGCAGGTGAATCATTTCTCAGAGTGTGCTGGTCTCTAACATAATTAATAGTCAGAAGATTTTGCACATAGATTTTGACAAATCTACAGCAAAGCACTTGAAATTGATGCGCAGTGTTTTGTATGACTCCATCATCACACAATCAAAAGGCTGTTCTGAACGCTTGCAGATTGGAAAGTCAATATGAAAACACAAATTACTGTCTTGCAGAAATATTTTCCAAAATAAATGTTACAAGTTTATATTACTATCCATTTGGGTTTCAATGTACGTTTTCTTTATTAGGAAAATGACAGTTACACCATCTGATAATTTTTGAATACTGTTGATTATGAATGCATTTCAAATTTTATTGTTTTCTATCATTTAACTTATAGGAACACACATATATAAAGTTACTAATGATGTTTTCATTTTTCTTGAATAACTTCTTAACTTGTTACTTATTTGTACTAAAACTCTTATTTAATACTTTCCTAATACATGAAAAGTTACTACGTTCATTCAGTAAACTGTACCAGTCTGGCAGCAGTCACCTTAGAGAAAATACCATGGACAACCATAGGAGTATTTGAGCATCAAAATGAATAAATAAGTGATGCCATATAATCCATGTTATAATAGAAGCATCCATGAATTCAAACTATACAAATACATAATAGAATAAATTTATAAATCCATAAATTGAGAAAATGTACAACTATCTCTTGCAGCAAAATTTTCAATTAATAAATCTAGAAGGAATAATGGTACAGGGAAATTACAGCTTGGTGATTAATACAGTAATAATTGTTCCAGGCAAGAATCATCTAGTGGAAACAGAGACAAGATGGCGGACTGAAGCCAGCTTTCAACAGAGGCTCCCGTCCAGAAGGAGAGTGAAGGGACAGGAATTTAATAGGTGTCCTGGTGGACTTGAGACTCACCAAGAGAGAAGGTTGAAGAACGTACATCAACACCGCTGAGGCAAGCTGTGATCACAAGGATGCAAACAAAAGGTACAAAATCCACCACCAGGCGGACAGGAGTCCCCCTCCACCATGAGACCGGCTCAAGAGCCCCACAATAGAACAAGCGGGCAGAAATTAAAGGCCTTCCCACTACACTCCAGGGAGAGACCTTCTAAAAAGTGGACCTACCTCCCCTACTGGGGCGCCGTGGCGTTCTCCTGCCGGACATAGGGCTGAATAAAACTTTGGGAATCCTTTGCCGGCAACCCTGAATCCCCGGCGCTCCCCTCCCGCCCACTGAGGTCTGGAGGCCTGTACCCCAGGAATTCGGATCCTTGGGTGATTTCTCAAGGGGAGTGGACAGTCCCCGAATTGCGACTGGTCAGCATTGACTCTGAGGTGCGCGAGAGAGGAGAGGGCACTGGGCTGAAGGGGAGTCACGCCTTGGTGGCACTTCCCTGCAGTGAAGTGCACCAACCCTCCCCGGGCAACATTACGGGGCACAAGACTGAATAAGACTCTAGCTTCCCCGCTGAGAGCTGAGAGCCCCTACTCTCACTCGGGGTCTGAGGGCCTATCCCCCCGGAGTTCGGATCCTTGGGTGATTTCTCAAGGGGAGTGCACAGTGCCTGAACTGTGTCAGGTCAGCGCTGACTCTGGGACACGTGAGCGAGGAGAGAGCACTCTGCTGAGGGGAAATCAAGCCTTGGCGGCACTTCCCTGCGGTGCAGTGCAGGAGCCCTCCCCGGGCCGTAGTGTTGCGTAAAACTGAATGAAACTCTAGCTTCCCCCCCCACACTCCCAATCGGGGTCTGGGGGCCCATCCCCCAACAGTTCTGATTCTTGGGGGATCTCTTGAGGGGTGTGGACCCAGCACAAACTGCGGCCGCTCAGTGCTGACTTTGGGGCGCAGGACAGAGGAGAAAAGGGTCGCCTGAGTGCCCACACCAGAGCGGCAGTTCCCTGGAGGTAGATCAACAGCCGTTTTTTCTTTAACGGCAGAATGCTCACTTCTGGATATTCTGAGGCCACACCCCCTGTCTCCCTGGGCAACCAGAGGAGGCCACCAGTGAGCGGGGGATTTCCTGATACGGCTCACAAACCCGGGAAACTTCCAGGGCGGGGCCGACCCAGAGAGGTGTTCGAACGCAAATCTCCAGCAGCAAAGACGTTTGAACTCAAAACAGCCAGTCTTCTGTAGGCGATTTCGACAGGAACAGAGACAGAACCCCGCAAAGTTGTCTGTTCTGTTCTGTTCTGTTCTGTTCTTTTCTGTTAGCAGCATCCATCAGGGACGGGGCTAAGCCTGAGTGAACACCTCCTTCCCATCACCTGCATCAAACACTAAAAGATGTCAGGCCCCATCTCCTCCTGCTAGATAGCGGCAGTCTGCGGGGGCCTGGCAGACTTCCTTGTGATTCAGGGAGGTGCAAACCCCTGGAGTGTCTGTTCACTGCAGGCAACTGGGTTAGCCATCTGCAGAGATACCAGTGACTGGGTCCAATGGAGGGGCAAAGTGGGGAAGGAGACATCAACCTTCCTAGACTGCTCTGTTTGCTGGGTGGCTCCTCCTGACTCCACGCTGCACAGGGGTGAGCCGTGTCAGAGGAGTCACCAGGCCCCTGTGATCCAGTTCCCAGAGACCTCTTGAACTCTCCCACCCGAGACAAGTGCCGATTGAGACAGCGGATTTGGACCTTTTGAACTGGGCTAATAGACTGAGGACTTTTCAGGCGGTGCCCTGGGTGTGCAATTGTAGGAAGGTTTGATTCTCCTTTTCCAACTGGGGCCAGAGGTGGGCAGGCGGGGTGACTTAATTGCTGATTTTTCCACACAGCTGAGACTTCAAGCCAGAGTAGAAGTTGCAATAGGATTGAAGAGAAACCAGCTGAAAGCAAGACAGAACCACTTTGCTCCACCACACCAGACAGGGCCCCAGTTTCTCAGGCCACAACACTGTACGGGCCCTCGATAAAACCCCAGGGGAAAAACCAAAGGGAGTAAAATAACCATGGGGCGGAATCAGCGGAAAAATTCTGGTAACATGAATAACCAGAATAGATCAACCCCCCCCAAGAAAAGATACGGCAGATATGATTGAAGATCCCATTCATAAACAACTGGCTGAAATGTCAGAAATCGAATTCAGAATTTGGATTGCAGACAAGATTAATAAAATGGAATTAGGAATTCGAGGAGAAATTCAAAAATTATCTCAAGAATTTAACAAATTTAAAGATAAAACCACCAAAGACTTAGACACACTGAAGCAAGAACTTATAGCCCTCAAAGATATGAAAAATACAGTAGAATCCCTCAGTAACAGAATGGAGCAAGCAGAAGAAAGGATTTCTGACATTGAAGATAAAGTCTTCTAACGCTCCCAATCTCTCAAAGAGGAAGAGAAATGGAGAGCAAAAACGGATCACTCACTCAGAGAACTCTCAGATAATTCGAAAAAAAGCAACATAAGGATTATAGGAATTTCTGAGAATGATGAAGTCGCCTCCAAGGGCACAGAGGCCCTTCTGCATGAAATTATGAAAGAAAATTTTCCAGACATGCCTAGAGAATCTGAAATTCAGATAGCAGACAGCTTCAGAACCCCAGCACGATTCAACCCCAATAAGACATCCCCCAGACATATCATAATTAGCTTCACTAAAGTTAACATGAAAGAGAAGATTCTCAAAGCAGCCCAGCGAAAGAAAACTATAACGTACAAAGGTAAGAATATTAGAATAACTGCAGATCTCTCTGCTGAAACTTTTCAAGCCAGAAGAGGCTGGTCATCAACTTTTAATTTCCTAAAGCAAAAAAACTTTCAACCCAGGATCTTGTATCCAGCTAAACTGAGTTTCATCTATGATGGAGAAATTAAATACTTCAATGACATTCATATGTTGAAAAAATTTGCCATAAGTAAACCAGCTCTTCAGGATGTTCTCAGACCTATCCTCCACAATGACCAACCCAATCATATACCACAAAAGTAAACTCACTCAGAAACTTCAGATCAAACTCCAACTTCCACACTGGCGAAAGGATTAAAAATGTCCACTGGACCTTTGAAAAACTCGATACCCAAAATTCCACCAGACTTATCAATACTCTCCATCAAAGTGAATGGCTTAAACTGTCCTCTAAAGAGACATAGGTTAGCTGACTGGATGCAAAAACTCAAGCCAGATATTTGTTGCATACAAGAGTCACATCTCAACTTAAAAGACAAATACAGACTCAGGGTGAAAGGATGGTCATCCATATTTCAGGCAAATGGTAATCAGAAAAAAGCAGGTGTTGCAATTTTATTTGCAGATACAGTAGGCTTTAAACCATCAAAAGTAAGGAAGGACAAGAATGGTCACTTCATATTTGTTAAGGGTAATACTCAATATGATGAGATCTCAATTATTAATATCTATGCACCCAACCAGAATGCACCTCAATTTATAAGAGAAACTCTAACAGACATGAGCAACTTGATTTCCTCCAGCTCCATAATCGTCGGAGATTTCAACACTCCCTTGGCAGTGTTGGATCGATCCTCCAGAAAGAAGCTGAGCAAAGAAATCTTAGATTTAAACCTAACCATCCAATATTTAGATTTAGCAGACATCTACAGAATATTTCATCCCAACGAAACTGAATACACATACTTCTCATCAGCCCACGGAATTTACTCCAAAATTGACCACATTTTAGGTCACAAGTCTAACCTCAGTAAATTTAAAGGAATAGAAATTATTCCATGCATCTTCTCGGACCATCATGGAATAAAACTTGAATTGAGTAACAACAGGAATCTGCATACCCATACAAAAACATGGAAGTTAAATAACCTTATGCTGAATGATAGCTGGGTCAGAGATGAGATTAAGAAAGAAATTGCCAATTTTTTGGAACAAAACAACAATGAAGACACAAACTATCAGAACCTCTGGGACACTGCAAAGGCAGTTCTAAGAGGGAAATTTATAGCACTGCAAGCCTTCCTCAAGAGAACGGAAAGAGAGGAAGTTAACAACTTAATGGGACATCTCACGCAACTGGAAAAGGAAGAACATTCCAACCCCAAACCCAGTAGAAGAAAAGAAATCACCAAAATTAGAGCAGAATTAAATGAAATTGAAAACAAAAGAATAATACAACAGATCAATAAATCAAAAAGCTGGTTTTTTGAAAAGGTCAATAAAATAGATAAACCTCTGGCCAACCTAATCAGAAAAAAAAGAGTAAAATCTCTAATATCATCAATCAGAAACAACAAAGATGAAATAACCACAGACTCATCAGAAATCAAAAAAATCCTTAATGAATATTACAAGAAACTTTATTCTCAGAAATATGAAAATCTGAAGGAAATAGACCGATAATTGGAAGCACGCCACCTTCCAAGACTTAACCAGAATCAAGTGGAAATGTTGAATAGACCCATATCAAGTTCAGAAATAGCATCAACTATATACAAAACCTCCCTAAAAAGAAAAGCCCGGGACAAGATGGTTTCACGTCAGAATTCTACCAATCCTTTAAAGTGGAATTAGTACCTATATTACTCAACCTGTTCCAAAATGTAGAAAAAGAAGGAAGACTACCCAACACGTTCTATGAAGCAAACATCACCCTGATCCCCAAACCAGGAAAAGACCCAACATGAAAAGAAAATTATAGACCAATATCACTAATGAATATAGATGCAAAAATATTCAACAAGATCCTAACAAACAGAATCCAGCAACACATCAAACAAATTATACATCATGACCAAGTTGGTTTTATCCCAGGGTCTCAAGGCTGGTTCAATATACGTAAATCTATAAATGTAATTCAGCACATAAACAAATTAAAAAACAAAGACCATATGATTCTCTCAATTGATGCAGAAAAAGCTTTTGATAATATCCAGCATCCCTTCATGATCAGAACACTCAAGAAAATTGGTCTAGAAGGGACTTTTCTTAAACTGATAGAGGCTATCTACAGCAAACCCACAGCCAATATCATATTGAATGGAGTTAAACTGGAATCATTTCCACTCAGATCAGGAACCAGACAAGGCTGCCCATTGTCTCCATTGCTTTTCAACATTGTCATGGAAGTTTTAGCCACCGCAATTAGGGAAGAAAAGGCGATCAAGGGTATCCATATAGGGTCAGAAGAGATCAAACTCTCGCTCTTCGCAGATGATATGATTGTGTATCTGGAAAACACTAGGGACTCTACTACAAAACTCCTAGAAGTGATCAAGGAATACAGCAGCGTCTCAGGTTACAAAATCAACATTCATAAATCGGTAGCCTTTATATACACCAACAACAGTCAAATTGAAAAAGCAGTTAAGGACTCTATCCCATTCACAGTAGTGCCAAAGAAGATGAAATATTTGGGAATTTACCTAACAAAAGACGTGAAAGATCTCTATAAAGAGAACTATGAAACTCTAAGAAAAGAAATAGCTGAAAATGTTAACAAATGGAAAAACATTCCATGCTCATGGCTGGGAAGAATCAACATTATCAAAATGTCCATACTACCAAAAGCAATATATAATTTCAACGCACTCCCTATTAAAGCTCCACTGTCATATTTTCAAGATCTTGAAAAAACATTACTTCATTTTATATGGAATCAGAAAAAACCTCGAATAGCCAAGACATTACTCAGAAATAAAAACAAAACAGGAGGAATCACACTACCAGACCTCAGACTTTACTACAAATCAATAGTGATCAAAACAGCATGGT